>NC_044343.1:8125000-8750000 GCF_007399415.2 Gopherus evgoodei
GCCCCCCACCTGCCCTCTCACCCCCATCACTGTCCACTCCCCCCCAGGCAAATCAGCCCCCCACCTGCCCTCTCACCCCCAGGCAAACCAGCCCCCCACCTGCCCTCTCACCCTCATCACTGTCCACTCCCCCCCAGGCAAACCAGCCCCCTGTGTGCCCTCTCACCCCCCATCACTGTGTGCTCCCCCCGTCAAACCAGCTCTACATCTGCCCTCTCACCCCTACATCACTGTCTGCTCCCCCCTAGTCAAACCAGCCCCCTATCTGCCCTCTCACCCCCATCACTGTGTGCTCCCCCCAGTCAAACCAGCCCTACATCTGCCCTCTCACCCCCCATCACTGTCCACTCCCCCCGTCAAACCAGCTCTACATCTGCCCTCTCACCCTCCATCACTGTCCGCTCCCCCCTAGTCAAACCAGCCCCCCCATCTGCCCTCTCACCCCCCCATTGCTGTCTGCTCCCCCCAGTCAAACCAGCCCCCTTCATCTGTCCATCCATCTCCCCATCCCTCACCAATCCCCAGCATTCCCATTCCCGAGTGTGACAGACAGATCCTCCAAGGCCTGCGTAGCCCAGGGGTGTATTCTCATCTCCATGCGCTGGGAGCTGCACGTTAATCCCTGTGCATGGAGATGAGGAGCTGTCCCAGAATGCTCTGCTCCCCGGCTGTCTCCCACCCCTCACTTCTAGTTTGCAGTAATGGGCTCATTTTTCTGCCCTGTTTGTCCACCCCCCTGCCCCCAGAGAGAGAGACACGCCCTCAAACTGTACACATCCCCCCCCACACACAGAGACATGTGCACATTATATGCACTCACTCATCTGCACACCCACAGCCGTGCTCCTGCAGACACGCCCGGCACAACACCACAAACACATGGATACTACACACGGTGAGGCCACGGCATGCACCACTCACCGGACTCCCGCTTAATTCAGTACAGATCCCCCTACGCACCCAGAGACACACTCGCGTACACCGCACAGCCACACAACGCACACCGCCACACACGCGTCGCACACAGCAGCCAAGCGAAATTGGGCCTGACCGGTCATCTGAATTTTGTAACAAACTCCCTCTCCCCTGCCCCCAAAGCCCTGCATTCGCTTTCTAGCAATGTGCAGGAGCCGGTGTGGAGCGAGCGTCTTTTATTAGCAGGCAGGTCGTCGTTGGCAGATCACGAGAGGTTTGCACCTGCTTCCGAATTCAAGGCGCTTTGTTCATCCAGTCAGGGGCAGCAAGGCGATGCCACGCGACCTGCCTGTCGGGTCAGTGAAGAGATCAGATCAGCAAAGTCGCTGCCCTGCAGCCCCGGAATGAGTGTGTGGTGAATTTTGACTGACAAATAAATTTGGGACCGTGGTGATCAGTTTGCAGGCAGAACCGGAGGTGAAACTCATTGAATAAAGCCTTGATTCTGAATGACCCACCACTCCCACATGCATCCGTGTGCAATCCGTGCAGCTGCTGACTACAGCACACACAGGGATGCTCCACACCCCTGTAAATCACAGACATACATGCAATCCATCCTCAAAGCCCCATGGCTAAGCACGCACACGGACACTGATACACGGGCGCATGCAGGACACAGATACATATCCTTGCAAGTCACACAAATACACACACAATGATACACAGACGTGCGCATGCGAAACATATATATTTGTGTGCACAACCCCCCCAGCAGACCACACTCCCACACTCCCAGGTATATGCATCCACACCTAAATAACAAAACAAGGCATGTACACACCTGCACCTCTCTGCAGATCGCACACGCTCACACTGCAGACCCACAAAGATTTCTGGATCCGTGCGTGCACACAGAAAGTGAAGCACACGTGTGCACACGCACAGATTTCCGCTCTGCGCTTTCCCAATCCCTTTGAAATCCTCCTCAAAGGTCCGCTCGCTTTGAACCGTTCCTCCCCCAGGAAGCCTGAATCAATTTTTTTTTTTTTTTGCCCTTGTTACTTGGGCCTGGATCCACACACTTGGCCAGCCCTGCACCTCTGCTTCGTCACCCCGCCCTCCGCAAGGCCAGGCTGAGCTGGGGCAGCGAGGAGAGACCCCCGCTGCAGAGATAAGAGCATATTGTGGGGCAAGTGGCGAGAGAGGCGAGGCTTTGAAGCCTCTGAATGTTTTTTTAACCTGGTAGCTTAGCATCAGTGATCTCTCTTTGCCGCTGAAGTGTTCGCAGGGAATGGTCCATGCAGCTGAAAAGGGAGCAGGGGTGGGTGGGAAATCAGCGTGCAAAGGGAGGCTGGGGTTTGTGCGTCTCTGTGTATGGGGGGGGGGTGGTGATGCTATAACTGATTTGCAACCTCCCAGCAGAAGAGGCACTTGGAGCAGAGGAAATATCCCAGGAGGCCTCTCTCTCAGCACACAATAGCACTTGGTTCCCGGGGCACTAAAGGGTTAATTCCCAGGGCAGCCATGGGCCCTTTGTAGACACCTCCCCCCATTGCCTTTCACCCTCCCTAACTCCCCTCCACCTCATCCCAAATTCATGCCCAGCCCTCCCGGCCCAGGGGCTTGATGCCCATCCCCAACCTACTGCTGTTTCAAAGCCAGCGTGCTAAAGAGAGTTCAAAGGGTTAATTAAAACAATAATTGCTCCCCCGCAAAAATTATGATGGGGGGGCAGCAGAGAGGAGTTGTTAGAGCCAGAGGGTGGAAGCCAGGACTCCTGGGTTCGATTCTCAAACTCTACCACTGACTCAGTGCGTGACCTTGGGCAAGTCACCTCTCCGCTGGGTGCGTCTGCTTCCCCTTCTGCAGCAATGCCTGAGCACCCGCGGGCAGTGGTTTCTGTTCGCAGGACACTGTACGGATGGGAAGGGATTAGCAGCCAGAGGGCTGAGCAAATTCCGACGGATCATTTCTGGGAAAGGATTTCATAGATTGCATGGTGATCATCTAGTCCAGGGGTCTCAAACACGTGGCCCGTGGAGTTATTTGCTGCGACCTGCAAAGCTCCCCGCGGCCTGCCAAGCTCCCCGTGGCCCAGCCCGCCCCCCCAAGTTATTTCCTGCGGCCCCCAAGCTCCCCTCCCGCACCACCGCCCCCATCTTGCTGCATCCCACTCCTCTGCCTACCTCCAGGCGTTTCCCGCCGCCAAACAGCTGTTTGGCAGCGCTCAGCGCTTTCCAGGAGTGGGGGGGGAAGGAGCAGGGAGCCGTGTTCCAGGGAGGAGGCGGAGAAGAGGTGAGGTGGGGGCGGGGATTTGGGGAAGGGGTTGGAATAGGGGCAGGGAGGGGGCGGAGTTGGGGTGGGGACTTTGGGGAAGGGATTGGAATGGGGGCGGGGAAGAGGCAGGGCAGGGGCGGGGCCTCAGGGAAGGGGTGGGGTGAGACGGAGCTGGGGGCAATCTACTTGTCATTATGTGGACCTCGTGGCCATTTGAGTTTGAGACCCCTGGTCTAGTCTGACCTGTAGAACACAGGCCAGAGAACTGAGATTTCCCAGAGCGGATCTTTTGGAAGAATCATCCAGCCTTGATTTAAAAATGGTCAATCCACCATGACCCTGGGTGCTTGTTCCCGATGGTTAATTATTCCCACCATTAAAAATGTACACGTTGTTTCCAGTCTGATTTGGTCTAGTTTCAACGTCCAGCCAATTGATGGTGTTAGATCTTTCTCTGCTAAACTGAAGAGCTCATGGTTAAATATTTGTTCCCTGTGAAGTTGCTCATAGACTGTGATCAAGTCCCCCTGTAACCTTCTCTTTGTTAAGCTAGATTCAGCTCTTTGAGTCTGTCACTAGAAAGCAGGTTTTCTAGTCCTTTAATCATTCTCGTGGCTCTTCTCTGACCCATCGCCAATTTATCAGCATCCTTCTTGAATTGTGGGCGCCAGGACTGGACGCAGGATTCCAGCAGCTGTCACACCAGTGCCAAATACAAAGCTAAAATCACCTCTCTGCTCCTACTCGAGATTCCCCTGTTTATGCATCCCAGGACCACATTAGCTCTTTTGGCCACAGCGTCACCCTGGGAGCTCATGTTCAGCTGATTCTCCACCACGACCCCCAAATCTTTTTCAGAGTTGCTGCTTCCCCGGGATGGAGTCCCCGGTCGTGTGAGTGTGGTCTGCGTTCTTTGTTCCTGGATGTATACGTTTACATTTAGCTGTATTAATGCCCTTACTGTTTGCTTGTGCGCAGTTTGCCAAGTGATCCAGACCACTCTGGATCAGTGACCTGTCCTCTTCAGTATTTACCACTCACCCAATTTTTGCATCATCCACAAACTTTATCAGTGACAATCTTATGGTTTCTTCCAGCTCATTGACACAAATGTTAAATAGCGTCGGGCCAAGAACCAATCCCTGCAGGACCCCGCTGGAAACACGCCCACTCAGTGACATTTCCCCATTTATAATTACATTCTGAGACCTATCGTTTAGCCAGTTTTTAATCCATTTAATGCGTGCCCTGTTAATTTTCTATCGCTCTATCAAAATGTCATGAGGTACCAAATCAAACACATGAGAGAAGTCGAAATGTGTTACCACCACATTATTACCTTTATTAACTAAACTTGTAATGTCATCCAAAAAATATAACAAGTTAGTTTGATGGGATCTATTTTCCGGAAACCCATGTTGATTTACCTTAGTCACACTACCCTCCTTTAATTTGTTATTAATCAAGTCTCGGATTAGCCACTCCGTTATCTTGCCTGGGATCAATGCCAGGCTGAAAGGCCTATAATTACCCCGGTCCCCCCCTTTACCGTTTAAAAAAAAAACTGGCCCAACTTTAGCTTTCTTCCAGTCTTCTGGAACTTCCCAAGTGCTCCAAGACTTACTGAAAATCAACATTAGTGGGCCAGTGACCTCCTCGGCTAGCTCTTTCATAACTCTTGGATGGGAGTTATTTGGACCTGCTGATTTAAAAATATCTGAGTTTAGTAGCTTCTGTTTAACATCCCCTGGAGATACTAGTGGAATGGAAAGCGTGTTATCCTCACCACATGATGAGACTGTATCATGTATTTTTCCCCCAAATAGAGAACAGCAATATTTATCCAACTCCACTGCCTTTTTTGCCTCGTTATTGATAATTCTACCATTTCCATCTTGATTTAGCCTTTCAGAGAGTGTGATTTCCCTGAGTCTTATAGTTTTACATGTATTGGACTGAGATCTCTCTTCCACACCGTGGCTTGATATTCAGATTTGAGATATTGGGATTGGTCAAACAAGGGAATGAGTGATGGGATTGGTTGGATGAGTCACACGGTATTAGTTTTGTTCTCTGATTGAAGGAGTAGGCACGTGCTTTTGGGAAACCTCGAGTATGTGACTCAGTGGCACAAACAGTCGTGCAAAGCAGCACAGACAGGGGCTGCAGCATCTGCTGCAACGTGACCCTCACCTGGCACTGGTGCACCTCTCTGCAATGCACCTTGGCAAAGCTTTGTACGCCAGCTTAATTAGTGTGACCATGTCTCCCGTAGTCATTGGCCCCAGCCACTGCAACAGCCCCCTATTTACCCCCCACTGGTTGAGCTGTGCCTTTATCTTAGGGGGTCAAGGCTGGTGGCTTTTGGTGTGGAATGTCCCAGGTTCGGTCCCTGCATCTCTGTTGCTTGGCATTCCTAAAGGGAAGTCGTTAATGAAAGCCACAGTTGGGGTCTGCACAAGCAGGGCTGAGGAATGACTGCCATCAGTGACAGCTCAGGGCTCCTTCCAGCTTGGATTCCCGGCTCCTAGCAGAGAGCAATGAGCTATTTCTAGGCCTGCCAGGAAACAGCTCACCTTCCAGCACAGGGGCAAAGCTGGAGGCGGGAGGCAGCTTCGTGCAGTTGGACTCCTAGAACAATATTCCTTTGTTCCCAGGCAGCATTAGCAGCCAGCAACCTGGCCTGTTTCGGAGCTATCCGTGCCATCTGAGCACCTCCGACTTCTCGCATCCGGTTGGAAATACCTACTCGCCTGAGGGAGCAGGTTCAAGGCCTGGCAGGGTCAGTGTCATCCCCTGGGTCGATGCATTGGATTAGAGGCAGTTCCCTGCATAGGTGATTTTCAGAGAAGACTCCAAAAGCCAAGTGGGAGATTTTGCAGAGCGCAGTCCAGTTCCTCGCTCCGATTTTATTTGTTCCTTTGAAAATCTCCTTGTCCAAGCTTGTTCCCTATGCGGCGCTGAGGAGCCCCTGGCATGGTTAGGGGATTGTCCCCATTTCTTTTGTCCCTTCCTTTCACTTTTATACCGTAGAGGTGGCTGCATTGCAGTGACGGACAACATGATTTCTGGGTGTCCTCGAACATCCACAGCTGCTTTGAGATCTTCACCATCTGTCACACAGCCGGGATTAGACCCCTTGAACTCAAGAAGATTCTCCATATAGGGTGTATGACACACGGTGGAGCAGTTCAGATTGCACCCAGCAGAGGGCAGTGTGCTAGATCCTACTGGAGGGTGGTACAGTAGCCAGGTCATTACATTACTGTGGGCAGAATTCTGCAAGCACTTCAGGATCCTTAAGATAATATTTATTAACACCAGCTGCTCTCCTGGTCCGGCGGGCGCGGCACGGGACTTGCCATGGGTAAGGAGCGAGACTCTGGGGTCCATTGCCTCCGAGACACAGGAGATCATTTGCAGGTTCCCCCTTCCCACCTTTGCTCTTGAGATTCCTTCGTCTCAGTGTCGTTCACAGTTATTACAAAGCCGGGTGCCGCGTGCCTCGCTGGCTGATGTCCCCGTCTGGGGCTTTGATTTCCCTGCAGCCCCTGTCGTGAGCTCCCCCAGTCAGTAATGGAACGGGATCTGACAGCTCACAGGGCAGACGCCAAGTTCAAAGCCTTTGAAGTGGCGGCTGCGAAATACAGCTCTAGATCTGTGGTGTGCCCCGGAATGGAGACCTCGGAGCATTGGCTCCCGGAGGAGGCTGGCCTGGCCTGGCGGGGCTGCAGCGTGGGAAGGGCTGGCGGTGCATGACGTTGTGGAGAACTCCTCGTTAATAATACACATTGGCTAATCGTAATAACAACCACCACCTTCCGACCTAGTTAATGAGCATGTCTTACAGTTGCATCTACCTTTTCAGCAGATTAATAGCTGTGTTTTGCAATTTGATGCATGCAAGGATGACGCTGCTGGACTGCAACCATCTCGGGTGTGAGGCAGGAGCTGCCGGGCGGCCCACAGTGGACAGTGCTTTGGGCAAGGCTGCTGCTGTTGCCATGGGGTCTTTGTAGCTCAGAGAGGAGCTGGGCTGATGAAGTCCGTGGTCACCTGCCAACCTGGCATTAAGCTGTCGCTTTTCCTGTGACCACTTGCGTGCTGCTTCCTGGTCACCCGAACCCACTAGCGATGGGGATGAGCTGGGCAGCCTGGAGCCAAAGTGCAGCAGCGCTCGGAGCTGGGATTTGGTAGACAAGTGCTCGGCTGATTGTGCCCCGGTGCCAGGTACGTCCCCGTCTCTTGATGCCAGTTTGGGACAAAGCTGGGGAGGGAGATGGGATGAGGGGGGCCCTGGTAGGGCAGTTCCAGTCACTTGGCTTGGTTGGTGAGTTGCTTGGTTATCTGCGTTGTTTCCAGTCAGTTTAGAATGATGGCCTTGGGGCAGGGGCCACTGCTGTGTGCCAAATGCTGCCTGCTTCATGCTAGGGACAGGTTTGCACACGCGTGTGCGCATGCATGCACACACACACTGTGCTAAGCACCCTGAGTCCATGCCTGGGGCCTCACGCAGAAGACGAATCAGGCAGCCAGCCACCGCGGCGACACGGTTATTTTCGGCACGGTGACGCGATGCAAACAAGCATGAGTATGTCCCCTTGAGCTAGCATTTCCACCTGTGGCTTGCAGCGCAGGCGCGCCTTGGTCTATCTGTGCCTCGTTTCCCCCACCTGTATAATGGGTAGAATAGCCCTGTCCAGCTCCCGAAGGGGAATCCAGTGAAGACTGAGGTGCCCAGATGTGCAGTGATGGGGCCATAGATGGACAGTGTCCTGCCGGTGCCAGCACAAAGCTGTTTGCCTCCCTCCTTAACCCTGCGTGCCCTGATCCAGCCACCTCTCTCGTCCCGCCAAGCAGGAGCTGCACCGGGGGCTTTGCTGCTGTTGAATGTTCTCGCAGCTGCTCGATCGAGGTGCTGAATCGGGCGACTCGGCACTCGGGGCCTGGCACAGGTGATGGGCGATTCTCTAGAGCTCCTCCAGTACAGCCGCTGACAGTAGCTTTGTCCTCGCTTCCCCCTCGACCCCCCTCATTTGAGTCTCCATCCTTGCACCCAGCCCCCGGGGTCTTTTCAAGAGCTCCGGTGGATCCTTCATTTTACTGCACTACAAATAAGTTGTTGGAAGTGTCGAATTAAAGGGAATGTTTTCCTACCCAGAGCCCGGCAGGACCTGGTGCAGGGAAGATTAAAAAGGAAGTAAAAACAACAGCAAAATAAATGTTATTAGGGCTTCAGATAGTGATAAGGATGATGAGCAGCATATTGTCTCTGGATCTCTCTCCCGGCCTGCTCCCCACCACCACCCCCGTCCCCCTTCTCATCCTTGGGTTGGTTCTTAAAGTTTCTGGTTGCTTGTTTGCTCTTGTAGAGTTTCCTGTTAGCTCTGTGTTTGCGGACACTTGTTTGTTATTGTAGGGTTGCCACTGAGCGCTTGGGGCTGTGAGCACGGTTTTGTTGTTGTAGGGTCGGTCGTCAGCACTGGGGCTGTCCTTGTTGCTGAGTGCTGGGGCTGCGTCCACTGATTTGTTATTGTAGGGTTCCCTAGGAGCTGGGTTCTGGAGTGGAATTGTTTGGGAGCACAACGTCCCTCATTGTTCTGTTATTGTAGGGTTTCTCAGGGGGTGACAGGAAAATAAATTGGAGGTGAGTTCTCATACGGACCCACCTTCCCCTCCACCCCTCCATCTGTGGCTTTCCCGGTCACTTGCACCCACTTATCTAATGGAAAATGTAGGATCCAGAAGGAACTGGGGTTGAAATTGAACAAAGGAGAGGCTGGGGCTGCAGGAATTCGAATGGAATTCCTTGCCATGCAGGATTTTTATTAACACATAGGCCAGATTGGCCCGAGGCCTGAGACACAGAAATGCAGAGGAGCCAGATGAGTACTTAAGGGAGAGAAATACTGGGGGATGCAGCCCAGCCCTGGGTTCCGTCCCCGGCCTCAGAGGAGGAGCTGCATCTCCTAGTGATTAGAGCAGGGGGGCTGGGAATCAGGCTCCTGGGTTCTAGTTCCGTCCTTAGCGGAGGAGCATAGTCTAGTGATCAGAGCAGGGAGGCTGGGGATCAGGACTCCTGGGTCTTCTTCCCAGCCTCAGCAGAGGAGCATAGCCTAGTGGTTAAAGCGGAGCGGCTAGGGAGTCCGGACGCCTGGGTTCTGCTCCCAAGTGGGAATATGGCCTGGGGATTTGAAGCGGGGAAGATGCTGGGTGGCAGGACTCCTGGAGCAGCTCCCCACTGGGGAAGGGAGCCCAACCCCGTTACCTGGGCCCTTTCCCGGTGCATTCGCCTTCTCCACAGCAGCCGCCTTGTTCTCCTCCCCTCCGTGGGGACCTGTTAATTCAGTGTTCAGTGGCCAGCTCCTCTTCGGAGCCCGGCACTCTGCTTCCTGTGCCAGCTCTGGCCTTCGCCAGCCCCATAGGATGGGGGGGAATAAGATCCAGACCGAACCACGGTTAATCCTCAGAACTGATCCCCCCAGGAAGGGGTGGGGTGAGGAAGGGCCAGGTGCCAGGACTGTGGGCTGTGTTACAGACACTCCCCAGCTCAGCCTCCCACCCCAGGAAGTGAGTCAGAACCATCCTCCCCATTTCAGGGAAGGGGAAACTGAGGCACTGAGGAGTGGAGTGATGTCACCAGGGAGTGGGCGGCCAAGCTGTGAGTGACACCGGGTGTTCTAGCTGGGCAGGTAGAGGTGCCGGTCCACCGAGGATGTGAAATGCTCCCACAGCATCCTGGGAGTGTCCGAGCCCCAGTGCCTGGGGGCGATGACTCCACAAGGTGTATGGTGGCAAGGAATCTGGGCCAGTGCTTTTACAGAGGGGGAAATCTAAGGCAGGGAGAAGTGGAGCAACGTGCTCATGCCTGTTGCAACAGAGCTAGAAATAGAACCCAGGAGTCCTGGCTCCCAGTCCTTTGCTCTAACCACTAGCTCACATTCCCCTCCCAGAGCCATGGGAATTCTGCTCTAACCAGTAGGCCTAGAATATGCTCCCTGGGAGAAGTGGACAGCTGAGCCCATCATTACCGGTGTCTCTGTCATTCACGTGTAAGGCTGCATTTATAAGCCATCTGCTCCCCCCACCTCCCCGAGCCCCCTTCCCCCGCTCAGCCCTGGTAATTCTACGCTCGGTTTAAATGACACTTTAATTTCCTTGAAATCATTCGCTGAGCGCAGCAAGGATTTTTTGTTCCCCTTAATTGCAACTCACCAGGGTTGGATTCCCCCCCCCTCCCCGCACACACACTCCCCCTGCAAACCTGCCCAATTTCCAAACAGTGAAAGACGGTAATTAAAATTAATTAACCGCGGAGTCGGCTGCAGCCAGCGAGCTGCTAGGTGGGGAGATCGGGTGGCCTCCTAAATTATTTACGGGCCCTGCCACGGAGCCTATTGAGGACCTGTTGCTGCCTGGGCTTGAACTGCGGCCTTGGTCTCAGGAATTATACACCGCCAAGCGTGGCAGCACCGGGGCTGGGGGGGGCGGGGTGCTCATGGGGCGGGGGAGTGGTATGTCCCAGGCTTGGGGCGGGAGGTTTGCAGCCCAGCCCCTCCTGTTCCTGACCAGGAGATACACATGGCATCATCAGTGTGATGAGCGGCCAGTCCTCTGAGGGCCAGCCTGGCGCTAGCGCGCAGGAGCACCAGGCTAGGGGCAGGGGCAGTACCTGGGATGTCCATCTTTCTGCTGGGCTGATAGCGAAAAGTGGGTGCGGTGGGGAGCTCCCCTGGCCCCCCTCCTCCTCAGGACCAGCTGTGGGCCAGGATCCCCTGCAGCATGGCCTGGTGGGGCAGGGGACTCCACTTCCCACAGTGCTTTGTTCTGTGGCAGGGCCACCGATGCAGGCAGTGCCCCGGTGCCGGAGATCCAACCCCTGCCCCCAGTCAGGGACCCGTACAGACCCGTCTGGGAACGGGCCTCTCGTGCAGCCGCTTCGTGTTTAGCTTCGGTGCAAGTTCAAGATGCTTCCTCCATGCAAATTGATCCTTAGTATGCAGATTGATGTGTGTTTAATATGCAAATTGGCATGCGGATCTGGCAGGCTGCCAAGGCCTCCCTCCGCACCGCAAGGACTGGGCAGCCCCTGACACAGAGAGTGAACCAATGGCTATGCCAGCCTCCTGCTTAGTAACCAGGAACCCTGGCCCCTGGCCTGGGGTAGGCCCTGGCTCCTTTCTGCCCCTCTGAGGGTCTAAGGGGGCTGATCCAGCCCCGGGGGAATAACCCTGGGCTACAGGGGTCTCTGGGCAGCAGATTGGCATATCAGGGGGCCCCTCTGTGTTCATGCCACCTATACCCTAGTTGCCAAGTTACTGCAGCGTGTGGGGCTGTTACTGTCTAGTACTCTAGTATTACAGTAATGGGGGTGAAATCGGAGGGTGGGAGTCTATTGGAAAGGGGCAGGGAACCTTGCCCCCCTATTCCAGAGACAATCCAGAAGCCATTTCAAACCCATTGGTTCCCTGTGGAGGAACGCTAGTAACCCCTGACCTGAATCCCCAGACAGCATCCTCAAGGGCGGTGGGTTGTAGTTGGGTGAGAGGTGCCAGTTGCGGAGGTGGGACTGGGACCTTGGCTTTCCCTGAGCTTGGAGGAGGTGGGGGTGTGCACCTACCACTGTAATGCAGCCACCTCTGGGGTGGCGCCTGGCAGAGGAGGACACCAGGCAAGGGCAGAAAGTGAGGAAGGAAGCTATATCCAATTACCACCATGGCAAAGGGAGCCTGGAAGGGAATCACCTGAGCTGGAGAGGACACCTGCGTTCCCTCCCTCCCCCCATCCCAGCTTCGTTCCTGATGGAGGAAGGCAGGCAGCGGGATGTGATTAATGTTTTATACCAGGCCTGACAAGTGTAGGGGGGGACTGGAGAGGGATGTCCTATAAACAGCAGCGGTAAGCGGATCCTGTAATCGGATGCGTGGGTCCCTGACTCCTGGAGCTGTCTGCCTGGGAGCCGGGTCATTCAATCCGACCGGGAAGTGTGAGAGGAGAACTGGCTCTTGCAGGCCCTCCGTGCGAGCCAGCCCCCTTTTGGACACAGCCCCTGGCTTTAATGAGCTGCCCGTGCCATGGGCCGCCACGGGTGGGAGGCGGAAGCCCAGCCCCCTGCCTGAGTGGGGTGACCCTGCTCTCTGAGTCACGGAGCAGCTAATCCAGGGGCCCCCCCTGTCTTCCTGCTTTTGGGGGGACACTTCTCTCAGCCACTGAGCAGCGTCACTCCAGGCTGAATGTGTCCTGATCCCAGAGCCCACCATGACCCCCTCAGTTTAGGGAAGGGGCATGCCCAGCCTGCCCGGCATCGGGGCGCTCTGCATCCGGCAAGGCCCCGGCCTGCCCGGCTTCGGGGCGCTCTGCGTCCAGCAAGGCCTCATCCTGCCCAGCATCGGGGCGCTCTGCGTCCTGTAAGGCCCCATCCTGCCCGGCGTCGAGGCGCTCTGTGTCTGGTAAGACCCCGGCCTGCCCAGCTGGGGCACTCTGCATCCGGTAAGGCCCCGGGCTGCTTGGCATCAGGGCACTCTGCATCCAGTAAGGCCCCGGGCTGCTCGGCATCGGGGCACTCTGCATCCGGTAAGGCCCTGGCCTGCCTGCCGTCCTGGTGTTTGCAGCTCTCCGCTGGGGGGAAGCAGAAAGGCTTGGTTGGAGGGTAGGTCGGATGGCTCACCCTGCCAGCTGGCTGGGGTGACATTCCCACCCTCCCGGCATGAGAGCAGCTGCTTCCTGGCCCTGCCATCTGACCCGTCCCTTGACAGCGCGGCCAAGTCCGGGCGAAACGGAAACCTCTGAGCCCGACCCTCCCTCCCTTTGCTGCCGGAGCCTTGAACTGGGCACCTAGTTCCCGTGCTGCCCAGTGTGTGACAGCGGCAGCTGGGCTCCAGGCTCCCCTTGTGGGGGGCTGGCAGGATCGGCAGGGTGAGGGGGCCCAAGGGCCAGCTCCCTTGTCTAAGTAGGGGGGCTGGTTGCCCCCTCCCCACCGGAAAGCCTCCATGACAGAGACTCCATGAGGCTCCTTTCATAGAGAATCCCCCAGATTCTTCCCTGGGTAGATTTACCCCCTTGAGGGAAATTGGGGGCTAATGGACCGTCCCCGTCACCCCTGGCACCATCCCTAAACAAACCATGATCTCCTGAGGGGTGGTTATTAGTAGCATACCCTCCATTGCTCATGTCTAGCCCCCTTCATCCAAGGATCTCAAAGCACGGCATGGCCATTATTTAATTAAGCCTCAGTCTGTCATTAGTCCTGTTATGCAAATTGGGAAACCAGGAGACTAACTGGACTTGCCCAAGGTCACGGAATGAAACAGTGGCGCAGAAAGGACTAGAATCCAGGCATCCTGTCTCTCCCCCTCATCAGACCACCCAGCCACCTTTGCAACCCAGAAACGACTTTGCAGGCTACACACTCGCTGAGCTTTGCCTGGCAAATTTGTGGTAACGTGTCTGCATCTTTACACGTGCGATAAATAATCTCCGAGGCATGCGCTGCAAAGGGCTTGTCATTCTGGAAGATCTCTGTGTGATTTCCGGATTGTATTGTGTAGAAATCATTCCACCGCTGTGGAAATGCAGCCACTGCTGGGGTGAAACTAAGCAGCTGTTGAACAGAGCACAGCAACATCACAGAAGTTACGTTATTGTCAGAAACCTAGCTGGCTGTGTGCCTACCCACTCTCTTGCGTGCTTTTTCTGTACGGTGTCTCTTTCAGCTCCCGCAAGTGTGCACTCATTCTGTGAACATTTACTTTTGGTGCTTATAAGGGACTCATCTGCATACATAATTGCTACCTCTCTGTAGTGATTTGTGCTGATTCCTTTACCAGGTAACTAATGCCAATACGCAAATGACCCTAAGCCTCCAATCAAATCCGTATTAAAAGACAAGTCATTTAGATATTTAGATAATATGCCAAAGCCCCTGTATATGTTTTTGAATAGTGTTTCTGCCATCAGATGGCTCCTAACGAATTGGTTTATCTTTCGCGGATTGCTTTGAAGTCTGTTCTTGGTGCGGCTTTTCACGTTATTCCAAAGCAGGTTGGGTTTTAAGGAGCTTTTCAGGCTTGGATGTACGTGCGTGCGGGCCTGCGTTTTCTCTCCTTTTTTTTTCATGGTTTTTCTATTTTGAGGCGGATTGGATAAAAATGTCAGCTCCCTTGCACTGATAGAAAATTAGCCAAGGTTTAGTCATCTTTGTGCCTGGCTGTAGCTCAGGAGGGAAATAGACACATCGGCTGGTTCTCCACCGAATAGCAGCAGTAAGTTACTGCTGGTCGCACCGCCCCTATGGCTAAAAAAGGTTACGGGTGATGAGCTGTTATAGGCAAAGCCAAGCTTTTAAAATCCACTCATAGCTGCACATTGGCCTGTGGGTCATATTGTCGTTTAAATCTCCGGCTCCGCACTGGAGCTGCTCCCATCTCCCTCCGGATCGTTTACCCTCCTGGGCTGTGGTCCCATTTCTCCTGAGCAGTCCCCTGGGGGCATCTTAGCTTCTAAAAGGAGCGAGAAGAGGTTGGCGGAGCACACGTCTATAATAATATCGAGGGCTTCCTCGCTGCTGCCTGCGTTGGAGACGGAGAACCAGGCAGCAGCAGTTGTGGCCGTGCAGGGTTTTACACGTGGCTGGCAGTGCCATGGGGATTTCAGCTATTTGAAATGGGTGGCCGGCAGGCTGCTCTATGCGAGGACATTTTGACCTGGGGTGGGCGCAGAAGGTGATAAGGAAGGGCGGTGGGGGGGGTGGAGCTTTAGAAGGGAGAGCATCCAAGGACCAGAATAGGACTCAGAAGTTCTGACTCTAACCACTAGACACCACTCCCCAACCAGAGCTGGGAAGAGAGCCCAAGAGTCCTGACTCCCAACCCTGCCCCCTGTAACCACTAGGGCATCATCCCCTATCCAGAGCTAGGAATAGAACCCAGGAGTCCTGACTCTCAGCCCTGCCCCCTCCCCCCAACCACTAGGCATCACCCCCTATCCAGCGCTAGGCATAGAACTCAGGAGTCCTAATTCCCAGCTCCCACCCCTCCGCCGCTCTAACCACTAGGCCTTACTTTCCACCCAGAACTGGGAATAGACACCAGGAGTCCTGATTCAGAGCTCTCTGGTCTATCCACTAGCCCAGGGATCTGGGGTCACTCCCATAACATCATATTTTTTTAATGAGGGAGCTCATGGCAAGCGTGTGTAGGGGTGGATGTAATTTTCTGCTTGCTCCCTGCTGTCACCTGCCCCCAGGGACCGTCCCTGTCTAGAGGCCCTGTTAGAAGGGGGCGGCTTTCTCGATCCCCCATTGTTAGACTCTCCCAGGCCAGGGGACTCTGTGGGACGGGGTCCACGGTAACCCTATTCCTCAATGGAAGACAAAATTCCTCAGACGTCACCGCAGGAATAAAAATCAAACCCATTTCTGTGCAATGCTGACAGCTGCCATGAGCGCTGGGTCCGGTTACGCGGTGACATCAGCGCTACCTTGCCACCTGCCGTGGTGCGAGGGGCCCGGGCGCATCTCCTGGCTCCCTTTCCAGCAGGAGCCGAGTGACAGCTGATCAGCTAGGGCCTCCCCCAGGGGTCTCCCCCCCCAGGCAGCCCATGCCTGCTCTCTGGGCATGCAAACAGCTTGGCCTTTCATGGGAAAGAACCGCCTCCTCTGAGCCCTTGGGAGGGGAATAAGAATGGGGGGGGCATACTAGGAGGCAAGAGGGCACCTCACCTGGCTCCTTCGCCCCCTCCTGCTCTAACCACTGGATGACACTACCCTTTGCCCCAGGCCTGGGAATGGGACCCAGGAGTTCTGATACCCATCCTCCTTGCTCTAACCATTCAACAACATGCCCCTCCCACCGCTGCCCTGCAGCGCTTCCAGTGAAATCCAGGACGTCGCCACCTCCTGCTCTACCCGCAAGGCCACACTCCTCCTGCTTCTGAAGAATAGAACCCAGGAGTCCTGACTCTTCCCCCTCCCCCATCTCTTAGCCACTAGACCCCACTCCCCTCTTACATCAAAAGAATAGAACCCAGGAGTCCTGACTCCAGCTCCAGCTCCCCTCCCAGGGCTGGCATTGCAGCAGGGAAGAGTAATAACTTTCCCAATAAAGTCAGCCCACACGGCGCTCGTCAGCAGCCCGCTGAGCTCAGGTGGGGAGAGCAGCTCGCTGCCTTGTTGATTTAAGGAGTCGTGAATCAAGTCCCCTGGCTGGTGTTCCCTTAGCCCTGATATTAAATCTAACCACATTCCCTGGTCTGGACAGGCTCAGCGGCAAGAGGCAGGGCTGTTGGAAGCTGCTGGGGTTGGGCTGGTCGGCTGGCCAGCCGGGAGACTTGGGAGCCCCATGGCCTAGCTTCTGAGAAAGGCTGAGGACACCTGTCCAGAGCTAGGAGAAACCCTGCTGCGCCTGTGTCTGGGGTGGAGGGTGAGTGCCCCTGTGTCTAGAGGGGAGGGGAGGGTTCTGCATGATCATCAGGTTCTGGATTGGTCTGTGCCCTGCCCCTTGTCCAGCGTCTAGCTAGCCATGGTCTGGGCTGGCCACTGCCCCTGCCCCTTGTCCAGCATCCAGCTAGCCATGGTCTGGGCTGGCCACTGCTCCTGCCCCTTGTCCAACTTCCAGCTAGCCATGGTCTGGGCTGGCCACTGTCCCTGCTCCTTGTCCAGCGTCCAGCTAGCCATGGTCTGGGCTGGCCAGTGCCCCTGCCCCTTGTCCAGCGTCCAGCTAGCCATGGTCTGGGCTGGCCACTGCCCCTGCCCCTTGTTCAGCGTCCAGCTAGCCATGGTCTGGGCTGGCCACTGCCCCTGCCCCTTGCCCAACTTCCAGCTAGCCATGGTCTGGGCTGACCACTGTCCCTGCTCCTTGTCCAGCGTCCAACTAGCCATGGTCTGGGCTGGCCACTGCCCCTGCCCCTTGTCCAGCATCCAGCTAGCCATGGTCTGGGCTGGCCACTGCCCCTGCCCCTTGTCCAGCGTCCAGCTAGCCATGGTCTGGGCTGGCCATTGCCCCTGCTCCTTGTCCAGTGTCCAGCTAGCCATGGTCTGGGCTGGCCACTGCCCCTGCCCCTTGTCCAGCATCCAGCTAGCCATGGTCTGGGCTGGCCACTGCCCCTGCCCCTTGTCCAGCATCCAGCTAGCCATGGTCTGGGCTGGCCACTGCCCCTGCCCTTTGTCCAGCGTCCAGCTAGCCAAGGTCTGGGCTGGCCACTGTCCCTGCTACTCGTCCAGCGTCCAGCTAGCCATGATCTGGGCTGGCCACTGTCCCTCTCCTTGTCCAGCGTCCAGCTAGCCATGGTCTGGGCTGGCCACTGCCCCTGCCCTTGCCCAGAGGTGACAGTGGCCCTAACTGGCATGTGACATTTCAACACGCCCTTATAGATTCATAAATTGTAGGGCTGGAAGGGACTTCGAGAGGTCGTTGAGTCCAGTCCCCTGCCCTCATGGCAGGACCAAATACTGACCATCCTGGATAGACATTGATCTAACCTGCTTTTAAATATCTCCAGAGATGGAGATTCCACAACCTCCCTAGACAATTTATTCCAGTGTTTAACCACCCTGACAGTTAGGAACTTTTTCCTAATGTCCAACCTAAACCTCCCTTGCTGCAGTTTAAGCCCATTGTTTCTTCTATCCTTAGAGGCTAAGATGAGCAAGTTTTCTCCCTCCTCCTTATGACACCCTTTTAGAGACCTGAAAACTGCAATCATGTCCCCTCTCAGTCTTCTCTTTTCCAGACTAAACAAACCCAATTCTTTCAGCCTTCCTTCGTAGGGCATGTTCTCTAGGCCTTTCACCATCCTTGAGAAATGATGACTCGGGGCTGGTCTACACAAGAAGATTAGATCTGCCAAGTGACATTGCAAAATCCACCCCCCTGAGCGACATAGTTAGGCCAACGCGAGTCCCCGGATAGGCAGCCCTGGGTCAATAGATGAATTCTTCCATCCTCCTCTCGGGCAGGTGGATTAACTCCAGCGAGGGGAGACCCCCCTCCCCTCAACGTGGATAGTGTCTGCGCTGCACCCAACCGGCCGGTTGACGGGGTAAAGGAGGGGCTAGTTGCTAAAGGAGCCAGCGCATTTGACTCAGGCAACAAAGAAATTTCCAAGAGTGAATCAGCCTCTTAATGGAAGTGCCTGCCTCCTGGACACGACACCCGGGTGGGGAGGGGGCATTGCCCCTGCATCATATGCTGGCCTGGGTACCTCCTAAAAGCAGGGCCTGCTCAGCTCATAGTCCCCCCATCAATAACCCCTAGCTCCTTTCCTCTTGCTATCTCCAAGTGCTTTACAAAGGAGGTAAAGATCATTATCCCCTACACGACAAACGGAGAAATTGAGACACAGGGGGAGGGAAAATGACTTGACCAAGGGCAAGCACCGAGTTAGTGTCAGAGCCAGGAGCAGGCTCTGCTTCTGGAGTCCAAGTCCATACCCTGTGTGCTGGGCTGGCCGCCGCAGCACCCTCTGACACATGCACAGAGCCAGCAGCGCTGATGACATGGCGCTGAACTGGAAGGGGGTGATTTCTTCGGTATCGATTTTCAATAGGTTTTGACAGAGATGGAACATCACCCAGGCCAGGGAGAGGGACTCTGGCTGCTAATGGCTTAAGGATGAAGGAGGAACTTGGGCAGCTCCCCGTGTGAAAAGCAACAATTAAAAATAAATGCGTCTGGGATAGGTAGGGGGAGGGAATCCTCTGATAAATGGCACTAAATAGACCCAATTCTGGACATTCAATTTACTCTGTTTTTATTTCGTCCTAGCACACGAGTGTTACAGCAGGTTTGGAAGCAGGGCCAGATCCTCAGATGATGCCAATTAGCATAGTGCTGGCACTGATTTACACCACCCAAGGATCTGGCCCAGAAAGTTTCCAGTAATGCCTGGGGCCCTAATCCAAGACCCAGATCCATTGTGCGAGGCCTTGTACAAACAAGGAATAATACTCCCTTCTCTGTGTGAGGAACTGGTCTCAAAGCACTTTACGGAGAGGGATGGACGAAGGCTTCCGGGTCTACCCTGTGGCAAGGAACAGTTCCCATCCCCATTTCACAGATGGGGAAACTGAGGCACAGAATAGGGCAGAGACTTGTCCAAGGTTGCGTGTTGAGTGGGGCTATGTCTGTGCAGCAAGAGCTATGCACAGACTAGCCTACCCAATTTAGTGTGAATCCAGGTAGCGCAGTGGTAGAATAAGCCTGGCCCAGGCCCCGGGTATATAGTTGGGAGAATTAGCCCTGCTGCACAGTTGTGCCACTGTTAAGCAGTTGCCATATTCCACCCCAGAGGTGGCTGCATTCCACGGATGGCGGTGAGGTGATTCCTTCGCATCACACTGTTTCTAAGGCATTTCGGGGTCCCGGTGGGTGAAAAGTGCATTTCCAGGGCGAGGAGATGTTTGTCCTGGAATCGCTCCAGGGCTGGTAGTATCATGTCTCTGGCTCCTGTTGGGATCAGGAGCTGCACACTAGAGTGACAGAGGCCAGGGCTGGAGGCAGTTCCCTGGGACTCAGCCCCAAGCCAGGATCTCAGCACAGCCGCCGTCCCGCCTCGCGAGGGGGTTTGCCAAGAGAGGCGGCCAGGCGCCGAGGGCTCCTGTCATTGACCCATTTAGACCGGGTGTGCTGGGCTCCAGTTACAGCGAGGCAGAGGTGGCCTATGGGGCAGAGTGACGGGTCCCTCTGCTTTGGGGCCAGCCCCATGACCCAGTTGCTCACCCCCTCTCACCTGTCCCCGTCCCTCCCCACTTCCTCCTCTCCCCATGCTTCCCTGCTAGGGCCCGTGGAGGGGCGTGCACGGGGGGCTTGCGGTAACGAGGCCGCCAGTGCTCTCTGCCCGTGGCCAGCTGACGGGGAGAAGCAGCACAGCTCCCAATCGGAATTCAATGGGAACTCGATAAGGAGCAGGCGAGCCAAGCAGGCCCCGTTAAACACCCCACAGTTAATTAGTGTCACTGCTAAACACCGTGTCAGCTAATTGATACTTGGCGCCGGCCTAGCTAACCTCAGCAAAGATCCCCTTCCGCTCCAGCTGGGGGCGGATCACGGCGCTGAGCAGCGCTGATGGGGGGCTGGGGGGCTCTGCCTCGCTCCCCCCAGGTTGCCCCCCTACTGGTGTGTGTGCCACAGCAACCTTGGCGGGGCAGAATTGGAGCTGCTGAAATGTGGATGCCGATGTCCCCCCAGTGGTGGAGACCTTAGTGAGGTGTGTATGTGTGTGGGGTGCAACGTTTGACGCAAGTGGTCACTCACCTGGGGGGCTTTGGTTGTCAGGCGCCTGACCAGAGACTCCTGAAAGGGGCCGGGGCGGCCCTGCCGACATCACCCCCAGCTTTGGGGGCTGACTCCTTGGCAGCGTCAGGCCCCAGATCTCTTGCTGGGCAGCCAGAAAATGGCAGGAGTGGAAGGGAGCAGCCATAAGGGGTAACTGGGCCAGTTTATGCAGCACCTGCTTAGATGGCAAATCTCCCTCAAAAGTACTCCAAGCACACGGCGTACACACACACACAGCTAGAGAGAGACACACACACACAGCTAGAGAGAGACACACTCACAGCTAGAGAGAGAGACACACAGCTACACACACACACAGCTTGAGAGAGACACAGCTAGACACACATAGCTAGAGAG
This sequence comes from Gopherus evgoodei, assembly GCF_007399415.2. NCBI lineage: Eukaryota > Metazoa > Chordata > Testudines > Testudinidae > Gopherus > Gopherus evgoodei. The sequence continues at coordinate 8,145,823 of NC_044343.1, forward strand.
ACACACACACAGCTAGAGAGAGAGACACACACACAGCTAGACACACACACAGCTAGAGAGAGACACACTCACAGCTAGAGAGAGAGACACACAGCTACACACACACACAGCTTGAGAGAGACACAGCTAGACACACATAGCTAGAGAGACACACACAGCTAGACACACACAGCTAGAGAGAGACAAAGCTAGACACACACACACAGCTAGAGAGAGACACACACACAGCTAGACACACACAGCTAGAGAGAGACAAAGCTAGACACACACACACAGCTAGAGAGAGACACACTCACAGCTAGACACACACAGCTAAAGAGAGAGACACACACACACAGCTGTAGACACAAGCACACACACACACCGATTTTCAAAGTCACCTAGGGAATTAGCCTGGTAAGTTCCATTATTTCTAGCCAGCTTTGCAAATCGCCTTGGTAACGGCTCCTTCGCGGTGTCGATTCACTGGCTCGGTCCAGGACCTGCTCCGTTTGTCCCGCGCGGTGGGTTCCGACGTGCCCCCTGGCTGGGCTGGACTCAGAGCAAACATGCCGGAGCCGGGGCTCAGGGCAGCTGTGTGGCCCGGTCTCGGGTTTCCCCATTTGAATGGGGAGACCAGACGGTGCAATGCTGGGAAGAGCTCCGTAAATCAACCCTGGCTCCACACAGGAGACAGAAGAGCTGGGCTGGAAACTCTCCTTCCTTTGGCTTTTCCCCTCCCAGGCCATTCCGTGCCAAGCTCTCCCAGTGGGGTCCAGGCCCGGCCCAGAAGCACCATTCCTCACCAGCTAGAAGGGAATTCACTGGAAGCAGGCAGAGGCCCCAGCTGAGATCCGGGCCCATTGTGTTAGCACTGCCCGGACACAGTGTGAGACAGTCCCTGCACCGAACAGCTACCTAAACAGCCAAAGGGCAGGAAGGGGAAACTGAGGCACACAGCAAGGAAGTGTTTTGCCCAAGGTCCCCCCCAGTCGGTGGCAGAGCTGAGGATAGAACCCAGGTCTCCACCTGGTGCTCTGTCCACTAGACCACACTGTCCTGCAGCACATATTGTCTTTGCACAGCACTCACTGGTGGGCTCTCAGCTCTGACAGGGATGTGGGAGGAGACCTAGATGGACAGAGGCTGGGCCTGCCCTGGAGGAACAGGTGATGTGACAGGAGTTGAGACTCCAGGCTAGATCCTTCCCATGGGATCGCCATAGGAGTCAGTGGGGCTGTATCTGACGTCCCATGCTCTTTCCAAGGCAGGCTTTCCCCCCATATACGTTGCCCCTCCAGGGAACACCAACCCTCTGTCGTTCCTTCCTAGAGAGGCTTGTGGTGGCTGCAGAGACAGTGTGGTCTAGCGGAGAGAGCATTGCTCCCAGCTCTGTCGCTGACTCACTGACTGACTTTGGATAAGTCATTTCCCCGGGCTGTGCCTCAGTTTGCCTATCTCTACCATGGGGCTAATGATATTTGCCTGCCTTGTGTGGGGGATCGTGACACTCCTCAAGCCAATCCCGTGGGGTGCTGTGCACCCCCCACTCCTGTTATCCTTGTGGGATCCAGGCCCTTCACTAGTGACTGCCTGCCAGGTGCTTTCAGATCCTCGGATGGAGGGGGCTAGAGGAGGTCGTCCGTTCCCTGCCTACCTCCCTCGCGCTTGGGACGACCTGCAGAACGCTCCCCCGAGGAGCAGGCAGGGCTCCTTGTATTGGCTTGCCATTCCTGACACGCGGCTGCCACGAACAAACCCCATCCTGGGCCCATCTCCCCCCAGTTAGCTTTGGGACCCAGCCAAGCCAGGAATAGGTCCCTCTTTCTAGCTGGGTTCGGCCTTTCACAGGCTGTTTTTTCTCAGCTCTTCTTTCTCTTCTCCCTTCCCTTCCCCTCTGGCCCCTTTTCACATTCTCTCCTTTCTTCGCCTAGACAATCCGAGGCATTAACGTCGTCGCTCGAGGCTCACGTTACCCCCCTCCGTCCCGTTCTCCTGCAGTAAAGCGGGGCCCTTATTCCCAGCCCAGCCATTGCAGGAGCTTCACAGAACACCCCCTGGGGGACCGGGGGGGCCTTTCCGGGCCCAGATGACGTTACCGCCCCTCCTGCCAGGCTCTGGGCTGTTGTTCTGCCTGAAATTTGCAGTGGCTCCTGGGGATGGACATGAGACCAGACGTCCTCGCTGAACTCCCCCTGGTTCCCTCCCCAGAGCACCGCTAGGGGGCGCTAGACGAGATGGCGGTTTAAGGCTCCCTGGTGGGTTGCAGGTTCCCGTGGTTCTGAGCTTTGATGAGGGCTGGGCAGCTCCCATGGAGGCCTCTGCAGCCAGGTCCGGTCTGGTCTGACACTGTAGGATTCCCTGGGAGGGTAAAGCTGTGCGCACCGTGAGTAAGATCTTTGCCTTGCAACCAGAGCTATTGTTATGGGTTTGCTCAGCAGGGCAGGGCACTCCACGCCAGCCTGTTACGAGTCGAGTTGCTCAGGAGAGCTTTGCTCTGCATCCTGATTGAGGATACAGGGTTACGTGGGGTAGGGGGGGACCCCCACGTTGGTTTGTTATGGTAAGGTTGTTCCTAAGGGCTAGCCCCTGCAGCCTGCCCTGTGAATACGGTGGGGTTGTCTTTTGATTTGCAGCATTTTGCGGGTGGCGACACGCCATGGTTTGGGGTTGTGCTTGCTGGAAGAGAGAAGCAAAAAAACAGAAAAAACTTCACAGCCAGATCAAAAGAAATCGTGTTAGGGCTGATACTGAGTCTCCTAGACATCGCGGTTCCCCAGTTAATAAAGGGCTAGGGGGAAATCCCAGGGGTTTGCTGGGCTGGCAGCTCTGACGGGGTGGATAGGAGCAATCTAATTAAACAGAGCCCATGGAGCACTGTGCACGCGCTGGGTTGTTGGAGGGAGACATGATTTACCCGGACTGGAGAACGCTACCGACACAGACGCACACAAAAGGCTTATTTGCAAGGTCACCGGATCGCTGTGGTGCAGGAGGGTGGGAGGCATGTGAGTGGATAAAGATCCGCCTGGAACATGGAGGAGGCGGCGGTGGGGTGGGGGTTGACCAGCCATTGGGCGCTGCAGCAGGAAGGAGGGAGGTGACGGGCGGTTGGGCTTTAAAACCCAGCTGAGTAATTTTTATGACCATTAATAACATTTTGTGGTGGTGTGAGCCAAGGTACTAATAAGCATAGTCAAACCGTATGCTTCAGAGCTTGGTCAGGCCGCTGTGGGGGAGTGGTCAGGAAGGAATCTGCGCTCCCGTTTGCCCAGGCAGCATTGCCATGGGGCTATATGGGGAGGAGGAAAGAGCCTATCTCCCTCTGAAGCATTAACAAGGGCTAGTGCTGAAGGTGGGATGCTGGACCCATGGGTTGAGCCAGTGTGGAGGTTTCTGTGCTCCAAAAGGCAGCATTAACTAGTGCTTTAAGCGATGAGGCTAAGGAAGGAAATTAATAGGAAGAGGTGGCAGAGCTGTGGTGAGGGGGACCCCTGGTTTTCAGGTAGAGATCTGGTATATCTAGGGTGCATATGACCCCCCCGCCGCCCCTGCATCCTTCTATCTGTGAAGACAGGCTGCCCGGGGGCTTGATCTTATCACAGGGGGATCTTAGCTCTCCCGGCTGAAAACGCTGGGAGAAGGACGTGGGGAGCTATCTTGCAGGAGACCAGAGAAGGGCTTGTGAGTTAAATGTAGGCTCTGAGAAGCCTGTTGTTGTTTTGTTTTCTATGGAACCATTTTTTCCCACTATTGCGACTTTTCCCCCTTGGAATCCCTGGTGGCTGATAAGAAACGGATGCTTGTTTTCACTCTAACTAGATCTGCGGGCTGGCTGTGAAGCGGAGTGGTGATCCCGGGTCCGCTGGCGTGTCCTGTTCTTTGGGAGCAGTGGATGTGAGGGCTCTGTGAGCGTCCGGTGGAGCAGGGCAGGACAGTCGGAGGGCTTGGGGACTGGAGTGCGGCTGGACAGAGAGAGGCAGGCCTGGGAGGCCATGTGGGTGTCGCCAGAGGCGGGTGGAGTGAGGGGCATGATCCACAGCAGGCATGGACAAGACGTCCTCACGTTAAGGGCGCATGGGAGCGAGGTGCCTGCCAACCCTGCGTACCCCCAGGGAGCCTCCCAGGACGAAGGGGGGCAGCTGATTCAGCACCAGCTACCAAGTGTGCACCCTCCTGCTTGGCCAGTGTGTTCAGCGCACGACCTGCGCTCCGTGCACGTTGGGGAGTTCTTCTGGCCTGTCCTCCCCATTCCTGCGTGTCTGGTTGGGGCAGTGTGAGTGTGTTGCGCACACACGCACGCTCGTGCAAATCCTGTGTGCCCTCGGCATGCACCCGGGCTCCTCTCTGTGCTCTTGTGCATTTGGGCAGTGCTCTGTGAGGTGCCCCCTGTGCGCACGTGTCCGCTTAGCTGGTGCCTGCTGCTTGCTCAGGGGAGATGCGCTGTGCCCGCAGGTCCCGCTTCGCGGGTGTGTCCTGTGTTTTGCAGGCTTGGTGCAGGTCAGTTGTGCACTCATTCCTATACACGTGCGGCTCGGCCCTTTCCGTGTGCAAAAAACCCCCCCAGCACCTTGCCAGGCAGCCTTAAGCCAGGTGGGAAATGAAGAATAGCGGAAGAATGGGGCCAGAGACGGAAGGAAGGATGGGAGGAGAAGTGATGCTGGGAAGGAAGTGGGGGGGAGGCGAGAGAGGAGGAGACGTAAGTGCACACTAATTCCAAGCAGGAACTCTCGTTTGGGTAACGAGGATTCTCAGGCAGCTAGTAAAAGGCTGCAGGTAAATGAAAAGGCGGCTGCATTTTCTCCTGGGGGGCCCACTGAGAGAGGCCAATAATTCAGCACAGGTGGCAAAAGCCGGGAATGGCCGCCCTGGGGGGAAACACCGAGCCTTTAATTATTGCAATTAAGTTGATAATGGCTTTTTAAAAAACGGCCCAGATAAAGACCTGGTCTCAGGGCTGGGGGAGCAGGTGGCTGTCCAGCTCGGACTTGGCGGAGCAGCTCGCCACAGCAGCTGCGGGGAACCAGCCTTTCCCACCCGCGGCCGCTCCCATGGCCTGGCTGGGATCCAGGAGCGACTCACCAAGCAGGAGGCAGCCAGAGAAGCCACCCGGCAGCCAGCAAGTCAGGCGAGAGGGACAGACAGGGGTAACAAGCCAGCGACATGGTCACAGGAGTGGGGCTTGGGTGGTGCATGGCCCTAACCGCTCTCTGCATTGGCCATCTAACAGCGAAGGGTCGCCTTGTGGCTACGGCCCTGGGTTAGGAGTCAGGAGACCTGGGCTCAGTTCCCAGCTCCCTGAGTGACCTTGGTCACATCACTTAGCCTCTGTTCCCCACTGCAGTGCGGCTAAGAATCCTTCCTTTCGGCCCAGCTGAGCTAGACATGAGCTTGGTGGTGATTCTTGCTGGGCATCTGTGCAGCACCCGAATTTGGGCAGGGCCCCGCGCTGTGACAGTAAGACAGGTAACGCCACCATTGGCTATGCGGGTGGAAAGATGTAGCTGATGCGTGACTGATTTGAGAATGGCCCGGTTGTCCGTGTGAGGGCATTGCATATAAAGGGATCTGAGTGTGAGAGAGGTTTGTGCCTGTTGTGTGTGTGAATGCATGTGTGTAGAAAGGTGTGGGGTGTGTGTATGAGAAAATGGATGTGTGTGGTTGCTTTGATTACGCACACGTGTGTTGGGGAGGGGGGTGAGAGAGAGGAGGGCAGGATAGGGGCTGCAAGTAGCCGGGTATGGAAGAGACATTAAAGCTCTGCTCACCTGCTGTTGCCGTGTCTCTATCAGCTCCGAAAGGTTTGGCATCTTTCCCAGACTGCTGGGCCCCACTCTGAACTGGTGGAGGGGGCGGCTCCCTCTTGCCCCGGTCTCTGCGGGTGCCCTGCAAATCGTGCGCCAGGCAGTCCGAGAACTCTTGTGAAAACAGGAGGGTGGGCAGTGGATGGATGGGCAAACAGGGGGCTTCTCGGCCCCTGTCCACCCCTGTCGTGACGGAAGGGTGGCCGGGCCCGATTTGAGCAGCCTTGCGACCTGGCGCATGGGCTCACGAGGCCACTTGCTCAGTGGGTGAATTTTTCTCCGTCGTGAGCAGATCAGTTCCTGCTGCCTGGGATGGGATTTTACTGCAGGGACGTGTCGGGGCGGGAACGTCACTGACGGGTATTTTTTCCCTTCTTTTGGTTTCTTTCCTTCCATCTCTCCTCCTCCGTATCAGAAGGCCGGGGCCCAAAGTGTGTGTTTGCCCCGGGCTCGATGCTGGGTTAACCCGGCCTTGTCTGTTCCTCTCCTTTGCTGGGTCATTACCCAGACGTGGTTCCAGTGCTCATGGAAATCACTAGGGGATGGGAACAACTTGGCCAAGTGATGGAGCGGGACATGACTTACACAACGCCCACAGAAATGGATAAGTGCGGGGAGAGTCCACCTGCCATTCCCCTTCCAAATGTGCGTGTGCGTGTGGAATTCACTCACCATCCACCACCAATATACGCACCCGTGCCTGGAGTACATCCACCAAAGCACACCGGAGTGCACCCGGTGCACCTGCCAGATACCACTGAAATACTTTAGTGTGTGGAAAAGGTCGATGAAGTGCACCTGTGCACAGACTAGTCATGTAAATCGCATGCCTGCTCACACAAGACGCCCACAAAATGCACAAGTTGTACCCACAATACAGCCACAGACTGCGTGCATCCACTGTCAAGAATACACCCACACGTGGTGTGTGCACAAAACACATGCACAGAGTGCACAAGCATGCACGGGATATTAAACAGACACAGTAGATGAGTGTGCATCCAAAACCCAAATATATGACCTGAGCTCATAAGCATTCATTGAGCACACCCACATGTTCCCCGAGTGTGCACTTGGTGTTTTTAAGCTGCACCCACAGAACGCACTCATGTGCCCCCCCAAACGTTTGAGTGTGCACAAATGCATCAGGACACCCACCTCTTGCACACTTAAAGAGCGTATGTATGTGTAAATGACCACCAGCACCACAAAGCACAGGCCCACAGATGCAAAGACAAACTGCAAGGCCGTGTGGGTCGGCCGATCTCAGTTATACTGGTGTAAATCCGAGTAGCTCACAGTACTTGACGTTAGCATTAACCAAAGTGCACACTGGGCCTTTCGCTGTGCTGGAGCAGTGTCCACATGGGGCGTTTGTGCATGGCAAGCTAGCATGCTGTATATTCATACCCTGCCTTGCCACACAGTAACGATCCATGTAGACGAGCCCTCAGTTAATGACTTCTAGGTTATTCCAGTTTTCAGCTACTGTGAGATCAGAATCCCTGAGTGTAGTCAGATCTGCGTCCGGCATGGCCTGTTCTCAGCAGCTGGTCAGCTAAGCTTGGGGGGGATCGATGCTGCAGACCCAGGCAGTCTCTTTCATCCATCTCCTCCTACCCCTGATAAGGATGGTTAGAGAGTTTCTCCTCCACTCCCCAGATCTAATCAGCCGGAGGAGGAACTGGCTGCCTCATGTCTGATGGGACTCCCTGACAGATCGCTGAATAGCAGCGAGGTATCTGTCTGCCATCTCAGACCCTTCTAACAAGCTCATTAATTAAAGGCTGATTTCCCTGTCAACAGAACCCCCACCTCTCCCCACACGCACCCCCGCCTTTCCTCCACCTCTTAGATCCCCCGTCCCTCTGATTTAGAAATTAATCGAGCTGCCAGTCCCTGATTCGGCACGCAGCCGAGTGTGGTGTTCCTGTCGGGCTTTCCAAAAGCGGAGGGGGTGGTGAGCTAAGAGACCGATGCTTGGGTGACTTTCAAGCCAAGGCGTCTATTTCGAGGCGGCTCTGTCCCCCCAGCCCTTCATGGTCATGGCTACATTCTTCCCCTGGCGCCTTGCAATTGCAAGGCCCCAGCTCCGCGCTGGTTCTGTTTATTCACACACCTACCCGTGTTTACCCTCCCTGGCTCCATGCCTCCCGGCGTCGCTCAGCGTGGCGTGTGCCAAGCCTGGCTCTCTTCTGGCTGGATCTCATGTGCTAAGCAGGGTGGCAATGGCGTCTGGCTTTGGGTCTGGCAGTCCGTGCTGATCTCAGTGCTAGGGAGGGCACCGTGCCGCGGACAGTGCTGTGGCTGGCTCAGTAGGGGGCGCTCTGCCCTGTGCGTCAGTGCTGACCCCAATGCCCTAGTGCAGTGCTAGGGGGCGCTGTGCTGCACGGAACGGGCGGAGTCATTGGGCACTAAATCTCCAGTCCCTAGTGAGGACATGCCTTGTGTCATTCAGTCTCTCTCTCTCACACTCACACACATGTGCACTTACACATCTGCACTCGCACGCACAGTCGCACCTTCCCACGTGGTTACAGCTCTGTTCTCTGAGCGCCTCTCTAGGGAGGAAGGAGGAGGTTGGGGTTAAGGAGACCAGGGCTTGATTCCTAGCTCAGCCACCCATTTGCTGGGTCACCCTGGGCAAGTCACTTAACCCCCTCGTACCTCAGTTCCCATCTGTAACATGGGCTCAGCCATCCTTTCTTTTGTCTGCTCAGACTCTGAGCTCTTCTCTTTCCCTGTGTGTGTGCACAGCAGGCGGCAATGGGGCCCTGATCTTGGCTAGGGGCTGTTGGAGCAACCGTAGCCCCCCACCCCACCCCACACACAGGCAACATCTGGGGCGAGGGGAGATGCCATGGGAGTGCCAGTCCGGATCCCATGGCGGAGGAGACGAGAGGCGGCTCTAAGCAGGGTGGGCATCTCGCACACGCAACCTGCGTTGCTCACGTGCCCGGGGAAAGCTGGCAGCAGGGTGTCTTGAAATCCCTCTGCCCGGTACTTTGTGTGACATGGCTACTGGGGACAAGCTAAGAGCTGCACAGCTCCATTTCCACGGGTCACCCAACAGCCATCAGAGGGGAGCAGAGTTCCCCTGGGGCTGGGCTGGGACCAGTGACATAGCAGCGCAAAGTTGCCTCACCATGACCCAGAGTCATCCTGCCCCCTGCACCTTAGCAGTGCCTTGCCTGGGCAGATCCCTGGGCCTCTGGGAATGGCCAAGCCGTGGTGAGCTGAGAGTAATTGCCCCAGTGGAGAGAGATCCACCTGTGTACCCCCTGGGGAGAGCAGCTTTGGACAGGAACCTGCCCCCTCTCTGTGCCTGGCTTTCCAAGGGCCTCCCTCCATTGTAGGAACCTTCCATTGCAGTGTCAATTTCACACCCACCCAGCCACCCTCTAGTCTGGAATTTGAGCAGGTTGTACTCTGTGTGTGTGTGTGTGTGTGTGTGTGTGTGTGTGTGTGTGTGTGTGTGTGTGTGTGTGTGTGTGTGTGTGTGTGTGTGTGTGTGTAAAGGATAGCACTACCTGTCAGGTACTAAAGGGGGTGGATCAGATGTGAGAGGGAAGAGGGAACTGGAGAAGGAGTGAGTCATTGCTACTGGGTTGCATTATGTAAGGGGGCAGCGGGGGCTGCCTGGAAGGTGTGGGGTGTTTTGCATGTGATGTGGTATGTGAGGCATGAATGGTGTTTGTGTCCATTTGAATTGTGCATGTGTTGCATGAGGCTAAATGAGGCATGGGTGTTGTGTTATGGGAGGAATTAAGTCATATGTGGGTGTTTGTGTTGTTTTGGATGGAGTGTGTGTGTGTAGCGTGTGAGGCATGAACGTTGTGTTATGTTTTTGTGGGTGTATCGAGTGGGGTGTGTTGTGGGAGGGTTGTGTATATTGGGTTGTGAGGGTGGAGTTGGTATTGGGCTGGAGTGGGGGTTGTGTATATTGGGCCAGGGTGGGATTATAGGGGGCTGTGTGTATAGGGATTGCAGAAGGGGGTTGTGTGTATGTTGGGCTGGGGGTGGGGAGGTTGTGTGTACTCGGGTGGGGTGTTGTGGGGTGTATATGTTGAGCTAAAGTGGGTAGGGAGTGAGTGTTGCGTTGTGTGTGTTGATGGGGTGGGGTTGTTCCCTAGAAGGCTGTTTGGCCCGGCAAGACCCCTCTCTGGGTGCTGATGCACCTCTGGGTGTGCGTGACCCCATCTCCCCAGTGCAGGTGCTCGGCCAGCTGACTGTGCCTGATCCGAGCCCCCTCCCCCATCGCACAGGGAGAACACAGGATCAGGGCCCCGGGGCCAACGCTCCCTTCATCTCCTCAGCTCCCTTCTTCTCCGAGTGCTTCGAAATCCATCTGCTTCCCTCCCTCCCGAACCACAGCCACTAATGAGCCGCGCAGCCTGTTTGCCAAGCCAATTTCAAAGGGCAGGGAGAGGAGTCTGGTAAAGACTCGGGGAAGAGATGCCGCCAGCCATTAGTGCAGAGACCCAGCGCTTTTCTGGACCTCCCTGCCCCCTTTGGCTGCTCAAAGGGCCTGAGCAGTTTTGCAGAACGCCTTTCCCTGGACTGTCTGAGACACAGTATGTGTGCGGGGGGGAGGGGTCCATGTGCAAATGTGAGCAGGAGTGCACCTGGGAGCGGGTGTGCGTATGCATGAGAATGCGTGAGTTTGTGCACGTGAACGTAAGCATGGGAGGGGGCATGTAGGTGTGTGCACGCAATTGTGAAATGCGCATAATTGTAGGTGAACGTGGGTGTGTACGCATCTGTGACAGTGTGTGCATTTGTGCAAATGTGTGTGTGAGAGAAACTGCTTGTGCATGAACAGGCATGCCAGTGCAGGTATACGTGAGTGAGTGTGTGAGAGAATATGCATGTGGAGGGATGCAAATGTGTCTGAGCGAGAGTTTATGTGCATGCATGTGAATGTGCACGTGTGTGTGTGTGCGCCTATATGCATGAATGTGAGCATGTGTGCGAGCCCGCCTGCGCTCACAGCAGCACAGCTGGCAGCTCCTTGGGACTCACACATCTGCAGCTCCCCACCCAGGACAGCTGACACCAGCGCTGCTTCAGTAGCTGCTTTAATGATTAAGAGCATCTTTTCAACAGGCAGCAGCTCTGCCCCACCTCACTCTGAGCTGGCAGGTGCCTTCCCCTGCGGAGACTGTCTCTGAGCTCCTGCCACTGGTGCTTCGGCAGGGCGTTGTTCCCACTTGCTCAGCACTGTCTTTGTGACTGCCGCTGGTGCCGCCTGGCCTCCCAAAGCATCCCCCATCAGGGAGCCTCAGTGCTCACGCCCCACGGGCTGCGCAGAGCCAGACACAGGTGGGGCAGTGATCTGAGCAGAGGGCTGGGAGCCAGGCGGTCCTGAGTTCTAAACCCTGGTGCAGAAAAAGTAACCATTGTTCTGGGCTGTATTAGCAGGAGTATTGTAAGCAAGACACGAGAAGTAATTCTTCTGCTCTACTCCATGCTGATTAGGCCTCAACTGTGTCCACTTTGGGGCATCACATTTCAGGAAAGATGTGGACAAACTGGAGAAAGTCCAGAGAAGAGCAACAAAAATGATGAAAGGTCTAGAAAACTTGACCTATGGGGGAAGATTTGAAAAAATTGGGTGTGTTTAGTCTGGAAAAGAGAAGACTGAGAGGGGCCATGATAACTGTTTTCAAGTACGTGAAAGGTTTTTACAAAGCAGAGGGAGAAAAATTGTTCTTCTTAACCTCTGAGGACAGGACAAGAAGCAGGGAGCTTAAATTGTGGCAAGGGAGGTTTAGGTTGGACATTAGGAAAAACTTCCTGTCAGAGTAGTTAAGCACTGGAACAAATTGCTTAGGGAGGTTGTGGAATCTCTGTCATTGGAGATTTTTAAGAGCAAGTTGGACAAAAACCCGGCAGGGATAGTCTAGATAATATGTAATCCTGCCCTAAGTGCAGGGGACCGGACTAGATGATCTCTCGAGGTCCCTTCCAGTCCCATGATTCTATTAAAAGGGGATGGGGCCTGCTAGATACCAGACTGAGAACAGCTACACACTCCAGGCAGCCACCAGATACCACTGGCATTCATGCCCAAGGTGGATTTGAACTGGTGACCCAAAGACAAAAGGCTCCATAGCCCCCAAAAGCAGAGGGAAAAAGCTGAAATTGTCCCAGCTCCAGATGTTTGCTATTTGAGCATCACATGGAAACACTCGTGAGCTGGCAAGGACTCAACGGTTTGGCACTGAGTTATTTCTGGGGCAGCTTTTGTATTTCTACAGATGCCATCAGAGCATCTTGCACTGTTAAAAAACTACTTGTTTTCACTCATTTTTTGATCATCATCAGAATAATAAGCCCTGGGAAACATCTGTCTGAAATCTCTTTATATTCCCCAATTCTCGTTTTGTTTCTTCTTCCACTTTGCTGGATTGTTATGGTAGGGTTGCTCCTAAATTCTGGGCCCTGCATTCTGGTTTGTTGTTCTAGAATAGCTCAAGGAAAGCTGTACTCTGCGTCCTGTTGCCTGGAAGATCTGTGTTCTGAGTCCCAGTTTACCATTGTCAGGCTGCACAGAGCAGATGGGCTTTGCTTTGTCATTGCAGAATTGCTTATGATGTCCAGGCACCTGTCAGTTATTTTTTTTTTTAATGGAAATTTTTTTTAAAAAAGAACAGCTGAAGCTGTTTCTTTGAGGGAAAAAAAATCACATCCTGAATTGCACGGAATTTGCAAAGAGACAGAAGATGAAAACAAGGCAGGTCAGACCTGGTGCCAGGCAATCTCTTTTTAAGTTGTTACTTAAACTTTGAGATGCGGTCGTGATAACAAAGGGGGAAATAATTGGCATGCAAATGAAGCGCCATTTTTTTTATTTCTCTGCGAGCTGCATTGTGAATTCCACCCGGGATTCTTTCACATGTTTAAAGTCAACCCTGGACACTTTGGAGAATAATTCAGTTTCTTGTACAGCCCTGAGTACATCAAAATGGTCTTTAAAAATATACCACACCGTGTCACCCTCCATCTGAAGGCTCGTAATTCCCCCTTTATAAAACATTAAAGAGGATCAGCAATTTGAAATGAAAGCCTAGTAGCCTGAGGGAAATGAATCTGATCCTCTAGAGTGGTTATGGACTCAGATGACCCCTGCAACTAGTATCTGAGCACCTCACAATGTATTCATCATGTGACGTAGGGCAGTGTTACCCCCATGTTACACAAGGGAAACTGAGGCATGGTGGGGGACTATCAACTTTAGGCCAGGCCCCAGTGCCTTTGCTACTTCCACCCTGAGTAGGGGGAACAGGTCACTGTCCAACATATACTGACCCATACCCATAGGGGCATGCCAGCTCTGAATCAATGCAGCCGTAAGGGCTTCAAGAGAGGAGGATGGGCAGGGATGGCATTTAAAACCCCACGGCAAGTCAGCATACCATGAGCAACTTGCCCAAAGTCACAGAGACAGTCTCTATGGCAGAGCAGGGGCTTGAACCTGGGTTTCCCTAGTTCTGGGAGCTCCCCTACCCCCTGGAACCACCTTCCCTTCCCGTGAGTATTACAGGGGAAATCATCCTGATGCTGAACTGAAGGAGGCTATAGGCTCATCTCCCCAAGGGAAGGGCTCGGAACCCCATTGCACAGGAAAGGAAAAAGAAGGGCTCAGGATTTTCAAAAGCGACTAGTGATTTTGAGTGCTCATTCCTAGTGCCTGGGGACGGCGGGGTTGGGAGCCCCCGCCTGCTGCTTGTTAGGAGCTGGCAGGCCCTTTTCGGGAGGTGAGTGGCCAGGTCTGGCTTTGCCTAGCTGGGAAGCCGCCCGTCTCGCGAGGGGGATGAACTATCGACGTGGCGTTCAGTTGGCTGATTGCCCAGAGTCCTTTATTAGAAACCCCTTTGTGAGAAAAGGCGGCTTTTCATTTCTAATTACGCCAGTCCCTTCTCGCTGCCCGTCATGGGCGCCCAGATCATTAATGGCCCTGCGTGGCAGGGGAGGAGGGCTCGGGGCGCTATGTTGTACAGTCGGGGAGACACTGAAGCGGGAGGGGAAGGCAGGGGGATGGGAGTGAAGGGAAGGGTGGCTGTTAACAGAAGAGGAGGTGCTCGGGTGACAGGGTGCAGCGCAATGCGTCCTGCGTGCAGATCTCCACAGGAGGGAGGATGCTGGTGATGGGCAGTAACAAAGGTGCCAGAATTAGCTCTTGGTGCTGGGCAGGGCCGGCTCTGGCTTTTTTGCCGCCCCAAGCAAAAAAAAAAAAAAGCAAAAAAACAGCAAACCTGCTAGGTGGCCGGAGCAGCAGACCAAAAAAACCATGCAAGGCGGCTGGAGTGCGGGTGCAGAGGGACTCCCGGCGCTGCAGATGTGCCCCGGGCAGCGGGGAGGAGGGGGAGGGAGCCGGGGGGAGAGAGAAGTGGGGCAGCCAGGGCTTCCGTCACACTGCCTGCTGGGAGGGCTCCGCGCCGCTCCGGTCGGCGGGGAGGGAAGGACGCGGGCTTCCTACAGACCTGGCACCAGCTGGGGCAGATGGAGGGCACAGCCCGCTCCCAGCAGGGTGCTCCCCTCCTCCGCGCTGCCGCCCCCTACAGGGCGGCCGGAGCGGCGAACCAAAAAGAAAAAATCCTGCGGGGCGGCCGAAGCGAATTTGAGGGAAGCCCGCCCCGTAGAATCGGCCTCCCCAAGCACAAGCTTGCTCAGCTGGTGCCTGGAGCAGGCCCTGGTGCTGGAGGTTGTAAGGGCTGGGATATAGCAAAGGGGGATGCACCCATCGTGTCTCATCGCGGGAGGATCCCATCCCAGGTGCTGTGAAGCAGTGTGGTCTCCGTTTTCCGGGATCTGGGGCAGGGAGCATTGCCTGTGCTCAGACCTGCTCTGCACGGCCCTTGGTCTGCATGCCGCAGCCAGGGGAATGTGCCCCCTCCCTAACCGAGCCCAGCAGGATCTTACCCTGGGCTGCCTAAGCTGGTTCTATGGGCTCCAGTGGACAGAGATTCTCATCGCTGATAGGAATGCTTGGGGCCGACTGGGAAACTGGTTTCCGCTCCCTTTCCTCCTAGTCTCTGTGTCATGTTGGTTTCCCCCATCAAAATCTACCCTGTTCCTCCCGCTGGAGTTGTCAGATCTCAGCCCTGGCCCCGGACTTCCCAGGATGGACTTGGCTGAAAGTCACTGATGTCTGTGCTAACAAGTTCTGTTCTGTCACACAAGAACCCTTCTGTTGTACCGACTGGCTGAGAGTTGCGTCTGCGGAGTTGGGGTGCACGTCTGCCTGCAGAGTTGGGGTGCACGTCTGCCTGCGGAGTTGGGGTGCCCGGGCGGACTCGCTGCGGGAAGTGCACAGTATGGATGCAGCCTGTGTCTAAGCAAGTGCCTTCTGCTGTGTTAGAGGAGTCCCAAAGACAGGCTGGGGGAGAGGGGGGGATGGACATCTGTCCACCCCTAAAACCTCTCTGCCCAATGCCCCATTGCAGCTTGAGCTGCAAATACTTTTTAGGTGAGTCGTCTCCCCCCCGCCCCCATCCCGCACACACACACACACTCCTGCATCCTCCTTCTCCCCCCAGGGAAGGGCTGTGAAGGGTGGAGGGGTCACAACATGATATTTCAGGGGCTGTTGTGCAATTTCACCCTTGATGGCTTCTTCTGCATAGGACACGGGGGGAGAAGGCGTTTTGATTTAACCGGAGTCTCAGCTCGCTGGTTACATGAAATTGACTAATCAATTAAATTGTTGCTTACTTGTTAATTACAGCAACTGGACAGCAGCCAAGTGTCCTGGGTTCAGTTCCTTCTGCTTCCCCCGTACCCTGAGTTCGGGGCACCCCCAGACTTGCCTGGTGAAATTGCTCTTGCTTCCAGAGAGCTGCAGCCAATTGACTGAATGGCTCTGGCGGGACAGCGAGGGAGCCTTTCACCCCCAGGAGGTTTGGCTCTTGCAGAGGGGAATGAAGGGCAGGAGGGGAGCTAAGCCGTCTGTTTCAGACTCCAGAGTATTTCAATTGATTTTCCAACACTCTGTACATCCCGATCTGATTGCATTTCAGACAAGAAACAAGTGCAAAGCAGCAAAGCGCTGAGCTATCTTTGGGCTCTAATGAGAAAATATCACTCACTGGCTTCCTTGCTCCCGCTGATCCGAAAGGTAGCAAGACGGCTGGATGAGGAAGGAAAGATGGTCCAGTGGTCGGCACACTAGCTTAGGATTTAGAGGCCCGGCTTCACATCCCTGCTCTGCCACAGACTTCCTCTGTGGCTTTGGGCAGAGCCTGTCTGTGCTTCTGTTCCCTATCCGTAACAAAGAGCCAGGGGTGTTATAAGGATAAAAGCATTAAAGATTGTGGGGCGCTCAGATGCTACTGTAGCGGGCCCGGATATGTCCCTTCGATAAAAAAAATCAGATGGAGCTGTGGGGAACTTCCAGGAGATTCCCAGTGGAGAAACTCGGCCAACGTTTGTCCAAATGTATCAGGAACATTTGAGGTTTTCCATTGCACCAGCAAGGGACGAGTTAATTCAAAGACTCTTAGAACTATGGGGTCTGGAAGGACCTTAAGAAGTTGTCTAGCCCAGCCCCTTGCACTGAGGCAGAAGCAAGTAAACCTTGAGCAGCTCTGACAGGGGTTTGTCCAACCTGCTCTTAAAAACCTCCAGTGCCGGGGCTTCCATGCCCTCCCTTGCGAACCTGCTCCAGAGCTTCACTCCCCTGAGAGTTAGAAACCTTTCTCTAATATCCACCTTAACTCTCCTGGCTGCAGATTAAGCCCATTGCTTCTGGTCCATCCTTGGGTGGACATGGAGAACAATTGATTACCATCCTCTTTAAAACAGCCCTTAACATATTTGAAGACTGTTCTCAGGTCCCTCCTCAGTCTTCCGTTCTCAAGACTAAACACACTCAGTGTTTTTAAACTTTCCTCTTCAGCAAGCCCAGTTGTGGAACACGGTTGTGCGGTACCTGTGTGAGTGGTTGTCTTCCCACTGGCTAAAAAGGCCGTGGAAAAGATGAAAGATGATAAGCACAGTGTTGCAACCAGCAGTGTAACCCGCACCTGTATTTAATCACCTTGAGTGAGAAAAGAGAGAGCGGCTTTTGGAAGCTGCTTTGATCTTTGCCACCCCGAGACTTTTCGTCTAGGTTTAATAGAAGGTTTTGTTCGGGAAATCCAAGCTGCTGCTTGTTCGCTACACGCGGCTTGGCTCCTCACTGTCCCTTCCTGCCTCCTTTTCATAGGGCTGGATTCTCCATAGCACTCTCGGTTGTGACACTCAACTGGGACAGATTTGGGGCTGGGCTCTTTAGGAACTCAGGGGGGCTATGTGGGTGCTCATCCCCCCACCCATCGGATGCTTGGTTCAGGGACCACATGACCATGACCCAAGCCCTCTCCGTGGAAAGCAGTCAGAGGTCCCCCCATAAAGACTAATGGCTCTTGTCCGTCTAAATTGAGTAGCATGAGTTTCGCCTGCAGTGGCCATTAAGCTGCAGCTCAGAACCAGCTGGCAATTCATCTGGAACGCCAAGATTGTGCTGGAATGAACTGGGGAGAGGGAAGTGGAAGCCAGCAAGGCTGAGAGCCTCCATGGACCAGGCTGACCCTCTAATCAACCCAGCCTCAGGGGAGGGGCAGTTCAAGGGATATCCCCTCTCCCCCGCCACAGGAGTGATGGGAAGTGGGGGATTCATTCTTGCTTCTGTATCTGCTGTGTGTCTCTCTCTTTCTCTTCATCTCTCCCTGTATTTTTCTCTCCTTCTTTTTTAAACTCTCCATGAATATGTTTCTTAACCCTCTACGTTACCTCTGAATTTCTGAGTCGCATTAATTACTAAATGACGCCGTAAGAGTGAGCAAAGGAACTGGTTGCTGCGGTGAACACAGGGAGCAATTCCAGCGGGTCAGGCGATCAGTGCCAGAAGCAGGTGGTCAGGCAGGAGCGGTGTTTCCGAGGGACCACAGGGGTTTTGTAATGTGTGGGTCCCCGGCTGTGCTGCCAGGGTGTTGGGATGCAGGGTTTCGGCTTGGGGCCCTCAAAGTTATATCACACCCAGATTGCAAGGGATGGGGTTTTATTGTCTCTGCGGGAGGCTGGTGGGGAAAGCTGAGAATGTACAAAACTTGAAGGCGTGTGTGTGTGTGTGTGTGTGTGTGTTGAGATGGTGATGTCTGTGTAAAGGGTGCAGAGAGCGGTGTGTGTAGAGGAGGCGGTATATGTGACTGGCACACGTGTGTGTTGGTGTGTAGAGAGTGAGGGGGTGTCTAGAAGGAGTGGATAGTGTGTGAGGAGTGGGAAGGGGGGTGTCTGTGTGCCGTGGGGGGGTGTCTAGAAGGAGTGGATAGTGTGTGAGGAGTGAGAAGGGGGGTGTCTGTGTGCCGTGGGGGGGTGTCTAGAAGGAGTGGATAGTGTGTGAGGAGTGGGAAGGGGGGTGTCTGTGTGCCGTGGGGGGGTGTCTAGAAGGAGTGGATAGTGTGTGAGGATGGGAAGGGGGGTGTCTGTGTGCTGTGGGGGGGTGTCTAGAAGGAGCGGATAGTGTGTGAGGAGTGGGAAGGGGGGTGTCCATATCCCAGAGAGGAGCACGTGTCTCTGTGTGAGTAGCCAGTGGGCCGGGTGTATGTTTGTGTGTGGTGGGCCATGTGTGTGGACATGGAGGGGCTGGGGTGCATGTGTGTCAGTGAGGGCAGGTGTAGGGGCAGAGTGGGTGTATAGATTTCACTTTTCCACCACCCCACCCCACCCCACTTACGTGCCATGAGGCAAACCCATGCTCTGCTCCACCACCTGGATGCTGCGCTGATGGGACCCTCAGACCCTTCCATTTCCTCTCCCTCCATCACCCACTTCATCTCTCAGCCTCCCATCCCCTGCACCCCTGGGGAAGCAGCAACTCAAACTGGCACCTCTCCCTCAGGGCGCCACCCCCTCAGCGGGACCCAGGAGGCCTGGTGACTGCGAAGCCGGTGGCATGGCCTGGTCTTTGCGAGGTCAGGTCTGGCACCTAGCCGGTTTCTCTCCCCGTAGTTGTCAGAGCACCGAGGCAGGCGCCATCCCATCCACAGCCCCATGGATGCCCAAGAGCCTCTTCCTCTGCAGCTGCCTCTGTCTCTCTGTCTGCCTGTGCTGCTCGCCTTTCCTCTGGCTCCCTGGAGCAAGAGCCGAGCTCCTGATGCCCACACTAGGCCGTGCCTTGGCAGGGCCATCGTCTGTACCATAGCCCACATGCCACCCGGGCTAGGCAGCTCTGGGGAGTTACACTCAGCAAGGATGCGGCCCCAGACTAAGATGTCCCTGTGGAGGAGTGCATCTGCCTGGTGGTAGCAGTGTGTGTGCATGTGTGCACACACGCGTGCTCTTACATACCTATCTGGTCTGTGGTCTGCGGTGTGTGTACGGGAGTGGACCGTGCAGGGGTTGTGTTTATGCAGTGCCTGTCTTGTGGGTTGGTGGTGTGGCTGTGGGGGGCAGTGTCGGTGTGTATCTTTGTGGCGGGGTGTGAGTGTTGTTCTGTCTGTACAATGCCTGTCGCTTTCTGCTGGGGGGTGACGAGGGGGCATCGCTATCTTGCATTTGACTGCTGCGAGTTATTATGTATTCTCCCACGGTGCTCCGCGCTGTACAGACACACAACTGAAAGACAGCCCCTGCCCTAATCTCAGCCAAGAGACAACAGAGACAGACAGACAGATGAGCAAACGCACGGACATGATACGATATGGGTTAGCAAAACGAACGGGTGTCCCAGCTGCTGAACCGCTGTCTAGTTTTGTGTAGGCCTCGGGGCAAAGGAAGGTTTGGTGGCGGGATTGAAAGGATGTTGTGGATGTTTACGGGGAGCGTCTGCCCAGCGTGAGGGGTGGCAGGGGCGAAAGCACAAAGGGGCTTGTCTGGAGATGGAACGAGTGGGCCAGTCAGAGGCAGGAGTCAACATCTCGACACTGAATAAGGGCTGACGGGTCGGTGGGGCCAGGTGGTGAAGAGCCTTGGAGTTGAAGACAAGCAGCCTGGGTGGGAGGCCCTAGAGGGAGGACTGGATCCAAGATGACATGCTGGTTACGGGCCTGAGTGTTGGGGTCTGGGCAGAGGGTTGTGTCCAGGGGGGTTGTGCTGGGGTCTGGGCAGTGGGTTCTGTCAGGGGGATTGTGCTGGGGTCTGGGCAGTGGGTTGTGTAGGGGGTGTTGTGCTGGGGTCTGGGAAGTGGGTTGTGTCTGGGAGGGTTGTGCTGTGGTCTGGGAAGTGGGCTGTGTTGGGGGTGTTGTGCTGTGGTCTGGGAAGTGGGTTGTGTTGGGGTGTTTTGCTGGGGCCTGTGCAGCAGGTTGTCAGGTAAGTTGTGCTGGGGTCTGGGCAGTGGGTTGTGTATAGGGTGTTGTGCTGGGGTCTGGGCAGTGGGTCGTGGCAGGGGGGTTGTGCTGGGGTCTGGGCAGTGGGTTGTGGCAGGGGGGTTGTGCTGGGGTCTATGCAGTCGGTTGTGTTTTGCTGGGGTCTGAGCAGTGGGGTTGTCAGATGTGTTGTCCTGGGGTCTGGGCAGTGGGTTGTGTCGGGGGGGTTGTGCTGGGATCTGGGCAGTGGGTTGTGTCAGGGGAGTTGTGCTGGGGTCTGGGCAGTGGGTTGTGTCTAGGGGGTGTTGTGCTGGGGTCTAACAGTGGGTTGTTTCCGGGGGGGTTGTGCTGGGATCTGAGCACTGGGTTGTGTCAGGGGCAAGGGGCGGTTGTGCTGGGGTCTGGGTAGAGGGTTGTGTCGGGGGAGGGGTTGTGCTGGGGTCTGGGCAGTGGGTTGTGTCGGGGGGGTTGTGCTGGGGTCTGGGCAGTGGGTTGTGTTGGGAGGGGTTGTGCTGAGGTCTAACAGTCGGTTGTTTCCGGGGGGTGTATGCTGGGGTCTGGGCAGTGGGTTGTGTCGTGGGGGTTGTGCGGGGGTCTGGGCCGAGGGTTGTGTCACGGGAGGGGTTGTGCTGGGGTCTGGGCCGAGGGTTGTGTTGTGGGGGCGGGGGGTTGCGTGGCTGTCCCCGTGAGCTCCCCATCTCTGTCACTCACCTACATGTCGATTTTATGCCACTGAAGTGTTGAACAAAATCTAAAATGCCCCCTGCTCAGTACCTGGGTGGGAAAACACTGGGACCCAGCCAGAGCATCTCTCTGAACCCCCAAACCCAGCGAGACCCTCCTGCGACACTGGGGAGCACAGGGAGGGCGGAGGCTGGGACAGCTCTTTCGAGCCACCTGCCCAGGTTTTACATTCCCTGGTGCTAGATGACCCGGCGCTCCAGTCTCCTTGTGCTCGGTTCTGATCCAGTCCTTGGGGCTGGGGGACACATCATGCCCATGGGGGTGCCTGGGAGGAGGCACTGATGTGCCACGGGGCTGAGAGCCCAGACCTAGAGGAACTAGCGGCCTGCGCTGCATGATCAGGGATGTGGGGGGCAGGAGGGAAGGCCCCCGGGGCAGTCCGGTCCATGCTGTCTCTGCAAAATCAAATTTTCCTGCTTTCTATGGCCCTCCTTGGAGCTTGAGAGAGAGGGCTGGGGAGACCGGAGGAGAGGGCTAGGGGCAGAGCAGTGGGTTGGATGA
Organism: Gopherus evgoodei; assembly: GCF_007399415.2. Lineage (NCBI taxonomy): Eukaryota > Metazoa > Chordata > Testudines > Testudinidae > Gopherus > Gopherus evgoodei. Next base: position 8,167,139 of record NC_044343.1, read on the forward strand.
CAGAGGAGCGGGGGAGAGAGGGAAGGAGGAAGTGGAGGAGAGGGAAGGAGAGCGAGAGATGGGGGATGGATGGAGGGGGCTGAGCAGGACGTGGAAAAAACAGCTTTTCCCAGCATATTTGGGATTCTTTCGTCTGGGAATGACCCACTTACTTCACCCTTCAAAGAAACAATCCCCTCCCACCCAGGGCCTCCTCCAGAGGCAAAAGACAGCAGCTCTTGGCCCCCCGCCCAGTAGCCTCTGCCCCAAGCCCCCTCTGCCCAAGCGGTGATCCAGGCAGCCTGTGCCCTGGTCTGGGATCAAGGGCCCCTGGGAAGAGCAGAGAGTTTCCCAGCCGGGCCTCCCTGTGTCCCACCCTCTATGAGGAGGGTTGGCAGCCGGCCTCAGGCAGCGCTGGGCTCCCGCAGGGATGGGACGCTGCTCAGCTGCTGCCAAGAGGGGTGCCCGGCGGCGGGGCCGGTGCTTTGGGAACACAGGAGTCTGGGTTCTTTCCCTGCTGTCTCTGGGAACAACCATGGGCAGTTTCAGCGCTGGGACAACAGTTCCCAGTCACCACCAGTTTGGCACAGCAGCATTGCACAGAGGGGGTGGGACTTGCGTGGGGTCGCACCATGAGTCAGTGGCAGAACCGGGAACAGAACCCAGGAGTCCTGGCTCCCAAGAGCCCCTTGCTCTAACCACGGGATCATTCCCCTGCCAGAGTTGGGGCTAAAACCCCAGGTCCCCAGTCCCACACAGCCTTCCCCTATCCTGGCCACACAGGCAGGAGCCGAGAGCTCGGTGTGGAAGGGACCCTCCAACAGTAATGGAGCCGAGTGGGGGTGGGGAGCGTCTGTCTGACTCCCCCTAGCCCCCTCCTCGCTGGTCCCCCGGGCAGGGGGAAACCTGAGCCGTGCCCCCTTCCCACCCCCCATTGCAGGCCGTGATGGTGCCAAACAGCTGCTTTCATTAGCGCCTTTCAAACTGGAACGGCCGGACATTCCCTCTCCGTCCCCTTCTCGCCTTTTGGGGGCAGGGGTGTGGGTATGTGTGTGGGGGGGGGTGGGGGGGGCTGGTTTTCTCTGCCTGCCCCCTGCTGGCTGCTGACCACCACTGCACCCCCTGTCTCTCTGTGCCCCCGCAGGTGTGAAGGGCGCCCGTCCCTCCCGGAGACCATGACTCCGCCTTGTGCTCTGCTCATCCTGCTGCTGCTGCTGCTGGAGGGGGCAGCCGACGCCGCGTTCCCTGAAGAGCCCGGGCCCATTAGCGTGGCCCCCGGAGACTGTAAGTGAGGGACTGTGGAAGCGAGGGGGACCAGGCAAGGAAGAGCTAGTGGGGGCACAGTCTGGCCCAGAGGGGCCCTCAGCCAACTTTACAGTGCGGGTTCCTGGGGGGACGAAAGGGGGGCGTTCGCTCGCCAATCTCCCCAACCCCGGTTTCACTTGGAACATTGGGTCCCATCTTGGGGCAGATGCAGGGGAGCACAGGGGCAGGACGCTGACAGAACAGGGGGCTGCATCGGGGTGCAGGTGGCAGCTGCTTTGGGACGCAGGGGGCGGCTGCAGGGAGGTCAGGCCGGATGCGTCAGGTTGAGCAGGTGGCCTGGCGTGTGGAGGCTGGGTTGGTACTGGAGGGGTGGGACATTGGCAGAGCTAGGGGCGGTGGGAGGCTATTCCAAGCCAAAGATGGGAGTGTCTACAGGTCAGGATTGAGGGGCATCACCGAGGCCGGGGGCAGAACCTCGCTCCTGACCAATCAAACCGATTTGATGGGTGAGAACCCCCGGCTCAGCTGGGGCTGCAAAACTCAGCTCGCCTATGGCCTGGGCAAGACCAGAGCAGTGGGGCCGGGGGCTGGGGGAGGGCAGAGCAGGGGTGCTGTTGAAGAGGGGGAGCTAGCGGGTGCTGCTCTCCCCTGGCAGATGTGAAGCACTACTCGGTGTTCGTGGGCAGCGGGCTGAGCCACTTCTCCAGCCTGGACGGCAGCGGGGCAGAGAGACTTAACATCCAGCGCATGTTGAAGGTCAACAGGACTCTGTACATCGGCGACAGGTAACGCCCCCTTCGCAGGGCTGGGCATCCCTCTCTAATGGGGCCCCATGCCCCAGAGATGTCTGGGTGCCCCCTCCCCAAGATACAAGACACGGAATGCAGAGAAGAGAAGAGTCCTGGGGAGCCAGGGCAAGAAATGGGGGAAAGAGGAGAGGGATCTGGGGTGTGGGGGGTGAAAGGGGATTGAGGGGGTCAGGGGAGCAGGAGGGGATTCGGGGACTGGGGGGGAGAAGTAGGGGCAGGAGATCTCTGTGCTCCCAGCTGTCCTTTCCGCTTCCTCCTCCTTTCCTGCAGGCTGGCATGGTGGAGTGGCAGGGGAAGACCCAGAGGACCAGTAGGCCAGGCCAGGGGAGGGGACAGGACAGGTGTGTGGGGGGTGCACTCCACAGCCTGAGTCCCAAACAGGCAGAACCTGGGGAGGTGCACCCAGGTGCGCCATAGCAACCTGTAGCCTACAGGGAGGGAGGGGGAGAGAGGACGCTGGTGAGAGTGGAGGATGGGCTGAGGTCCCCCAGAGATGGGGTCCAGCCCCCCATGTGATAATGGAAATGGGGGTTCAGTGCTCCATTGATGCCAATGCGCCCCCCTGTGAGTCATTAATGGGCCTCTGCTGTCTGGCCCTCCAACAACGGTGGCCCTGATTGTTGGTTCTGACCTGCTATCCTCTGTCTTCTCCCCCCACAGAGAGGACCCCAAAACCTGCATCTCACACACCCCACCATGTGACTTCCCTCCCCTCACATGGAGCCCTCCCTATGAGTCTCACAGATCTGTGACCCTGCCCTTCACATGGGGACCCCACATGTGTCTCACAGCTCTGTGACTCCTCCCCTCACAGGGGGACCCCAATACGTGGCTCACAGCTCTGTGACCCCTCCCTTGTAAAGGCCGAAAGCCAGTTCTGAGCGTATAACTTGATATGACTTTGAACTAGGCTTTCCATCTCAGTGGCTGGTTAATGAAACACGCAACTATCATTTGTAAACACAGCGGCGGATCTGCAATTCTGGGCTTTGTGTGTTGGCTGGATGAACACAATTTGTTGGGGAAGAGTCAACATGGTTTCTGTAAAGGGAAATCATGCCTCACCATGACTAAAGCGGGATATGATAGAGGCCTATAAAATCATGACGGGTGCAGAGAAAGTAGATAAGGAAGTGTTATTTACTCCTCATAACACAAGAACGAGGGGTCACCAAATGACATTAATAGGCAGCCGATTTAAAACAAACAAAAGGAAATATTTCATCACCCAATGCACAGTCAACCTGTGGAACTCTTTGCCAGAGGATGTTGTGAAGGCCAAGACTATAATAGGGTTCAAAAAAGAACTAGATAAATTCATGGTGGATAGGTCCATCAATGGCTATTGGCAGGGATGGTGTCCCTAGCCTGTGTGTGCCAGGAGCTGGGAATGGGTGACAGGGGATGGATCACTTTGTGATTCCCTGTTCTGTTCATTTCCTCTGGGGCACCTGGATTGGCCACTGTTGGAAGAGAGATCATCTCCACGGACTGCCATTGACCCACCACCTTGGTTTCAAGGCTGGCCTTCGCTAGCCAGGCTCAACCTTCAGCCCTGCAGAGCCGTGGCGGCCAGTGTCATTTCTAGCCCAGCCCAGTCTGAGTCCTGATCAGGAGGCTGCCTCATACAACTGCCGCTGCAGCCGTCAGTTTGGTCGGCAGTGGAGTCTGGGACTGACTGGGCCCTGGAGGCTGATGTCTCCAGGGCAGGGTTGTGGCACATTGGCCAGGCAGTTAGTTGAGAGGACTCTTGCCCTGCTGTTGCCCAGGCTGCACCTGCTCTGGATACCAGCATGCAATGCTCCACCTAGACCTGAGAGGAGGTGTGAACCCCAAAGTCTACAGGGCCCAGCATGCAATACTCTGCCTCTCCTTGTGGAGGGGATGTGGGCTGTAGAAGACTACAGATCCCAGCATGCAGTGCTCCATCTAGCTCTGAGTGGCTTTCTGCTCAGCTTGAGCAATGCATGCTGGGAACTGTAGTTTCTGTAGGCTGCATCAGTGTTAAAAAAGGAGGGGTACATCATGCTCCACCAAAGCAGGCAGCCCTGGGCCCCTGCCCAGCGTATTCCCAGCATAGCCCTTGGCTGGGCAACATCTGGGCCCCCCTGCTGGCGGGTGCCGAGAAGGGAACGTTTTCCTGGCACTGTTGTCTGGGGGCTTCGTGCCGGGCACGCCAGCCCACGAGCATTAGAACACAAATGAATATAAATGTGTATTTAACTTGTCCATTCATTAGCCCAAATGTATCGGTTTTTGCCATCCAAGTTTAATTGAGATGAATAAAAACAGATCTGGCCACTCAGAGCATAAATTACCCACTCCCAGATCGGCTCCATGAATCATAATTTTGCCTCAGCACTTACACACCGGCAGCAGCACTTAGGCAGCGAACTTTTCACATCCAAGGCTGCCACTTAACTGCACCGATTATGGTGGAAACCACCCCCATAAATCAGCATAAAAAGCCAGATTGAGAAACAAATTGCCAGCGAGAGCCGCGTGATTTCCCCCAGAGCCGGGTCAGGCAGGGCTGGAGCAATGGAGCTGCCATGCGCTTGGGATACTGTGGATGCAGGGCCCAAGAATCATTCCCTTCATCCCATCATAGAATCATAGAATCTCAGGGTTGGAAGGGACTTCAGGAGGTATCTAGTCCAACCCCCTGCTCAAAGCAGGACCAATCCCCAACTAAATCATCCCAGCCAGGGCTTTGTCAAGCTGGGCCTTAAAAACCCTGTAGAGAAGGAGATTCCACCACCTCCCTAGGGAACCCATTCCAGGGCTTCACCACCCTCCTAGTGAAATAGTGTTTCCTAATATCCAACCTAAACCTCCCCCACTGCAACTTGAGACCATTGCTCCTTGTTCAGTCATCTGGTACCACTGAGAACAGTCTAGATCCATCCTCTTTGGAACCCCCTTTCAGGTAGCTGAAAGCAGCTATCAAATCCCCCCTCATTCGTCTCTTCTGCAAGCTAAATAATCCAGTTCTCTCAGCCTCTCCTCATAAGTCCCTCCACACCCTTCATTTCTTCACCCTTGTGTCCCACCCTGACACCAAGTGGCAGGACCTACTTCCCCCCACGTAGGGTGGGGAGCCCCGGTGGGCCAGCCCGTGCTCCACCCTGGTCCCACAGCCCGCTGGGGATGTTAGTTGGTGGCTCCTTCGCAGAGCTGTGAGCACGGGTGCGTACCACCTCCCCCAACACCTGCCCCTTTCACAGCAAGAGGGAGACCCTGGCAGGCATTTACATCGAGTGCACCAGGTTGCAGCTCCTCTTCTGGCTCCTCCAGAACCTCCTCCTCCTCCAGTCCTGCTGCACTTTTCCCTGCAACTCCTGATTTATGCACACCCCGTCCGTGTCCCCACGAAGTCGCGAGACCGCCTCGTCAACCTCCTCCTGACGCTGCTCAAGGTGGCCATCCACCCTACCAGGAGGAGGAAGTTGGACTGGGGGGAGCGGGGATTCTGCGACAGCAGAGCCTATTTCTGATCCCCCCTCAAGGCACATCTCTGGGTGGAGTTCCTCTGGGCCGTGTCTCCTGGCTGCCTGAGGAGCAGTGGGCACTGTCCGGGGTTCTCTGACTGGTGTCCCGCTCTGGATCCCTGCATTTGTCCCTGTCACTTTCACTCCCGGCCCTGATGTTTCATGTCATGTCCCCTGGAATGATTTGATTACTGGTTCTGGTGGCTCCTCCCCTTAGGATGTGGGCGGGCTTCTGCCCATCCCCAGTGATTCAATAGGTGCTATAATCACCCCCCACCCTACCCCACCATTAAGTGGCCATGCCCTGATTTGTCACCCAGACCCCATCTCCTAGGAGGCCCCAGCAGGTGTGTGCGACTCGCCCCTGTTCTCTCCGCAAACTCTTTGCCTGGCACTGGGGGAGGGGGAGGGCAGTTCGGCAGCAGCTGGATGAGCAGGGGATGATGCAGCTTCCTTAGAGAAGGAATTTTCGGCCAGCAGCTCCACATCCCTGATGGGGCTGAGAAGAGTGACCCGGAGGCATCTCTTCTCCCCCCGGCTTGCAGGCCTCTGCCTCTAATGAGGATGCGGCTCTGCTCGTTTGCCAGAGCCCCAGGAGACAGCAATTAGGGGGAAGTTTCCTGGAGGTTCATTAATGCACCATCACTTGTAATTGATGCAGGAGCCAGTCAGGTGGGGTAAGGGGGGTGTCACGGAGTGTGGGGGAGTCCGGCCCTGCACCCCTCTTCCGGGGACCCACAGTGACTCTTAGCCAGCCAGTAAAACAGAAGGTTTATTGGACAACAGGAACACAGGTTACAGCAGAGCTTGCAGGCACAGTCAGGACCCCTCCACCGAGTCCATCTGGGCTTTCAGGGTGCTTGGATCCTAGCTAGGATACCCTGAATTCTGCCCATCCAGCCCCAAGCCCAAACTCAAACTGCTTCCCTCTTGCCACTCCCTTCCTTTGTCCCCTTCCCGGGCAAAGGTGTTGACCTTTCCCCTCCCTTACCTAGCTCAGGTTACAGGCCCTGGCATCGTCCATCCCCTAAAGTCCTCCCCTGCTCTCCCACTCCTCACACAGTCCCTACTGCATCACAGGGGGGGCACCGTGAACCACCTGTGGGGGGGATGTGGAGGAGTGGAAGAGGCACAGGGACCAGCTGGTTGCTGGAAGGGGTGGGTATGCAGGGATGGGAAGGGGCCAGAGGGCAGGAAAGGGGGCAGGGACCAGTGGCAGGGTGGGGGTATTTGGGAAGTATATAGTAGCCAGTGGTGGAAATGGGGAGGGAGCTGGGGGGAAAGGTCCTAGGAAGGCATCTCTTTGAAATAGCCTTCGGATGTGATCCTTAGCTCCAGGGAGGAGGCTTGGAGCACAGGGCTCCCCCTCTCCCCATCCCACTGGGACCCCTCCTCCCTTCCCTGGTGAAGACCTCTGCTCCCCATGGGGATCCCCCCTCCTGTCCCTGGAGAGGAGCTTTGGCCACCCCCCAGCTGCGCAGAACAGGCTGTGGGAGAGGGGTTTGGGGGGGGCGGGATTGTCACGGTGACGGATGGATGTAGCGTCTCCCACGCCGATGGCAGACGCGTGTCAGTCCGAACACACTGGCGGGTGGCGGGGGAGGCAGGGGAGCCTCAGGCGTCCGGTGCTCTGGCAGCGCGGAAGTTAGCACCCATCCCTCCGCCCTGCTCTGCTAACCTTCCTCTCACCCGCTGCTGGCTGTGCCCAGCCTCGTGCGCCCAGCCTTGGGTCCCCCCTGCCTCTCCGTGCCCTCTGCAAGGACAACGCTAGCTGTGGGGATACGGCTTTGCTTGGCCATACAGTGCCCTGTGCTAGTGCCCAGCTCTGCTGCCGGCCACCTGGAGCCTGCGTGGGGCACATGGCCGGCCCGCCCTGGGAGCCCTGGGCATCCCTGCCTGTTGCCCTGGGATGAGTCTGGGACACAGGGCCTTCTGGGGCTGGCGGCACAGGCCCTGTGCTCCCCCAGACCCCGCTGTCCCTTTCCCGTCACGGACACCATGTGCCCCACAGTCAGAGCGGCCAGTGGAGTGCTTCCCATGTCAAACTGGGAAAATGCCCTCAACTGGCCAGGGAACAGCCTGCCCCACCCACCAGGCCCGGCTCTTACACTAGTGTGGGGGTGTGCCATGGGGTGGAGGAGGAAGGGGTGGTGTTTGGGGAGCATTTTTGTTTGGGGACTTGGAGTTGTTTAGGAATGTGTGTGAGTGTGACTGTGTGGTAGGACAATCCTAGAGATTGTCATGTGTTGGGGGGTGGTATTGGTGTTTGAGAGGTGGGTTATGAGTGGGTGACTGCTGGTGACTCGTTTGTGTGTTATGAGTGGTTAGGTTTGTTTGGGGATTTGGGAATGAATTGGGGTGCATACGGGGGAGGTTTTTGGGGGGTGACTCAGGGATGTGTGTTATGAGTGGGTAGGTTGGTAGGGAGAGGTTGGAGATGTTTTGGAGGATGTGTGATGGGGGCTGGCAGTGTGGGTTGAGGAGCGTTTTGTGTGCGTGTGGGTTGTGTAGGGCTGTGTATAACATTCACCTCCATGGCCTAGCACTCTCTCAGGCACCTGCCCACCTTCTCTTCCACCAGAGATAACCTGTACCGGGTGAGCCTGGAGCCTGCCACAGCCAGCGAGATGCGCTACCAGCGGGTAAGTGCCGGGCCTTGGGTTTGGCGGCACTGCAGGTCTCTCCCAGGCCCCTGGGGCTGGCCCCCCATGCCTCTGCCAGGGACCGGCCTCACTTATTCATGGGCTCAGAGCGAAGCTGCTGCCTTGGGGTGGGAGCCTGAGCGCAGGATCTCTCCAGGCAGTTCCAGGAGCAGGTCACACAGCCCCGGGGGCTCCTAGCAATTAGAAGCCCTGAGCAGGTGTCCGAGGTACAGACGTCAGCCCAGCCCCTGAGGTCACCACTGGCATGCAGGGGGCAGCATGCCTGGGCTGGTCTCTTCCCTCTGTGCATAGAGATGCTCAGGCAGCTTCCAGCAATGTGCCCAATGCAGGGAGCTGAGACCCAGCCAACTCATCTCGCTGATGGCTATGGCAGGGTGAGGCTAACTCTGTGCAGGGGGAGCAGCTGCAGCTACGGCTGGAGGAAATCTGGACCTTTCGCTCACCTGAGTTTGACCTGAGTTCCTTGTTGCTTTTATACCCAGAAATTGACGTGGGGGTCGAACCCGCACGACATCAGCATCTGCCGGATGAAGGGGAAGCATGAGGTAAGGATGCGGCCTGCCCCCTGCCTGGCCTGCAGGGGCGGGGGGGGGGCTGGAGGGGAAGTGAGGTATCCCCTGTATATTGCCCCAGCTCTCTGCCCCCCACTCCTCTCAGGCTAGGACTCCAAGTTGCTCACCATCACTCAAAATAGTGGCACCACGCTGTGCACACTGGTGCCAGGATTCACGCTCCCAGCGTGGGCGTGCGCCGGGATCACTGCTGCCAATACGCCCACTCCCACAACTATTCACTGAGCACACTGGCCTTGTTTGGTGCTCCAGCTCTCTGGCCAGCTCCCCCCTTTGCCTTTCCGCTCGCTGTGGGGTGATCGGCGTGGGCCCCACCGTGAGCTGCGTTTGTCATACTCTCTGCCTTTTAACTCTCTGCAAACATTTGTGTCAAATGTGATTTATTAGATGCTAGTATAATTGGCTTTGTAATTAATTATTTCTGGTCTGGTGATCAGAACAGACACATCTCATAATCGGTGAGAAATCCAATTTCCAGATTCCATTAATGCCTCCTCAGGCTGAAAACGGCAGAGCACCAGGCTCCCCAGAGAGTGGCGGCCTGGTGCCCCGCTGGATCCGAACCCAGGCCAGCGGGAGCTCTGGCTCACAATTACAGCCAGGAAGTGGATTAAATCAGCATTAGCTGAACGGGGTGCTATCTCGTTAAACATCTGAGGGCCAGACTCTGAGCCCGCTTACACCAGTTTGAATTGGGAGTGAATCTGTTCACACCCAAAGAATTACTCCAGATCGACACCCAGTGTAAGGGATGGGAGAATCTGACCCACAATCGTCCTAAAACATCGGAGGTCAACGTTTTCAGACTTTGGGGTCTGAGAGTGGGATTTTCAAGAGAACCTAATGGAATTGGGCACCCGGTTCCCACTGAATTCTCGTGGCATTTGAGATCCCAGTTCCATTAGCCTGTAGCCGCGAGTCCATACCTAGACACCTCTGTACAAGTGGCCTCAATTTCGGTGGTACGGACTACCTGCAGCATCCGTGCAGTGGAAGTTTTGGCTGATCGGCAGCACAACCCCCCCCATTCCCTTTCTTTCCCACTCCTCTCCCTACAGTGTGTTCTCTTTCAACACCCACTTCCCAGTCTCTGTATCACCCTTCACTCAAGCCTCCCTCTCTAACTCAATCCAATGGGCGCCTGTGAGAATCCAGCTATTTACATGGTTATCTCAGGGTCCCAGTCCTGTTTGAAAATCCAACGTCAAGTGCCTAACCATAGGCACCCAGGTGTGGACATTGTGCCTGTCTTGGGGGAAGGCTTTTCAAAAGGCAGAAATTGGACCTAAGCACCCAACTCCCCTAGACTTTCAGTGGGGGGTGGGCACCTACCCTTCCCTTTCTGCCTTTGATAAATTCCCTCCTCGTCTTCTCCATTTGACAAATAACGCCTCAGCTCCGAACACACACAGAGGGTTTGAACAACCAGGCTGGCTCCTGGGAAGAAGGAAAACAGGCTCGTCAGTTTCACGGCTCTCCCTAGTCAGTTTCATTTTCAGCTTCTCCAGCCCGGGTTACAAGGCTGTTGGGATTGGGGCTCTGAGGCTGCTGGGGAATTTTTACTTCTTAATTTTTTGAACAGTTGCCGGTGGAGATTTTTTTGGTTAATTACCCCTTTCTGTTGATCTGAGGTTTTTTTAAATTTTGGAGCCTGACATGGGGCACAGGTGAGGGTTTAAAGGACTGTTGCCCTCCCCATCCCCCTCCCCATCCCCAAACCAAGACCAGTTTTTATTCCTTGCAAATGAGGGAACGCTCATCAACAGCAACTTGGAACCCCTGGCAGGTTCCTGAGCCTCGCACGGGCACACACCCGGCCCCCGCAGCCTCTCCCGCACCTCTGAGCTTTGCAGAAGCATTTTCAGCGGTTTCCATCCACCCCTGCCCTTGCTCACGTCTTGTCTCTCTGCCCAGGCAGCTTCACAGGTTTTCGGCCTCTCTTTGTTTCCCAATCAAAGCGCATGAATGCGTGTTTCCATGGTTTCCTAGCAGGCCTGGAAAAATGGCGCTTTAAGGTGCTTGGTTGGATTCTTTTTTTTTTTTTCCCCACTGCACATTTTTTAAGGCCTCGTTCCTGGAGCTTTGGTTCACGAGGGCCAACTGTGGGGGGTGCAGGTGACCATCTGCCCCTAACCTTGCCTCTCATCTGTTTGTGTCCACCCTGCCATCTGGAGTGGCACCTGGAGCTGGCAGAAGGAGCCCATCTGCATCCAGCCAGTGATGCCTCTGTGCAAGGTTAAAAGGGCCACTGTCAGGTTACGAATCCGGCATGCAAAATCATTCCCTCACCTGGGCAGCCAACGGCATCACAGATGACTAAGGCTGGATGGATTTTTAACACCTCTTTGTTGCCTCTGTGCATGCATATTGTCCCCTTTTGGCATTTTCCTCCAATTGGACAATGAAGCTAAGCGAAGCCTTTAACTAGTGGGATGTCTGGGTTCCCAGGCATAGCCCAGTCACACTGCAGTGTTCTCAGTGCAAACCCTCCAGAGCGTTTTAAATAGAAGCAGAAAACTGTTCCAGCCTAGATTTAAAAACAAAAGCAACAGGGAGACATTGCTAGCTAGATGACTAGATAGATAGAGGGGTTTGCTTAGAGATAGGTGGAGTTTATAGAGGGTGTGCATGGAGATGGATAGATGGGGATGCAAATGAAGGGAGAGATAGATAGATAAAGAGATTGATAGAGGATTGATAGAGGTATTCCGTACCACCGAAATGGGTAGCTAGCTAGGTAGGAATGCATGGGGGTGAATGTAGGGGGATGCATGGGGTGGATAGATGGGTGGATGGCTAAATAGCTACAGATGAATGGGGATGGATGGATAGATAGATTAGATGGGTGGCTGGGTAGATAGGATGGATGGATATATGGGGTGGATATATGGGTGGATGGATAGAGATGAATAGGCATGGGTGGATGGATAAATAGATTAGGTGGGTGGCTGGGTAGATAGGATAGATGGATACAGGGTGATTCATGGGATGGGTATATGGGTGGATGGATAGGGATGGATGGGTGGATGGATAGATTAGATGGGTGGGTGGGTAGATGGATGGATGGATAGAGATGAATGGGGATGGATGGATGGATAGATTAGATGGGTGGGAGGATAGATAGGATGGGTAGATACAGGAGGTGGATAGATGGGTGGATGGGTAGGGATGAATGGGGATGGATGGATGGATAGATTAGATGGGTGGATGGGTAGATAGAATGGATAGATACATGGGGTGGATAGATGGGTGGGTCGGTAGGGATGGATGGGTGGATAGTTGGGGGATAGGGATGGATGGATGGGTGGATAGTTTCGATAGGTGGGTGGGTAGATGGGTGGATGGATAGGGACGAATAGGGATGGATGGATGGATGGATAGATAAGATGGGTGACTGGGTAGATAGGATGGATGGATACGGGGTGCATGATGACTGAGAGAGATGTATTTCTTTACCTTTACCGTACGTGGGGCAAGGCTCCCTGACCATGTCCTTTGAAGGTTGTGCTTTCCCTGATGTAGTGAGATTGCTGCCTGGTGCGGTCCTCACCCCATGGCACGGTGCTGGGCCCAGCAGGCATCAAGGTGGCCGGACCAGCCCACAGTTTGGCCAGCTGAGTGCATGAAGCCAAATTCTGCTCCCCGTTACCAGGCTCCCGCCCCACGCCCAGGAGTTCTATGAGCAGGAACAGGCCCGTCCTCTCAGGTTGGCCCAAAGCAACGTTTCCCAACTCCTTCCCCTGCAGCGTAATCACAGCGCGCTGGGCGGGGCCGCTGGCTCTGACCCCCCTCCCCTGTCCTCTCCAGGCAGAGTGCCGGAACTTCGTCAAGGTGCTGCTGGTGAGAAACGAGAGCACGCTCTTCGTGTGTGGGACCAATGCCTTCAACCCCATCTGCGCCAACTACAGTGTGAGTCACCCCCGCCCCACCCAGCCAGGGACGGAGAACGCGGCCTTTGGGGGTCTACCCACGGGGCGGGGCCCACTTGTGTGTGTCAGGGGCAAGGGGCGGGGGGCACCTCTCTGTGCGCAGGGTCTGCCCGTGTTCGGCACTCATGCACGTAGGGGGGTGTGTCCCATGTGTGTCGCGAACATGTGTATGTGGCACGTGCTCATGTGTTTAGCGTGGAGTGGAGCGTGTGTGTCCCATGTACGTGCTCCGGTGGCTGGCGTGTGTCCTGCACGTATGGTGTGTATGTCGTGCGGGTCCGTGTGTAGCATGCAGGCATCGTTTGGGCATGTAACATATATATATAGTATGTTCGCATGTGCAGAGTCCCACATGTGTAGCATGGGCCCCTGTGTAGCATTTGTGGGTCTCTGTGTCATTTAATCACTGACTGTACAAGTGTATTTCCCTGACCCCCCTGCCCTGCCTGGGGACTCTCCCCTTTGGGCACACGGTGCCCTGTTCCTTCTGGGGCTGCTTTCCTTATGCTCCTCAGCGCGGGCAGAGGGGTCGGGCAAAGTGCAGGGCATGAGCACCCACTGCATCCCCCTTGCCCTGGGGAGCAAGGAGCAGTGGCAGCGGCCCAGCCCTAGGGGAACTGCCTGTGGTGCTTGGGGCAAGCTTCTGGGATGGAGCAAAGCTGGGGGGAGGGTGTCAATGGGGCAACACAGTGCACTGGAGACATTCCCTCATCAGGCCCGGATCTCTGCATCTCCCCATGGGGGCTGTCCCTGCTCCCTATGCTGAACCCCGGTCACCTCCTTGCCAGGCCCCAGAGGACAGACAGAACGCAGAGCTGATAAGCACCAGTTCTGCAAAGGTCCTGGCCCAGTGCGAAGGAGGCCGGGCTACGGTGAAGGTACCGGCCCGGTGTGAAGGAGGCCGGGCTGTGGTGAAGGGCCCGGCCTGGCGCGAAGGAGGCCAGGCTATGGCAAAGGGCCCGGCTCGGCGTGAAGAAGGCCAGGCTACGGTGAAGGGCCTGGCCCGGGGTGAAGGAGGCCAGGCTATGGCAAAGGGTCCGGCCCGGCACGAAGGAGCCCGGGCTGCGGTGAAGGGCCTGGTCCGGCGCGAAGGAGGCCGAGCTGTGGCAAAGGGCCCAGCCCGGTGCGAAGGAGGCCGGGCTGTGGCGAAGGGCCCAGCCCAGCGTGAAGGAGGCTGGGCTGCGGTGAAGGGCCTGGTCCGGCGCAAAGAAGGCCAGGCTGCGGTGAAGGGCCTGGCCTGGCGCAAAGGAGGCTGGGCTGTGGTGAAAGGCCCGGCCCGGTGCGAAGGAGGCCGGGCTGCAGGAAGGCCCCGACCCAGCGCGAAGGAGGCCGAGCAACGAAGAGCCCGGGAGGGAGCGGTGAAGCAGGGCGCAAGGCAAAGAGTCACAGTGTATCCAATATTGATGGGAACAGATGACACTAACCCGCGCTGCTGTCGTCCCCTGGCACAGCAGAGCAGGACAAGACAGGCCAGGGAGCAGCATGTTCCAGGGAGAAGCCAAGGAGGCGTCCGTGGTGGGACTCCTAAGCGGGTGGGACCTAAACTAGAGAGTGGCCCCCGCTCAGGCATGGATCTGATGGCACCAGGCTGATGGGGCAGGAGCCTGGGGAACCTCCTGAAGCCAAGAGGGGATGGGGGTGCAGGCTGTATGAGAGGCAGCCTGGCCCAGCCTGGGGCTCAGGAGAGACAGGTTCTATTGCCGTCTCTGGGGTGTGACCGTGGGCAAGTCATTTCCCCTCGCCGTGCCTCAGTTTCCCCTTCTTTGCCCATTTAGACTGTAAGGTCTTTGAGGCTGGGTCTGTGTGTGTGCCCAGCACCCAGCATGGTGGCAGCACTCGGCACCCCGACAGGCCAGTCACTTAATGAGTTGCCTGGTTGTGGATTTAGGGGCCTGGCTTTAGTCGCCTGCTGAGTTTGCTGTTCGTGGGCGAGTGCGGGGAGGCTGGGAGTTGTCAGGCCCCGGTGCGAACTTATCACCTCTCTCCCTCTCCTTAGATGGACACCTTGGAGCCCATTGGAGACAGCATCAGCGGCATGGCCCGGTGCCCCTACGATCCCAAACATGCCAATGTCGCCCTCTTCACAGGTCAGTACCACCCAGCCTGCTCCCTGCTCTTGGGCGGGTGGGGGCGGGTGGGGGGTGGAGGGGAACGTCTCTGCTTGGACTCAGTGCTGAGCTCCCCGAAGTGAGCCCACCTGGCCTGCGGGACAACATGCCAAATTGGCGGCTTCGTTGTCTTTTTGATTTTCTTCCTTCTTTCTTTCTTTCGTTTGTTCATTTTTTCTTTTGCTTTACTTACCTTCCTTTTGTCATTTTGTCCGTCGACTCCGATAAATACCCATTTATCTGTCTGTCTTGCAGTGTTGTGGTAGCCGTGTTGGTCCCAGGATATGAGAGAGACAAGGTGGGTGAGGTCATATCTGTTACTGGACCAACGTCTGTTCGTGAAAGAGACGAGCTTTTGAGCTACACAGAGCTTGTCTTCAGCTCGCTGTCGCTCGGCAGCTTCTCTAGCACCAGCAGACGTCGGTCCAATAAAAGATATCACGTCGCCCACCTTTTCTCTCTCATTATCTCTCTCTCTCTCTCTCTCTCTCCTCATACATACCCCAATATCTATCTATCTATCCCCATATGTTCCCCAATATCTATCTATCTATCTGTCCCCATATGTTCCCCAATATCTATCTATCTATCTATCTATCTATCTATCTATCTATCTATCTATCTATCTATCCCCATATGTTCCCCAATATCTATCTATCTATCTATCTATCTATCTATCTATCTCTGTCTCCATACACACCCCAATATCTATCTATCTATCTATCCCCATACATACCCCAATATCTATCTATCTATCTATCTATCTATCTATCTCCATACATACCCCAATATCTATCTATCTATCTATCCCCATACATACCCCAATATCTATCTATCTATCTATCTATCTATCTATCTATCTCTGTCTCCATACACACCCCAATATCTATCTATCTATCTATCTATCCCCATACATACCCCAATATCTATCTATCTATCTATCTATCTATCTATCTATCTATCTATCTCTGTCTCCATACACACCCCAATATCTATCTATCTATCTATCCCCATACATACCCCAATATCTATCTATCTATCTATCTATCTATCTATCTATCTATCTATCTATCTATCTCTGTCTCCATACACACCCCAATATCTATCTATCTATCTATCTGTCTCCATACACACCCCAATAGCTGTCTATCACCCCAGTATCTATCAATCTATCTATTTCCTCTCTCTCCTTGGCAGGCGGGATGCTGTTCACAGCCACGGTGACGGATTTCCTGGCAATCGACACGGTGATCTACCGGAGCCTGGGGGACAGCCCCACTCTGCGCACCGTCAAGCATGACTCCAAGTGGTTCAAAGGTGGTTTCCCATCCCTACAGAGGCCCAGAGGCCATTCCCAGTGGGGTAGGGGGAGGGGGAGAATGTTCTGTCCTAGGGACCAAGCTGGATCTGATGTGGGGGCTGAGTTACCTGCTGCCTTAGAAAGTTGCTCATCTTGGAGGCTCCTGTGGCAGCTACCCCTACACTGCTCCCGGGCCACTCCCGCCAGGCCCTGTCTCAGGGCGAGGGTGCCCCGCAGGGAACATGCCCTGCTGACTCTCATTGGGTTCCCCCCGCCCCCCTCCCCGCTTCCCGTGGCTAGGCCCTGACTCTCTTGCATTTGCCCTTCTCCCGCCAGAGCCCTACTTTGTCCACGCTGTGGAGTGGAAGAGTCACGTCTATTTCTTCTTCCGGGAGATCGCCATGGAGTTTAATTACCTGGAAAAGGTGAGGCGCCTTCCTGGGCTGCATGGCCCAGATGCAGCCAGCGCTTTCCAGGGGCTCTACTTCCTCGCTTCCCTGGGTGAAGCCTTGGAGACAGGCTGGGGTGGAGAATGGCGATCACAGGCCTCGGGAACCACATGGACGACCGATGGTTCTGTGGGCAGTGAATCCTTCTCACCCGTGGATATGAATTTACAGGGCAAAGTACTGGGAGGATTGCCTTCATTTCAAAGCTGCACGCGGAGGCAGCAGCTGGGCTCAGGGTCCTATTGTGCAAGGCACTGCACAGACACAGGGAGAGACAGACCCTGCCCCAGCTGAGATCAGGGCCCTGCTGTGCAAGGCGCTGCACAGACACACAGGGAGAGAAAGTCCCTGCCCCAGCTGAGATCAGGGCCCCGCTGAGCAGGGCACTGCACAGACACACATGAGACAGTCCCTGTCCCAAAGCACATATTGTGTAAGCAGGCAAGCCAGACAAAGGCAGGGGAGGGAGAGGCACAGAGAGGGGAAGTGACTTGCCCACGATCACCCAGCTGGTCAGTGGCGCAGCAGGGAATAGATCCCAAGTCTCCTAAGTCCCAGTCCCGTGCCCTGCTCCGCCCTGCTGTCTCTCCAACGGGGCCCCAGCGCATGTCTGCAAAGGCAGGTTCTGGGCAGATGTGGAGGAGAGGTCGCAACCTGGGAGGGTGGGGCATTTGCCCTGGGGCTGTTCCAGACAGGTGGGGAGACCTGTAGCAAAGCAGAGCCAGGCAGGGAATGTCCGGGGCGCCCTCAGGGAGTGAGGCTGCCGGGTGTGTGGGGAGACCCGGCAAGGGCCCTGATCTCCAGTGGGTCTGTTGGAGCTGGAGTCAGGGGGGCTGTGGACCTTGAGCCACAAGCGAAAGGGCGCTGGCACCATTCTGGCTTCCCATTTGCAGGCCAGACTGGAGGGGCAGTTCCCCCGTCTACCCACAACTCTGCTGATCCTGGGTGCTGGCATCCATGAGCTACCAGAGAAGGGAAACTGCCATCCCCGTGCCAGGCCTTAAACACTGGCCTGGGACCTGGGGATGGGTCGGACAGAAGATCCACCCACAGGAGCATCTTCAGGCCAGGCTGTAACGGGTGGGGGCACAGAGACCGCTGCATGGGAGTTAGCCACACTCCGCCCCCCAAAGCTCAATCGCTCCCTTCCTCCCTCCACAATCCTGGGCCACTGACTAGCCGGGGGGCAGGCGGCAGAGCAGCTCCGATGTGGGCAGGCGGGGACAGAAGGCAGCTCATTGGCTGGGCTGGGAGGGCAGCGGGCGTAGGTGCCTTCTCCCCGTGACACCCCCATCCTGGCTGCAGGTGGTGGTGTCCCGGGTGGCGCGGGTGTGTAAGAACGACAAGGGCGGCTCGCAGCGCGTGCTGGAGAAACAGTGGACGTCCTTCCTCAAGGCCCGGCTGAACTGCTCCGTGCCGGGAGACTCGCATTTCTACTTCAACGTCATCCAGTCGGTGACAGACATCCTGTACCTGGACGGGCGGCCCGTGGTGCTGGCTGTCTTCTCCACACCCTCCAACAGGTCGGTCCTCCTCAGCCACGGGGAAGGGAGGGGCCCTGGGCACCGTGTCCAGCTGGGGGTCTCTCCCTGCTGATCATTTTGCCCCCAGCTGATGTTAGCGCCACCTTCCCAAAGGAGCAGGCCTCTGCCCCGGCCAGCTTGGGGACCCAATCCTGCAGTCTGCCCAGGCAAAGCTCCCCCAGGCTAGTGGAGCTCAGCGCTGGGCCGGTGGCTCCCACGAGGCGTCTGCAGAGAACCCCAATGTCCTGACCAAATTGGGCACGGATCAGATCGTCCTCCCTTCTGGAATTCCACTCGCAGTCTCTTCACGTGCACAATGTGCACACCCTCGCACGTGTACTTGTGCACACACCCTGCGGGCCAGATCCAAGGCCCTTGACGTCAGTGGGAATCTTTGCATTTCGTTCCATTCGGCTTGGGATCAGGGCTGCAACAAACGCCACCCCCCCACCGCCCCCACTGAGGCAGGTTTTCCATGCAGCCTCGCTGAGTGGCCGCTGCGGCTCAGGGAAAACACCTGCACACCCGGCATTGGGCCTGATCCAGAGCTCAAAGACTCCCGTTGCCTTGCACGGCCACTGGATCAGGCCCATCATGAGCTGCTCCTTGCGCTAGCCCAGGCAGGCTTGGGCTCAGACTGTCTCCCATCCCCCAGCCGTGCAATGGGCTTCGGGTGATTTAGGGGGTCACCGTGCATATGTCACACCAGGCCGGGTGGGAGGTTGAAGCTCCTCGCAGGTCCGATCTCGCGCCCTTGAATTCCTGACCCAATTCAAAACTTTCCAACGTGCCAGGGGGGTGCTCGACTCCTGGCTCTGTCCCAGGCTCCGCCCCCACTCCACCCCTTCCCCCAAGGCCCCGCCACCTCTTCCCGCCCCCGCTCCACCCCAACCTTGCCTCTTCCTGCCCAATTCCACCCCTGCCCCCAGTGCACTGCACCTTCGCTCCTCCCCGCTCCCACCCAGAGCCTCCTGCGCGGTGAAACAGCTGATTGTGGAGGGAGGGGGAGGCGTTGATCAGCAGGGCCCGCTGGCTGGCAGGAGGCACTGGGGGGGCAGGGGTGAAGCTGATGGGGAGCTGCTAGTGGATGCTCGGCACCCACCATTTTTTCCCCATGGGTGCGCCAGCCCTGGAGCACACACGGAGTCAGCGCCTCTGGCTACCACCTCTGGATAGAAATCCTATCCACTCCCTAGCCCACTGGGAGCCTCCTGCCACATGGCACCACGGGAACCCACAGGAACATCAGTTTCACCCACAGGGGATAAATTCCATGGCTGGGATTATGTGCAAACTCACAGGGGCGGCAGGGAGAAAAATCCAGACTTGCCACCCGCTCCCCTGCTCTGAGGAGGCCAGGGCATCTCCCGTCACAGGCCCGGGAACAGCCCTGGCGGCTGTGGGCGATTGGTATTCAGTGCCCGTTGAGTCCAGGGCTAGGGGGCGAGGGCTGATTGTGCAGTGGGGGGTCCCAGCTCTTTGGGTCTGGCGGTAACTTTGGTAACAAATCTGCCATGGCAAGAGCCACCCAGGGTGGGCAGTGGGCAGCGAATGGGTTTTTCTCTGCCTTTTGGCTGCTCTGAAGGCTTCCCGCCCCTGCTCCTGCTATCTGAGCCACGCAGTCCAGCCCTCCTCGCCCCACCTGCCCCCGAGCCTTGGCAGTAGCCACCAAGAGGGGCAGGCAGCTTGGCCCCCTCCAGGATTTGGGCACCTCTGGCTTGTCCCTTTCAGTCGCTGCTCATCCCACCTGTCTTCCCAGGGCCGGTGATGTCACTGCAGGGCGCCTGGATCCAGCTTCCTGGATCACCAGCAGCCACGTTTGCCTGGGAAAGCAGCTGCATACACACAGCCCTGCCTGTCAGCCCCCTGGGCTCAGATGGGAACACAGCTGTGTGCGTTAGCGCCCTGAGCCATGCCGGCTGCAGAGACCTCCCCAGCTCCTGCCGCCACATTAGTGTAGGTGCCAGCCAGGGACGGGGACAGGCCAGGGGTCCCCCAAGGTGTGAGGATGCTGCTTTGTGTGACTGGGAGCAGCTAAGTAGCTGTGTAGAGAACCCGGCCCAGGCTCCAAACTGGATCCCAAACAGGACCTGGCCCAGGCTCAGACTGGATCCCAGACAGAACCCAGCCCAGGCTGGATCCCAAACAGAATCTGGCCCAGGCTCCAGACTGGATCCCAGACAGGACCCAGCCCAGGCTCCAGACTGGATCCCAAACAGGACCCGGCCCAGGCTCAGACTGGATCCCAGACAGAACCCAGCCCAGGCTGGATCCCAAACAGAATCCGGCCCAGGCTCCAGACTGGATCCCAGACAGGACCTGGCCCAGTTTCCAGACAGGATTCCAAACAAATCTACATCCAGACAAATCCCAACCAGTACTCAACCTAAACTGGCTCCCAAACAGAACCTGGCTCAGATCCCTAAGCAGATCTCAGGCAAAACCAGACTCAGAAACCAAATCAAATCTGAAAGGAATCAAGCCCAGACACCAAACTAGATCCCAAACAGATCCCCACCCCAAATGGATCCCAAACAGAGCTGGGCCTAGACATCAAACCAGATCCCACACGGTACCAGATCCCAAACAGAACCCAACAAAGGATCAGCGCAGAGTCAAAGCAGAATTCAGCCCTGGACCCAGAGAAGAACCGTTGGGACACCCAAAAAAATTCACCCAAGTCCTAAGTGAGCTGCTCAGCCCAGGCCCATAACGTCCTCTGTGACCTTCGCGGGGGGTCCCGGCCGGGCGGGAGGAGGGTAGGAGTGGGTGCTGGGAGGCTGGGCCAGCGACATGGCTCTCATAGCCCCTGTGTCTCTGCAGCATCCCCGGCTCAGCGGTCTGCGCCTTCGACATGGCACAGGTGGCGTCTGTCTTTGAGGGGCGCTTCCGGGAGCAGAAATCCCCTGAGTCCATCTGGACTCCCGTGCCGGAGGAGATGGTGCCAAAGCCGCGGTGAGTGTATGGCACGCGCCCTGGGCAACGACCCGTGGGTATCGCCAGGACCCCGCAGCTTTGGGGGAGCTGGATCAGGAGCGCCGCCAGAGCAGAGAGCATGGCCAGTTATCGATCCTCCCCCAGCCTGGGCCTGGGTCCTGGGGTCCTTCCATTCCCCAACCCTGGGCCCTGTGTCCTGGGGGATCCCTCCCCTGCCCTGGGTCCTGGGGGTCCTTCCAGTCCCCCACCCTGGGCCCTGGATCCTGGGGGTCCTTCCACTCCCCCACCCTGGCCCTGTGTCCTGGGGTGTCCCTCGCCTGCCCTGGGTCCTGGGGGTCCTGCCATTCTCCCATCCTGGGTCCTCGGGGTCCTTCCACTCCCCCAACCTGGGCCCTGTGTCCTGGGGGGTCCCTCCCCGGTCCTGGGTCCTGGGGGTCCTTCCACTCCCCCACCCTGGCCTTGTGTCCTGGGGGGTCGCTCCCCTGCCCTGGGTCCTGGGGGTCCTTCCATTCCCCCACCCTGGCCCCTGGGTCCTGGGGGTCCTTCCACTCCCCCACCCTGGCCCTGTGTCCTGGGGGGGGGTCCCTCCCTGGTCCTAGGTCCTGGGGGTCCTTCCATTCCCCCACCCTGGCCCTGTGTACTGGGGTGTCCCTCGCCTGCCCTGGGTCCTGGGGGTCCTGCCATTCTCCCACCCTGGGTCCTCGGGGTCCTTCCACTCCCCTACCCTGGGCCCTGTGTCCTGGGGGGTCCCTCCCCGGTCCTGGGTCCTGGGGGTCCTTCCACTCCCCCACCCTGGCCTTGTGTCCTGGGGGGTCGCTCCCCTGCCCTGGGTCCTGGGGGTCCTTCCATTCCCCCACCTTGGCCCCTGGGTCCTGGGGGTCCTTCCACTCCCCCACCCTGGCCTTGTGTCCTGGGGGGTTGCTCCCCTGCCCTGGGTCCTGGGGGTCCTTCCATTCCCCCACCCTGGCCCCTGGGTCCTGGGGGTCCTTCCACTCCCCCACCCTGGGCCCAGTGTTCTGGGGGGGTTCCTCCACTGTCCTGGGAGTCTTTCCATTCCCCCACCCTGGCCCTGTGTCCTGGGGGGTCCTTCCCCTTCCCCATCCTCTGTCCTGCAGTGTCCTTCCCCCACCCTGGTCCCCATGTCCTGTGGTGTCCATCTTGGGTCCTGAGATGTCAACCCTCCCCACCCAAGTCCTGGCTTGCCACCCCATCCCCCACCGGAGGCCCTGTGTCTTAGAGTATCAACCCCTCCCCCATGGCCCCCCCCACCGCCCCCACCTCCAGCTCTGACTCCACAAGAGTCACATGTGGCCCATTCGGTCAGGGCAAGGGTTCGGGACCTGCCCCTGCGCAGGGCTTAGGGGGGCGACAGCGGGAACGATCCGTTCGTGATCCGTTGGTCACGCCCCTGTTCAGGCGGGGTCACCCCCCTACCCCTGCTTCCTGCTCCCCCGGGGCACTGCTGGCAGCAGCACCCTCCGAGAGGGACACACAGGAGTGGGAGGGGTCGAGGTTGGCGGGCGGGAGATGGGGAGACACGGCCTCTCAGCCCTTGCCTTCCCCTTTGCCCCCAGGCCCGGGTGCTGCGCAGCCCCCGGCATGCGCTATAATTCCTCCAGCTCCTTCCCGGACGAGATCCTCAACTTCGTGAAGACGCATCCCCTGATGGACGAGTCAGTGCCCTCCCTGGGCCACGCCCCGTGGATCATCCGCAGCATGACTCGGTGAGAAACCCGCCCGCTCAGCCCGGAGCAGAAAGCCAACAAGCGTGGCTGGGCTGGTGATTAGGGAGGGCGGATTGAGTGTTAGGTGGGACTGGATTCCCCCTTTGTTCCCCTGTCTCAGCTGCCTGGAGCGGCTGGGTCAGTCCTGGGGCCGGTTGTGTTCAATATCTTCATTAATGATCTGGATGATGGGATGGGTTGTACCCTCAGCAGGTTCGCAGATGATGCTAAGCTGAGGGGAGAGGTAGATATGCTGGAGGGTAGGGATAGGGTCCAGAGTGACCTAGACAAATTGGAGGATTGGGCCAAAAAAAATCTGATGAGGTTCAACAAGGACAAGTGCAGAGTCCTGCCCTTCGGACGGAAGAATCCGAGGCACCGCTACAGGCTGGGGACCGACTGGCTAAGCGGCAGTTCTGCAGAAAAGGACCTGGGGATTACAGTGGACGAGAAGCTGGATATGAATCAGCAGTGTGTCCTTGTTACCAAGAAGGCTAACGGCATATTGGGCTGCCTTAGTAGGAGCACTGCCAGCAGATCGAAGGAAGTGATTATTCTCCTGTATTCGGCACTGGTGAGGCCACATCTGGAGCATTGCGTCCAGTTTTGGGCCCTCCGCTACAGAAGGGATGTGGACAATTGGAGACTGTCCAGCGCAGGGCAACAAAAATGATTAGGGGGCTGGGTCACATGACTTCCAAAAAAGGATGGCGCTCGGCTGTTCTCAGTGGTGGCAGATGACAGAACAAGGAGCAATGGTCTCAAGTTGCAGTGGTGGAGGTCTAAGTTGGATATTAGGAAACACTATTTCACTAGGAGAGTGGTGAAGCACTGGAATGGGTTCCCTAGGGAGGTGGTGGAATCCCCTTCCTTAGAGGTTTTTAAGGTCAGGCTTGACAAAGCCCTGGCTGGGATGATTTAGTTGGGGATTGGTCCTGCTTTGAGCAGGGGGTTGGACTGGATACCTCTGAGATCCCTTCCAACCCTGCTAGTCTATGATTCTATGATTTCCCTTAGAGGGAGATAAATGATATGAAGGGTGTGTGCACATGTGTGTGAATGCATGCAATTGAGTGTGTATGGGCACGTGTGTACATGCACACTTCTGTATGTACACATGTGCCTTGTGAGTGGGTGCATGCCTGTGTATGTGTGCATTTGTGAGTGTGGACATGTGTGCATACATACGAACTTGTGAATGCGTCTACACTTGTGTGTGTGCATGTGCACTTGTGACTGTATGTCTACAGTTGTGCGTGTACATGTGCATTTGCGTGTGTGTACACACATATATACTTGTGTGTGTACATGCACACGCTGTGTGTGTGTATGTGTGTACATGTCCACTCATGTACGTGTGTGCAGCCGTGAGTGTGTGGACACGTGGAGTTGTGGACTTGTATGCCCATGGGTGTACACATGCACTTGTGTGTGTATGCATGCACTTGCAAATGTATGTACCAGTGTGTAAATGTGCATTTGTGATTTTGTGTGTGTGTGTGTGTGTGTGTGTGTGTGTGTGTGTGTGTGTGTGTGTGTGTGTGTGTGTGTGTACGCGCCTGTGCCTGTGTGAGGATTGAGTGCACCAGGAGGCTTGATAAATCTTCTAAACTTTGCTGCCGAGATTGCCTCATTCTAATTAAATCTGCCTTAATTGCTGTTTTATGTGGCATTAATCAAGCGTCACTCCCTGGCTCTCAAGCCAAAAGCTCCCAACCAGAGGCTCTGCGGGTTCGTGCTGGTGGGCAGATGCATCACTCGCTGGGATTCGAGGTGTTGAAAGAGGAAGTGCAGCGGGGTGTGGTGGGGAGCTTGCACCGCACGTCTGGGGGTGCATATGCAGGCGGCGGGGGGGACGGGGACAAGTGCACGTGCCGGAGGGTATGCGGTCGCCAGCCAGGCCCCGATGGCGCGCCGACAGGAGGGAGCAGGAGGGGGTGGGGAGCAGAGTTCTTCCCAATCCTCACCCCATGGTACCAGTGCTGTGAAAATGCAAAGCAGCCGGAGCCCGTTGTTGCTGATAATTACAGCTATAATGAGACAACAGAAAACTTATTCTAATTGACCCTTGGGGGTGGGGGGGACAAAGAGCCTCTTGTTTAGCTGCAGCTTTCTGCAGAGGCTGTGATACCCACCGAAATCTCTTCTCTCCTCTGCCGGGCCTTAGCTCGGCCTCCGGGGTCTGCCTGTCTGTGGGTTTGGGGGTCTGTCTGTCTGGGCGGGCCTGGAGCTGGGTGGATGTATGTCGCATAGCAAGAAAGCCATTGGAGTGGTGCAGGGGTGTCTGTGCCCACACCTGATGTGCAAGTGTGTAAATGTGTGGAAGCAGGGATGTCCCTGTGTGTGGAGAGGGATTGTGTCCAGAATGCATGTAGGATCGGTGCATTTCTGCTCTGAGTGTGTGGTGCATGGGCTTCTGGCATGTGCATGGATACCTGGAGTGTGCGTGTGTGTAAGTATGGGTGGGCGTGTAGATGTGTGTACACCTTCTTGGATTGTCGTTTCTTCAGGTTCCGTTTGGGATCTGGTTGTGTTCTCATGGGGATCTGGGCTGTGTTGTCATGAGGATCTGAGTTGGGTTCTCATGGGGGTCTGGGTGGGTTCTGGTTGGGGATGTGGGTTGGGTTCTGATTAGGATCTGGATCAAGTGCAGTTTGGGATCTGGGTTCTCGTGAGGATCTGGATTGGGGTCTCATGAGGATCTGGGTGGATTCTGGTTGTGATGTGGGTTGGGTTTGGGTGGGGATGTAGATTTCCCATACGCACTAGCAGGAGGGCAGTAAGTGGTAACTCAGCAGGTCTTTTAAGTCGCGGGACCTCCTGGTCAACCTCCTCCTCACCCTGGCTAAAACGGCTATCTACACAACCAGGGAGAGAAGGTTGGCCAGTGGAGACTCCTGTGACTGTGGGGCTTGTTTCCGATCGTTTGTCCGTTCACGCATCCGGGCGGAGTTCCTCTGGGCGGCATCCACTGGCTCCCTTGACGCCTTCGAGGAGCAGTGGGCGCTGTCTGGGGTTCTCTGCTCAGTGTCCCCATCAGGCTCCCTTCTTATGACCCTTTGACCGCACTCCTGTCCCTGTTCTTTTATTAGTTGTCCCCTGAAATCAGTTGGGTTGTTGAGGTCTTGTAGATCCTCCCCTCAGGCTGGGGGGGATCCTTTAGCAGTGGGCAGGCTTCTGCCTGCCCAGTTTCCCAGAAACCCAATAGGTACAGCGAGTCCAATCTACACTAGGTGTGCTAACCCCAGGACACTATCCCATCTCCCCTGCCTTGCTCCCCCACATCTGATGGCATCACCACTTCTCTGGGGCTTCTCCTGGACCTCAGCCGTCATGAACAATAATGAGCAACCCCACTTCCACCCCCTGCTCTGCAGGTTTCAGCTCCGTAAAATCGTGGTGGACAGTGCAGCGGGGCCCTGGGGCAACTGCACCGTGGTCTTCCTGGGCTCCAACACCGGCACCGTCCTCAAGTTCCTGATCAAGCCCAACATCAGTGCCAGCCCCGCAGCCGTCAGCGCCGGGAGCCAGAGCCTGCTCCTGGAGGAGTTTGAGACCTACCACCCCGGCAGGTAGGCACGGACACTGCCTAGGCTCGGCGAGCGCTCTCGGAACAGTGGCACCCAGGGGCTGGGAATGAAGTGAAATAGGATGGAGGGGTTTGGGGAACATGCAGTGGGCTTTGGGGACCCAGAGGTGCCAATCAGAGAGTGGGAAATCCCATGGGAATGGGCATAGGGTAAGCACCTGGACAGATGGATCCGAGTCCCTGTGATGCTAAGGTGAGTCCCTACGGCGTTCTCACAGCAGCAGGGAGCCTTGTCTGTGCCCACCTGGGGAAACTCTCCCCAACTACCTGGTGTTACGCTCCCCAGCTCCTACTCGTGTGCACTGGAGCGCCCGGTCCCTTGCGTCTGGGCACCCGCAGCACACCCCAGGGTACTGGTTTCATCTTGGTTCTGCCCTCTCCCCAGCGCAAGGCGTGTCGACGTGTCTGTAGCAATCCCAAAGTGAAGTGTATTGCACAGAGCTTGTGACATAGGCTCAAATAGCAGCAAGTAAAAGGATTTGGAAATGTAAGAAAAACCAAAAACCCCAGTCTATAATCTATGCTTAGTAACAAGCAGCTTTCCTGTTTAGCAGGGTGTTTCTCACCCAAACAGTCAGTCCGTGTAGCACTTGTCCAGCCCAGAAATGGATAAAATCTTGTGCCCATGGGCGGCGAGTTTTATACACTCATGGTGCCTGGGCTCCAGCAATATTCAGGGCCCGAGGGCTTGGCTCCACCAATGTTTGGGGCCGGGTCTCTCCCCCGGTCCCACCTGCCTCCCCCAGTGTCTCCCGGCCCCACTTGCTGCCCCCGCTCACCTCCCGTGGGCCCCAGAGCCTGCAGCTCACGCTGACTCTGCTCTGCCGGCTCCCGGCATCAACTGCTGTCTGCTGCTGCAGGGTCCTCATGCCCCCCATCCACTAATGGCAGGGTAGGCTGCCCTTACCCTGCCCTTCCACCCTAGCCCTGAGCCTCTCCAACACCCCAAACTCCTCAACCCCAGCTCCAACCAGAACCCTCATCCCCCCACACCCTAATCCTCTGCCCCAGCCCTGAGCCCGCTGCTGCATCATGAACCCCTCATCCCCAGCCCCACAGCCCTCACCCCACACCCCAACCCTCTGCCCTAGCCCTGAGCCCCCTCCCACACCCCAAACCCCTCATCCTCAGCCCCACAGCCCTCGCCCCTGCACCCCCTCCTGCCCCAAAACTCCCTCCCAAAGCATGCACATACTCCCCCTTCCCACACACCCCCTCCTGCCCCCAAACTCCCTCCCAGAGCCTGCACCCCCTCCCACCCCCATACTCCCTCCCAGAGCCTGTACCCCTCACCCCCTCCTATGCCCCCACCCCCTGCCCCAGCCCAGAGCCTGCACCCTGCACCCAAACTCCCTCCCAAAGCCTACACCCCAGACCCCCTCTCCCACCCAAACTCCATTCCAGAGCCTGCACCCCAATCCCCAGCCCAGGGCCTGCACCCCAGACCCCCTCCCCCACCCAAACTCCATTCCAGAGCCTGCACCCCAATCCCCAGCCCAGGGCCTGCACCCCAGACCTCCTCCCCCCACCCAAACTCTCTCCCAGAGCCTTAGGCAGGTGTGGGACCAGAGTTTGGGGGGTTGGGTTCTGGGCACTACCACAATTTCCACAAACCTGCCACCCATCCTTATGCCCTCTCTTCTCCTGCAGTTACAGACTCTTGTCTCTTGCCCCGGGGGGTCCCCGAGTCCGAGACTTTTCTTGGGGTACTTGAGTCCTTGTAAATCCTCAGGCCTGCAGCTGAGACAGAAAACTCAGGACAGCTGATTCAGTCAGACAAGCTTCACTTCAAAGCTAATCTCCTCCCTGTTACATCTCTCTCCCACGACGTCCTCTCCCAACATCTCACCCTGACCACGACGGGCGGCGAGTTCTTAGCTTACGGCAGAGACCGCGCACGCCTGTGGTGAACGAGTGAGCTGATGGTGCGATGCTGGTACTAGATCTGCCTGGGCAGGTCTCTGTCACGGTCTCCCACGTCATTCTCAGGCCCTGGTGCAGAAGCTGGATTCCGAGGGGGTCCGATTCCTAGTGGCTCCCACACACACTCCGAGTTCACCTAGCGTGACCAGACAGCAAGTGTGAAAAATTGGGACAGGAGGTGGCGGGTAATCGGAGCCTGTGTAAGACAGAGCCCCTGATATTGGGACTGTCCCTATAAAATCGGGACATCTGGTCACCCTACATTCACGTTTCGTGCCCCTTCCCGTCCATGTCCACCCAGTGCAGGGTGCGATTGGTCCTCGGGTCTCAAGCCTTCCTGACAGCAACGCAGAGTGAATCCCGGCCCCCCATCTCCTGCAGCACAAAAGGACCTCGGTTTCCTTGCCTGACTTGGCACTTTCTCAGGTGGGGGGAGGAGCCTGGGGTTTTGGTTCTGTTCTCTGTCCGTTGGGAAGGATGCCAAAGGTCCCTCCGCCCCGTGCCCTCCTGGGGACCTGTCCCAGTCGCACGCTGGCCACTCCCCACAGTGGCAGCCCAGAGCCAGGGCTGGCGGGCTCTTCTCCGGGACGTGGGGAGACTGAGATTTCCCCCGGGTCTGTCTGCAGGTGCGGCCGAGACAACGAGGATGAAAGGAAGCTCTTGGGCATGGAGCTGGACAAAGCTACGGGGTCCTTACTGCTGGCCTTCCCCCCATGCGTGGTGAGGGTGCCCACTGCCCGATGCCAGCAGCACTCGGGCTGCATGAAGTGAGTTTCTCGTTCTCGGCTCTTGCCACCACAGTTCAGTGGCATGGGGTTGTGAGCGGGCGGGGTTTGGGGTTGTGAGCGGGCGAGATTTGGGGTTGTGAGTGGGCGGAGTTTGGGGTTGTGGGTGGGTTTTGGGTTATGGGCGGGGCTTCTGTCAAGTACACCACCCCCACAACAGACAAACTTCTCCCTGGTTTTTCCATTGAAAGCCCTGAGAAGGTGGCGACATCACTTGTTTGGGGGTTCAGTCTGGCTATACCTTTCTCTTTGGGGTAGGGGCATGAACATAACAGCGGGGGCAGGAGGAGTTCAAACCCATCCTCCCACAACGTGGAATCACCCTGGCTCTGCCCCAGAGCCTTTTCCCCAGCTCTAGTCCCCGCTGTCCCAGGACTGTGGTTCGGGGGGGGAGTAGGAGCCAAGCTGCCCCCCAAGTAATGCCACTCATCACACGTGGTGGGGCCCGAGGGCCAGTGCCTGGGTCCTCGCCCACCACATTCCCCTGCCTCATTATCAGAGCCCAAGATGCAATTATTCAGAACGTCTCGGCTTAATACCTGCCCCCTTAGGGAAGCTCCTGGCAAGTTAAAGCTCTGGCTGCTGGGAAGGGACTGAGCCCAGGGCAGTGTGGGATTTTTCCAGGACAACCACCACTGAAGGATCAACCAGATGTGTGGTGTGGGGGGAGGATTTCTCCCACCCTCCAGCTGCAGCCTTTGTCCATCAGCTCCAGGGCTCTGCTGCATGGGGTAGGCAAGAGGGGGCCTCCGTGGTATTCTGGGCTCCTTCCCTGCCATCAGCTCCAGCTCGGTCGATGGCCAGCTGCCCATCTGAGCAGACGTGGCCTCCGTCCCCTGAAGCTGAGAGTCGACCAAGAGCTGAATGAAGCAGAGGACCCCATGTTAAAAATAGCGTGTGGTCCTTAAAGACGGGACCCTAACGCAGATGCACTAGGGCTTTGGATCAGGGGCAGCTCCAGGCCCCAGCACGTCAAGCACGTGCTTGGGGTGGCTTGCCACAAGGTGTGCTCTGCTGGCGCCATGGGGGCGACAGGCAGGGTGCCTTTGGTGGCTTGCCTGTGGAGGGTCCGCTGGTCCCACGGCTTCTGGACCTCCCACAGGCACGGCTGCGGGAGGTCCACCGAAGCCGTGGGACCAGCGGACCTCCCGCAGGCAAGCCGCCGAACGCAGCCTGCCTGCCGTGCTTGGGGCGGCGAAATGCCTAGAGCCGCCTCTACCCTGGATTGAGGTAACACGGGCATTAATGCTGCCGCCTCTACCTTGGGAGGCCTGGGCTGTGTAATGGAGCTTTTCGGAGGTAATTCTTTATATGCGGCTGCATCTGGAGCCCTCACCAGAGATCAGGGCCCTGCTGTGCCAGGCGCTGCACGCAGAGCGAGAGACAGTCCCTGCTCGTACGGGCTCACGGACAACACGAACGGTGGGAAGGGAAACAGAGGAAGTGACTTGCCCCACGTCCCCCAATAGCAGAGCTGGGTCGAGAACCCAGGTGTCCTGAGATCCTGGCCAGTCCACGCTGCCTGTATACATGCCAGCCCGGATTCCTTCGTTATTAATAGTCAGCACCCCGGATGCAGCCTTCTCACGAGTCACACCCAGGTTTACAAAGAGCCTGTGAACCAGTATCTTTGCCATGTGACCTCGCTGCCTCCAAGGGGCCTACACCAGGGATAGATTTGGCCCAGTAGGTGTGAAATCCCCCACCCAGTGAACTGTCCCACCTCGACTGCGGACCAGGCGCCCACGATCCACCATGCCGGGACGCGGACTTCTCTAACCAGCCCCTCTTTCCTGCCGGGTTTCAGGAACTGCCTCGGGAGCCGGGACCCCTACTGCGGCTGGACCCCCGAGGGCTCCTGCATCTTCCTGGAAACCAGCACCAGGTAATGCTGGCCAGCGAGGACCCCTCCAGGGCTGGGGATGGGGAGCCACCTTGGTGAGAGTTGGCTGCTGCAGGTGATGCTGGGTGAACAGCCCTAGAGCCCGGGGAACTGTGTGGAGCTGGGGCAGCCCAGGCTGTGGGATGAGCCTCCACCTCTCTGCCCTGATACTCTGCCTCCACCCTGATCTGGAGGGGCCACCTCCCTGCGTCTTCAGCCTCTCTGCTGAGCCAGCCAGCCTACCACTGATTGCACAGGTGGGGTTTATGCTGCGACCCTACTAACAGCTGGGCTGAGAACCAGCAAACTCATCTCAAACCCAAGCCCCCTCAGACGGTAACAGTGTGTGGCCCCACCAGGCAGGGCAGGAATTCGGTGCCCAGGTGAGAGGTTTTGCCCGGAATTCTGCTGCCGAAAGGATCCTGGGGTCTTCTATCTCATGCAGCATCTCAGCCCTTTCCCCATGTCCCTGCCCCTTGCTAGGCATCTGGGGATAAAGGAGAGATGCTCAGAGGCCAGCAACCCCTTGGGGTGTACTGGGGAGTAGCTCCGTCCTGGGGTGCTCCACGGACATAGGGCTGGACCAAGCCCCAGATTACGGAGAGGGGAGGGATTTGCCAGTGGGGCGTATTTGTTATGCTTATAAGAAGCACACGGGATCTTTTTCAGGGGAAAAGGCAATACGCCGTGTTCATTGAAGATACAACAATTAGCATATGTGTACACACACACACACACACGCACACTCCTGCCAGTTCATGTTATAGTTACGAGTCCAGATCGACCTATTGGCCAGCTAGGTTGATCACCGACACGGAGGAGCCGGGTTCCGTCGCTCATGACATGCTGCTCCGGGGAAATCTTGGCAGGACGAACCCAAAGTTTCATGGCAAGGCACCCTGTTCAGATCGTGATTTTACTTCATTGGGACCAACGAGTTTTGCACTGTCCTGCTATACTCAATTCTTCTTTAACAAGCGCTTGTTTTCTTAAATTGTCCTTCTCATTCTTTAGCACAGCCACTGATAGGTACCTGTCTCATCTTTAGAGTCGTCAATCTGCCCTCCTCTGACATTTCAATAGGGGCGTGTTGCCGCCTCTTGGCGCCCTTGCGTCTGTCTCCGGTTCCTCCCCAGACGGTCTGGTTCAGCGATGGCCTTCACACTTCTCTTTTAACACACACTTTTTATTCACACACAAAACAATTAATTTACGCAGAACATTTGGAACAAGAACATCAAGTTGCAACGCAAAAGAAAACAAGCATGGCGTTCTTTGACTTATTTTACAGCGTTAAACCTACAACAAATGGGTGACCCTCAAAGGTCTGTCACTGCCCGGAAATCAGCACAGACACAAATTCTGTGGCCCATTAGGCCGTTCCGTTCTGCGATTGAAAAAGGCTGGCTGGCAGGCTATGATCAAATCATACACCCCTACATTGAATACATGCCTTCATTCTAAATTATGTAAAATACGAACATAAAATCCTATTGCTACATACTGAGACCCGGAGCACTGCTGGGGGACCATCCACCGAGCATCTCTCATCCTCTGGGAACACTGAGCTCTTTGCGTCCATCCAACCTTCTGCTGCTGCATTCCCCGGCCCAGCCCGAGCTGAGCATCCCCCCACCCCGGGGCATGTCATTTCCATTTGGCATCACTGGGGCAGGTGAGGGGGTGGAGGATGGAATTCCCTCCTCTGCAGGAATCGGGCCAGGGCACTGGGGCTGTCTCCTATCCCGGGATCTGTAATGACCAGACTTGGTTCCACGTGTCAGCTGCCATGGGGCCCCCCAGCAGCCCAGCCCAGGGCCCCTAACACCACCGACTGCAGGGGCCCCTGCGGCACAGCGCCCCCTAGCACTACACTGGGGTCTGCCCTGACTGCAAGGGTGAAGTCAGCCCCCCTTCTATTCCCAGCCCCCAACACTGTGCCCTGCATTGGCTCAGATGGGAGAGTGCCCGTCCCTTAGTGCTCTGGGTTTGCTGTCTCCCACCCGGGTGCTGACCCAGCCGGGCTCTGTTTGCTTCCCGGCGCAGGAAGCACAGAGCCAGCAATGAGCTGACAGCTGGCCTCTCTGAGCCTGGCATCCCCCCGCCCACCCTCCTCCGGGCAGCAGCCATGCTCAAGTCCTAGGTAGCACCACAGGCTTGGCCCGTTTCCTCCCTCTGACTGATCTCTTCCTTCCTTGTGGCCATCCCGCAGGGCTGTGTTCGAACAGGACATCGCTGGAGGCAGCACCTCGCACCTCGGGGAGTGTGAGGGTAAGAGCTCCCATGCTCGCTGGCGGCGGGGGGAGGGGGACGACTCACGGGGTAGGACAAGCAGCTGGTCTGGGCAGGGCACTGCTGTGGGGAAGCTCATGCTGCCAGATCCCAGCTGGCACTGTGGTCCTGGTCTGAGCCGTGCTCCGCCCTTCGGACTCTCTGATTGCCGGGCACACGGGGTGAATGCACGGTGCCAACATGCCAGGCAGCCTGGCTCTGGCTGTGCCCGCTCCCCACGCGCTCACCCGCTCCTCCTTCCCCCCAGGGCTGGTGACAGAGAGCTTCGTGGAGGAGCCAGACGGGCTGGTCTCCGTGAATCTGCTGGTGATCTCCTCCGTGGCTGCCTTCGTCATCGGGGCGGTGATTTCCGGCTTCAGCGTGTGCTGGTTCATCGGGCACCGGGACCGCAAGGAGCTGGCGCGCCGCAAGGACAAAGAGAACATCCTGGCGCACAGCGAGTCGGTGGTGAGCGTCAGCCGGCTGGGCGAGCGCCGCGCCCGCGGGGGCCAGCCCGAGAACCTCCTGGCCCCACTGATGCAGAACGGCTGGCCCAAGGGGCTCATCAAGGTGAGCCAGCACGACCTGGACTCGGGGGTGCTGCCCACCCCCGAGCAGACCCCCCTCCAGCAGAAGCGCTGCCCCAGCAACCTCAAGAACTGCAGCTGGGAGCAGAGCCACAATCTCATCAACGCCTCCATCCGTGAGCCGCCCTGCGCGGGCTCCTCCGTCATCCTGCTGCACTCCAGCCACGCCCAGATGCCCCACCACCTCCGGGCCGGGCGCGTCATCCCCATCTGCCACTCCATGCTCATGGACCAAGAGCTGGAGGACGAGGTGAGCGACTCCTCCGTGGACATGCACTACCTGCCGGTGAGCGGGGCGCGGGAGCGGGGCGAGGGGCCAAGGGGCCAGCAGCAGCCGCCCCCTTCCCACCGGCCCGGCTTGGGCAGGAGCTCCTGCGGCGAGTTCCCCGTCACGCCGCACGACAGCCCGGACCGGCGCCGGGTGGTGTCGGCGCCGAGCGGGGAGGCCAGGGACGGCAGCCACTGGAACCCTGACAAGCTGAATTTCAACAGCAACAACGCCGCCAGGCAGGCAGCCGCCCACCTCAAGAGGAACCACACGTTCAACAGCGCGGAGAACCCGGGGGTGTACAGCCGGCACGCCGGGCCCCCGCA
The DNA here is from genome assembly GCF_007399415.2 of Gopherus evgoodei. Lineage (NCBI taxonomy): Eukaryota > Metazoa > Chordata > Testudines > Testudinidae > Gopherus > Gopherus evgoodei. The sequence continues at coordinate 8,201,520 of NC_044343.1, forward strand.
GCCCCCCACGCTGGGCAGCCAGCACACCCTCACGGACCTCAGCCAGCTCCTCAAGTACGGCATCGAGCGGACTCCCTCGGTCAAATAGGAGCCGGCTGGCGAGGGGGTGTGATTTGGTTTTATAGCCTCCTCTTTGGGGCGGGGTTTCAGCAGAGGGGGCGGAGCCTAGGGAGCCTCACTCCCGTCCAGGGAGACACGCCCCAGACCCAGGTGTCTCCAGCGAATGACTGTAGCGGGCGCCGGAGAGGAGCCGGTTGTGGGCGGGAGGGGAGTGTCTCTGCGTTTTCTCTGGCAGCTGGTGCTTCTGCACTGGACTCTTCTCCATGAACCTGCCCCACTCGCGCCTTCTTTTTGGTGGGACCTAGGCAGGATTGGGGCCCCTCCAAGCAGGATTTCGTCATCACCATAGATATAACAAAGCAGCGCGAGGGGGTGGAGGGCAGCTGGCTGAACAAGGCCCCGGTGAACCTGGGCCCCCCACCCCGCCCGGCTCGTCGCCTCCTCGTTTTTGTACTGTAAATGGTGGGGGGGGGTGAGGTTTTCTTGCTCCTTGACACCCCCGGTGCAGAGCGGCCTCCCCAGGATCTCAGAGTTCTCCTCTTTCTTTTGGGAGGGGCCAAAGCCACAGCTCCCCTCTGTTCCCCCCACCTGACACGGACAGTGCCCAAAGTCTCCTTCTGCCTCTTGCTGGGAGGGCACAGGGCCTGGGTACCCCTGGCAAGGGCTGGGCCCATTCCTCCACTTGCGGTGGGCAGCACCCCTTCTGCCCTGCTCTGTTGGGGCAAGACCCCCTCTGTCTATCCCAGGACAGGGCTTCGGGCTGCGACCTCCAGGGAATCCGGCCGGTTGGCTCCCTGCCAGCTTGGCTAGCACTAGGATCTGGCGTGGTGGCAGTGGCCGCTCCACTGGTGGACCAGCAAAGAGAGGGGAGGACCGCAGGGGTGTTTTCTTCCTGCCTGGCTGGGGCCGATCTGTCCTGGCTCCCCGATGGCCCGTCCGGTTGCCTCTCTGCAGACAGACCAGCACTTTACCCGTCACCCCTGCCGGGCAGATGCCAGCGGATGGCATTGGGCTGACACTGCAGCAAGGGTACCGCTACGCTCCCCAAAACCACCCATCCCCCTTCCCTTTGGCATTTCCTGATACTGCCCCCCCCCCCGGCCCCTCCGCAACCCTAAAGAGGCACCTCTGAACTGGCTGGTGAAACGGTTCCCAGCTGCCTCCCCACAGCCGCGTGGTGCCACTGCCGGCTCCATTGCCCCCGTGCCTTCATGCAGTCGGTCACATGGCACCCGATTCCAGCAGGAGCTGACTGCGGAGGGGGGAGCACAGGATTGGCACAACCGTAGCCTTGGGGACTGTGGATTCCCCCGGGGAGACAGGAAGCAAAGGTGTCTGTCTCTGGAACAATAGGAAGCACAATCTTTTTGTCCTTGTTTTAAACCTGTTTGGTGGCTGATTTTCTACTGCCCGCGAGGCGGGAAGGGGCTCCGGGTGTGCGGCTTGCTCTGGGGAGGCGCGGATTCCTTGGGGGCTTCCAGGATCGGATCTTGGCCTGTTTATATTTTATTTTATTGGGGGGCGTGGCGGCCTTTCTTTTTCTTTCCTTTCCTCTGTCACGAATTGCACAATCCCTCCAGCGCGGAGGCGTCTCTCGGGCCAGGGGTCAGGAGCGTTTCCGGCTGTGGCAGGGCAGTGGGTGGGGTGTTGCCAGCAGATCTCCGCCTAGGGTCCCCCGCCTCCACCCACCCGCAGCCAGGCGGGGAAGGGGCTCTCTGGGAAGTCTGGCTCCTGCCCCCCTCTCACTAAAGCACAGATTGGAGCCTAGCTGCTGGCACCGATCCCGGGCACGGGGAGCGCACGATAACGCGGGCACACGTCGGCGTGTCTGTGTGCGCGCCTGGCGCTGCCCCCTGCAGGCACCCAGCCAGCCTTTCCGGGCCTGAGCTGCGATTTGCCGGGGTGCCTCCAGCTCTCATCTTCCCTGAGGTGTTGGGGCTGGCTCTCGTCTACACTTGCTCCTGGTGGCAGCTAAGCCGGTGGAGCAGCTCCCCGGGTGGTGGGGACCAGTGAAGATTGCAAGGGATGGGGCTGGTTCAGACGGTCACCCCAATGCTCAGCTGCTTCTCCCAGTCTCGCTGAGGGTGCAAAGTCACCAGTGGGGTGCGGGGATTCACTTGCTCCCCAGGTACCCTGCACCCCACTCAGACCACAGAGCTGACAGGGACGGCTTCCCCCGCGGCATTTCGGCATGTCCCAGCACAAGCACAAAAGCCACTGGAACGAGGTCCCCAGCCCCCTTGGGGCCACAGGGTCTGGCTGGAGGTGGGAGCAGGGTTCCTGTCCTCTCCAGGCCTGTTAGCTGAAGCACTGGGTCCAGGGTCAGATCCTGCTGCTGGGTCCCGTCTGACCACCAGGACAGGCAGGGCCTGAGACCCAGAGCCCAATGAAGAGTCTCTGCCTGGAGGCCGGCCCCTCTGGCAGCGTGGGGCCAGGGCAAGGAAAGACACCTGAGGGAGGGGGTGACCGCCTGGGTGCTGGATGGGCAGTGGAGGCAGGCAGCAGGATGTGCTTGCTGGGCTGGGAGAGGTAATCTGGAAGCAGCTGCCCCCCTTCCTCGAGCTAGCCTGCAGCCTGCCCCCAGCACAGCTCTCGCCTGGCACCAGCTTGGTGCTGGAGCCCCAGGTGAATGGGGGGTGCTGAGGGCTGGGTGAATCCAACCACTTCCATTAGGGGCCTGAATGGGAGCTGAGCTCTTGTGAAAATCAGGCCAACAAGGCCTGCACCCCCGTGGGTGTGGCGTACACCATGCCCAGGCCGCGGCCCCGTGGGTGCGACGTACACAACGCCCAGGCTGCTGGCCCCGTGTGCAGCGTATACCACGCCCAGGCCGCGGTCCCATGGGGGCGGCGTACACCACGCCCAGACCGCGGTCCCGTGGGTGCAGCGTATACCACGCCCAGGCCGCGGTCCCATGGGTGAAGTATATACCACGCCCAGGCTATGGCCCTGTGGGTGAAGCATATACCACATCCAGGCCGCGGTCCCGTGGGTGCAGCGTACACCATGCCCAGGCCGCAGCTCTGTGGGTGAAGTATATACCATGCACAGGCTGCGGCCCCGTGGGTGAAGCATGTACCATGCCCAGGCTGTGGCCCGGTTAGCCTGCACTTGGACGGATCCTGCCCACGCGCTGCCCAGGCCAGCTTAAAATGGCAGCCAAAGCTCTGGGAAGATGGTGACTGCTCAGCAGGGCTCCTGCCCTGTCCACTGCGGAGCCTGGGCCCTGCCAGCCAGGCCCCTGCTTTCCCAAGGGAGGCTGGGGGGCCAGGTCCCCGCCTTGGGGAGTTTGACAAGGGAGCAGAGCCAGGCCTGGGGGAAGAGGGGAGGGGACCGTGGTGATGCGGAGGGGGACAGGACAGCTGTGATGGGCTCTGCGAGAAGGGGTGAGCGTCTCTAACTGCCCCCCGGGGGAGCCGGGCCTGCAGGCCGCCCGCTCCCCACCACTGTAAATACGGTGTGCGAGGCATGCAGCCCTCAAGGAGCCGACCCACTGCAAAGCGAGTGGGCCAGTACGATGCAAGTTCTCTTGTGACCTGTGCCCCCCTGTGACCTTCCTCCTCTTAACCTGTGCAGGCCATGCATGCTACAGCAGTAACCTTCTCTGTATAACTCTGGAGTTCCCCCTGCCAATAAAGTTCTGTTTACAAGACTGGACACCCCCCGCCCCTCCCAGCATCGCTGTCTTTTCTCGCTTTCGTTTGCCCCAGAGGTTCCCCAAGGGTGGGAGGACGGGAATCCACAAAGAACCAGGCTGTGTCGTATCCAGCTCTGGGACTAACCCGGTGAGAAAAGCCCCTGGCACCCAGCCTGTGCCAGTCCCTGGCACCTGTGCCAGCTTGACTTTGCCATGGCCAGTGGGCTGAGATCTGCTGTGACTTAAAGGCAGTTTGCAGCGCAGTAGCTGAGAGCAGCAATTGAAGGACTGAACACAGGGCCGGGGGAAGATCCACCCCGCCGCCCCATGGTGCCCCATCCAGATGGCAGATCCCACCCACAGAGCAAGGGCCAGCTTTCCCCTACCACCTTCACTAGGGCCAGCGTGTCTCCTTCAGGCTTCAGCTTCTCAATGGGCAGCCAGTCATGCTGGTGGACAGGCTCCCAACCAGCTGGACTCAGGGCAGCTGGCTCGGTCCCTGTGAGCCCCAGAGCGACGCCAGTATTGGGTGGCTGGTTGCTTGCTGTTAGCCCAGAGCGGGGGCTTGGCGCTGGCTGGCTGGCAAGTGTTTGGGTCGGAGCTGAGTGACAGGAATGACCATAATCATCTCCCCTAGGGGCAGAATGGCCTGGATCACACCAACGGAGCCAGCTTGAAAACAAAGGCCTAGCTCCTGCAACCCTCGCTCGCTGCAATGTTCCCAGCCCCATGGAGTTCCCCAGGCTCTGTGTGGGTCTGCTCACCAGCTGCCTGAGGGGTGCTCAGTCTCCAGACACAAAGACTCCTGCTTTACTGAGATCAGTGGGAGCCGGGTGCCTAACGCCCTCAGGCTGTCTGGATGAGCCCAGCCCAGCTCATGGTGCTGTGTGACTAGAGACCCCGTGTGCTCCCACCTGGTGCCGTGGGTAAGCGCGGCAGGAGACAAGCACAGCAGGAGACAAGCTGCAAGCACCAAAGTCTGCCAACGACTGTCAGCGCGGTTAGGCCCAGAGGGACCATGACGAGCGTCCCACCTGATCCCCTGCACAGCAGGGCCGCCCGGGGGGGGGCAAGTGGGGCAATTTGCCCCGGGTCCCACAGGGGCCCCCCACGAGAATATAGTATTCTATAGTATTGCAACTTTATTTTTATGGAAGGAGGCCCCAAAATTGCTTTGCTCCAGGCCCCCTGAATCCTCTGGGCAGCCAGAGCCCCTTCCCTGGGGAGCCCTGCGTTCAGCCCAGAGCTAGCATGTTTGGCTGGTTGGTTAAAATGCCGTTTTGGTGACACCCGGGTGGTTTTGGCAATGCCAGCAGCTCAGGTAAGCCGGCCTTTTCAAAGAGTCTGCTAAATGCAAAGGCCCTGGCAGAGGAGAGGGCTAGTGCGGAGCTGGGGGCTGCTATTTTTCAGGCAAGCCCTGCACACAAATGACAGGACAGCCTGTTTTTATAGGGCCTGGCTGCGGCTTGATTATTTTGCCCTTCCAGGCGAAACCTTTAATATGAAAAAGAGCTGGCCCATGTTATAAGCACAGTGATGCACTCTGGCTGGGCAGTCACTTACGCAGTGCCTCTAGGAGGTAGTGAGGTCTAGTGGAGAGAGCACTGGGCTGGGAGCCATGTCACCTGTGCCTGACCCTGCCATTGACCTGCTGCGCACGGCCCTTCCTCACTATGTGCGTTTGCTTCTCACCCCTGGACTCTCTTGGCTGTTTAGACTCTGGAGCAGGGACCAGCTGTCACTATGGTCTGTACAGCACCTAGCACAACAGGGGCTTGAGCTCATCTGGGGCCGCTAGGCGGTACTGTCATACAACGCATAGCAAACACTAGCCGCCAGTACATGGCTAGTGGCCAGCACACCCAAGGTGTGTACGTAATGGCTGATGAATACACACCCTAGCTGGCCCGTCTTGCTCACTATGGGCCTCGTCCTGCGTTTGCTAAAGCATGACATAAAACAAATGCATTGACAGGCGTTTTCTCAGCATCTGTGCGCACAGGCCTTGCGTTCCTTGCCTCTGAAATGCAGCCACCTCTGCGGTGGAGCACAACAGCTCCCAGCAACGCCACAGCCCAGGAGGTGCCATGGTGTGTGTAGGCCTGGCAGAATTTGCGTTTGATTTTTTTTCTAATTGCAACAGATAATATTGATGTTTCTTTTGAAGCGGTTTTTTTTTTAATCCATGTAAATGGTCACAGCTGTGCAAAATTATGAGTCTTAAGCATTTTTTTTTTTCATCGCTTGAAATGTTCACAGTTGTGGGAAATCACGGGCGAAGGAGTTGCACGATAATTGTTTAAGGCCTATAGATCGGCAGACCCACAAAGTTAAAGCGACCTAAATAGCTGCCCCTACGGCCAGCATTACGACACGATTCATACACATAAAGGTGGGGCCCCCCCGCATAAGGCCTCAGACTCCATTTTCCCAGCTCTCCATTTCAATTATCGTCAGCGTTTCTGTGTCCTGTGAAATCCATGTTTACTGCCATTGACCGATAAAACCCTCAACCTGCCAAGCCTAGACAGGAGAGATCAAACTGCACCAGCAGGCACGATGTAATTACCGACGCTGGAATTTGGCCAAGACACTGGGGTTAACATGCCTCCTTTTACAAAAGGTGACGGAGGATCTTTCATGACCACAGGTGTGCAGGACCTTGGGTTTTTTAAGGTCTCATCCCTGAGAGAACATTTCCAGCTGCAGAGAGCCTCCTGGTCTCATTAACTCAGCACCAACGCAGAGAGTACAGCACGACTTACCAGACTCCCACCACCGTCTCCTGTAGCATGCTCAGAGGTCTGCCCGCTAAATGCTGGCCAGGCCTGGCCCAGCTTAGTATGGGCAAGACCGAGGAGCACAGAGCCGGAGGGGTAAGGTAAGCACGGTAGTTCCTGAATGAAGCCTAAGGCCACGTCTACACTACAGCATAAAATCAAAATTATTAAAACCGGTTTTATAAAATCGATTTTACGCGTCCACACTAGGGCACATTAATTCGGTGATGTGCGTCCATGGTCCTAGGCTACCATCGATTTCTGGAGCGGTACACTCTGGGTAGCTCAGTAAAAGAATGAGACCAATAACTTCAATTTCCGTCCACACTAACCCTAAATCGATATAGTAATATCGATTTTAGGGTTACTCCTCTCGTTGGGGAGGAGTACAGAAATCGATTTTAAGAGCCCTTAAAATTGATTTAAAGTGCCTTATAGTGTGGATGGGTACAGCGTTAAATCGATTTAACGCTGTTTAAATCGATTTAACGCTGTAGTGTGGACCAGGCCTAAGCTTAGACAAAGAGGCTGTGGGTTTGTGTAGGGGGTGTGTCTGTGGGGGTGCATGTGGGGGTACGAATGCTGTGTGTGTCCGCAGGTGTGTTTATGTGGGTGCCTGCCTGTGTGTGCATACGTGTGACTTGCATGTGTGGTTGTGTGCATATATGTGTTTGAATGCATATGTGGCTACGTACAGATCCCCGTGGTTCAATCCAACGCTGGCTGTGTCTGTACGAGCAGCAGCAAACGGGTCTGGAGGGAGCATTCTCCTTAAGGGTGACCCTGGGGCCGGAGGTCTAGGAACCAGTCCCACTCAATAAGGCTCAGCATGGCCGATGGTACGGGGTTAATTTCACCCTCACAGAACAAGATTGAACCTGACTGGTGCCGACATAACCCACAAGCCACATTAGCTTCCGCCTTCTGACCACATCTGCCCCCCCAAGACCTGCCTTCTGAACAAACATGTAAAACGCACAGCGCAGGGGAAGCGATTTGCCTGCATGAGAGGCTTTAGCAGAGCGTTTGCATCAATCTGGCAGCCAGGGTGAGCCTGAAACCAGAACTGGTAGGGAAACATATGCCCCCATTCAGCCTGCATGCTGGGGCAGTCCAGCCACATGCAAATGGAGACTTGGGCATGTAAGGACGTGACCACAACCCCAGCCTTTCCAGCATCGCCAGCACCTGCACAGGGGCAGATGTCAGCTCTGCCTCTGGCTGTCTCCGTGATCAAATGCCTTCTCTAGGCAAGCAAGGCCATGCAAGGCAGCCTTACAAAGGGCCTCGCACACCAAAGGCCTCCTCACACATGTGGGGAAAAGACAAAACGGGAGCTTTTTCAGCAAAGCCACCAAACCCACCTTGATATTGTAGAGCCAATGAATCTGACTCCCACTGCTCCAGCTGGGAGCCTGGAGTAACTCAGGGCAGGCTAAGGAGGGACTCTAGGGTGAAAGGGGTGTAAACAAGATCAGAATCAGGCCCAACTAAAGGGAACATGGTCCAGATCATGCTCCCTCAGACCCCATAAGAATCTATATTAGTCTCCTCCTTCAAACTCACCTGCCTATCTTGGGTACTTTTATGGCTCCTGTCATAGCATCTGGGCAGCTCACAGTCTGTATTGACCCTCACAAAGGCAAGTGACTCACCCAAGGTCACACAGGGAGCCTGTGGCAGAGAGAATTGAACTTGAGTCTCTGAGAGCAAAGGCCAGTGGCACTGTCTCTCTCTGCCAGCGTATTTAACAGGAGCAAAATCTAGGCACAAATGAAGTCAATTGGCCGCGTTGCCTAGTGGAGACAGCATTGACCTAGTACTCAAAAGGCTTGGGTTCTAGTCCTGGCTCTGTCACTGGCCTGCAGGTGACCGTGAGCAAGTCATTTCCCTGCTTAGTGCCTCAGTTTCCCCATCTGTAAAATGGGGATAATGCCCCTGAAGTGCTTTGAGATCTGCAAGTGGAAAAGTAGGTGCTAATTCCTAGTATTATTTCCATTGATTGCAATGAGCGCTGGATTAAGCCCTAAATGTAGCCAGGGGACAAAGCCCCACATGCAGCACGATACATACAGGAGCCGGAAACTCTTTCTTGGCCATGGCTGCAGAGCAGAACTAGGGCATTTCTCGCTCCCAATCAATATCACCAAAGTGACACAGCTGCTAGACTCATCTTATAAGCGCTACTTGCTCCTTCCACCACAAAGCAGGAGAAAATCAAAGGTGGAAATTCATGAAAAACACACTTCGCTTGCATGCAACGTTGCTCCCCGTCTTAAATAACACTGAGGCTAGGACCTGAACAGTCCCAGGGAGAAACAGAGAATGTTCAAACGCGCCGGCCGAGCTCTAAAAATGGCCATCAGAACACAGCCTCCAGGAAGAGCAGATTAAACTCACGGAGAGGCTAGATTGCTATAGATCCCTGCACCGACAGTTCGCTCTACCAGATTGGCTTGCTGACGTGAACTAGCCAGCCCAGAGGCAGCGAAGGCAAACTCGGAAGTCAGCCTGGGAGGTGTAAGAGCCACCAGACACCCAGTAAGGAATGATTTGTCGAACTAACGGCTCTCCCATGCCAAAGTTGGAAAGGCAGAGGCATCAGGGTTCTGGGAGACGTACAAGAGGAGGCAGAACTGGCTTCCTGATATGGGGCAGCCAGCCAACGGATTAGAAGTGAACAATCCGCCCACACAGACATAGCCTGGAAAGCGCTGCAAGAGCAAAGGCCTCGCCTGCAAACAGAGGGGATTGAGATTTGGCAGCCCCCTTTCATGCCAGTAAAGTTTATTGAATGTAATTGACGTGAAATTGACTATGTTACTGCAAACCTGCATGCACTCACCTTGCTATGTTTGGCGGTATTTTGTGTGTGTGTGTGTGTGTGTGTGTGTGTGTGTGTGTGTGTGTGTGTGTGTGTGTGTGTGTGTGTGTGTGTGCGCACACACACAGCACTCACATCCATTCACAGTATGAAACTGAACCACAATTCATTTCTAAGAGATAGACGGAAATACACTTTATTTTACACACATCATCGCTAATCCATGGAACTCCATGCCACAAGAGTACACTGAGACCAAGAGCTTATTAGGATACAATCAAGGATTAGACATTTAAATGGGCAATGAGAGCATCCGCAATCATAGCAGGGAAGATTTAAAAGGTGTATTAAGGGATATAAACCCGCATGCTTCAGGGCAAAACCCAAACCCCTCACTGATAGGAGTCAGGAAGGAACTTCCCTGATGGGTAGGTTACTCCGTAATTATTCCTTGTGGGGCTTCTGAGGCACATAACACCAGCTGCTCCTGGAGCCAGGACATAGATCTCAATGCACTGATGGTCTGGTTGGCCCTGACAACTCCTGTGTTCCTAGTGATCAAGTTACATATTCAGGGCTACCTTCCCAAGGAAAAGGGCTGGGACCTTAGACTAAACTGTTCAAGCTTGGGGATTTAAAACTCGGCCTTTGGATCTGTCGTTAGGCGCTTTCACAAGCACACTTAGGTGCCTAAAACGGGATAAAATGACCCACTTTCAGGCTCATTTGGAATTCCCTGGCCTCTGTGAACACCACAGAAAGCTGAGCATCCTTAGCATGGCTAATTCCCTTGAGCGACATGAGGGCCATGCTAACGTGTGGGGCGCCTGCCTTGCACTGGGGGGGCTGCCTTTGTTCCGACAGCGGTGGGCTGTGTTTGTTTTAGTGGGTGCTTGCCGGTGAAGGTAGGGCAACGCAGCACCAGGAGAGCGCGTGAGGGCGAGAGTGTCTGGGCTAGTGTCTGCGCCGATGGCAGTGCGCCCCGGTGACATTGCACATAGGGGCACACACAGGGGAGGTCATACGCATGGTGGGATGGGCGACAGCAGGAGCCCAGAAAAACCCTTCCCACAACAGTGGAGGCGACAGGATTTCTTGTAACCATTTCCCATGGCCAGACAATGCCAGGCGGGGAGACGAAAAAAGAAGATTCAGGCGTTGGGGGAGAAGGTGGATTAACGGCACCTGAATCGAGGCGCGGTGGCCAGCAGTGTACTCTAGAGACAAATGTAATCAGCTCTTTGGTTTTGTACTTGCCAAGCTGGCAATGAGTGCTACAGAAAAGCGATAGCTAGCCAGACAGCTAGGACAGAGATCTGAGAGCGAGCCGAGCGAGAGACACCGGAGCCAGAGCACATGAACCAGCTAGCAAGAGCAGGAGACGCTAGATGGAGGGCAAGCACAGGAGCGAACGCGAGCCTATCAGATTGCATTAGCAGCACGGCCAAACCAGAAACTGATCTCGGAGAGTGTCTCGAGTTTTTTAGGTAACAAATTAGCAGGTTGCAGGCGGAACGAGGCACATGGAGAAAGATACAGCCCCCTTCGCGCACATGCACACTCTCCTTTAACGGGGCGGGGGAAGAAAGGACAATAAATGACCCAGTGGGGCAGCTCTGAGCTGGCACTAACAGATGGTGAGAAATAATACAAACTAATGCATGCATCGCGGCAGGCTGGGGTTTAATAAAAACCTTCTCGGAATCTGCCTGCTCCCTGCCTCTTGCTCGCTTAATGAATTCCTTCAGTGTCCAATTTGCAGCCGCCGCCTGCCACGACTCATTAGAAAACAGAGACGCTAGCCCGGGTTTTACTGCCTGCAACAGCAGCCACAGAAGCAGCCAGCTTCACCTGCGGAATCCGGGCGGGAGTGGGAAGGCGTTCGGCCTGCCCCTGGCTTGGCTAGTCCGATGCTCCACTGGGCACGGGGGGTAGCGGTTGCCACACCATTGGCCCTGGCCCTGCCTGCTGATGGTTTCCGGGAAGAGGGACACATCTGGACGCTGGCAAACAGGCAGGGCCCCCTCCTGGGGCTCAGGCAAGCCAGGGTGAGACTTGACATTAGTGAAATGTACGTGCAGCCTAGAAACATGCGGCACAGGCTCCGAAGTGGAGGGGTGCAAAGGACGGACCCTCTGGGAGTCGGGCACGTTGCCTCAGTACTGGGGAGCAAGCAGGAGCCGCGGGAATCCACCCTAAAGATGCCTGGAGCCCCAGGCTCCAGCCAGGCCTGCGGCAGCAGCTGCCCAAGGATAAACTTGGGATGAGTCTGAGCCAGCTTCCCAGCAGGCCTGGGCCAAGTAGACCGTGGTCCTATTCCCAGGACCTGCAAGTTCTTCCCCAGGGTCTGCCACCCCCGAGGGTGCCGCTGACCATGATGATGCATCTCAGAGATCATCTGCCTCCCAGGCCTGCCACCCTACCCCCTTGGGCTCCTCTGCACCTCGAGCGAAGCCGTGGACAGGGCCTGGGTGTGCAGGGAAAGCCCTGCCTAAGCCGCTTCTCCCACCCAGGAAAGGGGACGTTGGAGTCTGAGCTACGGGCATGGTGCCAGGCCTGGGGCTGGCTTTCCTGTTACCCACAAGGGAGCCGTTACCCTCGGCCCGCAGCTCAGCCATGCACCTGTGCTGGGCACCGTCCGTGGTCGTTGCACAGGATCGGGCCCTGCGCTGCCCCAGAATTGCTGCCCTGGGGCAGCAGCTGGGCCAGCCCCTGACCCAGCAGGCATTTGGCAGTGCAGACCAGCTCCCTCGGCTAACACTCTGCTCCCCAGAACCGCCCGCTGACCTCCCCCGGCAGCCGCATACGTCTCGTGCACAGCCGGGCAGCCGCCCGTCTCGGCAGAGGCTTTCTGAGGCCCCTCGGGGCCCATGCTGGTGGGGAGGGAGCCCCCCCTGGCCCTGGCAGCCGCATAGCGCCTGCAACGCCGCGGGCACGAGGCGCCTGCGTAATGACCTGTTCGAAAGTGGCCATAAGAACCCCTCTTACCCAGCTGCCTGTTGTGAGCGCATTAGCCGAGGCTTCCAGGCAGACCTCGATGTCCGCGTTGCTCCAGCTCACCCCGGCCAGCCTCGCGCCAGTCACGTGCAATGGCCTCCATTAAAGCACCCGGTGCCACGCGGCTCGCGTTTGGAGCATGCCCGGCCCGGCCTGCACCGCTGCTCTGGCTTGTCTGTGCTTGGGGGCCGCTGCTCCGGGAAAGGGGCACTGGGAGCTGCTGAGGGACTGGCAGCTCAGCTACCCTAGCCGAGCCCTGAGCAAAGGGGCCAGGCTGCTGGGGGGGTGAACGCGCAGGGCCGCAGCGCAGGGTTGCGGGGATTGAGCAGACGGTTGGTCTGGTGGCCAAGGCGCTGGCCTGGAGATGTCAGTTCAGGTCCCACCTCTGCCTCAGACGCCCTTGGGTAAATCGCTGAAGCTCTCTGGGGCTCAGCTCTCCGCCCCCGTGCCAGGGGATAATACGGCTTCCTACGCCCCCACCCCGGCGGCTGCTCAGAGGGCAAGCCCTTGGGCAGGGGCCATCTCGCTATGGGTCTGTGCTGCTCCTGGCTCTGATCTCGGCCGGAGGCTCTCGCTGCACTAACAATAATCAAGACTGGGGGTTGCACCCCTCAGGCTTCTCCCAGCAAAGGGGAGAGATGGGGCTAACCCACAGGCGCCAACTTTTCAATGTGTTGGGGGTGGGGGGGACTTGACTGCCAGCTCTGCCCCAGGCCCCACCCCCGCCACCCCTTCCCCCAAGGCCCTGCCCCATTCCACCCCCTCCCCTGAGCACGCCATGTCCTCACTCCTCCCCGCTCCTCCCCAGAGCCTCCTGCACAGCGCGAAACAGCTGACTGCTGTGGGCAGGAGGCGCTATGGGGAGGGGACCCACCATTTTTCTCCCTGGAGTCGGCACCCGTAGTCTAACCCCCGGTGGAAAAGCTCAGGCTGGAGGCAGAACTCGGTGACTGCTGCTCAGCGGGGCCAGCGTGCGGTAAGTCCCCTGCCGTGACTGGGGCAACGTACGCTACCCGGGGACCCGACCCGCTTTCTCTGTAATGGCCCAAGTCCAGTGAAGGGAAGCTCCCTTTTCCCCCTCTGGGCCTGCTCTCCCTGTATGTAGCCAACCACTTCCCAGCCCTCCGGGAGCCCAGCCATCTCCGCGTGCACCTCCCAGATTAACTGGGCCCCAGCTGGATGGCCCCACCTTGCAGAATCCCACTCCCGGGCTGCAAGCCCAGCCCCAGGACAGGGTTGAGCCCACTCCCTCGGGGCACAGAGACCGGCACCATTCAGAGCTGACACAGCAGTGAACCCAGCCTGCGACTGAGCCTGCCCCATGGCCCTGCAGCAGCGCAGAGCCCCCACCCCCAGCCCTGCTGTGCCAATATCCCACCATCCATGTCACTGCAACAGGGATAACTCTCCCTGCGGCGCTGCAGTGGGGCTCATCAACCCACCTACTTGGGATTCTTCAGGCACGGGAGTTAGAAATAACCCAGACTAAAAACCCAAAGCACAGCAGCAGCTCCGGGGAGGTGTGAGCAGAGCAGGGCGGCGCACACACAATTGCGTGCACACAGATCCACTGACTAACACACACGTGCACACACAGACACTCACTAGCATGCACAAAGACTCACACAGACACGCTAATGTACAATTGCACACAGCCACACTCGCAAACACACTCACACATGCTAACAGGCAGAACTGCTCACTCAGCTACTTGCTCACATGCACAAGCATGTGCGGACACACCAACACACACATTCGTGTGCATAGACACACACGTCGACACGCCCCATTGTGCACACTCGCACTCATCAGTATGCTGATAGGCACACACCTGTATGCACAGACTTACACGAACAGTCACACAGCTACAGCCCCACACGGGTGTGCACACATGCTTACACTAGCCTACCCACGTCGTGCACACCGACATGCTCACACTCATATACACATGCACACATGCTTACACTAGCATACCCTCTTTGTACACACTGATATGCTCACACTCACACACACACATGCACACATGCTTACACTAGCATACCCTCTTTGTACACACTGACATGCTCACACTCACACACATGTGCACACATGCTTACACTAGCATACCCATATCGTGCACACGACATGCTCACACTCACACACATGCTTACACTAGCATACCAATGTCGTGCACACTGACATGCTCACACTCTCACACATGCTTACACTAGCATACCAATGTCATGCACACTGACATGCTCACACTCACACACACATGCTTACACTAGCATACCAATGTCATGCACACTGACATGCTCACGCTCACACACACGCTTACACTAGCATACCAATGTCGTGCACACTGACATGCTCACGCTCACACACACGCTTACACTAGCATACCAATGTCGTGCACACTGACATGCTCACACTCACACACACATGCTTACACTAGCATACCTATATTGTGCACACCGACATGCTCACACTAACACATCTATGTGCCTGTATGTGGCCAACCACATGCAGAGCTACACAAACACACCCTCATTGCCCGACACATGCACACTCACCGTGTGAAAACAAAGCCAACCAATGGGGGCCGCATGTCATTTGAATCTGCTTCCTCCTTGGTTTTGCACTAATGGAATTCATGCCAGGCTCGAGCTTTTGAATTTGTGAGCATGCACCGGGATTTGTGAGTTCTCCAACCGGCCCATGACTCCCGTGCACGCAGGCAGGGGATGGGTGCAAGGAGCTGGGGCAGGGGAGGATTGGAAGGGGATGCACCGGCTGGCAAATGGAGATTGCGCTGCAGGAAGCCAGCCACAGGATGGACACGAAGCCAAGATGACTCTGAATTAGGGAACCTGACGCGTGGGATGGTCAAGGAGCCGCAGCTGCAGATCATCCAGAATCCAGCGGCCTGGCTGGGCTCCAGGAGCCTCTCCCAGCGTCTCCGGGGTGGCCAAGTGCACTGAGCTATTTGCTGCTTTGCAGAGCCCCTGCGCAGCTGCAGAAGCTGGGAATTGCCAAGGTGGCTAAACGGCCACTGCTGCTCCGTGCCCCTGGTGTCAGGGGTTAGGGAATAGGGAGAGGTCGTCTCAGTGGTTGTGGGGTAGGTGGGGTGGGAGGGGAGTTGGGGTTAGGGAATAGGCAGGGGGTTGGGAGGGGAAGTGTCAGTGGTTGGGGGTAGGTGGGGGGTTGGGAGGAGAGGTGTTGTGGTTGGGGGAAAGTGGGGTTGGGAGGGGAGGTGTCGGGTTGGTGGTAGGTGGGGGGTTGGGAGTGGAGGTGTCAGGGTTTGGTGGGGGGGTTGGGAGGGGAGGTGTCAGGGTTTGGTGGGGGGGTTGGGAGGGGAGGTGCCGGGTTGGGGGTAAGTGGGGTTGGGAGGGGATGTGTTGGTAGGTGGGGGTGGGAAGGGAGGTGTTGGTGGTTGGAGGTAGGGGGGATGAGGGGAGGTCTCACTGGTTGGGGGAGTGGGAGAGGAGGTGTCCGGTTGGGGTAGGAGGGAGTTGGGAGGGGAGGTCTCCATGTTTGGGGGTGGGAGGGGAGGTGGCAGGGGTTAGGGAATAGGGAGAGGTCGTCTCAGTGGTTGTGGGGTAGGTGGGGTGGGAGGAGAGTTGGGGTTAGCGAATAGGGAGGGAGTTGGGAGGGAAGATCTTGGTGGTTGGGGGGATGGGAGGGGAGGTGTCAGGGGTTGGGGTAGGAGGGAGTTGGGAGGGGAGGTCTCGGTGGTTGGGGGGTGGTTGGGGGTGGGAGGGGAGGTGTCAGAGGATAGGGAATAGGGAGGGGAGGTCTCGGTGTTTGGGGGGGTAGGTGGGGGTGGGAGGGGAGGTCTCGGTGGCTGGAGGGGTAGGTGGGGGTGGGAGGGGAGGTCTCGGTGTTTGGGGGGGTAGGTGGGGGTGGGAGGGGAGGTCTCGTCTCGCTGGTTGGGAGGTAGGTGGGCTGGGAGGGGAGGTGGCAGAGGTTGGGGAATAGGGAGGGGAGGTCTCGGTGTTTGGGGGGGTAGGTGGGGGTGGGAGGGGAGGTCTCGGTGGTTGGGGGGTAGGTGGGGGTGGGAGGGGAGGTGGCAGAGGTTGGGGAATAGGGAGGGAAGGTCTCGGTGTTTGGGGGGGTAGGTGGGGGTGGGAGGGAAGGTCTCGGTGGTTGGGGGGTAGGTGGGGGTGGGAGGGGAGGTGTCAGGGGTTGGGAGGGAAGGGGAGGCAGGGGCAGGTGGTGGGGGCGGGCAGTGGCTCCCCGTGGAACACAGAACGGAAAGTCCTACACAGACGCCAAGTATCTTGTGCTGTTGCTAATCAAGTCCCCTGCAGCCCAGCCAGCCCCCCTCCCAGGGCAGAGTGGGGGGCTCCCGGGCCCAGGCCTGATGCTATTAAATAGCTTCGCTCCCCACAGCGTCAGCCTGCCTGCGCGTAGCGAGGGGGGAGTATGGATGGCTCACTTAGATGGGGAGGTGATTTTAGCCCTGCTGTAAATCCACAGCCCGATTGCTCCCCAGGAGATAATAAAAGAGAAAACAATATCGGTAACACAATGAAAAACTTCACGGCGGAGCCGCGCAGTACAGAGCTTGGGGGGAGGGGGGCGGCCCTGGGGGAGGCGCTCACCTTGCAGGGCTGCGCCGGGCTCTGCCTTGCCTACCAATCCTGCCTTTGGCCAGGGCTCACCGGTGCCCCTTTGCCAGCCTCCCGCGTGCCCCTTAGTGCTGCTCACCCGCCAGTGAGGCTGGAAACGGGCGCAAATCAGCACAGTGCCCTGATTTCGGAGGCCAGAGGATCTCCGGGTTCACGGGCGGTGGACTGGGCATCAGAACTCCTGAGTTCTCTTCCCCGCTGTGCCACTGACCTGCTGGGCGAGCCGGGTGTGTCTCATTCAGGCCTGCTTTCCAGAGGCATGTGGCAGCCACAGCCCTCACTGACGCCACTGGGAGCAAGACGAGCTGAAAATCAGGCCCATGCCACCCGTGCCTCAGTTTCCCCCTCTGTGGCATGGAGATTTTGATACACATTCAAAAGGGGCAGAGCTGGCTCATTCTGCTCCCTCCTCCCTGGTCTGTCCTGGCCAAGCTTTGCTTGAGAGCACCTGGCTCGCTGAGCGTAAGAGCTGCAGAGGGGCACCAGCAGGCAGGGGGAGGCTGGTGCGCAAAGAGAGCTGGGACCCTGCGGGCAAGCAGAAGGAGGCGAGGGGAAGAACTGCTGGCAATGGCCCTGCCCTAGACGGCCTCCTTCTTTAAAGCGACCATTGCTGTGGTATCTGGCCACCTGCACCCATTACTGGTACAAAGCCCATCTTGGGCCGGCTGGGACCAAGGGCTCCAGCCAGCTGCCAGCACTTTGGCAGTGGCCTGGGAGAAATGAGTTTGCTGGGTCTCAGCCGAGTGCCGACTCGAGAGGTACCCACGTCACAAAGGGCTGGCGCTCACTGGCACAACTGGCAAAGGCAGGATGGCAGCGGAGGCTGGATGCCCCTCTCACTCCGAGCCGGGCTTCCCAGCCCTCTCCTAGGCTAGAGGTGGGAGCTGGCAGAAGCAGCAGCCCGCTGGAAATCCCGCTGCAGCCCATGGGCAGACGCCTTGCACCCCACAGGAGCATAGGACGGGACGGGCTCTCTGGCTCAAGCCCATTCCCCAGCAATCGCAGGCCACCCCCCCATACAATTCTCTTCTGACACTCCGCAAACGCCCTCTGGCTCCAGGGGTTTTGGCCGAGAGCAGAGTCCAGAGACCGACTTCCCTCTCCTGCCTGCGAGCCATGGGTCCCTCTGCCCCTTTCCAGCACAACGCACGCAGCAGCCGGACCTCGCCGTCCAAGGCCAGAAGGGGAGTGGCTGGCGGGGCACTGCCCGCACGGCTCTGTGGCTCGGGGGGGGTCACCCACAATATCCTCCCACCAGCCAGACGGGACGGGCGTGACGCCTTCTCGGCGCCTGTCCTGAACGCTGAGGAGCTGGATCCATCTGTCCACATCGGCACAGGGCTCTGGGAGAGCTGGGAATTATTGAGATTAACGAGGAACAGGATGGATTGTTTTTCAACTTGCATTTCCCTGCACCCTGGTGGGGGTGGGTGGGGGGTCCCTTTAGCCTGCGAGCCATATGGGAAGGGGTCTGGAATGCAGCCTCCCAGCGGGGCCCGGAGAACAGCAGAAGCTGGGGGAGGAATTTATTGTAGCTGGGAGAGACCCGGGATTTAACGGAGCCGTAAGGCTGCCGCCGGCTGGTCATAGCAAAGGTGGCACCTGCCAGAAAGATGCTGCCAGGATGTTTGTCTCTTTCTGTCACCTGTGGCCCGGTTGGAAGTGGCCCAGGTTTGGGGCGTGGGAGTGACTGGCCCGGGAATCCCATTGGGGGAGGGTCTAGCTGAGAAATGATCCCTTGGAGAGAGGGGAAGGCAGGAAACCACACAGCAAAAAGCGAGTGAAACAGGGGCCCAGATGACTCAGCCTCAGAACAGAGAATAACTCAGCGGCCAAGAATGCAGCTGACGCCATCGCAGGTTCCTTGTGACCGGACACTGAGTTCGCAAGGGGCTGGCCTGTTCCCCGCTAGGCCCTCCGGACTCAGCCCCCCGGGTCCGAGTTCGGAACCCGCCTCCAAGGTGCCCCGGGAGCGAACGTTCCCACCCCGGGGGTCGCCCACTGGCGCCTTTGGGGAAGGCCCAGGGTGCAGACCCCACATTTAGCATCTGAGAGAGGGTTCTCGGGAAGGGGCTGGTCCGGCGCTGATCGGCCGGGATGGGGAGTCTGGGTTCTGAGCTTTGCGTGGGCTCTGGGCTATGGTTGAGGCCAGCGGCTGTCACTCCCAGGGACAGAGTTCGCTCACCCCATGGATCTCCCCATAAGAGCAGACTTAGCCCTCCCACCCCAGCCCACAAACACTGGTCTATCCCAACCGGCAGACCCCTGCTCAGAATCGTTGTCACAGCAAGAAGAGCCCTTCCCCTGTCCTTGGACCCATCTGCTTCCAGGGACTTTAGGGGGGATATTCTTGATGCCCAGTTCCCCATTTTGTGGGTGCAAACAGCACCCACATTTCTGCTCCCCCCTCCCCAAAAAATTGCAGGCATCAAACCTGACTCGTTCCACTACCACCCACACAGCAGGTTCATCATGCCAGTCTATGCCCACAGTTAACAAATTCTGTGTCTGTCGCCTGGCAAACATAGCCAGTAGCTACACTGCAGAGGATCGGGGTGTGGGGGGAGAGATTGGGAAAACAGACGTTCGCTGGCCTTTGCTCAATGATTTATCTGCCCGATCCCCAGAGCTGGAGGACAAGGGATCGGGAGCTGTGTTTGCAGACGGATCGTGCGTGGGGATACAGGCGAGCAAACAATTGTGCAACTGCCAGAAAAACACTACCCCCCTGGCCCCATCCCCTGGGTTCCAACCTGAGCAAATCCAGACCCAGAGCCAGGCGTGGAGCTGAGCTGGCTAAATAAACCACAGGGAAATCAGCCACAAAAGCCCCTTTCAATCTGCACAGCTGCTGGCATTGTCCTGGCAATTGCATCAATCAGAGATAAACATATTCAAAACTCCCTGCCATGGTAAACACTGGGGGGGGGGGCACGGCGCAGGGGAATGTGTTTGTCAAGGTGCACTTTGCTCACTGGTTTAACTGTGCATTGCCAGGTGGGGCAGGGCAGAGCCCCACACCCAGAGCTGGGGGGCTGGGGGAAGAGCGCCTGGCGATACAGGGATCTCTCAGGGCTGCCCTACACCTGTGCCATCATTCGCATCAAGGCGCCGTGGGCATGACATGCTGCCAGCTCAGGGCGGTCATGCCCAGCCCCCGCTTTGCCCTGGGGTCAGTGACTCCAGGGCCATGTGAATTTGAGCCCAGGGAACTACTGGTGCAAGGAGCAGCACAAACCCCGGCCCCTCTGGGGAGCCTTTACCCATCAGGGGAACAAAGTTCGGTAGGGGAGGAGAGTGGGAAAGCGATCACAGGTGTTGGGCCAAATCCTCAGCAGGTGTAAACCAGCGCAGCTCCATCGAATTCAGCGATGTCATTGTCTAGCCACTCAGGAGCAGGCCCGTCGCTCCTGCGGGTTTCGCAAAGAGGCGATTTCTCAGCCCAACAGAGCGAGGGGGCAGTTCCCAGAAGGAGACCCAAGGCCGCCCCGCACCCGCCCCTCGCTCACTCCCCCAGCCCCAGGGCCGATGGGCTAGCGGGACCGCTATAAAGAGCCACCCCCGGGCTCACACAGGCCAGTGTCCCAGCAGCGAGGAGCGGCCAGAGACGAGACTCAGCCAGGTGGCATCGCAGTCAGGGAAAGGTAGGTACAGACTCGAGGCTTTCGCTATTGATTCTGCCTGGGAGAGTTTCTCTTGCAAAGGGAGTCGGGGCACATCCCAGCCAGGATAATCTTCCCAGGGGTGTTCAGGAGCCCCCGATTCCCAGCAGTGCTGGGCACCCACAGCTCCTGCTACCTTCAGGGGGGCGCGGGGTGTTCAGCACGTGGGGCAATGAGGCCAGATCCTCTAGCCTGGCTGAGCTCAGTACGAGACTGGGGATCAGGGGGCTCAACGCCACTTGTCCTTGACCAGGGGCTGCCTGAGGACCAATCTGCTCCCCCGTGTAAGGTCAGGACCTGTTGCCGACAGCCCCCAGGGGCCATTCTGGAACAGGCCAGGTGAAGACGTGCCCTGACCATGCCCGCTTTCCCCATGGATGGGGACTGGGAAGGGCTGGCCTAGAGCCTGTGTGCCCCCCTTACTCTAAGGGAACCCCAGGTGGCCAACCAAGGGAGCTTTGCAGCTGCTTTGCCATGCCAGAGCAGAGCCCAAATGTGGCCCCAGGAGGGACCTGCCAGCAAGGATCTCCCCTCTCCCCTCCAGTAGAGTGTCCTCCCGGCTGGGGGAGGAGGGGAACCTCAGCAGTGTGCCTGGGCAGAGATGAAAAAATGGAGACTCTGAACAAGGCTGGGAGCCCAGGGCTGGACCGGCAGGGGGCAGCGGGTGAGGATGGAGGGGCATTGGCAGGATTGTGGGGCGGGGGGCATCCTAGGGCTGTGGGGCACGATTGAGGAGCCCTGTGCGGACACAGGGAGCAGGGTGCTTGTTCAGCACCTGCCTGACTCCAGCCTCCCTGCTCAGCCTCTCTGCTTCCCAGGTCCCTTTACCACCGACTAGCTGTGATGGCCCACTGTGTGTTCCTCCCTGCAGAATGAGCCGCTTGGGGATCGCCGTGCTGGCTGTACTCATGTCCTCCCTTCCCTGTTGGCTGGGCGCCCCCTGCCCACCCGTGCCCACCCCCAGCAACATCACACAATTCGTCTGCGTCTCCCCATCCCTCAGCAGCTTCCCGACCGGCTTCCCCGAGGAGACGCTGATGATCTCCGTGGAGTTCACCAACCTCTCCAGCATCGGCCCCGATGCCCTGCAGAAGCTCCCCAAGCTCCAAGAGCTGCACCTCTCCAGCAATCAGCTGAGGAGCATCCCCGGCAGCCTCTTCCGGGATCTGCCAGCGCTGCGGGTCTTGGATCTCACCAACAACCTCCTGGAAGATCTGCCCCCAGAGATCGTCAACTCCTATAGCCCTCTGCAGCACCTGGTTCTGAATGGGAACAGGCTGGCGGCCTTGGAGCCAGCGTGGTTCCAGACGCTGGGGCAGCTGGAGTGGTTAGATGTGTCCAATAACCGGCTGCAGGCCCTGCCTCCAAACTGCTTCCAGAACCTGAGCAGCCTGAAAAGCCTTGACCTGTCCAATAACCACCTGGACAGGCTGGCCCCGGAGCTGCTGGCCGGCCTGCCCAGCCTGGAGAGGTTAAACCTGGAAGGCAACCGGCTCCACTCCATTGTCGAGCACACCTTCGACCTGGTGCCGCACCTCAGTTACCTCTTCCTCCAGCACAACAATCTGAGCTCGCTGCCTGGGCAGCTTTTCCGGGAGCTGGGCCAGCTGCGCCACCTGGATCTCTCCAACAACAGCCTGACCTCACTGGCCCCCTGCTTCTCGGAGCAGAACCTGACACTGGATCTGGATCTGTCCGGGAACCCGTGGGCGTGTGACTGCGCCATGCTCTCCTTCGTGCAGTGGGTGACGGGCCACTCAGTCAGCCTGTACGCCTCACAGTACACCCTCTGTGGGACCCCCGAGAACCTCAAGGGCCAGACGGTAGCAGCCGCGACCAAGGACAAGCTCACTGCTTCCTGTTCAGCTGCCCCAGCCGAGCGCCCGAGCCCCTGCAGCCTCCCTCGGGGCCAGGCTTCCTAAGCTGAGCGTGGCTGACCCAGGTGGCAACACCCAGCTCCGGTGGGCAGCTAGACATGGTGAGAGCTGCGGGCACTGCCATTTTCAACCCCTCACCCCGCCACTGGGCCCCCGGGGCAGGATGATGTTGGTGCCTTCCTTACCAGGGAATCCCAGCAGCACCCACCACCCTTCCCATAGGACTGGCCTTTCCAGCTCAGGTCTTTCCCATTTGCCACTACCAGCTCACCTGCCAGGTCACTGATCAAATACCTGCCCACGTGCAGCAGGAAGGATCAGTCCCACCCACAGAGAAGCCCATGGCTGCACAGCATTTCCCAGGAGGAGAACACCCCCACCACACCCCTCCTCCATGCCCTCCTGCCTGATCCTTTCAGCCCCTCACCCCTACAATGCCTCAGAGACAGGAGCTTCCACACGCCTCCCCCCAGGCAGCTCCCTTGCACAGCCACACGCTCGTGTGGGATGGTCTCCACTAAGCACCCAACAGCTCCCGCTTCCCCTACCCAGGAAACCCCTCCCTAGAAAAAAGCCCAGACGTCTCTTAGGATACTCTCGTCCACCTGGGATTTGTTCTTATTCAGGCCCCAGCTTTCGAGCCTGGCACCCACATCCCTTGCCTGGCACCGAGTAACCTTGGAGGCATCAAGGAGCCTAAATTGTGGGGTTTGGGTGGGCTCTGGGAAGTTGGTTTTATAGGAAACAGGATGGGCTGGAGTTAAGCTCTGCAAGAGGTTGGCTTGGATCAGGGTCCCTGTCCTTGGGCAAGGTTCCAACCTCATCCCAAACATAGCACCATTCCGCAATCAGCAACACGTACGCAAAGCTCCCTTCTGAGCTGGCTACGGGCAGTGTTTCCCTTTCCCGCCCTTCCCCTGGCTGGCCTCTTCAGAAAGAGATCCTAATAGGACTGACCTGATCTGGCTACCAAGGGGAGTCAGCTTAGCTCAACCACATGCCTGTAATGCATCTTCTTGTAGAAGCAAAGGCAGGCAGTTGCAGGCTGGATGGATGCTCCCCCTACAAGGTCCAAGAACATGAATCCCCCATCCCAGGCCTCTGTTATCCCGTAAAAGATGCTAGGACAAGGCATCCCATCCTGGTCCCAAAGATCAGGGAAGGCTGGCGTTGAAAGGAAAGCTCTAGAGAGAGAGAAACATAAGCCATGCCTAAATCCGGCTGCTCTGGTCAATGTCACCCCGTCCCTGTGAATGTTCTGGCCCTCGTGATACATTGATTGCAGCCATTGTGTTTTTTTAATTGGAAACAAAACACGGAATGTTACACGTTAACGTCTCGCTGGCAAATTTATAGCGCAACTAGGGTCCTAAGGAAGGTTTAAATTAAACTGAATTGTTTAAAGCTGTCGCACAATTTGTCCTGATTTATCATGCCAATAAAAACCGTGAGCGAGCGGCACCTCCGGACCCCGGTGTGGGTGGCTGGGCTTTTGTTTTATAAAGAGAGGCTGCTGGCTGTTGGCGTAACTTGAAAATCATCACGGTGAATACGGGGGACACTAAGGAGTCTCTGATTCGATGCGGCATGGGGGAGGAGGATAAGGGCTGGTGGGAGTGAAGGTTAACTGGTGGCCTTGGAAAGCCTCCAAAAGTTTGGCCCCTTCTCGGAACTTTAACCATCTGCAAACTCAGGCTGGGTGTGGGGGGGGGGGCCTTCCTAGGAGCCGGTTTGTTCTACAGATGCTCCTGAGATGCAGCTTCAGCCCCTGACCCTGGACCCTCAGCTTCCCCAAAAGTTCTGGGGTCCTGACTCAAGCTCAGTTTAGCCCTTTCCAAAGAGATGGACCCAATGGCCAAGCTCAGCTCCAGATGGCCACTTCCTGGCCAAAAGGGAGTCAGGACTCCTGGGTTCTGTTCCTGGTTCTCCGCCCCAGGCTCCAGGCCCAGGGCTGGCGGCTGGGCTGCTGTAAGGGGTGATAGTATCTGTGGACGTGTAAAAGCGCTTGGAAATCTGCAGCTGCAGCATGCCAAGCTTCTCACTGCCACGCGTGACAGGCCTCGGGGCAGATTTCCTCCCGCGATCCCACAGCGCACGGCCCCCTGTACGAGCTAGAGCTCTGTAATAGGTGCTGTTGGGTCCATTGGCCCAGTCCCACCTACGATTCACGGCGCGGCATCCACGCAGGGGCCACCGGCTGGGCAGCACTCAGCCCACGAGCAGCTCCAAAGCAGGGAGTGCGTCACAGAACAATGGGGCAGCACGTTCCAATGGGCCCTTAGCTGAGTGCTGTGCCACTGGGGAGAGGGAGAGGGTAGAGCTCGTGGGGCCTGATTCTCAATAACTTGGGCACCCCAGTGACTCCACTGGCTTGCTTCTGGTTCACAGCAAAAGGCAAATCGGGGCCAGTGGCTAGACCGAGCTCCATCCCCGCTTGAGCTCGTCCATGGAAAGAGCTGCTGGTGCCGAGCACCCTAGTGTCACAGGGAAGCTAATGGGAGTTGAGGGCACTCAGTCCCTCGCAGGATCGGGCCCCAGAAGCACCTAGCATTGTTATTATCACTGGCAATCCAGCCCTTTCCCTAACCCAGCCGGCTGGTGAACCATACGCTCATGGCGTCCCCCTGAGCCCAGAAATGTCCACACCATTTCCACTGCACCTCAGAGAAACAGAAGTCGCAGCGCCAGGCAGCCGCCCCCCGCTAGCCCCAGGTCCCTGGACCGTCAGTGCTTCCGGGTGATGCCTGCAGGGTCTGGCAGGGGCTAGCGCACAATGAACCTGGCTTCTGTTCTCTCCACCTGCACCTGGCTTTCCATGGGAACAGCGCAGCCATCAGCCATGGCAGCCGCAGGAGCCTCTCAAGGTGCCTGGGGCTACAGCCAGAGGGCCCAAAGGACACAGGAGCAGACCCTCCTACCTCCACTGAAGGCGACGGAGACGCTTCCCCAAGGGGCCCGCCTGACCCAAAGCCCACTGAAATCAGTGGAAAGACTCGGGTTGATTCAGTGGGTTTTGGATCTGCCCTCTTATTCGGCCATACACAGCCAGTCTTCCAGAGCAGGGGCAATCGTGGCACGCGACTGCCCCGTCTCCTGATCATGGGCTTCCTCGCGCCGGGAGCAGCACGTCTCCGCTAGAGCGTGGTGCTGCTTGGACCTTAGGCCCCGCGTCGAAGCTGTTGCACCCACAAACCCGTCAGCACCATGAGGAATGAGACGTGGACACGGGACCTATTAGATCACCTGCCCGTGGGGCAGAAGGGCAGGACTGACCCCGCTTTTCGGAGCTTTGGGCCAGGCCAGTTTTCAGTGGCTCAAGGAGGGGGGCTTCTATCACTCCCCGTTGGGGAGCCGGCAGCACAGAGCTCCCTGCTACAGGGGGGTGCTGGGACATCCCAGGCCACTGCAGCAGAGCTCCAAACTATACTGCGGTGGGTCCAATTCCTCCTTCACCTCCTCTGCGATATGAATCTCTCATCTCCTGCCTCCTTCCCCCGCTGGTATCTGCCCTATGCACCCTCCCTACTGCATCTGGGAAGCTGCATTTTAGGGGCTTGTAGTGAAAGTCATTGACCAAGCGCCCACCAGTGTCAGCAGCAGCACGGGGCCCTGGGATGCAGGCTCAATGTCTAGATACGCCTTGGCTATAATTGGTTATAAGTTACTGTTGCTCCCTCTCTGCTCCTTTTAGTCAGCAGATTGTCCCCTCTCCAGGCAACTAATCACCCCCATGCACATTCCAAACAGTTAGCTCCCTCTGACAGCTACAGACAATGGGATCTATATGCCCATCCCAGCATGGGAGACGTCTTGTCTGGAGAGCAGAATGAAGCTGACGTTGACAAAGGCGAAAAGGAAAGCATCCAGGTTTGCCCAAGTTATTTTCCTCTCCTGCTGATAATAGCCCACCTTACCTGATCACTCTCCTTAGAGTGTGTATGGTAACACTCACTGTTTCATGGTGTGTGTGTGCGCGTGTGTGTTCCTACTGTATTTTCCACTGCATTCATCCAATGAAGTGGGCTGTAGCCCACGAAAGCTTATGCTCAAATAAATGTGTTAGTCTCTAAGGTGCCACAAAGACCTCCTGTTCTTTTTCCCAGCTAAGACTCCATCATTGACCGGTGGATGAAACTCCCATTGCTCTTGGTCTAGCTAGAGGGAACTGCTACCAAGTGACAGCCATGAAAAACTGCCTGTTTTCCTATGCAAAATGGCCACCGTGTCCCTGGAAATGACATTAAGTTTCACAGGGGCGTGGAGGCATTATAAATCACATAAGCTGTTTAAGGAATAATTTACTGCAGGACCTAGAAAAACCAAAGGCTTGCGAGGCCAAACTTCCTGATACCCCAGAAGAACCCAAACCCGTCGGTTTTCACCCCAAGTGTGAAGCTGTACAGGCCTCTGCTTTGACTGAAATCCACGACACAGTCTTCCCATAAGTGAATATCCTTCAAAGTAACGTCTCCTCCACTGTAAGCCCTAAAGAATGTGCAATGCTCAGATATAATCAAAGAACCTGCAAATGGGGTCTAGAGAGTTTAGAGGAACTAGAAGGATTTTCGTTTGTAAAACCGGAGCAGCAGTGCGAATGGTCTGGCACAAGAAGGAAACACAACGCTGAAGGACACAGGCACCTAACCAGGGTGTATCTCTGAAATATGAAAAGAATTTGCAGAAAGAGAGGGGGAAGCTCCAGTATAAACAAATGGATGGAATATAGGAATCCTATAAAGAAAAGGATCAAAGGCGTGTGTTATACAACAGCGCCCTCTATCGGCTAGCCACGGAAGCAGCCGAGAAGCTAAGAGCAATTAATTCTGAAACCAGCATATAACCAAGAGGGCACCATATGGGACCCCTGAATCCACAAATAAATTGCACAATCCAAAAGTGCTATCAGACACTCGGGCCCGCCTCCTGGCCAGCTCTGCCCTAGCTGGGTTACCAGGACAGAAGCAGTGTGATTTCATTTCAGAGATTGTATTTCTCTGTGTTCTTTCCAATCAGCACCTGTCGGTTCCCTCCTAGATACCATTAACTTAGGTTTGAACAGAGCCTGGGAATGGCCACAGTCATTACACTAATTGAACCTATTTCCCCTTGTTAAAGTATCCTCGCACCTTCGCGTCAACTGTCCGAAATGGGCCATCTTGATTATCACTTCTCAAGTTTTTCTCCCCTGCTGGTAATAGCTTCTCTTAATTAATTAGCCTCTTACAGTTGGTATGGCTACTTCCACCTTTTCATGTTCTCTGTATGTATAAATATCTTCTTACTATATGTTCCATTCTATGCATCCGATGCAGTGGGCTGTAGCCCACGAAAGCTTATGCTCAAATAAATGCGTTAGTCTCTAAGGTGCCACAAGTCCTCCTGTTCTATTTGCTGATATAGACTAACACGACTGCTACTCTGAAACCTGTCCCTGAGTCTGCACTCTCCCCACTGACATGCCCAGTAACCATAGGTTGGATTTTAATTTGGAACTACGCCAGTGGTTCTCAAACTTTAGCAACCTAAGGACCCGCATTTTGATGTATAATTTTTTCAGGGACCACCCCCCAAGTCTGTCGGCTCAGCCTTTGCCCTGCCCCCTTCCCCGAGGCCCTGCCCCCACTCACTCCAACCCCCTCCCTCAGTCACTTGCTCTCCCCCACCCTCACTCACTTTCACCAGGCTGGGGCAGGGGTGAAGGAGGGGGCGCAAGTTCTGGGAGGGAGTATGGGTACAGGACGGGGTGCAGGCTCCAGCCAGGCAGCGCTTACCTCAGGCTCCCGAAAGTGACTGACATCCCTCTGGCAGTGGCTCCTAGGCGGGGGGAGTTCCCAGCCAATGGGAGCTGCGGGGTTGGCACTCGGGGTGTGGGCAGCCACCCTGGCGCCGCAGAGATGTGCCGGCTGCTACCAGGAGCAGCACGGAGCCAGGGCAGGTAGGAAGCCTGCCTTAGCCCCACTGCGCCACAGGACTTTTAGCATTCGGGGGGCACTGGGAAGAAGGAGGAGGAGTTGATCAGCGGGGCCTGCAGACCCCCAGGAGTCCACAGACTCCACTTAGAGAAACGCTGAACCAAGCCATGCTATATATTTATTGATTATTTGAATGTTTCTCCTTTGTCAGTCCAAGTGCATTGGGCAAAGAGCACTTTGAACTTTAAGCAATTGCCTTCGATATTTCAAACCAGTCTCTTTCACACCAAATTCTACAAACAACACGTACATAAGAGCGATTGAAAGGCAAAGCGCAACTTGACTCCTCGGAGAATTACTGGAAGTGCCATAAATGCATTAGGGATACTAAAGAATTGGTAACTGGTGATGAGTAACTGCAATATGAAGTCCTGGTGCTTGCATTGTTGCTTGATATCACTGCATGGTTTACACAGTAACTGCTTACGGACTTCATGTGTAGTTTATGCTTAGTACATTTGTTGGACCTGCACTTGATCAGAGAACTGTGAGTTATATACTGATGTGGTTCTGGGTGAATTAATACACTTCTGATTGGTTAAGAAAAACTAACTGTCCTGATCTGAGAAAAACGGTCCCCAAGGTAAGATCTGAAAAGAACCCAGCCTTAAAATCAGTAGGCTAGCAAGCCCTGGACTCAATAAAAGGGATTATTCAAATTAAATTCCATCCCAATATTAGTTATGACTTATCATAGAATCATAGAATATCAGGGCTGGAAGGGACCTCAGGAGGTATCTAGTCCAACCCCCTGCTCAAAGCAGGACCAATCCCCAACTAAATCATCCCAGCCAGGGCTTTGTCAAGCTGGGCCTTAAAAACCTCTAAGGAAGGAGATTCCATCACCTCCTTAGGTAACCCATTCCAGTGCTTCGCCACCCTCCTAGTGAAATAGCTTTTCCTAATATCCAACCTAAACCTCACTCACTGCAACTTGAGACCATTGCTCCTTCTTCTGTCATCTGCCACCTCTGAGCTCCACCCTCTTTGGAACCCCCCTTCAGGTAGCTGAAGGCTGCTATCAAATCCCCTCTCACTCTTCTCTTCTGCAGACTAAACAATCCCAGTTCCCTCAGCCTCTCCTCATAAGTCACTTATCACACTGGCAAATCTAGTTTGTTAGATTCCAGCTTCACATACACACACACACACATAGAGTGTGAAACAGCAAGTCCTCACTTTCCTGTAGTCACTTAGGTTCACATGACTGCCTGGAGGGTCATGCATATGTTACAGGCTGTCACCACAGTTCCTCTGATGTGTCACCAACAAACCCCTCCTCCCCACACCCTGCTGCACGCATCAATATACTTCCATACAGGAGATGGACCCAAAGCAATGCACTGAACCCAAACCATCCCACCCATATGGGGGAGCTCAGATCTGAAATTCATGGCTTGAGTTTATTTGTACATGATGGGGCACCCTGAATCTGACCCCTTCCAAACTTTAGGGAAGTTCACTCACTTCGTTATACTCCAATCTGGGGGAGGGGAGGATTGTAAAATTACTCAGCTTTGCCCATTCAGCCTGATATAAGCGGAAACAACATCCTGCAGTCAATGGATTGGGCCCGCTTTACACCAGGGCTGTGTTTGGCTCAACAAGTCAGTTACTGCAGCAGTTCCATTCGCCGCAGACAGGACGGCAGACACTGACCCAATCCTGCCAGGTGCTGAGAGCCCTCAATCCCCTTTGAAGTCAGTGAGAGTTAAGGGTGCTCAGCCCGTGGATCGGAACCCCTTGGTCTCTTTCCAGAAGACATTGTGTGTGTATTTAAATGGCTGAAATGAAACACGCTCTCTGAGTTGCCATGGCAACTTAGCCCTGAATAAGAGGAAACAGCGGTACAAAAACCTCCTGTATTTGCCATGTCCATTACATCACCCTCCTCTTGGGCTCGGAGAAGATGTTCCCAGCACAGCCAGATTTTCAGTGCTCACACTGTGCCAGGCGCTCAGCCCCTACAGCACCTCCTGTGGTGACTGTGTCTCCCCCGGTCCCCTCCCCACCCCGAAGGCTGGCTGTGGGGGAATCACAAGAGATCTGCTGCAGTAAAATAGCTCAGGTTCCTGTGGATCACTCTGGATGTTGGGCTGGGCTGGGAAGTTCTGAATACAAAGTGGCGTTTTGGCTCTTTAATCTCATCCCCATTATTCCATTAGCCCCCCCTGTTCTGAGCTTCCCTTCTTTTCAGGGGCTCATGCTGATTTCTAAGCGTCTGGCTTTCAAAGGCGCTGAGACCTCCCATCTGCAGCTGAAGTCAATGAGAGCTACAGGCGTTCAGCACTTCTGCAGATCAGGCTCCTCGAGTCATGTGGCTTTGCGGGGCTGACCAGCTGAAGCGGGGTAGCTAGAACCTCTCTCCTCATCCCACGCACCCCATCATTTCAGGGTGGCTTGGGCAGGAAGGCAGCCCTGTCTTAGGGAAGGATTGGCGGTGGCCATTCATCATTGGTCTCCCTGATATTATTTCCTGGGAGCTCGGAGGACCCAGGCAAATCCCTTGTAACTGGAAATTCTGATCATTTTTACACAGCCAGCGCATTCGTTTTACTGGGCCATGTAGCTAGAGCTGCATAAAGGCCCCTCTAGCGCCAGCTCCTAACCACAGCTGTGCGCAGCTGTCCTGGTATGTGACCGACACTCTGCCCCCGTAGCACCTCTGTACTGGCCCCCACTGTTGCCCACCTCCCATTCAGTCTGGTAGGCCGGAGCCAGCAACGGGCATGGGTGCTGCACGTGATGCCCAGAGCGAGCGTTGGGGGTCAGGGGAGGCTTTAGCTTTTTTTGCCACCCTGAGCACAGCAGTCAGGCAGCTTTTTGTGGCTCGCCTGAGGGAGGTCCCCAGTCCCACGGCTTCGGCGGCTTGCCTGCGGGAGGTCCACTAGTCCTGTGGCTTCGGCGTACCCACTGTCGAATTGCCGCCGAATCTGCGGGACCGACGGACCTCCCACAGGCAAGCCTCCGAAGGCAGCCTGACTGCCACCCTCACAGGGACCGTCAGGGTGCCCCCCTGTGGCTTGCCGCCCCAGGCACCCGCTTGGAGCGCTGGTACCTGGAGTCCTCGCTGGTTGGGGTGGGGCAGACTCCAGGGCAGGTCAGAGTGCAGGCAATTGAACAGCAACGTGGGGAGGTCTTGGGGCCAAAGGCTGCTCCCCGTGACAGCAGGGTGACCCCCCTCCGTGGGGTTACCTCTGATTTGCACTGTTATGAGCTGCATGATCCCAGCCTCCAGCTAGGAAAGCTGCATCAGAAAACCAAGAGAACCTGTCACTCCATGGCTCACACATTCGGCCCCCCGTCCCATTATATAGAGTCCCTCCTTCCTGCTCCCCCCACCCCCCATGCTGCCTTTTCTTCCGGCGCTCCCCCGCCCCTTTTCTCTTCCAACACCCCCTCAACGTCCCTGGTGTGCTGCTCCCCCCACCCCGAGCCCGTCCAACAGAGAAACCCCCGTGCGCCAGGCAGGCCAGGGAGCGGCAGTCACACGCCTCTCCCCACACACAACTTGCAAGCGCCCCACAATCGCAACGCACGTGTGCGAGCCCACGACCGCTACGAGCCCGCAACATTCCAGTCCTCCGCGTTCCACCCTTCCTGATTGGTCGGGGCTGAGACCTCCCCTTCGCTGATTGGCTTCTGCTCCCTGCGATGTAGCCAACAAGTCCGCCCCTCCCCTTTTATATCAGCTGAGCCCGCAGGCCAGGGGGACGCGCAGGAACGGGACTGGAGCAGAGGTGAGGTCTTGGCGGATTGCTGCCTGAGTAGGGCCCTCGTGGGTCCCCGCGGATCGGATCTGGCCGTGCTGCACCCAAGGCAGGGCTGAGGGCTTCCCGGGGTCTGAGCTAGATGGGGAGGGTCGCTCTGCCGCGCCCTCCCCCCCGTACCAGCACGTTCTTCAGGGGCGGCTTTCCGCAGGGGGTGCTGGCTCTCCATGCCCTGGCCTCGCTAGGCACAGAGCTCCGGGAGGGGGAGGGCCTGTGCAGAGACCACCCTCCTTGCTTGGAGCTGCCCTACTCGGAACAGCTTCTCTTTCCGGGGGAGGCTGGGGGTGTACGAGCCAATCCCTGTACAATGGAGCTGACTGCTGGCCTGGTTAGATGCGGGGTTGTCTTTTGCATCCATGGTTTTGAGACTGGACTTCTTGGAGCCTAGCAACACAAGTCACTCGTGCCTCCGACTGTCTCCTTTAAGCCCCCACCGCCCTGCAGAGTCGCCCAAAACTTCAGCCCCCTTCTATTAGTATCTGCTCATCAGTCCGCTGGGCTGTGAGCCTTGTGTGGAAGTACGTAGCTGGGGTGAAGGCTGAAGTGTCTGGCCGCTGTCGTTCCCTTGCTGTCGCAAATGCTTTAGTTCAGCTACTTTTTTCTTCTTCTAGCCTGGGCTAGAAACCAGCCCTTTAAAAAAGCAGCTTCGCCTTCTAGGTTACTGGAACTTCATGATTAACTTTCTTTTCCCCTCTGTGGCGTGACTCCGGTGTCCCTCTGGCATGAATCAGTTTCACTTTGTTTCCTTGGGATAAGCACATTGTTGCAAACATGGCCAGGGAGGGAGCTGATCCAAACCAACTTTCTGCTGAATCATTTAAAAAAAGAAGTTGGTGAGGCTTTGCGGATCTCCCAGACCTTCAGCTGAAAACGGCCTTAACTTTAGGCTTAAACTGACTGAGCCTGCTGGGGAGTCTTAAAGAGACAGAACCAAGATCGAGTCCATTTGTTTGAAGTTGCTGAGGGGGCTGTCCCTGTTTCTGAGCCTTCCCCCCCCTCCGCCCAGTGTTTATGGTATTGCACTTTCCTACTCTTAAATGTTTCTATCTGCCCTGTTGTGGGAGGGCCCTACCCAAACAGGAGAGGAAACTGACAGACCACAAGGGAGCATCAGTGAAACTGACTAGACATGCAGTACTATCAGTCACAAAATAAACTGAAACTTAGAGCCTTGTTTCCTCCAACAGTGCAATTCAGAGTAGACTGGGGGTTCTTAAACTGTGGTTCATGACCCCTCAGGGGGTTGCAAGGTTTCTGCATGGGGGGGGGATGTGAGCTATCAGCCTTTACCCCCAAACTCGGCTTTGCATCCAGCATTTATAATAGTGCTAAATATAAACTGTGTCTAATTAGAGTGCAGCCCCCTTCCCTTATACGTGTACAGTGTGAAAGGGGTCACCAGTACAAAAGTTGCAAACCACTGGATTAGACTTACAAAAGAGCTAATGGGTTCTATATCTGGAAGTTTCTAGTAACATTCAAGTGTAACAATAGGTGAATGGCTGTATGAATGGATCTTTTTAAATGTGGTGTCCCTTTAACAAGTCTGAGTATCCATAGTATTGTGCTCTGTGCCAGATAGTAGTGGGTCACTGAGACAGGAAGTAGCCATGTGACTTATAGGAAGAAGAAAGTATGAAGTCACTATGACCAGCTTCATAGGGTGCATGATCAGGGTTCGATGTCTGAAGCGAGCCACAGCTGGGGGTGTTTCAGAAACCAGTGTGATTTCTAGGTGCCTCTAGGGGGCAGTACATCTGAGTGGGGCAGGTTTGGCTGAGACAACCAATAAATCAAGGCACTGCCTCCTCCTGTTTATATCCTGGATTGGGTAGAAGTTTCCAACCCTATGTACATACTATGCAGAACTAAATGACATGGAGAAATGAAGGTCGTCATGCTCTGCTCTAAACTGAATTTAATGGGGAGGTCGAAGCCTTGTCACAACCTAACCCATTCTGAGAAGTTGGAACGGCTTGTAATGCAAGCAAAATGGATTGTGATGTTTCATTGCCAAGCGGCTGTCATGAACTGCAACAAAAATGGCTGAGACCTTGGTTGAAGAGTGTGTAAGGGCCTCATGCCTGGAAGGGGTATTTGCTTAGACTTAGGGTGTGTTTTAGGGCCTCCACAGGAGTAAGGACAAATCCTGCTTCAATTTATATTTTCAGGTTGTCTTTATTTAAGCTGTAGCCTGGAATTAGCTTGGCCATGGATCAAAACCAGTCACTTGCCTGCTCGAGCAAACAGGCTCCTGAGTGGGTCAATAAGGAGAGCAGTGTTGAAACAGAACCACCTTCTCCCAGCAACAGGGCATTCTAGAGAGGGGCTGCAGATGCATCATGCACAACTTGCTTTGGTGCAAACAAATGAAACCAAAGCCCAAACTTGAAATATCAAAAAAACTCTCCCAGCTGCTGATCTCCCCCCTCCGTAGTCCTGATACTCAAATCAGGAGCCTCTGCAATCCGTTGCTACCTCACTGATGGGAATCTCCTCCGAATGAGCCATCATTGTATGTGCTTGTTGCTCCTGTAGGCTTTTTTAAACCAAGCTTGTCACATGGGTCATTGACATGCTGCTCCCAAGCCATGTTTGTTCCAACCCTGCTTGTGATCAAACTCAGAACGTGCTGCCCAGCTGTAGCTGGGTTTTAACTCAGATTTCAGCTATGGAGATGGGTCTAACTAGTTTGCAAGTCTCCTGTTTCCTTAGCCCTGTGTGTAAGGTGCAAATGAAACCCCTGCAAATCCTCAGCTCCTTGTAGCAGCTTCTGAGGCATCATGGGATCGTGCATTCTGGGAAAGCCTGGGTAACAAATACAAACATTGCTATGCATCTGGTGGGGAGGACAGGCTAAAACAACTGCATCAGGTGGGAGGCGGAAGCTGCTAGGAACTGGGCCATGCTTCTGAGCATATGCTCAGACTGCAGAAGACAAAGTTTTACAAGCATTTTTCTTTTTTTTTTGATGTAGCAGTTCTGTGTGGCAACAGTGTTTTTTATCTTCCAGTTATGTCTGATTTCATCATGTCTTCTGAAGAAAATGTTGCAAGCCAGACTTCCACCCAGAGTGAGGTGCCAGAGCAGCATCAACAGGTAGGTATGCCTAGATTTTAGGGTACTTCACTGCACTAAAATGCACTCCCTGGCATGCTTAGACCCACCTCTTGCTAACCAGGCCAGCAGTGGTATTGGTGCCATTGCTGGGGGTGATGCTATAATTGTGTGTATCAAAGACTGAATCCCCTGTATCCATGCAGCGGGGGAGAACCATGACTTACTAGAAGGAACCTGGCTGTCTAGGCTGCTCAATGGCTAGGGGAGCTTGCTATGCTGGTAAGATCAGATCTGGTGCTGCTCTACTCACTAATATAATCTAGCGTATGGATATGTCCTGCACCTAGTCTCTTCAGTCAAGACCTTCAAGCAAAACCTAACCTCAGCTGCTTTACTCCAGGTCTTGGCTCATGAGGTCTGATCTTCAGATGTCCTCAGCACCTTCTGATGTCAGTGGGGGAGGTACAGGAGCTTGGCAGGCTTGGAAAACCAGGCCATGCTCTAGGGCTGAAGATGTCACTGGTGCCTACAGGGCTACTCCAGCTCATGGCGCTGCTAGGTCTAGCCACCCTTAGTTATAAGAATTCAGCATCAGGGAAGGCATGGAGCCAGTCCTCTCCAACTGGCTGTTACTGATGTGTTTTTTCTTTTCTCCTCTATTAGAATGTTGTGAGCAGGGTGGCCAACCTGCCCTTGGTTAGCTCCACCTATGACATGGTCTCCACCGCCTACACCTCCACCAAAGAGAATCACCCCTACATCAAATCTGTCTGCGATGTGGCGGAGAAAGGCGTGAAGACCATCACCGCTGCGGCTGTTGGAGGCGCCCAGCCAATCCTGACCAAACTGGAACCACAGAGTGAGTGAGCCATGAGATGGCAGCATGGTGGGTGGGCCAGACTGTGGGACCCAGGCAAGCTGGAGTAGCTCGTGAACTGCAAATGGGTGGGAGAGTCCTGCTGGTTTGTGGGTCTGGTAGCTGAGGGAGTGTTGGGATGCAGAACCTTTCAGCTGAGACATCACAGCTGTTTTAGAAGGTTCTTATCTACCCTGAACTCTTCTCAGAAGTCTGTTGCAGTCCTACCGAGCAGGCAAGGTGCCCAGCTGATCTCCATCTCTGTAGCAAGGACGCACCTTTGCAAAGAAGCCTTGTATGTTCTGCTGCAGAGTTCCAGGCATCACGTATGGCATGATCCATGTGATGGCTGTGCTAGCTTGACCCTAGAGAAGCTACAATCTGAAGCCTTTCCTTACAAGTCACTAGGCTGTAGCTACCTGTGTAACAGCGGAACACACAGATGGTGCTGCTGTTGAGTCAAATACCCTGGCATACAGCTAGTACCCTTCGTCAAGGGTAACCTGAGTTAAAAACAGCCTTGTTGTGGCTTCCCACACTAATTACAGATGTGTGGAGCAGAGGTGGCCCAGAACCAACTGGCCAGTGTGGCAACCAGGAACTAATAAAGCTTTTCAGTGGCTTCTGCAGCCAGGCTGAGCTGGCCAGGTGCAGGATTCCTTATCAGATGCCTTTGCAAAGATCCAAGGCTCTAGAGGGAATAAAAGCATCCCAAAGCCAGAGCACATACTCTACCCCTGCACCATGTTCATAGCAGTGTTAAAATCTCCCAATGAGTTGCGCTCACAGCCTGCACATGTGGCCTGTAGCCCAGATCTTGCAAAGAGCTGGTATTGATGCTGGCCTTGAGCAATCCTGGAATGGTGCCAAAGGGAGTTGGTTTCATCTTGGGAGACCAGGCCAAGGAAGGCTTTGTCCCTCCAGGGGAGGGAGGAATAGGACCCTGGGAGTCACTGCTGGATTTGTTTGTTCCAAGCATGGCGTGACATGCTGTGTACTGGAGCATGACATTCAACTCTTGCCTAACTCCCTGGGGCATTGTATGGCTTAGTAGCAGGGGAAGGGTTGACTTCCTTCAGGGGAAGTCTAGGTAACTAAAAGGGGGCTGTGGTAACCCACACTCACTGGATGGGGGTGTCCCTCTTCTCCTGTGTTGCTCTTCTGGCTACAGAGGAGAGGGCTGGACTTAGAGCAGCATTTAAGCGATAGCCAGTGTCAGAGTTGCCATGAAATGTTCCACCTGGCTGGGTTTCTGCATTCAAACTGTATCCAATATAACAAAGCTAGCGTGCCGGGACTCTGGGCAACTCAGGAGGCTGGGCAGTGCTGAGAAGCTTCTGTAGCAAACTAACTCCTCAGTTAAATCTCAGTTAAACATGAGAAGAGACTAATAAGACTAGGACTCTTCAGCTTGGGAACAAGATGACTAAAGGAGGATATGATAGAAGTCTATAAATCATGACCGGTGTAGAGAAAGATGTGTTAAGGAAGTCTTAGGTATGCCTTCTCATAAGAACTAGAGGTCACCAAATGAAATAGGTGGCATGTTTAAAACAAAGGTATTTCTTCACCCAATGCACGGTCAACCTGTGGAACTCCTTGCCAGAGGATGTTGTGAAGGCCAATTCTATAACAAGGTTCAAAAAAACCTAGATATGTTCATGGAGGATAGGTCCATCAATGGCTATTAGCCAGGATGGGCAGGGATGGTGTCCCTAGCCTCTGTTAGCCAGAAGCTGGAATGGGCAACAGGGGATGGCTCACTTGATTCCCAGTTCTGTTCATTCCCTCTGGGGCACCTGACATTGGCTACTGTCAGAAGACAGGATACTGGGCTGGATGGACCTTGGTCTGACCCAGTATGCTGTTCATACATCCCAAGGCAGCAATTGTCATCTGGTGATACCATACCAGAGATGGGCTCATGGTGCTGATCAGGTCAGCTGTAAGCTAGTCCCTCATGTACCAGCTACAACAGCAGCTGCTAATGATCCACACAACACACCCATGTCCAATCTATACTAGTTTGCTGCTATTAACCTCTGCAAAGGG
This sequence comes from Gopherus evgoodei, assembly GCF_007399415.2. NCBI lineage: Eukaryota > Metazoa > Chordata > Testudines > Testudinidae > Gopherus > Gopherus evgoodei. The sequence continues at coordinate 8,239,677 of NC_044343.1, forward strand.
GCTCCACTCCCGCTCTCCTCCAGCAGTGGCTCTTAGGAGCTGCTGGGGACTCCCTGACCACAACAGGTCAGAGATGGGCCCAGGCCGCAGCTGTGTGAAGACAGTGATGTCCCTAGTCCCACATGCTGAATTCTCCTTGGGGAGAGGACTAAGGAATACTAGTAAGCCAGGGCCATGGCATTGCATGTTGGCTTGCTACCAGAGGGCTGATCACATCTCTTGGCCTCTGGGGTAACTGTCAGGTTTCAGATAACCTGAGAAATGGGATGTCCTAATACCCTCCTCCATGGCTGCCTCAATTACAGCTGGCAAGACATCACCCCTCTGCACAGCTACAGCTGACCCAGCTCTGATCTCAAGGCCTGTCCTGAGTGGCTGTGCTCAAACTGTTCCCAAACTCAGACTAGCCAGTGTTCTCCTTGGCAGCTCTGCAGCTGCCCCTCAAACCTGGCACTGCTTGGCAGTGCCCCTTGAAACCTGACTGTTACCAACCTACTCTGCTGTTCCAGGCAACTGAGGGGATAAGGCAAACAAACTCTTTCTGTCTAGTTGCAACAGTGAACGAGTATGCGTGCAGGGGGCTGGATAAACTGGAGGAGAAGCTGCCAATTCTTCAACAGCCAACTGAAAAGGTGAGCACCTCTGCTTGGAGAACTATGGATGTGAAATCAGGGGTCTACACTCTCTGGACAAACCAGGCCAGACCTATGGCAGCTGGGGGATGGGGGCCAGGAGAAGACTTGACTTTTCCTCCTCCCTGGATCTAGGAGCTTCTTTGGGCAGGCCAGTTGGCTGGGCAGTTGACTAGCCAATTACTTGCAGAACTCCCACCAGAGGGAGGTGGAGACAAAAACCTAGTGACTGATACCTCCCTAGGCTCCAGGCTTTTATCTGGGTGAATGTGTTCCCCATGTAAATAGGCACCGAAGTAGTCCTAAAACTAACCAGTGCTGCCTCTTCTCTGCTGGCTTAATACTAACCTTTGTCACTGAATGCTTCCCTCAATCCTAGGTTGTGGCTGACACCAAGGAGCTGGTGTCTTCCACTGTGACTGGTGCTAGAGATGCCGTCTCCAACACAGTCAACGGAGCGAAGGATGCTGTGACAGGGGTGGTGGACATGGCCAAAGGAGCTGTCCAGGGAAGCATGGAGATGACCAGATCAGTGGTGACCAGCAGCATGAACACAGTCATGGGGTCGAGAATGGGCCAGATGGTGGTGACTGGAGTGGATGCCATGCTGGGGAAATCAGAAGAGCTGGTAGATCATTACCTCCCCATGACAGATCAAGAACTAGGTCAGTGCATGCTGAATAGAGCTGGCTGAACTTTCAGCCTAATGGCTTGACCAAAAATGCCATTTGGGTCAACCCAAAACTAGCCATGAATGTAACCAGAGTAATTTTGGCCAGTCACAAAATAGCTGGAGCATGTATTTGTGGTGCCCTGCCCACCAGGCTAGGGGGCAGCACTCATTTGGTACGTGGGAATCCCAAGTTTGAATCCCCACTCAAACTTTTTTAGGCCAAACCAAATCTGAAATGTTTGAGTCCAGTCAGTGACTGGAGTAGCAGGCCCCCCCTTGCTGCTGAAGGCAGAGCAGATGCAGGGCAGGACTTTGTCCAGCAGGCTGGTTTGACCCATCTCTTGTTCTCTCCAGCTAAACTGGCCACATCTGTGGAAGGCTTCGAAATGGCATCTGTGGAGCAGCAGAAGCAGCAGCAGAGTTACTTCGTGCGCCTGGGGTCCCTGTCCTCCAAGCTCCGCCACCGAGCCTACCAGCACTCCCTGGGCAAGCTGAGGCATGCCCGGCAGAGCACCCAAGAGGCTCTGTCCCAGCTCCATCAAACAATAGAACTGGTAGGAATGCACATCCCCTGCTCCCCATGCCACCTCCTAGGTCGCTTTGTTCTAGAGATGAACCCAAATCCTAATGGGTTCATACTTCTCCCTGGTCAGACATCTTGATTCACAATCCATGGCCCATGCACAGGTGACCAAGGACTAACCTTGGCTGATGTTAGGTCAGCACAGTGCTGTTGACTTCAGGCAAGCTAGTGACCTCTTCCAGCTGAGGATCTGGCTGGGGACTCCTCCCTTGCTGCTGACCACAAGTATCTGACTCCTGGTTTTCTGTTCCCTCTGTCCCTTGCCAGATTGAATACGTCAAGCAGGGTGTGGACCAGAAGCTTCATGATGGCCAGGAGAAACTACACCAGATGTGGCTGGAGTGGAGCAGGAGGCAGTCGGAGGGAAAAGAGGACTCTGACACTGCACAGCCAGAGGTATCTTGCCACAGAGGGAGGAGTCCTAGGCTACTGCAAAGTAACCTCTTAGAGGGGGTGAGTGTCACACATCCTGGGAAGCAGCTTCCCTTAATGGTGTACTTGCTTCCCTGACAGGTGGAATCTCGGACACTGGTGATGTTCCGCGGCATCACCCAACAGCTGCAGACCACCTGCCTGAACCTAATGACCAATGTCCAAGGCCTCCCCACCAGCATCCAGGACAAGGTGCAGCACCTCCGTCACAACGTCGAAGAGCTCCACGCAGCCTTCTCCACTGCCCATTCCTTCCAAGATTTGTCCAGCACCGTCCTAACCCAGAGCCGGGAGAGGGTGACCAAGGCCCGGGAGTCTATGGATGAGCTGCTGGACTACGTGGTGCAGAATGCTCCCCTGCCTTGGCTTGTTGGACCTTTCGCTCCCAGGCTGGTAGAGCTCCCAGAAATTCCAGCTGCTGGAAAGGATGTGGAGGAGGAAACTGCTGGTTGCACAGTCCAGCAAGGAGGAGATGAGAAGATGGACAGCACAGCTCAGCAGGCCTCCGTTCCAAAGGAGGACCCTTAGAAGGCTCCGTATACCTGCAGTTGGCTTCTTGTGAGGGAAAACTTGTATGCAATTCACTTGTATGGACACAGGGGGGCTTGTGTGTCACCTGCATCTGGGGCAGGGTGGCAGGATGTTAATGTAGATAAGCTGGCTGTGTGTGGAACTCCTTGTTGGCCTCACTTCTGAGACTCTCTGCTCTCTTTCTTGTCAATTGTTTTTGTGCCTTCTCAACTCTTCTGGGTGGCTCCTTCCACAGGTGAACTCAGACCCATGGTAGACGCATCACCTCAAAGCAAAGCCAGGGTGTCTCAATGGGACCTCTGTAAAGTGCCCTTAACTAGAGCAGGGAGAGGACACCAACCTTCATGGCAATAGCACTGAACTCCAGCTGCTAATGGACCTGTAATATTTCAGTTGTCAAGACTCTTGATTACATTTGCAGTACTTGGAGGGTGTTAAGCCTGGATTAACTGTAGGGTTTGTTGCAGAACCTGTCCCTCCTCGGGTCTATTCCCTTCAGCATTCCCAAGGCAGCTGCATCCTTAAATGCAACCAAAAGGGATCATTAGATATCTTCTTAATATTTCCCCCTGCCCCCTGTTTGAAATGTCCAGGCCTCCCGCTCCCGTGCTGTAAAGCCATTCAGACCCTGATTGCCTGTGAAATGACTGTTCTAGCCAATAAAGCAGGAATGACTCTGCCTTTGCAAAGAAGGCGTAATTGGTGCAGGGCTATCCCAGCGCTGATCTTCCAAGGGGCTTGATCGTAACTGAAAATCAATAGAGAGAAATCTTGGGCTAATTTTCCCTCTTGTAAGTGCCACTAACAGTTTGTATCTTGTAGAATAACTGAAGTTTTTTCCACAATAAAATTGATTAGCATTCACCTGATGCTCTGTCTCTGTAAGCACCTTCCCTCTCCTCCTCTCACCATCCTTCACAAGAGGAGGTGACCACCATCTCACACACAATCCCTACAATGCATTTAAAATCTCCTGCCTTAAACCCAACTCCTACATTTTCAGTCTAACCCATAACTCTTTTAAAAAAAAAAAAAAAAGACCAGGGTTGGTGACACTGGACTCCTCCTACCCACTGGGAGAGGAGCCTAAGCCATTCCCAAGGAAATCATGCTCCTCATTCAAATCCTATTTGTAGTTTTGTCTTCTCATGGGAGCCTTGGCTCTGCCTAGCATTCCTAGGAGCCATAGCCCAAGACCCCATTGTGCTAGGCAAGATGGTCCCTGCCCAAAGAGCTGCAGGCCTCCTTGAGGAATCCCATTATGAGCCTCCAAACTACAGCACAGCCACAAGGAGCAGTCCTACCCTCCTGCCAGTACCTATCTGCCTCCATAGCCTCACTTTTCTCCTAAAGGCCAGAAAGAAAGTGTGTGTGTGGTGTCCCCTTTACACTGCCTCTAGCCCAACTCTCACCTTAATGCTGCATTCAGGACTTCTCTAGCAAATGCTGACATTCAAGTAACTGTGTATGCCCTTCCATCTCTCCTCAGGCAGAGGTACCAGAACACTCAAGGAAGACACAGGGCCACCTTCAGCCCTCTTCCATCCTGGCTTTCAAGCCTTCTAGCAAACCCTAGGAGAAGTCCCTTACGCAGTGATCATGGAGCCTGTGGCTCTTCCTCCAGGGTCAAACTTGGAGTAGGGTTTTTAATTTACTGTTTTGGGGGCAGTTTGGGTAGAAATATCTACGGCCTTGCTGTCTTGACACTTCCTCTGTATTTTTGAAGGCTGTGTGGCATTATCTAGACAGACTGGATTCACCTGTTCACACCCATCTTTCTCCCCCTCTAGGTATTCTAATACTTGTGTGGTGCTGCTTCAATACCCTAGCTATTTTCTCCGGTGCTGTGGCTTTCTGCAGTAGCTGGAACCAGAGATGATGTGACAGACATTGGTCACAGCACCAGTTCATGGCCAGATACAGCAGCCATCTCCTCTAGCATGGCAGGGCTCACCCCTCCTTAGCACAGTATGTGCAGCTGGAGTCTGCAGGCTCTGGCTTGTAGACGCTTGTAAGGAGGGTGTTGTACCTTTCCCATCCTCAAACACTTGACACTCCCTAAAGTGTGTTCTCATGCTCCAGCAGAACCCTCTCCCTCTTCTTTTCCCTCCCCCGCCCACTTGGCTCAGATGCTGTCGCTCCCTCACCCAGGCGCAGGTGACTGAGTGGACTGGACCCCACCTCGCACATACACAAGTTACTGGTACTCAGGTTGTATTCATGCTTTTGTCCTATGTTGTGACTTCAGGGGAAACATTTTGCACCTCTGAGGCTCAGCTTCCCTAGCTAATATGGAGCTACTCCCTCAACTGTGCCCAGCCTGAGATCTGTGACCAGTGCTGAGCAATCCCACCCTTGCTGGGGGCTGGCTGCTCCAAGCCAGGGCTGGTTTCAATGCTCTCCACATTGTTTCCATGGCTCAAAGGCAGAGGGAGCCACCTGCTAAGAGTTGGTGTGTTGTTGCTGCTACAGAGAAGCAAAACCCCAAGCGTTTCTTGCTTGGCCTTTTGAGCAGCTTTGTAGGGGGGCTGATTCTCAGAACTATGCATTGGCAGGCACCGCTGTATGTGCAATCTGGATTTAAACTGGCCTGAGTAACAGAGCCGGCACCAGGGAAGAGCCACCAGTGGCAGCACCACTGCACCACTTTCTTCTTCGGGGGCAGGTCCTTCCCTCTGAGAGGGACCCGCTGCCGAAGAGCCCAGCGTGCCACCCCTTCCCCTTGGCCGCCCCAAGCACCTGCTTGCTGAGCTGGTGCCTGGAGCTGGCCCTGCCGAGCAAACAACCCTTGGATGCAGGGGGAAGCTCATGTTATCAAAGAAAAGCCCTGTTTAAAGGCAGGGCACACCCCAGCCACCCAAGGCTTTCCCATTGCCCATCCCACACTTCCTAAGGCTTTCACTTCCATGCCCAACTGACACCAAAACATACCATGTACCCTGCCGGCCTCAGACTTGTACGCTGATACGAACCCTTAACTGGGACCCTCATCTGTCAGCGTCAGCACGGCTGGCTGTCACATTCTGTACTGCTGAGACAGTCTCCAGCTTTAACCCCACCAAGAGCCTGGGTAAGGTTTTAGCATTAGAGTGGAGAAGACGTGACTGACTCTGTCCCACAACTAGTTATGAGGCAGGAGAAGCAAGTGATGGGGATTCCTGGGGGCTATTTCCAGCTCTGAGTTTGAGGTAGGCTAACCCACACAGGGCTAGACACTGAAAGGCAGCATGCAGGGGCTAAGATGGGGATTTGTCATGTTAGAGACCCAGGTTCTGGGCTTGCAGCCGCAGAGCCAGGCTCTACCCCCAGTTTTGGGACAGAGGAACCTCCCTTAGTGTGCCAGATCCCTAAGGGGACACTGTCTCTCTCTTCCCCCTATTTGGGCTCTGGCTGTCCCTCTGTTTACTCCAGGTGAGAGCCCCCACTCCTTCCAGCAGTCAATGCTTATCCTCACACCTGCCCATCCTTTGGTCTCAAGCTGGGGGATGTTGCAGAGAGGTGAGGAAATCCATCTCTCTCGGGCATCAGCTGCTAAGTGTCAGTGCCCTGGTGATTAGATTTGCTGCTGGCTTTTGAGATGGGGTCAGCCTCGGCCAATCCTTTTTTAATGACCCCTACAAGCTCAGACAGCCAGGCAATGCTCATACCTGTGTCTTAGCCTGCCCCAAGAGTAAACTGTCCTTTCTGCCCACCGGGTAACAATGCAGCATACAGGGGAAACCGAGGCACACACTGGCATCATAAAAATATTACAGAAAATTCCCACTTCATCACACTTGCATAAGCTAAAAAGTGAGTGTGTGTGTGTTCAGCAGCTCTGTTTTCTAGGTTAGGTTCATAGCCTTTGTCACAGTTCAGGGCAACTGCGTCCATATTCTCCCTCCGTGGTCTAGCAAGAGCACCCACTTCTGGGCTCCCAGCCATCACTGCTCTTGGGCGGAAACCCACGTCTCTCTCTTCCTCCCAACCAGGTTCTTTTCCAGGCTGCACAGTTCCCTGCTTCCACCATGAGTGCCCAACAAGCCAGACTGCCTGAGCAAGCCTGTTCCTATGCTTTGCTTTCTCCTCAGAGGCTACAACAAGGGTGATCGCCCACAGATCAGTTACCCCCAGCCCTTGCTAAGTAAGCCCATGTCTTCTTATGGTGAAACATTCCAGAGAAAACCTATTAAACATAATAAAAAGAACCTCCACACACGTTCCCAAAGATCACCCAGCCCCTCCAGCTTCATCATAGCATTAAAATTCAGCAGGGTTTGGTGCATGTATTTTCCGTTATGTCTAGAGATGTTATGAAATGCTGTATAGACAAACCCTCTTGGTGTCTGTCTGATATTCCACGAATCAGCAGGCACGTAGTGGCCAAGCGACAGGGCCCAGAGTGTTGCATGTTTCTTGCAAAATGAGGCCAAAGGAAAAGGAAGACAAGCCAGCAGAAAATATTGCTAAGGGGTGATTTAAAAATGTTTTTGGTCTCTCTCTAATCATACTACCCTAGGGCTTTTCATCAGTAGATCTCAAAGCGCTTGACAAAGGTGCTCAGCATCATTATCCCTGTTTTACAGATGGGGAAACTGAGGCACAGAGCAGGGCCGGGACTTGCCTATGGTCACCTAAGCAGCAGAGTTAGGATGAGAACTCAAGTCCCAGGCTGGACCACTTCATTATTCCTGGAAGCACCACAAAGCACTGGTGATAGTGCTCAGAATGCATCTGTGCTTTTGGCGATTTGGTTTTTTGCCATTTCCATGAGATTTTTACAAAATAAAAGTTTAAAGCACCTGTAAAAACTGAGCTCGGTAACCCAGCTGTCGCTGCACCGCCACATACAAAGTCCCATTACTCCTGCCTCAAGCACTAACAGTGAATATACCACCCAGACAGCGACTGGTTAACCAACCCAAATACTGAGAGTTACGGCCCCTCAGATCCGGCGGGGATGTGCTCGCTATCGAGCAGTGCAGCTCAGCAGCGGTAGCCTAATGCCACACACACCTGGGAGAACAGTAGGGTGACCAGATGTCCTGATTTTATAGGGACAGTCCCGATTTTGGGGGCTTTTCTTATATAGGCTCCTATTACCCCCCAGCCCCTGTCCAGATTTTTCACACTTGCTGTCTGGTCACCCTAGAGAACGGAGAGGAGCATCCAAGGGTTGTCGGAGCCCTTTCTTCTCCCCAGAGCTAGGAGGGGCTGTAGCAACAGAGCAATAGGAATAATGGGTAATAATAGACCAGTTGTACTTCTGCTCCAAACACAGTCCCCACCCCGCTGGCGCTTGACGGCATGATCGTATCGCTGCCTAAAGCAGCCTTCCAGTGACTCAGGATTGAAAGCAGACACAGAAAGGGGTAGATCCTTTCAGACCCTAAAAGAAGGGTCCTATCTCCTGAACTAGGTGTCATTTTAGCCAAGGGGAGAGAGGATTGTTCTGATCGGTCAAAGAAAACAACAGAATCAAAGTGTGCTGGTTTGTCATCTGGGATGAGTGTTCAGAGCTGCACGGGCATCACTTTAGTACTGGGGAACTAACCATTCTTTAGCTTGCGCTGAATTGATCCCCACTCCAAGTTTGCTGGAGGTCCCGGCACCGCAATGCCATCACTGCTCCTGGCAAGGATTGCATGCTCGTTCAAGGGCTCTGTAGCTAGATGCCAGTTGGATTCCTCTCTAGAGTTACAGCCTAGTGAAGGAGCTGCAGCCTGCATCATTTTTACAAGTGGCGTCTCCACAACTGCGGTTCCCCTTTCAATCGACTGCTGTCGTTTTCACTAGCTACACTATGCACTTAGACTCAGATCTACTTTAGCACCTAGCTCCCATTGATTTCAATACCGCAGCACCTATGAAGCTCTGGACTTCGCTGTCCTAAACCACCGTATACTGTTACTGCGAGCTGTTAAACAGCTGCTGTGTTCCACCTCAGAGATGGCTGCATTGCATTAGTGGTCGAGGTGATCCTGGAGTGATCCTCTGTAAAGCATCTTAGGGCGGAAGGTGCTGTAGACATGCTACGTGTTTTACTTTCATTCTCCTAGTGGAAAACACTCCAAGTTCGGCTGATGCCATAACGGAGGAGGGAAGACTTCAAGGAAGAGGCTATCTGGCTTTCCTAGGCCTGTTGGACTGTGAACAAGGCCTGTGTGGCACTGAACTTTACCCAGCATTTATCTGCCCCATCACACGGTGAAGGCATTGGGGTGCGCAACTTCTTCTAAACTTTCTCCGCCTGTTCCATGACATCAGCCTCAGTCCCAGCTTGTGATACTAACGTAGGTTGAGGAAGTGCAGGGAATTTCATAGAAGCATAGGGCTGGAAGGGACCTCGAGAGGTCATCTAGTCAGCCCCCTGCACTGAAGCAGGACCAAGTAAACCAAGACCATCCCTGACAGGGGTTTGTCCAACTTGTTCTTTAAAACCCCCAGTGATGGGGATTCCACCCCCTCCCTTGGAATCCTATTCCAGTGTAGGTAGAAAGGTTTTCCTAACATCTAACCTAAAATCTCCCTTGCTGCAGATTAAGCCCATTACTTCTGTGAAAGTAGAATGAATTATATTGTGAAAATAAGAATGGATTAAAGAAATGCTGTATGTACCTTTAAGCAGAAATAAGGAATGTTGAAATACAGTTGTCAGGAAAAGAAACATTAAGGCATAAACAATGAGTGCATTTAAGCTAATGGTGGAACATTAACTGGAGATTGGTAAAAGTTAGTGAGGAAATTAACGATATATGTCTAGCCTCAGGTAAACTTGTCGTTCTGCCTTCTTTGTCCTCTTGTTAAGTTTGCGCCCTCTTTATCTGTATAAACTAAGGTTATGTGGGTCTTGCAGGGGGCTCACATTATCTGGGTGTATTAGCAGAGCGCCGTGCTAATAAACAGTGTCCTGAGTCTGACTGGGACACTTCTCGTCCTGAACATGGACATGGACAACAGTTGATCTCCATCCTCTTTGTAACAGCCCTTAGCGTACGAGCAGACTAGTATCAGGTCCCCTTTCAGGTCTCCTTTTCTCAAGACTAAACATGGCCAGTTTTTTAAAACTTTCCTCGTCGGGCAGGTTTTCTGACCCTTTTCTCCTTTTGGCTGATCTCTTCTGGACTCACTCCAGTTTATCCACATCTTGGCACATTTAGCCCTAGTTCATTCAGGGCCAGGTGCAGTGGCTGAGTGGTTAAAGCCCCTGGCTACCTTCCTGCAGGTTGCAGATTTGAGTCTGGCTTGATCTCCCCACCTCCAGTTCACTCAGCTGCCAAATGGGTGCCTGATCCATTGGGTTAGGGCAGGTGGGCAAAGGCGGTTGGATGTGACCTCTCCTGTGTCCCACTGGCTGCAAAACTGGCACTGAGCCATTGGCCCAGGGGAACTTTGATTTTCTGAGCCGAGTCCCCTGAGCGCTGCTTTGGAGAGAAGCTAAACTGAATGCAGGGAAGGAGAGCAACAGGCAGTGAAATCAGGAAGTGGTGCAGCAGGTCTTGCTGTGACTTGTCCTTTGACCTAATTTAGTATCTCCCTTCCCTGGGAGCTCAGCACCCCCATATCCATAGGAGCCCGTCTAGTCCCCCTGATCAGATTAACATTAGCTGCTTTCCCACAAGAGAACGGGGATGCGCCTTCAGTCCAGGCCTGACATCACAGCTCGGGACAACAGAGGTCAAGGCTCAATGCAGCTTTCTAAACCCAGACCTGATGCTGCTGCCTAACCAGTGGAGTGGCAATTATAACAACAAGCCCTTCCTCTGATAGCACTTTTCATCCACAGTTCTCCAACCAGGGAGGTCAGTATCATTAGTCCCATTTTACAGATGGGGAAATTGAGGCACTGAGCAGGGAACTGACTTGCCCCAGGTCACCCAGCAGGCCCGTGGCACAGGCAGGAAGGTCTCCTGAGTTCCAGCCCGGTGCCCTCTCCACTAGGCCATAAGAGGAAGGATGCCCAGGAGGGGTGGCTTTGTCTAAACAGCCATCTGGCTACAGAGAACTGCCTCAGCTCAGCTCACTCTTTAAATGGATTCCGAGTCACTGTGCTGCCAGACGCAGCCGGAGAGAATCCCCTGGGGCCTGGGTTAATTCTGCCCTGCCCCTCGAGCATTGAGCTCTTCGCCAGCTCGCACTCCACCGCCACCCTGGGCCCGAGGCTCAGGGCCCAATCTGCAGAGGGGCCAAGCACCGCAGCGTTATCATTAGCAGTCCAAGGTGCAGATCAGGCCCTTAGAAGGGGGAAAGGGGAATGACGCAGCCACAAAAGGCTCCCCGAGAGGCTAATTCAGGGGCTTGATTGCAGGAAACAAGGCACTTCCATTGGCTTCAGTTGGAGCCACTCTGACCCCCAGCAGTTTTACTTTGGCGTCTGCTCTGATTCTGCCTCCGCTCCCCTTAAAGGGGCGACACAGCAGGAGGCTGACACGTGGCCTGTCACTGGGCAAGGCATTAACAGCAGCTCCGCCATGCCATGCCATGGCAGCTGAGCCAGAGGATCCTTCCCTGGCAAGAGACCATCCGAAGGTGCCAGGCTCTGGAGCCAAGCCAAACCGGGGCCTCACTCCCAGCGGCAGCTGGTGCACGTCACATCTCGCTGCATGACTGTCTGCAATGCCGGCACCCATCAGCCCCCCCGCTCTGAGCTCTCTGCTAACCAGCCTGCCTCTCTCCGGGGCCACGGGCTCAAACGGGCCTGAACCAAAAAGGGCCAGCGGGGAGGCAGATGACAGGGCTCCATGCAGCCGAGTGCAGAACTGGGGCGCTTGTGGAGGTTGTGTTGGCGTATTAATGGAATCTACAGCAGGGATCAGCTCGCACCAAACAGTGTGTCGTCCCCGTCCCCCCCACACGGCAGCTGTGGCCCATCCCAAATGACTGGGCGAGACCCTGGCACAGGGGGCACAGAGGGAGAGCTGGGCCTGTGATTAACACACACACACCCACAGACACACACCTCGCAGCCTCCAGGCACAGAGCAGTTTGTCAGCCTCACGTGCACCAGAGTGAAGCTGGATAAGACCCAGACCCACATAATACCAGCAATCCCTCTCCCCCCAGAGACCCCTGGCAATATCATTCCCTCCTACACCCCTCCAGGCTCTAGACACCTCCCTCTCCCTGACCGTCCCCTCCCCCTGCCAGATTCTCCTCCTCCTCCCACCCAACATCTTCCATCCCTCCCCAAGGCTGTCTCACCTAGCTCCCCTCCCCCTGAATTTTGGTTCCTTCCCAGCTCCCCTCCCCAAGGCCGCAGACCCAGCAGACCTCCTTCCCCCCCACCCCCAGCTGCCCTCAGTGCCAGGCTGGCGGAGGGGCAGGGGGTTGTGGCTCCAGGCTGCAGCCAGCCCAGGAGGAGACAAAACAATCCCTGCCCATCACCCTGGGGCCCCTAGCCAGGACATGCCCCCTCCTAGTTAGCAACCTGGGAAGGTTTGGTTGGTTCTGATGACCCCCTGGGATCTCCCCTAGGTCAGGGATGCTGCTGGCCCAAGAACCATCCAAGGTGTCACAGGTGCCCCATTCGATAAGCTCTGTGTGGGTTTGCAGCACCCACCACTGCTGCCAGATGGATAGGAGAGCAACCCCCCTCCCAGCCCCCTGGGGCTGCCCGCTGAAGACTCCTCGAAGCCAGGGGTACTGGACAGGCCACTCCCCCACCAGGGTCCCCTTGGGCAGCGTTCCTCAACCTTTTCCATGCCAGGAACCAGCTTGTTGACTCTAAACCGCGTCAGGGCGATCTCAGGGACCAACGCTGGCCCACGGACCAGTCGCTGAGAAACTCTGGCCTAGGGAGCCATCAAAGCACTAGGCTCTAGCGGTTAGAGCAGGAAACCCAAAGATTCAGGACTTCTCCCTTATTTTCCACCCTCTGCCAGTGACTTACTCTCTGACCTTGAGGCAAGTCACACCCCCTCTCTGCCTCAGTTTCCCCCCATGTCATATGATCATGTCAACTCTGGCCTATCTCCCAGGAGGGTTAATTTGTATTAGTAAAGCCCTTTGAGATGAAAGACACTAGACCGCACTGATTATTACTATAGACACAAGGTGGGACCCACAAGGCTACCCCAGTGCATACAATTGTTTCTAGGGCTATTTAGCAGCAGCAGGAGGCGGTCTAGGGGTGGAGAACAGGCCTCTGTATTGTCTACTCCTTCTATGACAGCACCAGAGCTACCATAAAACCTAGATAGCCACCACCCTCTAAAACAGACCAGTCCCAGGAGCTGCAATGACACACTTTTCACACCAACGACCAAAGTCTGATCTTTCTTCTTTCCTCCCCCCCAGCAAACAAGGAGGGCGGGACTTTAGTCTCCAAACCTGGGCTTGAGTGGGACTCACATCTGACCCAGGAGGCTCCATTTCCAATGCCACTTGCTAAAGATCCCCACCCACACGCCAGGCCAGGTTGCCTCAATCAGGGTGGGAGGTTCTGGTTGCCTCCCTGAGCTACCCCTCCTGGGCTGGGTGGGTCTCAGCGCTGGTATATAAAGGCTGGGCAGGGAGCAGGGCTTATACAGCATCTAGTCTGGAGTTGTGGAAGAGGCAGGTAAGGGCTTGCAATGTTCTTAGCTGTTCTAGGGGGGGTGGGGGCTTTCCAAGTTATAATTAAATGTAATTTCAGTGTGTCAAATTCTAGGCTTGTTTGCTCCCTGATAAGCACTTGGCAAATGGATGCTGACTGCTATAGCTTTCTTCTTTTCTTGTTGTTACAGGGAAATCAATGCTAAGGACTAACTTGCTGTCTGGGAGCTCCTAGACTAGCCTGTAACTAGCTGGGTTGTGCAGCTGCTGGCCTACCACAGAGATTTATTTTAAGTGCTGGGTTCTTCCCCTGCCCCACTTTTCTTATAGAGTTAGGGGTGTCTCACAACTAACTAAAACATGAAGTCTCAGTGGTAGGCTTAAACCCCTTCACCCCCTGTAACAGGCATTTTTCTGCCAGGAAGGTTCAAATCACGCTACTCCAAATGGCAGAGGAGAAACTGCTGCCACATGGTAGTGTGAACTGTAACTTACTTGGTAGTTAGTGGGTTTTTTGTGTTATAGCTCTGGGGTCTCAGCTCTGAGAAATTCACCTCTGAACAGTCAGCTTTTAGCTGTCCCAAGTCCTGGCTAGAGGAGGAAAAACTCCCAATTTGACCCCCAAAGGAGTCTCTCTGCCTGCTGTGTTTGGAGCCAGTTGTGTCTCATGACTGAGTCTGACTCATGGCTTGTTTGAGTGCTCCTAGGCTGGTAATGCTACTACAATGACTGTCCTTGTGGCTTCCTTCCCCCCCTTCATGGCTGCTTTTGGCTCCTTCAGGGATCTGTCTCCAGCTCTGCCCTGGAGCTGGGAGTGGGGCAGGCTCTTAACTCTCTCAATCAGAACTAGGCTGCCTTAGCCAGCTGTTGTGAGCCCTGTTCTAACCCCGATCAAATGGCTGTGAGGTGGGGGGGGGGTGGTGGCTCCCCCCTTATGGGGGACTGCAGGGTATGGGGCTAGCTGAGAATTCCTCTAACAATCCTCCACTGCCTACCCCAGTGCTGCTGAGTAGTGACCCTGACTCCAGTTAGTGGCTGGCAACTGAAAACAAAAAAGGTGACACAACCCTAGCAAAGCAGGAGGTGTCGAAACAGCAATGAGCTGTCTGGGGCGAAGGCTGCTGTTACTTATAGCAGCAGGGGCCTTGGCAGCAGCTTGTTTTGCAATCCAGACTGGAAGGTCTGGGGTGTGTTAAGCCCAATCAGTGCCTGCTGCCTCCAGGCCCAGGGGATCTGGAGTGATGTTACTCAATGCATCGTGCTGCTGAATCCCCCAGGGGCCAAGACAATGGAATGAGCTCTCTGCTGACCTCTGAGCCCTCTTTATGGCACTAGAATTGACTCCAGTCTTATCATCAATGCTGGCAGATTAATTAGTGAGTTTCTGTATCCCTTCTAATCAGCTTTACCGGCTTCCACCATGGCTTCTAGTGACCCCAGTGCTGCTTCCCCAAAGGATGAGGAGCAGGAGGTAGGTATATGCTGGGGCTGAGGCTTGGGCTGGAGAGTCTTTGTGGTGGGCTACTGGCCTCAGCTAGCAACCTGGTGCTGGGCCCCTTAGCTTAGAAGTCAGTGGTGGCTGCACTGTGGCTTCTCGATCCTCCTTCACCTGAATAAACAGGGAGCCGAGGGGCTTCTCTGAAAAGTGTTGCACTAGTCTAACTTTGGGTGTCAGTGTAAACCACTGTAGCTAAACTAGCATGAAGCTGGATGCAGCTGCTGCTGCGTTGGTCTAGGAGTGCCTTCATCTAATGGAAATTATTCTTTATTGGCTTAATGTAACTCAAAGTAACCCCCTCTGAATGTGCCTACACAAGTTTGCATTGGCTTAGCTATAGAGGGACTTCAGTTTTATTGGTGCCACTTTCTCCTGTTGATCTCAGGCCAGTCTGCTTCCCACTCAGGCAGCATGACCCTCTCCTGGGTTTCTGGAGCTGGGAGGGGTATGGTGTGGCAGGATCTACACTAGACATTTACTTTGCTATAACTGTCACTCAAGGGGGTAGGGAAAACCCACAGCCCTGAGCCATGCAGTTCTACCTACCTAACTCATGTGTGGACAGAGCTAGGTCTACCTTCTCCTGTCGACCTAGCTACTGTCTTGTGGCAGTGGACAGCAGAAGCTGTTGTCACCATAGTAGTGTCTCAGTAATTAAGTGTGAACCTGCTCTGGTGAAGAGACTTTTTTTCTTCCTTTTCTGGCTTGTTCTTTACTGGCCTGGTCTCAAATGGTAAATCCTGGTAACAGGATGCTGAATCCAAGTATTCCCAGCAGTAGAAGGGGAGAACTTCCCCAAGCTGAAAGTAGTGAGAATAGATGACCCTCTGAGAATAACTGACAGACCCCAGCTACAGATGGCAGGGCCCATGACCCTGCTTGGTAGGGGAGACTGCATGGTAGCCCTCACCCTGTCTTCCTTCCTGCCTTCTCTCCCCTAGAACATAGCAAACCGGGTGGCCAACCTGCCCTTGGTCAGCTCTGCCTACGACATGGTCTCCACGGCCTACACCTCCACCAAAGAGAGCCATCCCTACGTCAAATCCGTCTGTGATGTGGCAGAGAAGGGCATGAAGACCATGACCACGGCTGCGGTCAGTGGCGCCCAGCCGATCCTGAGCAAACTTGAGCTGCAGAGTGAGTTTATGTGGGGGTGGCATGGCCTGCCCTCCTTCCCAGGGTGCCAGGCAAAGAGCCTCATGCCCTGCCAGAGGGAGGAGTCAGGCTGGTCACATCAGAAGCGGGTGGCTGACTAAAAAACCTCTCCTGCTTCCATAGAGGAGCATAACCCACTCCCCAGGCCACTGAAAGCTCTTATGGAGGTGGCAGGGTCCACAAACCCTTGGGTGACAGTGCCAGCTTCTGTGGGGGAGCATAGCATGGAGCAAGCTTGTGTCTGAGCTTAGGCAGCTTAGAGCTGTGCAGATGGGTAGGAATCCTGCATCTGCCAGCTCTCCACAGCCATGGCATCGATTATAATGGAGCTGGTCCAGTTCTCAACCCATTCCAAGCTGTTGCAAATCGGCTCACCCTTGTGCCTACTGAGCAAAGTCTTTCCTCTGACTTCTGCCACCCCTTCAGAGTCCTCATGCAGCTGGTTCTCTAGCATTATGAACTTGCTGTAACGGCAGAGGCTTGTCACGTGAGACGCTAAACTAGTTTTCTTAAGTCTCCACAGCAAATGAGTATGCATGCAGGGGGCTGGACAAGCTGGAGGAGAAGCTGCCAATCCTTCAACAGCCAACGGACAAGGTAACAATCTCTCTGCTTCGAAGCCTTTGTACAGGCACGGGGAGCAGTGACTTCAGCTTATCTGCTCCAGTGGGAGAGCTTAGCAACAAGCAGTAAAACTAAACAAGGAGCAGAGCTACATGGGGTAGGAAAAACATGGCTTGAGCTGCTGCAGCAGCTCGGTGTGGGGCAGAAGCGATCCATTTGCTCCTGGGATGATCATGGCCAGGCTGAACTACTGCCCCTGCTGTTCTGTGAAGCAGAGATCCTGACACTAGTGCAAACCTTGCAACAGTCATGCTGTGCTGACAGCACACAGGATGCTTGCTGTGATGTAGCTCTGCACAATGCAAATGTTTCTAATCTAGATGGGGCCCTTAGAGAAGATTCTTAAAACTTAAGTGCTTCCCTCCCCACTGTCCAAGGGGAAGACAACATCCCATCCCCCTGCTCTGCAATATTCCAGCACTGGCTTGAGGTCTTATCTGAACTCATCTCTGACCTCTATCTAGATCATCTCCAATACCAAAGACCTGGTGACTGCCACAGTGACTGGGGCAAAAGATGCCGTGAGCAACACCATGACCGGGATGGTGGATATGACCAAAGGGGCTGTCCAGGGGAGTGTGGAGCTGACCAGATCAGCAGTGACCAGTGGTGTGAACACAGTCATGGGCTCAGCGGTGGGCCAGATGGTGGTGAGCGGCATGGGTGCTGTGCTGGGCAAGTCAGAAGAGCTGGTGGATCACTACCTTCCTATGACTGATGAGGAACTAGGTAAGGCAGCAGCAGCTGCTCTTCTCCTGTGCATTATAGAAGGAGATAGCTTGTCTCTTCAACCCCCTCCCCCCCCCCCCCCCCATGCTGGGTCTGTCTGGCTAATGCCAGCTGGAGTTGTAGGCTGGATGCCTTCAGTTGAAGCCATGAACCCAAGGTTGGGGCAACTTCCTGATAAGGTGCCTTGAGGTCCCCACAGTTAACCCCTGGGAGAAACTACTACAGTCTTCATAATAGAATGAACAACCTCTGTACCTGGGGCACTCTAGCTTCCCTGAAGATGCTGTGAGGTGGGAAGCACAGCTTGGGGGTGGGGTGGGGGGGAAGCACACTCCTCCCTCAATATCTGTAAGCCTCAGACCTGTTCCATACAGAGTGCTCTGAGCATGGAGAACCACGAGAAGAAGTGTGGCTTGTGGCTCAGACTATCTAAGCGGGTGGCCAAACCAATCTCTGCCTCTGAGGCTTGTAGACCCTAATGGAAGGGGAGATGAATTGCTGAATCTCTTGGCATTCCCTGGTGGCTGCCTGACCAATGCAGGGTTCAACTCTCTCCTATGTGGAGGTGTAACTCAAACAGGGAACCTTGCCCCAGCTGTATCTAAGGGCTAGAGCACTGGAGTAGGATTTGGCTATCCAGTCTATTTCTGACTCTGCCCCTGCCCTGCCAGTGCCCTTCGGCAAATCTCTTCATGGTAGAGCCTCTCCCCAGTCTGTGAAACAAGGATAATGCATTGTCACCCTGTGATGGTCCCCGGGGACACTGCTGTTCAACAGGCCAGATTGTATCCTGAATTGTCTAGCCTGTGGTGCCTCTTACCCTGCCTGACTGCCAAATGGCCACTCCTAGTCTGCTCATGCTGCCTTCAGCATGTAAATTCGTCCCAGCACCTCACAGGAGTGCTCTTCCAGCCCCTCATGAACTACAGACAGGGCAACACCTGCAAGTTCTTAGTCCAGCCTTGTTCTCCAGACACTGAGCCCTGCGAAGGTGCACATATCTTCTGGGACTGCAAGCTCCTAGCTCATCTGGTCATTCCAACACTGGGAAATGATGCACCATCCTTGTTATCACAGTTTCCTCCCACCCACTCTAATCTAAACACCCTAAGATTTTGAGAGGTGGGTATAATCAGACAGGGGAGGCTCAGCCAGCCCCCTAGTTGCAGGTTTTGGGGGGGAAGCTTTTTTGCTTTATTGTACCCCAGGCAGGTTCCAGGGTGGCTGAGGTTGTATTTGCTATTCAGGTCCCTGGGTTCATCAAACTCCCTGGAGTTCAGGAGTTTCCTGATGAGCCCAGGAACCTGAATAGAAAATACTGCTGCCTCAGCCACCCCAGAACCCACATACTGCCTAATGAAAAGCTGCTTTTTCCCCCACGGTGACTGCCCCAGGGCTCCTCCAGTGCTATGAGCCACCTCAGCTCCCCATGCAGGATGGGCAGGGGATCTCAGGTGCTAAAACTGCAGGGGGGATGTGTGAAAGGGGCAGAGCTGGGGGGGGGGGGGTAGCCTCCCCTGGGGGCAGTCCATGTTCAAGATGAAACACTCTTGTGGTGTGACAAGGCATGAAAGCCAGAATTGGTTACAAGAGAATCAAAAAATTGGGGGGGGGGGGGAGAACCCAGCCTGGTGCCCACCCATTAGTTCAGTGTCATCACTCATGACCTGCAGGAACTTGCTGGAGAAAGGAGGTGGAGCACTTCTCTGGAGGTCACTGTCTCTGTTATCCTTTTCCCCCTTTCTGAGGGTCTGCACTCCATGGGAGTGCAAAGTCTCCTGGGTATGAGGCTCAAACAGTGACAAGATATAAATTTCTCATGCACCCTTCTCCCCTGTTGGAGAAAGCTGTGGGGGTTTATTTTAAACCCCTTGCTGGTGTGAGTCTCTGAGAAACTGGTTTGTGGGCATTGTCTGGAGTTGCAACTGTTCAGGGACAATCCTACAGTAGAAACTACACAGAGCAACAGGATGCTGCTATTCCACAGACTGAGGTTTTCAAATGATGCCTCAGGCATGCTTGGGACAAAATAGTTCCCCTAGCTAAAAGTGAACATGGGGTACAGGGTGTCTGCCCCACCCCATAGATATGAAGTGGTACAGCAGCTTGTTACACTCTAGCTAGGTAACATGCTTAGGGTAGAGGCATTGTCCTCTCTACAGAGGAGCTGCAAGCATATCCCAGACCTCCCTTGCCATCTCCTCCACCTGGCACCACTAACCCCACTCTCTGCTTCCAGCTAAACTGGCCACATCTGTGGAAGGCTTTGAAATGGCATCTGTGGAGCAGCAGAAGCAGCAGCAGAGTTACTTTGTGCGCCTGGGGTCCATGTCCTCCAAGCTCCGCCACCGAGCCTACCAGCATGCCCTGGGCAAGCTGAGGCATGCCCGGCAGAGCACCCAAGAGGCTCTGTCCCAGCTCCACCAAACCATAGAACTGGTAAGAATGCAGCTGTGAGCCATGTGCACACACCCCTGTGCTCCTGTGAAGCTCCCCCAGTCACACTCATAACCTGGCTTGTGCCAAGCCATTGCAAGTGGCCAACATGGCAAAGTCCCTTTCTGTGCTGATCCCAGATGTCTCTTCCCTTCCAGATTGAGCATGCCAAGCAGGGTGTTGATCAGAAGCTCCATGATGGCCAGGAGAAGCTGCACCAGATGTGGCTGGAGTGGAGCCAAAAGCAGCCAAGTCAGAGAAAGGAGATGGACTCTGTGCAGCCAGAGGTAGGTCATGAGAGGGTGACTCCAGTCCACAAGTAACCACTTGGTGTGGGGGAAGTCTGGTGTCCCGACTGGCTTCTGACTCTACCCCTGTTTGTTTGCAGCAGGTAGAGGAGCAGGCGCTGGTCATGTCCCGCAGCCTCGCCCAGCAACTGCAGACCACCTGCCTGACTCTGGTGTCCAGCCTGCAAGGCCTCCCTGCTGACCTCCAGGACAAGGCGCAACTGGTTCGTCACCATGTTGACGAACTACGTGCTTCATTCTCCGCTGCTGGCTCCTTCCATGATTTGACTGGCAGCGTCTTGGCCCAGAGCCGTGAACGAGTGACCAAGGCCCGCAAGCTGGTGGATGAGCTGATGGATCACGTGGCGCATAATGTCCCCCTTTCTTGGCTAGTGGGACCCTTTGCCCCATCAGGCAAGCAGGAGGAGGTGGAGATGGAGCAGTGTCCTGCAGACTGAGGACTCAAAAGAGGCTCTCCTAAGCTTAGAGCTTCATTTGGGGCAGGGAGGGTTAACTCATGCCACTTGTCACATACTAGCCTGACTCTCTATCTAGATAGCAGCACTTGGTGTTCTAATACAAGTGCCTCAATCCTGGCAGCCATCTTGCCTTGTTTAGGTTTGTTCTATTGCACTAAACACTTAGGATAAGTTTCTCCTCCCTGCATCTCACAGGTGTGGCTGTCTCCAAACCTGCCTATAGGCTGGGTTAGAGGCTTACCAGCAAAACTGACTCCCTCTGACTAGTCAAGTCACCCCCCTCCCCCAGCCATGGGATCTGGCCCAGCTTTCAAGCTGGGGTGCCTAGTTTGCCATTTCTAGGCAACAGCCAGTCTTTTCAGAGCACTAGATTTGCCCAGCACCTCTGAAGCCTAGACCACTTCTTTAGCAACCAGATTCAGCCCTGACTTCATTCAGGTGGGTAGCACTAGGCAGTCCAGCACATATTGCACTCAATCTTAGTGGCCTGCAAATCCTCCAGAACCACAGTAAGAGCTAAAGACAGCAGCTCCCATGCCAAGGATTTCTGACCCAGCTGGGTATTTCATAGGGAATGTCATTAAGTGCAGATCCCAAGCAAATGTGCAATGGTCACGTTAAGTGCTCTACAAGCTGCTCCAGCCTTGAGGGGGAAAGCAGTCACTTAAGTGCCACCAACAAACCACTAATCCAACTCAAGATGACTTGTTTAGGGTCTCTCCACTCAAGCAAGGAAATTCTTTTGCTAAGAGATCAGTGCTCTAAGAGGGTGCCCAGCACTGCTGCTCTTCCTGGACTAGAATAATGGATCATGTAGGATTCCCTTCAGGCCCTGGCTTCTGTATTGGGTAAGAACATGTTGCTCACAATAAAGCTGTACTTGCCTTGAAACAAAGGCTTCTGCTTGTTTTGTTCTGAGTGAGATGCTTGGACATGAAGGCCTGATTCTCCCTCCCTGGCATGTCCTGTGTTCTTGGAGCAGCTGGGAGAAGCTGTCCTGCATTGCTGGTGCACATGAGGGCCTTCCTCTGCAGGGAGTAGATTCTCACCTCTACCAACAATCACCTCCCCAGGTTCTTGAGACTAGGAGTCTACCCTCACTGACTTTCTCAAGATCAGTGCTTCAGAGATGAACTAGGGCCTGGGGAGTTGCTGCCACTACTCCTCATGGGCCTTCTGGCTACTCCTAGCTTTAGCTATGGAGGTAAAACCCTGAAGCCATTCTCAAAATGGCAGTAATCTGCAGTCAGCACAGGCCCTTCTGTCATAATGTTCCCCTCTCCCCAGAGATCTCTGATGGGTGTAATGCTGTCTAACTTTACACTACCTTCCCCTTCCTGTAGCAGACCTTGCCACTAACTCTGGGAGGGCATTCAGACCACACCTAGTGACCTGAAATTCAACCTTCTGTCCTTCCTGCTGCACTTTCCTGACCTGTTCCATCTCTGGAGCAGGCCAGCTGGGGCACAGATGGCGGTGTAAATCCTAGGCCTCTCAGACCACCCTGAGGGTGGTCTATGTGCTACTGCAGTCCCACATCTTCATTGACCTTGAGGCATTTAAATCTCTCAGATTTAACAGAACCACTCATTTGACTAGAGGTGGGCACATGACTGCTTTGGGACAAGACCTTCAGAGGACATCCACCAGAAAAAGCCAGGGCATACAGCTGCAGAGGGGTTGCTGCTGACATGGCAAAGACTGTCCTGGTGGTGGGAGGCATAGGACCAGTCTGCTGGCCAGCTGTAGCTTGCTGAGGTCTGTCACTTGGTGTAGCTGCTGGCATTGTTGGCAACAAACAGTCTAGCTGCTGACAGATTCAATGGGTATTAAAGTAACAATCAGTGTATGCTCTAGCTTTTGGAGGATTAAAATATTCCTCATAGCTTCCACACACACAGCTCATCATCCTCTAACTAGCCTGACTACACAGCCTCTGGTGCAAAAACAGCCTGCACCTAAAAAGTATCATGTATGAGTGGCCAAACTAAGGTTACACTGGCAACCAAATTCTCTCTACAGCTGAAATGTTAATGTACAGGGTCTGTAATGGCTTATGGCAGTGCCCCACTTAAAGTTGCATTAAGAGTTCAAGCTCTTGCCCTCTATCTGAGGGTAGATCTACCCCTAAATTTTCCATACAATGTGAGGATAGCCTGAATTTTTTTTTGTTGAGGGAGTCTCAATCTCCCAGACCCCTTATTA
This sequence comes from Gopherus evgoodei, assembly GCF_007399415.2. Lineage (NCBI taxonomy): Eukaryota > Metazoa > Chordata > Testudines > Testudinidae > Gopherus > Gopherus evgoodei. Next base: position 8,262,453 of record NC_044343.1, read on the forward strand.
GCTCTAAGAACTACCTGGACAACATCAAATGATGCCTCCAGTGAGTTTGATCTCTATTATGTAATTTTGGGTGAGTTCTGGTCTCCCTTTTTGCTCAGTGTTAGAGCATTCCAGGCTGCTTAGCTGAGGGAGACTGTGGCTTATGCCATCTAGGCTCTTCTACGATGCAGAGGTTGGTTAGAGAGCAGAAGCCCTGTCTGACAGTCTAGTTAGCCTGAGCCTCTGAACAACTCAACCCATAAAGATTAGGATTTTCAGTGCACCAGCTAAGAACAGCTGTACTGGGTCAGACCAAAAGTCCATCCAGCCCAGTATCCTGTCTACAGCACCAATGCCAGGTGCCCCAGAGGGAGTGAACCTAACAAGTAATTATCAAATGATCTCTCTCCTGCCATCCATCTCTACCCTCTGACTGACAAACAGAGGCTAGGGACACCCTTCCTTGCCCATTCTGGCTAATGGCCATTAATGGACTTAACCTCTATGAATTTATCCACTTCTCTCTTAAAACCTGTTATAGTCCTGGCCTTCACAACCTCCTCAGGCACAAATTGACTGTGCACTGTGTGAAGAAGAACTTCCTTCTATTTGTTTTAAACCTGCTGCCCATTAATTTCATTTGGTGACCCCTAGTTCTTGTATTATGGGAATAAGTAAATAACTTTTTTCCTTATCTGCTTTCTCCACATCACTCATAATTTGCTTTGTTGAAGAGCAGAATGTGGGTGGGGGGCTGTGCTCCTGCACTGCTAGACCAGTTTCATGATTCCCTCTGTAGTAACAGATGCTGGGTTATGGCACTGCGAAGCAACTCCACTCGCTCAGGCTGATGTAAGGTCCTCTCTGGAGTAGCTGCAGGCTTATCAAAGCAGGAGTCCTGAACGTTCTTCGGGGTGCCCACCACCCTCTCGCACAAAATAGCTCTTGTGTGAAAGCAGGGCTACCACCACCATGGGTGCTCCTCTTGAGTCTGTGTACTGCAGTGATACTTGGAGTCCTGCTCCACCAGGTGCTATCCAGACAAAAACATCTTCAACAAGCTGTTTAGCTGGGCATCTGGCGGTTTTCACAAAGAGCCGCCTGCTGCAAGAAAGCAGCCCTGGATGGGTTGCAGAGACTTTCTTAAGAACTGGGGAAGGAATACCCCAAATCACTAGAGTGGGTGAGTGATGATCACTGCAAACAGCACCGCTACTGCAAAAGCAAGGAATGGAGGTGTTAAGATGGCTAATGTAATACCTTTGTGTTCCTCCAGCAGACCAGCTGCTATCCAACACATCACAACCTTTCTGCTGCACCTGGGGGTGTGTGAGAGAGAGAGACTGGGGTGGAGGGTGTATATAGCTGAGGCCTGGCTTAACAGGGGGAGGGAGCTCTCATTTTCTGGAAGCTAGAATTAGGGATGTAAATCAATCATCAGCTTGAAACCAGAATGTTTGTGCTAAATAGGAGAAGGAAAGGGGTCAGCAGGCTAAGATGACACAATGCCTGAGCCCACTAAGAGGGAGAAAGAAGATGCAGTGACCTATTTACTATGAATGAGATTTTTAAAAGGAAGTTAGGAATGTGGAGAGGAGGAAAAGAGGAAGTCAAACCACGTCAGCGTGGGGACAGCCTGGGCCGCGCAGGGGTCGCTTCCTCCAAAGTAACCAAGCCAAAAGAGTGTGATGCAACATATAGTAAATGCAATGAGCTGTACAGAAAGGGAGAAGGTTTTGATGTAACTTGGGAAGTGTGAAGTACCCTGCAGCCATCCCCCTGTGTTTCAGTCTGATCAACGCTGTAGCACAGCTGTAAGCCAACAATACTTGAGTTCGTGGGAAGCCAAGGGGAGAGAGATGGCAGAGGGAACCCCAACATGGGTGGGGAGCCGCCTTTCACTTAGCATCTCCTAGGGGAGCTGTCTGTTTTTGCACAAAGGAGAGTTCATAGGACCAGAGCGCAAGGCTGACTCTTCTAGTTGGGAATATGGGATAGCAAGGGTCAAGGCCCTGCTCTGCCCAGGCTGGAGCGAGAACTGGAAGCTGGCTCTCCTAGGCTCAGCTGAGAGCTCCAGCCAGTGGGCTACTGCTGTTCTGGGGGCACAAGGGGGGAGCAGTTCTTGTATCTATTTTCAGTGGCGACGTGTACTGGAAAGAAAGTGAATTTCAGCACCACTCCCCCATGTTTTCAGGCAATGGAATGGTTGTTTGCGTCACGGAGAAGGATGCTGCTCACGCTCCTTCCGCTGCATTTGATGTTCAGTGTGCTTAGTAGCAGGAGGCGCATCAGCCCTCGGTCTGCCCAAGGCAGGCGCGTGCTGACCTCTGCATTCTGGGGAGGGGAGCAAAGGCACTGCCTGTGGTTTCCTCCCCTTCCCTGAAAGGCCCAGGAGAGGTTGTCGCTGTGACACAGAGGCTGTCGCCGTGACACAATGTCATTGTGATAAGTCATGACATGTCACAATGAGTCAACAGCATGATGCAAGCAGCTGCCTTGGAGCTGGGTGGATTCCTCCCAGGGGCCAGCTACCTGCTGGACAGCAGCCCCCCTGGGCTCAGGGCTGGAACAGGCCTTTCCAGCCCCTGGCCAGATGAGCAGAGACCATGGCTGAGGGTGAGTAGAAATGATTTTACGAAGGCAAAGTTGACGCTCAGTCAAGCTGATTACAAAGAGTCTGGCATGAACTGGTCTCCTGGGTGACTTCTGCTGCCGAATCTCCAGTGACTCCCCGCCCTTCTCGCCGCTCTAGAGAGCAAGTTAATGTCCTTTGCACTAAAACTTCCTTCCCCTAACAATTTGCCTTCTCAGCTCCAGCTGGTCTCACCCACCTGCTGCTGCCGTCCTAAGGAGATGCTGAGCAGACGCAGCCTCTTCTCACTCTTTCATGCGCGTGTTCAATGGAATTTACTGCCATAAATTAACAACATTAGCCAATTAGCCGTAGGAGTGAGCAAGAGCTGACAGCCAGGAAGCTGTGTTTTCCCTGGGCTGCTTGGCCATGGGGAGGAGTGGCTCTTGAGGGCAGTGGGAAGACCCAGGCAAAGGCCCGGCTAGGAGCCCTCTGCAGCGCCAACGTCTCAGCATCTGACAGGGTTCAAAGCCCCAAGGGGCCACCCGCTCATCTCATCTGACCTCACAGGCCATCAACCCCACCCAGCACCCTAAACCCTACAGCCACAGAGCATTACAGCCTAGCAGATCCTAGACTAGGATGCGCCACAGGCAGAGAACAAACGAGACCGAGGTGCCCATATCCTGGCACATAACCCACATGCTGCAGAGGAAGGTGAAAACCCTCCAAGGCCCCTGCCAATCTGACCTGGGGGAAAACTCCTTCCTGACCCCTCAGATGGCCATCAATTAGATCTACGCCAGTGAGCAAGCACCAGCCAGCCAAGCACCGGAGAGGGCGAATGCTTCGTGCCACCTCAGAGCTCTGGCCCACCCCATCCAGTCTCCCATCTCCAGCCACGCCCATCCCTGATGCTTCAGAGGATAGAGAATACATTGTGTGGGGGTGAGGGGGGAATCCCTTCCTGGGTGGTCAGCTGAAACCCCAAAGCATGAGCAATGGCCTCACAGATCCCTCTTCCCTTTTGAAGTAGAAGCCCCATTGTGGAGAAACCGAGGCACAGGGAGGTGGTGTAACTGCCCCACTTACACAGCGAGTTAGCAGCAGGTCTGGGAACAGGGTCCAGCCCACTCTCGATCTCATGCTTTAACCACCACAGAAACGTAGGGCTGAAAGGGACCTGGAGAGCTCATCAAATCCTGCCCCCTGCGCTGAGGCAGGACCAAGAAAACCTTGATCAGCCCTGACAGGGGTTTGTCCAACCTGCTCTTAAAAACCTGCAGTGCCAGGGCTTCCACAACTTCCCTTGAACACCTATTCCAGAGCTTCACTATTCTTATAGCTCGAAAGTTTTTCCTAGTATCTAACCTAAGTCTTCCTTGCTGCAGATTAAGCCCAGTGCTTCTTGTCCTGCCTTCAGCGGACACAGAGAACAATTGTTCACTGTCCTCTTTACAACAGCCCTTGGCAGATTGGAAGACTGTTTTCAGGCCCCCTCAGTCTTCTTTTCTCATGACTAAATGTACCTACTAGTTTTTAAGCTTTCCTCACAAGTCAGGGTTTCTAAACCTTTGATCATTTTTGTTGCTCTCCTCTGGACTCTCTCCAGTGTGTTCACCTCTCTCCTAAAGTGGGGCACCCAGAACCAGCTGCAGCCTCCCCAGTGCCAAATAGAACAGGACACTTACCTGCCTTCTCTTACATACAACTTTTGTCAGTACACCCCCAGAATGATAGTAGTCTTTTTTGCAATTGCATCACATGGTTGATTCATATTCAATTTGTGATCCACTGTAACCCCAGCTCCCTTTCAGCCGTACAACCACCTAGCCAGCCATTCCTCGTTTTGTAGCTGTGCAGTTGATTTTTTCCTTCCTAATTAACGTACATTGCACTGGTCTTCATTGTTGAATTCAGACCAGTTCTCTAATTTGTCACGGTTGTTTTGAATTCTAAACCTGTCTCCAAGGTGCTAGCAACCCCTCCCCACTTGGTGTCATTGGCAAATGTTACTTACAAGCACACTCTCCACTCCATTGTCCAAGTCATTAATGAAGCTATTGAATAGCACCAGACCCAGGACTGACCCCCGGGTGACACCACTAGATACATCCAGTTTGACAGCAAACCACTGATAGCTACTCGGCCTTTGGGCTTTCAAACAGTTATGCAACCATCTTACCATAATTTCACCTAGACCACAGGTCCCTAGTTTATGTGAATGTCACTTATAGTGTGTCAAAAGTCATACTGAAATCAAGCTATATCATGTCTACCCACCCCCCCTCAGCCCCGGGGCCAGTATCCCTGTCAAAGGAGGAAATGAGGTTGGTTTGGCAGGATTTATTCTTGACAAATCCACGGTGGTTCTTCCTGCTAAGCCTCTTATCCGCCAGGTACTGACTGATCAATTGTTCAATCATTTGTTCCAGTATCTTCCCAGGTATCGAACCACCCTGCCTCCTTTCATTAATGCGTGTTGGCAAAACGAACCCAGCCTTCCAGGAAACCTGCCACCCATCCGCACCTGGGGTAACTGCCCCCCCCAGCCTGTGACACCCACGGCTTCCCCTGGGGAAACTCCTCTCCAACCTTGGCAGTTTCTTGCTTCCTTGGTCTGCCAAGCAGAGCATTGTCTTTAAACCACCACTGAGAGGCTGGGTGACCTGCGCTGCTGAGAAACCGCTGTGGTGTTCAACGAGCCAAGGGAATTCTCCCTGGACTGGCGCTGCGGCCTGCAGGGAAGCGTGTCTGGCCTCGCAGCTACAAGCAGTGGGGGGTAGCTTCCCCGCAGCTCAGCTGGGGTGAAGGCTGCGCTCAGGCAAAGGCAACGAGAAGTGACAGGGATATGCAATGCATATGGGGCCTGATTCTGGTGTGGATCAGGCTTCGATAGTGAAGTGACTAGGGCTCCCCGGGGTGTAACTCCAGTATAAGTGAGAGAATCACTAGTCGCTTCCAAAGACTGCAGCTTTTTCGAGGCCACTGCCTCTGTCGCTCCCCCACCCAGCCCATATTCCAGCCCTCAGCAGTTAGCACAGAATCTCACTCAGATCTCGGTGCTGGGCTGGACGGTGGTTAGGTGCCAGTCGAGCAGGGACTGCTTTGTACAGAGTAGCTAACGGGGAGTTGCTCTGAGAGTTAAGCTCCATTGCCAGCCTGTCTGGAGCACTCGATTTCTGCCATACTCCCAGCAGCACCAGACGGGATGGGGCAGCAGCCTCGGCTGCCTCTGTGTTTTGCCATGGACGGTTCACAGATGAGAGCTGATCTCTTTGCACTATAAGTGCCAGAAGATGGCTGAGTGAACCCTGCTTTAACCAGTCAGATGCTGATGGGGTCCTGCTTGCTACCCAAACACACACGGGAGTACGCGCAGACCCGTGAGATTCTCCCCCTCCTCATTCTCCTTAAAGCCCCCACCTGCCCAAGGCCTGACCCACTGCACCATGACGTAGTCACCTTTCCTCGAATGGTGCTGAAACGTCCCTTGTCCCGTCAAGCCCCCCCAGCCGAACCATCGTCCACTGATGTTTTCCCAGCGCTGGTCTCTCTGGAGGGCAGGGATGTGAGGGCTTTAGGCTCAGGCAATTCTCTAACCAACACGGTTCCTTGACTCCCAGTACACGCAGAGCAGGGAGGACGACACTTAGGTTTGGTTGATATTAGAAGTCAGGCCAACACGGCTACGTTAGTGTGAAAAACTCACAGCCCTGACCAGCCCGGCTGCGCCAAGCTGCCCTCCACTGCGGACGTAGCTGTGCTGATGAAAGAACACATCCATCCACATAGCTAACGTCCTGCGGGGAGGTGGCATTCCTACGCTTACGGAAAACCCGCCGGGGCAGAGGCCGCATTTACATGCCGGCGTTAGGCCAGTATAGCAATGCCGCCAGAGTCTTCATCGTGTAGACACCCCCTTAACCTAGCCTTTCCCCCACAGTTCTCATTGCGCACCACCTGTTCATCCCCAGTGGAGACTGTCACGCACAAAAGGAAGGCTGGTTAAGTGTGACTCCAGAGACCCGGGTTCTATTCCTGCCTCCACCACAGATGGTGCCCAACCTTGGGCAAGTTGTTAATTCTCTGCCTGGCTCAGCTGTAAAGTGGGGATGATGATACTCCTGCTTTCTTCATCTGTCTGGGCTCTTTAGACTGTAAACTCTCTGGGGACAAGGACTGTCTCTCACTGTGGATGTACAGCCCCTAGCGCAACAGGACCCTGTTCTGCTTTATAGCTAGTATGGGCAACTTTTTTCCCTGACCTACCTTATCTTCCCCATTCGGTCCCATCAGCAAGTCTGGATGTCACGTTGCCAGCCAGTGAAAATGGACCGAAGGCAGCTTCCTCCGACACTGGACTGAAGACGGCTTCATTAGACATCAGTGAACAGCAGGTAGGTCTATCCTGGGCAGCCTGCCAGTGCCACGTTGAGCCTGTGATTGGAGATGGAAGGTGGGAGGGGGGAATTTAGGGGTGAGATCCCTTGTACCACAGTTCTAGTGCTAGCTGGCTGCCCCAGGGCAGTGGCTGGGACCTGGTGCCTGAAAAACAAGGCCCCAGGCTCTTTGTCTTGGAAAGCAGATTACACCGATGCACGGCCCACCCAGGGGCGGCAGGTTTGTATGATTTTTGCTGATGCCCAGAACCGTTCTGTATTCAAGTCCTGCCCCCCCCCCTCCACATACCTGCCTAATGCTCTAGGAGGGAGTTTGGGTGTAGGAGGGGAGTTGGGGACAGGCTCTGGGAGGGAGTTTGTGTGAAGGAGGGCGTTTAGGTGTGGGATGTTGGCTCTGGGCTGGGGCAGGGAGTCAGGGCGAGAAGTGGGGACGGGGGTGAGCTCTGGGAGAAGTTTGGGTGTGGGGTGTGAGCTCTGGGCTGGGGCAGGGAGTGGGGTGGAAGAGTGGGGGCCAGGGCCGGGCTCTGGGAGGGAGTTTGTGGGTGGGCTCTAGGCAGGGGCAGGCGGTTGGAGTGTGGGAGAGGGTGAGGGGTGCAGCGCTTACCTTGGGTGGCTCCCGAAAGCGACCTGCACACCCCTCTGGCAGCAGCTCCTAGGCGGAGGGGCCAGAGGGTCTCTGCGTGCCACTTCCCACAGGCACTGCCCCCGCAACTCCCAATGGCCACAGTCCCCAGCCAATGGGAGCTGTGGAGTCAGTGCTTGGGGTGGGGGCAGCACGTGGAGGACCCCCCCCAGGCCATAGGGCCATTTCACCCACTTCCGGGAGTGGCATGGAGCAGGGCCAGAAAGGAAGCTGTCTTAGCCCTGCTGGAGCCCGCCGGGCCCTTTTAAATTGCCAGGGGCAGCAGGCAGGGCTGGGAGACGCTCTAGGACAGGCACGCGGGGAGTTGGGGGAGAGACCTAGCCCTGAACCTTGGTGGAGCCGGGCCCACGGGCCCTGACTATTCCTGCAGCTTGGACACCATGGACCCAGATAACTTGCCCCCCTGGACCCACCGTGGGGATGGGCAGCTGCCCAAGGCACCCCGCTCGCTTAGAGAAGGGAGAGCCCATTCCCACACCTAGACACAGTGCAGCGGGAAGGACCTTTCCCTCTCTCCCTGCAGTGCCCTGGCTCAGAAAGTCAGGACTCCCAGCAGGGGCAGAAAGCCCAGAGCCGTTCCCCGGGGTTGGAATGGGAGCTGGTGCAAGTCAATCCTTTTTCCTTAACACTCCCTCCCCCTGCCGTCCCCCATGGATATTTTCCTTGGTTTAGTTTGCAGTGAACAGGGTGGTCAGCATGCCCTTGGTCACCTCCGTTTACGAGCTGGCCCCTGCTGCCTCCTGCCCCAGCACCGAACTCACCTGCAAGCTGGCAGAGAAAGAAGCAGGGCCCAGGGCCGCGGCAGCCGTCTCTCCTGCCCAGCTGGCTGCAGCTGAATGGGGTGAGTGAGTCGTGGGTCAGCGGCTGGAGCTTGGGGAGTAGGAGGGGAACCTGAGGGTGAAGCTGGAGATTCCAGCCGCTGGGAGAAGTTGGACTGGTTTTGATCCTTTCCGTCAAGGATTCTTGCACTGGGCGCTCCCAGAAATTGGGGCTTTCTTGGGGCGTGGCAGCATCATTCCCAGAGCAGGGAGATCGGCTGGAACCAGCACAGTAAAAATGGCAGCGGAGCCAGGGCTGCACCAGCGGCAGCACAGACTAGCTGCCTCAGGCCCACTCCCGGCTACAACCCTAGGAGCATCCTTGGGGCGGCTAGTCCGGCTGTGCAGCTGTTCTTAGCATGCTGGCTCGAGGACAGCGAGCTGGACCCAGGTCTGATGGAGGTGCTCTCTGTTTTCCTATCACACTCTGCCATGGATAGGGGCTCAGTCCCAGTCCCTGGGGAACAGCTGTTTGGGGAGAGGAAATTCCCGAGCTTGCAGGGTATTCACACTCCCTTTGAGAGCTTCCTAGGATGCAGCAGAGAGATCACAAGCTGGGGTGTCGGAGGCAGGGCTGGAACGCAGCCTGTCTTGCCTCAGGAAGTCAAGCACTAGTTCACTCCCCTTCTCTGAGGCCCAGACAGGTGACAACGGAAAGGGGAGGGTGACACTGGCCCATCTGCAGGGGACACACGCTGAGCCTGGGGGGGGGGAGTTCAGGGCAAGTGGCTCCATGTGGATCGATCGGCATTTAAAGCACAGCAGGTGCCACACACTCCATCTTCGCAGACACAGCCGCCCCGCAGCCTATGCCCGATCCCTCGGCGTCTGCCCAGCGCTCCACAATGGCTCTTAACCACCTTGCTGTCTGTCCCCACAGCTGGGCCAGCCAAGGAGACCAGCAGCAACAGGCTGGATAAAGGGAAGCTGCCAGCCCCTCCACAGCCACGCCAGCAGGTAACTATCTCTACCTCCGCAGCCTTCTCGGGAAGGGCATCTCCCACTGAGAGACAAACCCAACCCAGGCGTGGGGAACTATTGGGGTGAGCCGCCGTTGGGGCGGCCAGTTGCTGATTGCCATGGCAATGCTAGAACACCGACTACTGCGAAGAGCCGCTCGCTAGCTGCCTGCCTGGTACTGACGTGGCCTCCTTTTCCCCGGTATCTGAGCACGTCACACTCTCTGTCCAACCCCCACCTCGAGGCAGGGCTGTTAGCCCATTGTACAGATGGGATACGGAGGCACGGGCGGGCTAAGTGACTTGCCCAAGGTCACACAGGCAGTCAGTGGCAGAGAAGGGAATTCAACCCACCCTAACCATTGGCCCTTCCTTCCTCGTAGGCCCAGGATCTGCTTGGAAGGAAGCAGTCGGGGGATCTCAGACATGGGGGGCAGCAGCGGGAGCCCCTCTTGCCTAGGCAGAAGGGTTGTTAGTGTCTTGGTGTGAAGGTCTCCCCAGGATTAGCTGGGGGAACTTGCTCTTCTGACCCACTGCCCTCTCCCTCCTCTGAGTCACCGCTAGGTCTTGCTCCCTGACCCCAGCTACCCCTGCTTCCAGGTGGTGACAGACACAACAGAGCCGGTCTCTTCCGAAGAGACAGAGGCCACGGCGGCAGCAGCCAGCGCGGCGAGCGGAGCAAACGGCGCAGGGACCAGCAGTGGCCCCAAGGCGGCCTGGGCCAACGATCCAAGCCATCGCCACTTGGGGGGTAGCATGACCAGCAGCCTACGCAGCCTCATGAACTCTAGAGTGGGTCAGCTCTTCCTCCGCAGCGTGGACAGAGCACTGGACAAGTCGGAAGAGCTGATGAATCGGTATCTGCCCCTGACGGAGAAAGAGCTAGGTGAGAAGCTGCCCGAAGCGCCGCTCTTCTTGGGGGTGCTATAACAGGGCTGAGTCTCCCAGATCTCAGCACCCTCCTGCCATTGTCCCCTCTCCCCACCAGCACTAGGAGTCACCCCTTGTGTCTGCCACTCCTGCAGCAGGTGGTCTCTGGACCTGCTTCCCCAAGGAACTCAAACAAGTTTCCTGAGGCTTCCTATTTACCTCCTGGGAAGTTGCATAGGCCCAGACCCTCCAAGAGGCAGTATCTGGGCTCCAAACTTCCATTGAGATCAATGGCGCTTAGGTACATAAATACCTGTGAGGCTCTGGACCATAATTCCTGCCTCCTCCTCAGCGTGGGGTCCGCCTCTCTCTCTCTCCAGCTGCACTCACAATGGAGGGGCTGGACACCTCCACAGCAGAACACCACAGGAAGGGCTGCTTGGTGCGGCTGGGCTCCCTGTCTACCAGTCTGCGGAACCGGGCCTTCATGCTGATCCTGAATAAGTTGAGACAGACCCGGCAGAACACTCACGAGAACCTCTCTCAACTCCACCAGACTATCAACCTGGTAAGAACATGCCCGGCCCTCTCCTCGGCCTGCAGACTGTCCCGCCTGGGAGCCGCATGGCCTCGGGCTCCGCCAGATCGCTGTTATTCGGGATGCTCGCTCGGTTGGGGACGCTCGCCTCTCCCCGTCCAGCCTCCCTCTCTGCTCTCGGTCAGCTCACTGTGCCCAGCCTGACTCCAAGGTGCTTTCTCCACCCTGCAGATTGAACACATCCAGCAGGAGAAGCAGCTTCCTGGCAGCCAGGAGAAGCTGCACAGTATGTGGGAACAGTGGAGCCAGAAGCAGGAAGTGGGCCTCCAGACCAAACCAAGAGGCAGCAAGGACAGCAGGTCCCCAGCCTGCAGCAGCACGGATCACAACTCCCAAGCCAGCAGCAGCAAGGACAGAAACTCCACGCAGCTAGAGGTATCTTCACTAGAAACAGGGTCTAAGCCAGTGACCACGGCGTCCAGGCAAACCTCACGTCACTAACTCTCCCTTTGCTGTATCATGGCAGGTGGAGTCCAAGACCTTGGCGATGTCCCGTAGCCTGTCGCAGCAGCTGCAAGTTACGTACCTGAACCTCTTATCCAACGTCAGAGGCCTCCCCACACGTCTCCAGGAAAAGATGCAGGAAGTGCATCAGAACATGGCGGAGCTGCACGGGTACTTCTCCTCGGCCAACTCCTTCCAGGATTTGTCCGGCAACATCCTAAGCCAGAGCCGGGAGAAGGTGGCCAAAGCTTGGGAGGCCTTGGATGAAGTGATGGATTTTCTGTTGCAGAACCCTCCTGTAACGTGGCTTGTGGAATCCTTGGTTTCCCTGGAAGGGGAGCTGCTGGAGACAGAGGAGAAGCCAGATATACTGAAAGTCTTGAAACACTACGAGCCACAGGACTGCAAAGATGACTAGCTAGTCAGCTTCCGCCGGCAGACCTACCAAACCCTTTGAGCAGACAGAGACCTAACCCTGAACCTCTACTAGGAGCTTTGGTTTTACTCTAGCCCTCTTGGGATACACCCCAAATGTGACACCCCCCAAGTTAAATAGCCATATCCAATAAACGGAAGGCTTTGTCTTCCAAGCATCCTAGATCTCTTCCAAGCCAAGACAGCTGGTGCCAGTTAGCGGGCTTCCTGTTCATTGCAATGAAGGGAACACCTAACTGATTCTCTCTTCAGTGCCCTTACTGTACATGTTTGTCCTTGGCACGGTTATATTCCCAAGCGGTAACGCTCCTGGAATGAGTTATGGTCAGTTATTTCACCAAAGAAGGTGGAAGGGTAACTAGTTGGCTCTCAGGCAGAGGAGAAGCGCTGCCTTTTAAGAGCTAGCATCCTAGGCCCGGTCTACGCTGGGGTGGGGGGTGTCGATGTAAGATACGTACCGTCAGCTATGGGAACATCGTAGCTGAAGTCAACGTTATCTTATTTCGACTTATCTCCCGTCCTCACGGTGCGGGATCAACAGGCCCCGTCGACTCCACTTCCGCCCTGGTGAAGTTCCGGAGTCGACGGGAGCGTGTTTGGGGATCGATATATTGCGTCTAGACGAGACGCGATATATCGATCCCTAATAAATCAATTGCTACCCGCCGATCCGGCAGATAGTCTGGACATACTCCTAGTCTTACCATTAAACTTGACTTCAAAGGCGATCTTAGCCACCGCTGGGCTGGAACCAGGAACTCCCCACCACCGCTTTGGGACAGGAAGTGACGAATACCGTAACTAAGCAAGAGCGTGGAGAGCATTTATTTTTAGAAGGTTCTGGAATTTGGCCAGGACAGCAAGATTAACCACCTCTTTTCTCTGCGTCCATGGGCCAGGAGCTCTCAGAGAAACAATGTCCTTGCTAAAAGACAACCCCACCCACAGGCATCTTGATGTGAACCTGAGACAATGACATGGTCATGACTTCCAGAGAAGAGCATCACCCACTGAATTAGCAGCAGCTGCACTTCTTCCAGCACAGGGGTGTCCAGGGGAGCTGGCCCATTCACGTTCCCTTCTAGCATGTCCTGCTTAGAGAGCTCAGCCAGTGGGTGGTTGATTTCCCACATCAAGGAGATTCATCGGGCTAAGGATGGACCAAAGCTCAACCGCCCGGATGGCCTAATCACCGTGAAATACACACATAAAAACGAGGGGTCTCGGATTCCCCTCACCTGTCTCCTGGGGGCTGGACCAGCTAGACAGGGCAGGCAGCAACCCCCCCCTCTCATTTTCCCTGTGCCTACAACAGTCTCCTGCCCCACACCCTCTTAGACTGCTTCGTGCGCCCCATGTTCCTCTAATTGCAGTTTCCTGCCTAGCTCCACACCCGCGGGCTCCCTGCTCCCACCTTTCCTTTGCCAGAGCCTCACACAGTGATGAAGGCACCATCTTGCCTGAGGGCGGCCTGACTTCCCACCTGTTGACACTATGGGACGACGGTAGCCACCGTTACCGGGGGTCAGGCTCACTTCTGCCTACCAAGGTTAAGGGGCTATAGAGGCCGTCATGCTGACTTCAGGCCCATTGACATGAAGGTGCGATGGTGGCCATTTTGGCTGAGGGCAAAATTTCAGCAGGAGGCCGAAACCAAGGAGAATCTTTTAAAAGCCACCCAAACATCAGGAGAGCTGGTGACATTTCTACCCTCCCCCCCGTTCTGAGTTCCCAGCCCCTAGCCAATTTCATTTCAGCTACCCACCTGCAACAGATGCCTTTCATCTTACACCCCGCTCCCCTTCATCACAGCCCTTCGGACAAATCCCCCACCTCCCTCACACCCCCCACTGTCCCTAGCACATAGATAGCCCCCCATCACCAAAGTAACTGAGTGCCTCATACTCCCCCCACCAACCCGTCAGGCAGAGCAGTGCTGTTACCCCCACGGTGGAGATGGGGAACCGGAGCAGTGAGAGGCTAAGCTAGTCTCAGCAGGAGCCTGGGGCAGATCAGGGACTTGGGCCCCTGGTCTCTCAAGACTGAGGCTGGCACCCTAACCACTGGGCCAGCCTTCCTCCCTAGAGGGGGGATGCCTTTGCAGCTGTTTGTAGGGAGGGAAAGGCCGAGGGAGCAGCGGTGTGGATCAATGGTCTCACAAGCCCCAGGAAATGTAGTGGAGGTTCACTAAGGTGATCACCAGGTCCGAGCAGGCCCCTTCTAGATCCTAAATTACAGGGTGTACAAAGATGACTTGATATCACCTTGAACCCCAACCCCGAGCATAGGAGCTGAGTAACTACGAATCAGGCCCTACTGGTGAAACTCACCCCCATGTAGGTCCCGGGTGAATTTGGGCCATTCTTTGCAAAACACGATTGCTGAGGTCTAGTGCTCTGCCAAATGCCACCAGCCCTTACACAGTAACTCGTCAGCTCCCCCACCTATAAAGCCAAAGGGGAGAGAATTGGCAAAGCAGGACTCCAACCATGGTAAACTGCATGGTGCACGGACATGCTCCTGGGGAATACGTGCAGCGCTGACATGGGGGGCCAGGTTAGCACGTTCACGAGCGCTACGCTAACTGCAATGGCGTCACACCAACGTGACGTGCATCAGGCCAGCATATCCTTTAGCTTTGCTCCACCCTGACATTACCATGCTGGGACCAGCCTGGTTGCCATGGGCCCTAAGGAAAGACAAGGGCAGTAAGTCTTAGAACTAGGCATCCCCTCTGATTAGCAATCTCAAGCCCTATAATACAAAGCGGTGGTGTGGGGGAGGGACCAGCCCAAGACTCAGGAGGGCTGGGTTCGATTCCTGGCTTGACCACAGATTTTCTGTGCCCTTGGCCACATCACTTAACTTCTCCGGGCCTCTCCCCCTTGTAAAGGGGAGATGATGCTTTCCTGCCATTCATCTTGTCTGTTTCTAGACCGCAAGCTCTTCAGAGCAGACAGCACTGTCTCTAAGACTATGGCTACACTACAAAGCGAAAAGCCACGCAGCGTAGCTGCTGTTTGTCAGCAGCAGAGAGCTCTCCTGCTGACAAAAAGCTTTCACCCCCCACGAGCAGCAGCGGCTGTTCACACCAGTGCTTTTCACTTGTAAAACTTTTGTCGTTTGGGGTGTGTGTGTGTTTTTTTTTTCTCAACACCTCCAAATAACCAAAGTTTTGCCAACGAAGTGCCAGTGTAGACAAAGCCTTAGTCTGTGCAGCACCTGGCATGATGGGGCCCTGGCTCTTTGCTGGAGCCTGTAGGGACACCCATCATACAAACCATCAAGCCGTGCTCCCTACACACTGGGTTTGTGAAGGATGCACTCTGCAAACAGTGGTCTGTAAATAAGATCCTGATGCTGGCTGCAGCCGGTGTTTAAATTTAGTGGGTAAAAAGAGTCACGTTGGTTTATTTAGATTCTGTTTCTAAAGTTTACAGTGCATAGGACCAGCGAGGAATATAAAACCAGAGTTAAGCTGCAGCTTCTGGAGGCTGGGGGGGCTGATTTGGAACAAGCTACCCTAGTGGCCTGTTAAGTGCTGCCTTGTTCTGCAACTCATCTGCCTGCAGTGCAAAGGAGACAGTCGGAACACTCATCTTCCTTTTCAGATGGACGAGTCTTTATTTTACATATACAAAAGCTTAAGATCGGTCCGAAACACATCAAAACCTAAAGATGTTTCCTACTCCTGCTGCCTGAGATGAAGCCCTCACGCTGTTGTTATTCGTAAGCAACTCTCTTTTTCAAGTGGATTTTAAATAAAAGCAGCCAGTGGCAGCCCCCCATACTACGGGCACCCCTCAAAGAAGCATGACAATGCAGTGCTCCATTCCCAGCCTTCAGTTCGCTGGAGTGATACAGCCTCTGGCTTTAAGTGTCCTGGGTGCTGCAGGAGAGGATGTCCCCACATGATTCTGGGGCTTCAGAGCAGTAGGGAACTGGGAAGGCGAATGGGCTGGAGATTTCTAATTAGAAGGTCCTGATAAACATGCCCTGCAAAGTGCGGTTACACCACGGTAGGATCTGTACTCAGTGTTGGCATACCATGTTTCCAAGCCAGAGCTCTGCTGGCTTTTCACCCACACCGAGTTTTGGCCCTGAAGAACCAGCACAGCTTTGGGACCACACGCTGGAGTCAACTGGGCCATGCAGAATAGCTGCAACCCAACGGCAGAATCTCCAGGTCTGGGGAGGACAGAAAGAATCCAGGTGATTGTCATATCCCTGCTGGGGCAGGCAGTACCACCCCATCATCTCCGGCTTGTAAGACGGGCCAGGCTGGATCTGGTGCTGCAGGGCGACGAAACGTGGGAGCCCTTGGGCGTTATTTTTACAGCCACATTCCCGAGTCTAACCGCACTTCCAAAGGAAACACAAAGGACGTCCCTCCTTACCCTAGGGTTACAGCCATCGTCACGGGCTCAAGAAAATAGACGAATAAATGATATTTTTTTCATTAAAAAACCCTTTATATTCAGTTCATGTTGGTTTAGATCACAAGAATTTAGGGGGGGGGGGAACCCAACAAAAAACCAAGGAGACAAATACAAACATACGGCACAGCCTCCCCAGAAGTTCTTTCCTTTCACAGGAGCAGGAGGGGCGGGGGAACAAGACCTAGGCATCAGCTACAGTGCGACTTAGTGAAGTAACTCTGAAACATGGGGGCAAGGCAGAGCCGGTCTCCTTCACTGCCTTCAGTGCAGAGACCCTGCGAGTGTTTCTCCTCCGTGCAGGAGCCATGGCCTCAGCTGTCCTCCTCCTCCTCGGATTCTGACTCCAGGCGGACCCTCTCTCTGTCGGTACTGGGCCTTTTGATCTCGGGATAGTCTTGCGCGCTGCCAGGGAGAGCAGAGGAAAGTCACCCAGTAGCCTCAGCTCCAAGCTAGGAAGTGACTGTCGCTCGCGGGGAGCGAAGCAGGGAGGTAGGTGCTTGGGGTTACTGTATCCTCCTTCCCTCCTCATTCATACCCCTCTATGTATCCCTTCCCTGCCCAGCTGCACGCCTCTAGCCATCCACTCTCTCTGCTCCCCATTCCACACCCATCTATCCATCCCTCCCTTCCCACCCATCCACACGGAAGCCAAGCAACACCCCCCTCTCAACAGTACAGTTATAGGACATCCCAGTGAGTACACTGCCCCTCCTCCCCGTCACCCTAACTTTCCTAGCCCCAGGCATGGTGCCCCCAAGCCCACGGACCTGAGAAGAGAGCAATTGCCCCCAGGCAGGTGCCTCTCTGCTAACATGCACCTGCCCACAAGGATGGCTGGAGGAAGTCATGCTACCCGGGTTGGCAGGGTTTACACTCAGTTGCTGAGGGAAGCCCCATTGCTTGGGGCTGAGGGGCTGTAGAAACACCTGATCATACACAGAGGGGGAACAACCCTGCAGAAGCCTAGAAATAGACTAGCTGGCCTAGCGGATTTCTCAGGACTCCTTCGGTGCTAGAAAACCCAGAGACTTTGGCCTTAACACTCTTCGTAAAAGGCTTCTGCTCTGGAAGAGCTCCATACCCAGTCGCAGGCAGCAACCCATCACCGTGTCCCACAGCCTCCTTGGCCCTGTGGGCACTGTGAAGCTGCGGCCTCCTACCCTTCAGCAGGTACGAGATGAACCCCTACCACCCAGTCTCCCCAAGCCAGAAGCGGATGCTCACTCATGTGTGTCTTCTGGGGATGCCTCTCGCTCTCCGTCGCCAGATCCCTGGGCTTTGTCTCGCTCCTTATCCTCCACGCTCTCCCCTTTCTGGGACATGGATTCACCGTTTACGGGGGCTGACAGATCTACAGTGGGAACAAAGCAGGGGAGGAGAGGACACGAGGAGATGGGTGCACACATTCGCATGCTTGGCTCCCAGTTGGAAGCAATGGCAGCTGTTGCTTTCTTTTTCCCCACTCTCTTTGGTACTTACCTGGTCCCGTCATGGGAGGAGCTGACTGCCTTGCAGTTTTGAATGTATTTAGGGAGCTGTGAGGCAGGGAAGAGCTATTATCCCATTGTACGGAGGGAGAAGGGGCTAAATGACTTGCCCAAGGTCACAGGGGAAGTCTGAGGCAGAGCAAGGAATTGAGTTGCAGGCTGCTAATCTAATCGTTAGGCCATCCTGCCTCCTGTCTCTGTCTCTCTCTCCGGATCAAGCCAAGATGGCAGCTCCACAGCCCTGGAGACAAAAATTCTCCAGTGGTCCACAGCACAGCGGCAGCAGGGAAAAGATCCCCGCTCAGCGCCATCCCACCAACGCTCCGGATACCTCACCGCTAAGAGGGGAAGAGATCAGTCCGGCTCTGGGGCCTGCTCAGTCCTTACCCTCTGCTGAGCTCACTGCCCGTTATGGAGGTGGATTCTGGAACATGGCCAAGGGCCGCCCCAAAGGGGCACCCACAGCCACCAGACGATGCTTGGCTTGTCAGCTCTTCAGAGCAGGGAATTGCTTGCTTTGTGCCTATACAGTGAGCAGCCCCATGGGTCCCTGGTCTCGGATAGCGTCTCTATAGGCACCAACAGGTGTTGGTCACTATCCATCTGGGGAAGATTTAAAGCGGCCACCTAAAGGCGAAACTACTCCCATTTGCTCCCCACTGGTGTGAATCTCGCATTTAATTTATGCATTAAGCATGAGTCGGGGGACACTGGGCTCTGCCAGTCAGGCTGTAATTAACCAGAAGGGCACTTCCCTGAGGTTTACATGCAGATCTTGGAGGTAGACGCTGCTCCCGCTCTCCTGGCCATTTGGGTGTTCTTACCCCCACAGCCCCGAACCGAATGGTGACATCACGGGTGTCTGGGGTGTAACCTGCAGCAGTAGGGCACTGGAGGCAAAGAATTAACATGCCCCCTTCTTCAGGCAGTCTGCTGCAAATATCTGCATCGCTACAGCTGCTAGGACAGGCGTCTCCAGCATTTCCATGCTGTGCCGAGCTTTGTCAGAGAGCGACCCTCCGTGAGCCTGCCCAGCTCCCACCCCAACGAGCCCACGAGGGAGGATCCTGTCGCCCTCTGTGCCCCGCAAGGAGAACCGCTGCAGTAGGAAATTCCCTGTAAGACATGGGGAGACAGTGACCCCGCTTCACAAGTGATAAAACCAGGGTCCAGTCTCTCCGGGGACAGGCGGGCTGAGTCACTGGAGCATCTTTTGCTTTCAGTCTCAGAGCGTCATCACAAAAGAAGAGCCCCCGCCCTCATCACAGGGCACCGCAGGTTTGCTGTGTGCCCAGGCAGGTTGGGACCCTCCCAGCAGCATGAATTATAGTTACCAGCATTGGTCTCCTCCTCTTCTTTCTCGTTCTGGGCCTCCCCTCCCGACAGCTTCTCCTGGCCCTTCTCTGCATCTCCCTTGTCTTTCTCCATCCCAGTTTTGTTGGCTTTCTGGTTCACCTCGATCTTCGGCCCCAGGACGCGTGACTTCAGGCGGGTGTAAACCTCGGCAGCCTTCTCCATCACGTCCTTGTTAGCTTTGTAGCGACGGATCTGTCACATACACACAGTGAGGCAGGGCTGGCCACAGACTGGCCCCCTGTCCCAGAGAAAGGCGCTCTCATCCCCGCACACACCTCCCTTATCCCACCTCCATCGTACCTTTTTCAGCGTAGCCACCACATCAGTGTGTTTCTGGAGGATGTGAGAGGTGACCTGCAGGGTTCCCAGCTCTTCCAGCGCATTCAGGCACCTCTTGATATCCTGCAGGTAGAGAGAGGTCAGAGATTTATCTCCACCAGGCAGAGGAGGTGACGGACTCAAGGAGTGCTCAGTGAAGTATCTTAGTGGATTATTCCATCCCCTCTCAGGCTTCATGCAGCATGGAAACCCCAGGATCTCTCCCTCTCCTTGGGGAGGCTGGGGGGCAGAGACACTGATAAAGAGGCTGGAGACCCTCTTAGGCTTAGATCCAAAGTCTATAGCACTTGCCACACAGACTCATCTTTGTCCCTCTCCCGAGACCCTGATCTTCCTCCTAAACGAAGCAGCCTACCCTCACCAGGAGCTGATGCCCGCTAGGCAACCCATCCCCACCTTCAGCTGTGCCACTACTGCATGGATCCACATCAGGTAGGCACTGTAGCGAAGCTGCCTATCAGCAGAGAGCACAGCTGTGCAGCAGCTGGGACGCTGGGAGCTAGGCAGGGGAAATTCTCAGAGATAGGGAAGGAGAGCCCAGGGAGAAATAAAAATCACCTTTGGCACCATCTAGTGGCAAAGCTGAGTATTGCTCCTTTAAAACAGTGCGGAATCAAATGTATCACATAGGACTGTAGGAGTTCGACATGGAAGAGACCAATCTGATCAATGAGTCCATCCCCAGGCAGCAGAGATCTCAGACAATAACAGGACACTACGGTTAATATGCAGCATGAAGAATGTGCTAACAGATCTTGGAGCTGGCTCGGATGGAGGTTATAAGGAGGAAGAGGAGGACCAGGGAACCCCCCACAGATGTCAACATTTAAGGCTGAGCACCCCCGAACAGCATGAAAGCCAGAGAGTACTCCACACAGCTAAGAGCGGAGGCAGATCCTGGAGGCCTCAAGCCTACGAGATCATTCAGCAATCCACTGACTACTAAAAGCTGACAGATGCCCAAAGACAACAGGGTCTGGTCCCGTTCGGCCTGACGGTGTGTGTGGTGCAGTGGACCTACAAGGGTTCTAATCAGGGGAAGTTTGACACTCACTTTGCACAGGCGTCAGTGACACAGAGCAGGGAGGAACAGACCCCAGTCACTGATAGTCCGGGGACACCCAAGCAGGAGGGACCACTCTCAGACGATCCCCTCCCCAGCCCCCTCCCAACTCACCAGTACTCACCGGATTATCAACTTTCAGGGCAAACTTGATCTCGCTGTGAAGTTTCTGAAGCTTCTCTTCGATTGTAGGCTCTAAGATCATGTAAAATAAAGAGGCCAAGGCATTAGCCCCCTCTTGGTTGGTTTTAACTTGTCTTTAGCCTGCTGGACTCCAGCAGGACACTGGGCATTTGAAAGCCCACTGGGCATCTGGGGCCTTCAGCTCTGATTCGATATGACCCCTGGCCTCCTGGGAACAGGCAATATGCAGAGTCTCCCCAAAAGCAGGAAGGGTTGGGAATGGGCTAACATCAGAGTCATTGTCGCTTGGTTATCCTGAGCTGGGCACCTGGCTTGAACTCCAAAGAAACATCCTACAGCCAGCCTGGCCACACCCCGCCCCAACAGCTCTGTACTGAAAAGCCAAATCAGAGCAATACACTGGACCTCTTTTGGGGAGACTCTCTGTACCCCATGCCCCAGGCCAGGATAACTGAGCAGGGAAGTCCCTCTCCCCTCCCCAGAAGTAACCTGCTCTCTCACCCTTCTTCTTCTCCATCCTCCTCTCTGGGATCACGTCAGACTTTCTCCGGCCTCGCTCCACTCTTAAGGGTCTGCAGCGGGTTAGGGAAACAAGAGTAAGAAGCTGCTCATTTGCACCTCTGCAAGTTAGAAATACTCCGGTTAGGAGTCATACCCACTGCCCTGGCTTACAGCGGAGGACGATGGTCTTGCAATTCTCACTGGAGAGGGCAGGGGGATGCCCAGCCTTCCTGGCAGAGTTTTACCCACCTGGTTTACATGGTAGCACACATGGCCCTGGCACCACCTGCTGGAGGGCTTGGCCTACTCCAGGTGCATTAAATAAGGGGAAGGGGTTGCACCAGCTCTCTGGGCAGAGATAACGCTGCTGCTGAGCACTTCCCCAGTGCTGTCAACCTTGGATCTCAAAGCACTTCACCAAGGCGGGTGAGAGTCAGCAATCCTGAGGCACAGGAGGGACTAAGGCCCAGACTCTCAGACACGTCCCGGTGTTTGAAGCCCAGCTGGTGACATCTTGGGCTTCATTTGCTGAGGGGCTGAGCGCCCTTAGCTCCTGTGGAAATCAGTGGGAGCTGGGGGTACACCAAACCTCTGGAGAATCGGGCTCCAGGGACTGAAAACTTACAGGCCACTTCTGATGTGTCCCAAAGTGATCTGCCCAAGTCACACAGCAGGTAAGTGGCAGAGGCAGGGTAGAACCCAGGGTCCTGACTCCCACTTCCATGCCTCATATGCTGGACCTGAGTGATTCCTATTTCAGGCCTGGAAATTACAGCCCCCTCCCCACCCCTCCTGGGGAACAGGCTACTAAGGGCTCTATCAGCAGTTCTTGACTCCTTGCAGCCCCCTCTCCCTGGGAGTGGAGTCCCAGTAATGACAGCAGGTCTCAAGAGATGTTCCCTTGCTCAGAGAGGCCTGTGACCCTGTCACTCCCCTACATGGTACCGGCCCTGCAGGCTGCTTGGACCATCCAGCTGAGGCGGGCTCGGTTAAAGGCACACAACTAGAGACAGATCAGAGGTGCCTTAAAGATTTGCTCCAGCACCACCTCCCTTCCCTTCTTAACGCCGTTAGAAACCCGGGAGGGGAGAACCACCTTGCCACCTCCCTGGAAAGCTGCTTGTGCCCAGAGTCGCAGGTGCTTAGCACAGCTCTGCCATGGGCTCCAGGAGGGGAACCTTCCCCCCACCCACCGGGGGGAGTTGTCAGCCAGGAGGCACGGGAATCTCCACCCCCCCACACATCCAGGGGGAAGGGTCAAGCACAAGGAGGAATCGAGGGCCCAGCAGAAAGATGCTGACTTGTTGCGAGGTTTCTCCTCCGATCGGCCCCTTTTCTCCTTTAGATTCGGTTTCCTTGACAACTCTGAGGGCTGCTGCTTCTTCAGCGGCTTCTTTACCTTCAACAAGAGAACAATGCAGATGCTGAGGGCTGCGGCAGGCCCCTCCTCACCGCAGGAGGGGAGAGGATGGTGGTGTCCTATTCCAGCCCCTCCGACGCGTGGTCTGTGTCATGGGGGTGCCAAGAGCTGGGGCCCACTGGGTGTGCAGCGCCTAGCACAATTATATGAAAGTTTCTGCCCCAAAGAGCCTTCTGCAGCACCACCTAGAACCAGGCTCTGACCAACTGTAACCCTGTCCCCCTGCTACATATACGGCCTTGTGCTGCTCTGGTACCCAGAGGTCTGGTTTCAATCATAGTACTTATACAGGCTCCATTGGCATGGTATCCCTTTGCACACATATACTGTGGAGCCTTTTACCAGAGGATCTCACAGCTCTTTGCTGATATTAGACCCCACAGCTCCCCTGAGATACTCATTTTCCATCCAGGGAAAAACTGAGGCATGGATAGGTGCTGTGACTTTCCCCAAGGCTACTCAGTGAGTCAGTGGCAGAGCTGGGAACCACGCAGTCCCCAGCTCTGGCCATGAGACAACACAGATTTTACGGCTTCTCTCTCTGGCAGTGGAGATGGAGTGGAGAAAGGAGATTTGCTCATTTCAGACTCTCTTATCCCCCGGACAGCTCAGAAAATTGGCTTAGGCAGATGGGTTATGGAGATTTCCACCTCAAGCTTGGCCGTTCACATCTAGGCTGGGGCAGCAGTTTAGTGACCCATACAGTGGCGGTCTTGTGTGAAATGAGATTGACAGATCTCTGTCCCCTCCCAGCAACCAAAGGTCCATGTTACATCACCCCCACACCCCAACAATTAACTAGCCTCAGCGCAAAGACCAAGGACCGAATGGGCTGTGCAGGCTGTGACCCCCTTTTACCCCAAGGTTGGAGACGAGGCACTCTGGTAGGGTAGAGGGGTAACGTATGCACTGCTGGCCACGGTCAAGGGACAGCACTCCAGTCTCCAGGGTCATCAAGCTGCTACCAGAGGAGGTCACTGCTGTCTTAAGGGGAGAGGCCTCTCTCCAGAACATTGCCTGGTGCTTTAACTGAAGTCATAGATGCAAGAGCATCCACCCTTGGCTGGCATGAAATGCCACGGCAGAGACACTGGCAGCTCAGGGCAGCCTTCCTGCCCTCACGAGCCAAGCGGGCAGAATTCTTGCAGAAATTCCAGTTGAGTGCCAGTGCAGCTGCTGCTACAAAGCCCTGCTCCATTTCCTGCCATGCCTGGGTCCCACGCTGGCTATACTAGGGAACTGCTCTGGCCGGTCCAAATACAGCAGAGGACTCACACTTAGAGAGTTTTCCAATCCAAATGCCTGAAGCCCTCCACAAACTGATGCGCAGAGATCACTTCAACCAACGAAATGCAGCCAGCTCTGAGGTGGAACGCGAAAGCTGTTACGCAGCTTCCAGCAATGCCACACAACAGGCTAAGACAGGAAGTGAAGAAGTATCCAGCACCCAGTTGAAACTCCCAACAAATTTCAGTGAGGCAGAATGGAGGTGCCCTCGTTAGAATGGAGCCAGTATTCAGGGCTGACCTAACAGCTTCCCCCACAAAGGGTGCCATGGGATCCTCCCTGACAGCAAGCAGCTGGAGCCTGGTTCAACATCTCACCTGCAAGCCTCTGCGGAGGAGTTTGTTAACCAAACTAATTCAAGGTGGCTCTGTCCCACCCACCTCTTGTGACCCTGGCAGCTTATTCCCTGGCTAAGCTGCTCACCCAAGCGAGCCACGCTGACCGGAGCTGCCATGACAGCCCTCAGCTAACCTGGTGAGGCACCAGCGGGCGGCACGCCTGGGACATTCAGCAGGACAGGTTCCTCCTGGGTCTGGCCTGAGAGTTTCATGAGCAGTGCAGGAGTGACTTCACACAGACACAGCAGGGTGAGCCCCCTTGACCCCAAACCTTCCCAATGCCCCTCGATGCGGGACAGAACCATCTCAGAGGTGAGAGGGGCACTCCGCCTCCTCAGCTTCTCTGAGACCAACAAAGGTTTAGGCCAATCACAGGAGGGGTTCAGCGATGCCCCCAAACTCACTCCTCATGTGATCACTTGCCTGGACGCCCGGATCCCCCCGGTCCCACGTACTCACCTCTTTCTCCAGCTCCAAGTCAGAGTCCGATGACAACTGGTCCTTGCCTCGGATCTTCCTGCCCTTCTTGGCCACCTCGTCATCCATGCTGCTGTCACTATCTGAGTGCGCCTCCTCCCCCTTCTCCGCCTTCTCCTTCTTCTTTTCCTTCTCCTCTTTCTCCTGCTCCCGTAGCCGGCGGATCTCTTCCTCCTGCTCCCTCTTCCTCTTCTCCTCCAGCTCCCGGCGGCGCTCCTCGTCACGCCTCTTCCATTCGCTGATGCGATCTACGTCGCTGTCACTGTCACTGTAGGGGACAGAGGGAAATGGATCATGGGGAACAGGAAACCCACTGCGGAGATGGGGCCCGTGCACCCTCCACCCCCACTCTGAGCCCTGCTTCCACCGAGTCTTGTAGATGCTATGGAGCTCTGTGCCTCCCGTACTCTGGAGAGAAGCACCAGCCTTGCTCCCTGGTACATCAACTTTTTGCAGTGTCAGATTTTCAGTGGACTGTGGGGCACAGGCCACTGGACATGCCCTTGCCCTGCAGAAGTCTGAGGCCATCAAGCAGCTGTACACAGTTACCATCTCTCACTGCCCTCTCCTGCCCCCGAGACGTGCCCCTTTTCTGAATGAAAGGAGAGCTGGCCAGAGAGGTCTGCCTGACAGCCCTGGAGACTGAAGGCTTCCAGTTACCCCCAGTGGTGCATGCTTCCCGCTCAGCGCCTTGCCAGTGCCTCAGCCCTGATCTGGAGGGATCTCTGCATTAAGAGTTCAGTCTCCAGGTCCTATGCATTCCCCAGTCCCTCTGCCCTGGTTGCCAAGGGAAGCCCAATTAGCACCAGTTGCAGGGGTGGGATTCCTGTCTCGCAGAATTGTGAACTTCCAGCCTCGGTTTGGGCTGCAATTGGTATGTATGGGTCAAATCCCTCTGGACCCTGCGTTCTCCTCCCTACGCTCCACACAGGGCCCTTCTGGATAACTAAGCCTGTCTGGCATCTTGTCAGCTCCAGCCCCTTCACTTCCCTCTCGTCGACAGGCCAGGTCTACACCGGAAGCGTTGGCTGGTTTGCAATGTCGGTTAGGGGTGGGATTTCCACTTCTGCCAGGATAGCTTATTTTGCTTGGGGAACCCAGACTAGCTACACCAGCAAAAGCTCTCCTTCACGGTATCCGCGGAGTCTGCACTAAGAGGCTTTGCCAGTGTAGTGATGCTCCTAGAGTTACCCCAGGAAATCTTTTCTAGTACAGACTAGCCCTTAGCCAGAAGGGCTGCACAGAGCGGAGACTGTCTGGCAGTGACTGTCATGCAACTCACACGGGGCATCGCCTCTGGTGGCAACCAAAGCTACCAGCCCTCCTTGCTGGTTAGCCAGGCACTGACATGGGCCCCATTATTATTAAACATTTATATCGTGGCAGTGCCTCAAGACCCCAACATGCAGGGTGCTGGACAAATGTTTTACACCTGACAGTCCCTGCATTAAAGAGCCGAGGTGAGAGCTCTCCCTCTCCGGGGTGCCCAAGCACCTCCCATTTATTCATGCATTTGACCTCGGAACACTCCCGGGACTGAGGTTTTTAATTTTATCCCTGTTTTCACAGATGGGGAAACTGAGCCAGAGAGAGAGACCAGGCGACTAGGAAGTCTGTGGCAGAGTCAAGAATTGTACTCACTGGCCACACTCTGCTCATCGACTCCGGACTTCCCTGCGCCAACACGAAAGATCCCCCACCCCAGCTGACAACTGAGACCGGACACCAGTGAGATGCCCTGGCTAGCTCCTGGGAGAAGCCGAACCCACACAGAGCCTGGGGTCAGTGACCCAAGTCTCGGGCTGCACTCCTCTGCTTCTGGGCCAAAGGAGATTAAAGTGTCTGAATACCAGAGCAGGCATCCCAGCCAGTTCCTGGTGCCCCTCGCCATGGCCTCAGCGCTTACCTGTCGCTGCTGGAGCTGGTCGGAGCTCTCTCAGGCTTTGGTTTCCTGCCGCGAGGCTTTGGGGGCGGCTTCTCAGCTACAAGACACAAGGGATCAGGGG
This sequence comes from Gopherus evgoodei, assembly GCF_007399415.2. NCBI lineage: Eukaryota > Metazoa > Chordata > Testudines > Testudinidae > Gopherus > Gopherus evgoodei. The sequence goes on from NC_044343.1 coordinate 8,289,031, forward strand.
TTCAGCACCGCAGGACACAGTCTCCTTCCCACCCCCTCCGACAGCCAGACGCAGCGTGTGTGAAGGAAGGGTAACCCAGTCCAGGTGGGCCTGGGTTTCAGTCCATCTATTGGGGTGAGATTAATGAAGGCTCCCACACAAAAGTAGGTTGCTGAGCCCACCCAGCCCAGCTCCCTTCCAGAACTGCCTGGGAAGAGCTGGAAGAAGCCTGGATAGCTCCCCTTCAGCCCTACCTGGCTTCCTGCCCCGTGGAACCTTCTTCACAGACACGTCCGAGTCGGAGTCTGAATCAGAGTCCGACTTAGTCATGTCCACTGTCTCGTTTTCCTCCTCCGAATCCACCTTGGAGTCCGAGTCGGACCCCGAATCCACCTTCTGTGAGCAAAGGAGAAAACGTTGAGGGGGATCCGTGCGTGGGTCAGAGAGGAAGGGAGCTGAACTGCCTTCCCATGGGAACTATAAGTGGGACGAAAGGGGAAATATACCTCCAACTCCCTTAGGTAAAGGATCAGTGTCCAAGGGAAGCTGGGGTGATGCCCTGGCAAATCCTCACACACAGAGTTCTGTTATCAGCACACGTCACGTGGTGAAATAGTCGGTTTAGTCACCGAGGCTTTTGTTATGCAGGAGGTCAGACTAGATGACCACAAGGCCAGAAGACACCACTAAAATCAATGACTATCTCTTCTTGCTGTTCACCCCACTCGTCAAATCCATGTGCAGGAAGCCTGTTATTCCCGCTCACCCCTCCTAATCCTCCTGCCTCCTCTCCCTCTTCATTCATTCCTGTGGGCAACATGGAATCAGAAATTTAGTCTCTTCCGTTCCTCTCAGCTACTGTGTGTGTTTGGAATGCCTTTCCACCTCCAGGCAGGGACACGGGGTCTGTCTGACTGGCTAGCCACAATCTGTGCTGGACGCCGACTGGCAAAGACAAGCTCTCAGTGCCACGGGGCTAACCCGCAGGGAAAATGGACTAGCAACGGGGCAGGGCTGCTCGCTTCAAGGGCCCTTTACCTTTTTCTTCCTTCCACCTGCAGACACCCTCCTGGGAGCTCTGGTCACTGGCTTCTTCTCTGGAGTAAAGTCCTGGGAAGGGATGGACATATTTGAATTAGGAAAGGCCTCATTTTGGCTGCAGAAGCTTCACCCCAAAACGCTCAGCAGTAAACCCCATGCCCAGACAGTGAGAAGCCAGGGCACCTTCTGGATATACATTTGGGTGGCATCAGGGGAGTAAGGAATGGCCCCAGGTCAGCCCCCCCAACTCCTTCCCCTCCTCATTATCCAACAGCCCTGGACTTTGTGCTCCGCAGGCCACAGGTGCTGCCCCAAAACACAGGGGCTTGTCAACCCAAGAACAAGCTGTCCAGTCTTAACTGGGACAAGGATGTCCCGGCAAAGACGCATTGGGCACCTTAGAAAGAGCAGAGACCCAGAAAGACATGACTTTTCACAAAGCTGGAGAACAGCGGGAGAAAGACTGGCACACAGGTGCCTAGCCAGTCAGCGCCAAGTGGCATGAAGGCAGGCCTTGAAGACTCGGGTGGCCTTCCACACACCATGCCAACCTGTGCTGCCTGCTGTCACCACCCAGATGCCCAAGCCCTGGGCTGGACTCAGCGCTCATGGAAGAAACTGGCGACTGCATTAAGCCAGCAGGGGAAGCAAAGAGAAACTGCGGGGGGGGGAGGGGGGAGTAGCGCCACCAGGCAGGAGCCACTGCACTGGGTGCTACTGTCAGAGCAAAGAGGCATGTCTTCTCGTCAATGCCCTGTGAAAGGGGAAGCCAGGCATATAACGGCACTAGGCAAATGGTATGCGTACTGTAACGTGGCGCGCCACAGCCCCTCCGGAGCAGCAATGAGACAGGCTCGGAGGGCTGGGATTACATCTCTAGTGACTGAAAGGGCGACAGAGCATATGCGCTCTACTACTAACAACAATTTATGGAGACGCTGCTTGAGCTCAAGTGGTAGAGAGCATGTGTACATGTATATACCAGACTATTCCAAATTCTATTCCCCAGGCTTCATGTGGCCCATTTAGCTGACAACTGGGGTCCTACACGGTGCAAGAGAGAGGGCATAAGCAGAGTGCGCCTCATCCTATATTCTCGCCAGGATCCAGTTAGCTAAGCAGAACCTGCCCACCCCATCCAAACCACTGCAGCACGGGGGAATCCGTAAACCACTTAATCACCTGGTCACTATTTTTCTCTGACTCAGAAGAACTTTCTGAGTTCTCCTCTTCCGAGGGAGACGCACTGCCCTGGTCGAGGTCGCTGGAGGATTTCCGGGGTCGTTTAGCCACTGGCATCTGAAATCAGACAAACAGCAACATAATAGCTGCCGCAAGCTGGTATATTCCTCACTGTGCTGCACAGACAAAACTACACAGGATCTTCTCAGGGGGCAAGACAAAGATGCCACATGTATTCTGATAATTTGATTTATGACCAATAACTAATATCTTAATCTTTACACACACACACACCAGATGTTCTGCAGCTGCTGCATAGTTACCAGTCCTGAAGATAGCTTGAGTTCGTGGCTTGATTTTGCAGCTTGGGTTCGTAGCTTGTGGCGGCTAACTGGCCAGGAAAGCCGGGCACCAGGATGAGCTGGGTCTTGGTTGGGCATGCACCGATGCCTTCAATGTTGTCAGCAGAATGTTACCTCAAAAGTTTTCCATCTCACCCATCCCTTTTGCAGGCTTTAGTTTGAATCCAGAGTCTATAGGTCCTGCTGTGTCACACTGCCTCTGCGTTTGGTGATTGATCACCAATCAGTTGCAGGTGTGACCTTCCTTCTATTGTACCTTTTCTTTTTAGAGTGGACTCTTCTTACTTTGTTAGGGCTCTTGTCTGTATCTTCAGCCGGTGGGGTTTGAACTTTATTTCATCAGGACAGGCTGGGGCTGGAGGTTGATTCCATCATCCATACATACCTCATTCACACATCTAAACTAACTAATAAGAGTACAGCAGGGTCTGCAAAATGAAGGTTGGAGGAAGCTTTTATAAAATGGAGTGAGCGTTTTAAAATGGGGATTGAATTACAATATGGCAAACAGTGAACAGAAGTTACAATATAGACAAGTGTAGTGGATGGCAAACACTGAACAGAAGTTATACTGATAAAGTGAACAATTAAAACCAATTTCATTTATCAGTTCTACAACTGCTGCCCTCTCTGCCCACGAGATCAAACAAAATCTAATGGAGCAGGGCTTCAGCCACCACCCTCCCTACTGTCTTCTATATTAAACTCAGAACAGCCAGCATGCAGCCTACAGGTACACAGAACTCATGCCTGATCCCATGCACGGTCTACACATTGTGACAGCGTCTTCTGATTGATACCAGTGTGGGTGTGGCGTAAAACAGAGCCAGTTACGTCAGTCGGTGGGTTAGACCTGGTGTCTTGGCTACCTCTGAACTTGGGATTCTCTCTAATTTCCTCTAGAGTATCAACATGAGACCTTGTTTCACATCCTTCCTAAAAACACCCTGCTGTGCCGTGTGGCTGCCCCCAAGATAAATGCAGCTGCCTCTGGGGTGGATCGCAGCAGCTAAGTAGTGGGTGATGTGACTGCCTTATATACAATTTCTAAAGTGCTTCGTGAGTCATGTGCAAACTCGTTATATAAATATAATCATCCTTCTATTCCTAGCCAGGTGATTTCCCCCCCACAGATCACAATGGGGCAAACCTACTTTCATAGCTAGCGCTTTTCGTTTCAGCCCACTATGGTCGCTCCCCTTGTCGGACTCCTCATCGCTGTCGAGCTTCTCCATGGCTGCTGCAGCGACAGTAGCAACTGCCATGGCAGCCGATTCGTCTTCCTCCTCTCCTCCATCACTCCCTGCCACCGGGTCATTCTCAGGAACTTCGCTGTCGGAGGAGCTCGCTGGCTGAAGGGGCAAAGAAACGGAAAGGTCAGGAGTTACTGCTCAATGGCAGGTCTCATGATACATGTCAGCACAGCAAAGAAACAGGGAATAAGAGAGCTAAGCACGATGGAGAGGAGGATTGAACCTCACGTTGCCACATAAACAGCTGCCATCAGTGCTGCGATAACTCCCCTGCTGACAGCAAGCTAGAACCCACACTTAAGGGCGAGATCCGTGACAAGGGACAGCGTCATGCTGACCTTTTAAGGAAGCTGCTTCTACAGCAGTGGCTCTCAACCTTTCCAGATTACTGTCCCCACTTCAGGAGTCTGATTAGTCTTGCGTATCCCCAAATTTCACCTCACTTCAAAACGACTTGCTTACAAAATCAGACCCAAAGATACACAAGCGTCACTGCCACTATTACTGAACAATGGCTGACTTTCCCACTGTTACCGTATAATTAGAAAAGAAATCAATAGGAATCCAAATATTGTACTTACATTTCAGTGTGTAGTATACAGAGAAATATAAACAAATCGTCATCTATGAAAATTTACTTTGTACAGACTTCGCTGGTGCTTTTTATGCAGCCTGTTGCAAAACTAGGCAAGTCTCTAGATGAGTTGATGGACCCCCTGGAAGACCTCTGAGTACCCCTAAGGGTAAACATACCCCTGGTTGAGAACCACTGTTCTACAGCCCCTCTAAGCTCCCCTTGGCCAAAACCCCTGAAATCCCTTCCATAACCCTTTTGTACGCCATCCCCATCTAGATCATTGATGAACAAAGACAACTCCCCACTGGATCCCCTTCCATCTCTGGGGTCAACTAGTGCTGCACTCTGCCCTCATGATCCCACCTTCACCATGCTGTGCTGAAGGTATTGCTATCATACGGCCTCTCTGAAAAGCCCACCTGACTCCTCTTCCCTGGTGAGCCAAACTCCAGCTTTCCTTTTCTCCACAGGGTACTGAAGGTGGTGACCTTATCTCACCACCTTGAAAGTAACATTCATGACCAGTTCCACTCTGGCTTTCAATCCCTTCATAAGTGAGTGACTCCTCTTAGGGGGGCTGATAAGCCATTGATCACAGATCCTTCTTCCCAAAATACGTTATCCCGGGACGGCTGCAGATACTTTCCCATTTGAAAGTTTCCCATGAGGGGTTGCATTTAACCAGCCCTCTGCTCTCCCAGTTTGAATCCCACCTCTCTGACTGCCCCTTTAACCATCCGCAGTGAAGACTTCACAACTTCCTGTCATCCTATTATTATGCAGCACCTCAAAAGGCCCCACCTAGGGGTCTCAGGCCTCAATTCAAGAGCGCACATCATATATATGGCGATGATGACCAAGCTCTCCGTTTTCCTTGACTCAGTCTCCCATTTTTGTCATGACTGCCACTTCCAGTTACCTACTACCGGAATTCTTCCTTCTGGGAGACGTCTTTGCCCTACGTCCTTGACGCTCCTGGCATTCTCCTTAACTTTGCTCCCAAGACCAAAAACCTTCAAGTCACTCTTGACTCCAAATTCTTCTTTCTGCCTTTACAATGCCGAAGTTCATCTTTTCCTCAAGCCCATCTCTGCTGAAATCCCTATCTTTGCCTTAATTGCTGCCTTGACTACTGAAGGCCTCTCTTTAATGGCTTCTTAAAACCCTGTTCTGGGAACTTCAGAAAGGTCCAGAACAGCCTCTAGCTCCAGACACCAGGAGTTTGTCACCCCAGCTTCTCTTACATTCAGTGATTTTCCACTCATCTCTGTAGCCAATGTTAAGTTGCTCTCAAAACTCTCCACGGAATCATCTCACTCTATATCTATGCCCGTGTATCCAGTCATCTCTTGTGCTTGTTCACTGCAATCTATGGTCTCTCTCTCAAATTCTGCTACAGTTTGGGTGGGCGGTTGCTGCTCATTTCAGTCTGAAACTATCTTCCTCTAAGCCATCTCCTCTATATCTCACCTTAAAGCCTTTCATTGTCTCTTCAGACCAAGTATATATGAAGCAGTTCTGGATACCTTTAGGAAGATCACTATGTAATAAATTGTATCATTCAATTATAATTATATATAGTGTCCTTCATACGCTGAAACACTGGACCGTAAACAGCTTTCTCTGAGTCTGATCCAAAGCTCATAGAAGTCAATGAGAACCATGCTAGTGACTTCAGTGGCCTCTGGTTCAGGTGCTCTGATGCCAATGAAGAGATTGACATTATCTGACAGCCTGAGCACACGACTGGGAGCCAGGAACTCTGCAGTTCTAATTCTTGCTCTGACACAGATTTCCTCTGTGGCTTTGGACAAGTCACTTCAACTCTGTGCCTCGGATTAGGCATCCGTAAAGCAGGTGTGAGTGGGTTAGTTATTTTGCTCCCAAGAAGGGAGATTTTTGACATGGAAGCTTTCCAAGGCCAGCATGCCAGGCAGCAGGAAAAGAAGGAAAGGCAATCTGAAGGCACAAAGCACAGAAGTACGCAGAGCCCCTAGTCACGGCTGACCACACATGAGCTATGCTCTCACACTCACCGGAGGAGCACTGTAACTGGCATGGGGGTTGTTCTGGATTTCCCACAATCCCTCATTGAAGCCTTTTCGCTTGTTTGGCTTCCCGTATTTGTCCTTGTACTTGTCGTAAGGGAACAGGTCCTTAGGTCCCAAGAAGGCTCTGAGGGGAAGAAAAAGCAGAGGTCAGTCCCAAGCTGCCGGGAAGTGGACAATGGCAAGGAAATCACGCGGACAGTGGGGCTTACGTCTCGTGTGTCCAAAGAAGAAGATGGGGTACTTGTTGGGCGGGGGTTTCACAGCGCCGTCTGCTATGTCATCAATCTGAAACGAAGCACAAAGCAGGAGGTGGTCAGAGACGACGGATTAGGGTGCAGCCTCAGCAGGCAGCTTCCTGATAGCCAGCCTCAGCTTTGTGTTTCACACACACATTGCAATAACATGCGGAGGAAGGGAGCCTTCTGCACACTGAATTCTAAAGTCATTTTTATGGCCAAGCAGGATCTTGGCAAGTAACAGCAGGGAACCAACTCCAGCTGTGGTGTTACAAGAGTTCCGTCCTAAACTTTGGTTCAATCCCTTTAGGGCTGGGAATGCTGCACAGGTTATAGGCTCTGCACACGAAGATGGAGGGGGAACACGAGTGTCTGGCTTGGGCTACCATTAAGAGCACATGGAAGGCCTCCCAGGAGAATCCCATCCAGCCCTACTTAGAAGGAGGGAGATTGCTCCAGCAGGGGGCCCCGAATGGTCCTTCCTGGCTGGAGACAGGCTACAGGAAAAGCCCAGGCTGCTGGGAGGCAACCAGGCCTGAGGCGATTGGCCCTTAATGCACAGGAAACCCTGTCTTCCCGCATGTCCCACTGGCTCCAGTCAGTCACTTGCACATGACATAGCCAGGGGCACAGCTTCTAGGCAGGAGCCCAGGAATGTTACTGGATCTGTGATTACAGAAAAGAGGGAGAGTACATGCAAGTGGGTGACCTCGCACATTGGGGAAGTCTTCACAGAAAAGGCCCCCCCGGGGGAGGGAGAGAGCAGAGCAGAGCAGACTGGGACTCCAGCAATGTGAGCATCCTTCTGATTCTGACCAAGTTCTACCAGAGCCCCATATTCTAGCACTAGCAAAGTACAAACAATGCATAGGTGAAATAGGAAAGATATACTAGAAGATCCTGTGGTACACTGTAGGTCATGCATTGTTTTCCCAGCTCCAACATCCACAACCTTCCTGAGGTATCCACCACATCCCAATCCCATGCATTTGCAGCCTGTTGCCTCTTGCCACTATACCCCCTCACACTGTGGTGGCCCTGCCCTGCCCTCAGCTTCCAATCATCTTTACTTTTCAGGACCACTACCCAAGGCACTCTCATCCACATGGTGTTCCCCACACACGATGACCCTCCTGATCATCAACACCCAATATACTGCCATCCCCTCTAGGAACCATCACTTGACTCCATCTCCACCAGATACCATCACCCTGCGTGTCTCATCCATACCCCTTCCAAGCATTGTTGCCACACAATGCTGTCACCCTACCACCTCATCACACTGCATACCATCACCTGACACTCAATAACAGATCAGTAATTCCCACCTGCCCATGACCACCCCCACCTCCAGTGATCCAGCACCCCTCTGGATCCCGTGTTTCTAAGACCCCCCTCTCCTGCTGTAGACCAGGGGCAGTCAATAGGCAGACTGCTGGCCAAATCCAGACCACCAGATGCTTTTGAACAGACCCCCAAATCTTTTTATTTACTTATTATCATCATTATTGTTGTAGAGTTTTTTTATTCTCTGGAGTCTGGACCTTGAACAAGAAATTTGGTCCTTGACAAAAATAACTGACTACCCTTGAGACTGTCATCCTTGATCCCCACTCCATACCCACTTACCCCAATCCATATCCCTTTCCTCACCCCATCTCTTCACAACCCCCTGCACCCCACAATCCATCACCTTATTCTTCTGCAACCATCTTCCCCAACACCCACCCCTGCATCTTTCCTTATACCCCCACCTCCCCTTAACACAACCTCTGCACCCATGATCCATTACCCTCTGCACCTCATCTCCCAGTACCACCCCTGCACCCACAATCTACCACCTTGCCTCCTGGCGGGCCACCTCCTCAGGACCACACCATAATCACCCCTCTCTCTGTCTCTTCTCCTCTGTACCCTAGACACATTGCCCCATTACCCCTGAGCCCCAGTAGCTCTACCTCCGCACGCCCTGCTCCCCACAATCCCCACCCCGCACTCCATCACCTGCACCCCAGTTCCCAATGTAGAGTAGGCCCAGACCACAGGCGGACTAGGGGTCCCCCCCCAAGAATCTCCCCATAAAGGGATGGCTGAGCTTCCTTGGGGAAGGGAAGGGGGTTCCCTGGGGTGGGGGGAGGTCTCATGAGAGGCACTTAGGGCTCCCCCCGGGGCTGGAGTTATGGGGGTCCCCCCCGGGCTGGGGGTCCCGCCGGAGCGCCCCCCTGGGCTGGGGTTGGGGGGTCCCGCCGGGGCTGGGGTATCCTGCCGGGCGCCCCCCTGGGCTGGGGATGGGGGGTCCCCCCGGGCTGGGGGGTCCTGCCGGGGCGCCCCCCTGGGCTGGGTTGGGGGGTCCCGCCGGGCTGGGGTATCCTGCCGGGGCGCCCCCCTGGGCTGGGGTTGGGGGGTCCCGCCGGGGCTGGGGTTGGGGGGTCCCGCCGGGGCGCCCCCTGGGCTGGGTTGGGGGTCCCGCCGGGGCGCCCCCGGGGCTGGGGTGGGGGGTCCCCCCGGGGCGCCCCCGGGGATGGGTCGGGGGGTCCCCCTCGGGCTGGGGGTCTCACCCGGCCGGCCAGTGCGGGTACCCTTCATCTTGGCGAAGACCAGGTCTCCGGGCTTGAAGCTGTGCGGCATGGCGGGGCCGGGCCGAGCCGAACCGAGCCGGGCCGGGCCGGGCCGGGGCTCCGGGGGCGGGGGGAGGGGCGACAGGCCGCAGCACAGGCCTAGGCCGCTGGCACCGCCAGGGAAACGGGGGGGGGGGGGAGGCAGGAGACTGGCCCTCGGCCCGCAGGATGTCCCGCCCCTCCTCTCCGCAATACCGCAGCGCACTGGCTCCGGGACTGCCACTCACCTGTCCCCTCCAATCGAGGCTCGGGGTGGGGCCTGGGAAGTAACGGGATTGGGCCGCTGCCCGGGCACGCGGGGCGGAGTGGGGGTTGGAGGGGTGACCCTGGGAGGGGAGGGGGGGTGTAGGTGCGAGGGGCCTAGGGGCTCTGGGGCTGGGGGGGGGGTAGAGAGGGTACAGGGACATGGAGGGGGTCTAGGAGGAGTGAGGGGTTAATAGAGAACGGGTGCGGGACTAGGGGGCGCTGGTTATAGAAGGAATTCTGGGGCGAAGAGGGGCTATGGGGTATTGAATGGCGGCTGTAGAGGAGGAGGTGATTACAGGGGCTGGAAAGTGAAGGGTAAGGAGGCATGAGGGGTATAGATGGGGTAAGGAGTATGGAGGGGTGAGGGTATAGATGGGTAAGGGGTATAGATGGGTAAGGGTATGGAGGGTGAGGGGTATAGCTGGTGTAAGGGGTATAGATGGGGTAAGGAGTATGGAGGGGTGAGGGGTATAGATGGTGTAAGGGGTATAGATGGGGTAAGGAGTATGGAGGGGTGAGGGGTATAGATGGTGTATGGAGTATAGATGGGGCATGGAGGCATGAAGGGTATAGATGGGATAAGGAGTATAGCTGGTATAAGGGGTATAGATGGGGTAAGGAGTATGGAGGGGTGGGGGTATAGATGGGTAAGGAGTATAGATGGGGCATGGAGGTATGGGGGTATAGATGGGGTAAGGGGTATAGATGGGGTAAGGAGTATGGAGAGATGAGGGGTATGGATGGTGTAAGGGGTATAGATGGGGCATGGAGGCACGAGGGGTATAGATGGGGTTAGGAGTATGGAGGGGTGGGGGTATCGATGGGGTAAGGAGTATAGGTTGACAGGAATAAAGAGGTGGTATATAGGTGTTTTGGGGAAGGAGGGAGATGATAGAAAAGAGTGATGGGCTATAGGAGGGTTCTCAAAATGGGGGTTGGGACCCCTCAGGGGTATGAAGTTATTACATGGGGGGACATGAGCTATCAGCCTCCACCTCAAACTCTGCTTTGCCTCTAGCATTTATAATGGTGTTAAATATAAAAAAGTGTTTTTAATTTATAAGGGGGGGCAAACTCTCAGGCTTGCTGTGTGAAAGGGATCACCAGGACAAATGTTTGAGGACTTCTAGGCTATAGGGAAAAGGGCTAGTATGATAGTATGGAGGGTTTTACAGTGTAGGGCTGAGCTATCTAGGGAGATGAGTGAGATTAGAAGACAGATGACCTAGCATATGTATTTGTCATTGTTGTATCCCTTTAATGCCCCTTCTTACTGCTTTGCTCCATTTTAGTCCCTCCACTTCCTTGTCTTGTTTTTGGCTCAGGAGGCTGATCCGCTGTGTGGTGGGCACAGGTGTAAGAACCATACAGACAAGATCACTGTTTCTGGGGCATTTCCCAGGCTGGTTGCCAGGGGATACTAATATGTAGCTCTTATTACGGGATAAGGGGGTGTACAGGTGACAATGGGGCAGAGTTAGAATTGCATCCTTCACCTTTGCCTTTAGTGTTGACATTAATTCCACAAGACCCATCAAAATTAATAATAATTAGGAGTCCCTCTGTCCTGAAAATTATTAATTATAATTAAAGGACCCCGATAGATTTATCAAGAAACCTGCAGCAGTGGTAGAAGGGACCTTCCAATTCCCATCACCAGAGGTGTATGGAACTGAATTGTTTTCTTTGTCCTGTTTAAATGATAAGCCTCTAGACTAGGTGCAAGGACTGTGTCTTCCCGGGTCTTGTGGTGCTGAGTGTAACACACTGGCTTAGTGTCTCCCTGTAGTGGCTGGCTCTAGCAAGCATACGAGCCTGCTACTGATAACTGAACAGATTAGGTCTGACTCCAATACCCCATTCAAACTAGTGGGATTCTTGAATGAACGCTAGAAAAAAGTGGCAGCAGGTTGTTGTGTTTCAGACCCTTATGCTACACCACTGAAGTCCATTGAAACCTAAGCTCACACAGCTGATTCAGGAAAGCATCTCTTCAGGGCCCTGAATGATGAAAGTGCTGAGTTGACCCCTCTTGACAAGTGTAGTGTCTGTATGCATCTGGCCACATTTCATTACACTGACAATGCTCAATAAATACTATAATATGAATAACGATAGTTAATACTTAGAGACAGCTGGAGTAACAAAACATAGGCTGTACAAGTGTGACATAGTTACACTGCTTGTTGACAAAGTGAATTTGTCCCTTTCTGGTTTTAATAACCCCAGGTAAGGGGGTTAAAATGCTGGTAAGGGAATTTCCTTTTTTAATATATGGGGCCAGATTCTGCACAGTTATACTGATGTAAACCCAGAGTAACTCCACTGAAGCCAGTGAAGTTTGTACTAATGTAACCAAGAGCAGAATCTAGTCCCATATATTTTATGCTTGATTGTATCCCTTTAATTCCAAAGTACAAGAGAACATATCTTTGTAACTCTGCCCTTTGTTGTGTAATACCAAGAAAGGAATAGATAGCCCTGAAAGGAATTGGGTCTGGTCTGCACAATAAGTTGCACTGGTTTATTTAAAGGTATATTTTGAAATCTATTTAGTTAACCCAGTGCAAACATTTTAAATCTACTGCTTTTGTAGAATATAAGGGTTGGAAAGGACCTTAGGAGGTGATCTAGTCCAACCTACTGCTCAAAGGGAGAGTAATCCCCAGGCAGATCTTTGCCTCAATTCCCTAAATGGCCCCCTCAAGGATTGAGCTCCCAACCCTGGTTTAGCAGGCCAATGTGCAAACCACTGAGCTATCCCTCCCCCCAAAAGAATTTAGCATGTTCCCACCCAGGATCGAACCAGGGCCCTTTCATCCGTGAGGCAAAGTGATAACTGCTACGCTACGGAAACCGATGATGCTTTAGCTAAAGTTGATTCCAAATGGATTTAAGCTGAATTGATGCAGGTCAAGAGTAAATGGCTTCAAAAGAATCCACACAGGAGTTTGCATTAATTTAAGTAAATTGATGTTAAAACTCACTTTAGTAAAACTGGTGTAATTGCTGTGAGAAACTCTTAGAAACAGCATGCTGACTTCAGCAACCATATGAAAGCTGTTGAAAGTTGACGTGAGGTGTCAATAGAAATAAGCATGCGTGTGTATCTATTAGGCCATGTCTAAACTAGCAGTATGTTGGCAAAACTTTTGTGGCTCAGGGGTGTCCTGAGTGACATACGTGTTGCTGGCTCGTATGCACAGCGCTGTGTTGGTGGGAGACAGAGCTACTGCTGCTCAGTGAGCTGGTTTTATGATGTTGAGGTGAGCTGTCTCCGTCTACAGGAGCGCTCTGACAGCGGCACCGCTGTAAGCTTGTAGGTGTAGACAGGGCCTTAGTGACAACGTGTCTAAACTAGCTGTGCCAGTGAGGAGCACAGATTTACACAATGAAAATATCCACACCCTTTATTAAAAAAAATATTTACATAGCAGTTCTCCCCCTGGGGAGAGGATGAGTGAAAGAAATAATCTCATATGACAGATGTTACTCATGTTGCTTAATGCATGACTGGAAGGCATTCAAATACTGACATGATGGGGAATTATGAACCTAGGTAGAGCAGAATAGAATAGAACAGCATCTAAAAACAAGGGGTGGGGGTGAGGGATGGGGAGTTGGGCAGGGGAAGTGATGGGGTGGTGGGGGGAAGGGACAGGGAGTTAGGTGAGGAAAGAGATGGGGCAGTGGATGGGGGAAGGGATGGGTGTGGTGTGATGGGGAGGGGGAAGGGACGGGGAGTCAGGTGGGCAAAGGGGGGATGGTGTGGGGGGGGAAGGGATGGGGAGTGGGGCAGGGACAGGGAGTCGTGTGTGGAACTGAGGTGAGGTGGGGGGGAAGGGATGGGGAGGGAGTGGTGTGTGGAACTGAGGTGAGGCAGTGTGTGTGGGAGTGGAGTGGAGGATGGGCTGGGGTGGTGTGAAAGCAGGGTGGTGTGTGGGGATGGTGTGGACTGGGGCCGGTGTATGGGGTGCGAAGGGACGGGGGTGGTGTGTAGAACAGAGGTGGGGTGGGCGAAGGGAGGGGGCCGTGTATGGGGGTGGGGAAGGGACGGGCAGTGTGTGGGGTGGGTGAAGGGATGGGGTGGTGTGGGGAGGGGCAGTGTATGAGGGTAGGGAAGGGAGGGGGCAGTTTGTGGGGTTGGGCGAAGGAACGGGGGAGCGGTGTGTGGGGTGGCGAAGGGAGGGGCGGTGTGCGGGGAAGGATGGTGTGTGGGATGGCGAAGGGAGGGGTGGTGTGTGGGGTGGCGAAGGGAAGGGCAGTGTGTGGGGAGGGGTGGTGTGTGGGGTGGTGAAGGGAGGGGCGGTGTGTGGGGAGGGGCGGTGTGTGGGGTGGCGAAGGGAGGGGCGGTGTGTGGGGTGGGTGAAGGAACGGGGGGTGGTGTGTGGGGAGGGGCGGTGTGTGGGGGTGGGTGAAGGAACGGGGGGGCAGTGTGTGGGGGTGGGTGAAGGAACGGGGGGGCAGTGGGTGGGGTGGCGAAGGGGGCGGTGTGTGGGGAGGGGAGGGGCGGTGTGTGGGGGTGGGTGAAGGAACGGGGGCGGTGTGTGGGGACGGGAGGGGCGGTGTGTGGGGGTGGGTGAAGGAACGGGGGGCAGTGTGTGGGGAGGGGAGGGGGCGGTGTGTGGGGGTGGGTGAAGGAACGGGGGGCGGTGTGTGGGGAGGGGCGGTGTGTGGGGGTGGGTGAAGGAACGGGGGGCAGTGTGTGGGGAGGGGAGGGAGCGGTGTGTGGGGGTGGGTGAAGGAACGGGGGGGGCAGTGGGTGGGGAGGGGAGGGGAGGGGCGCTGTGTGGGGGTGGGTGAAGGAACGGGGGGGCAGTGTGTGGGGAGGGGCGGTGTGTGGGGTGGCGAAGGGAAGGGAAGGAAAGGGGAGGGGCGGTGTGTGGGGGTGGGTGAAGGAACGGGGGGGCAGTGTGTGGGGGTGGGTGAAGGAACGGGGGGGCAGTGGGTGGGGTGGCGAAGGGGGCGGTGTGTGGGGAGGGGAGGGGCGGTGTGTGGGGGGTGGGTGAAGGAACGGGGGGCGGTGTGTGGGGACGGGAGGGGCGGTGTGTGGGGGTGGGTGAAGGAACGGGGGGCAGTGTGTGGGGAGGGGAGGGGGCGGTGTGTGGGGGTGGGTGAAGGAACGGGGGGCGGTGTGTGGGGAGGGGCGGTGTGTGGGGGTGGGTGAAGGAACGGGGGGCAGTGTGTGGGGAGGGGAGGGAGCGGTGTGTGGGGGTGGGTGAAGGAACGGGGGGGCAGTGGGTGGGGAGGGGAGGGGAGGGGCGCTGTGTGGGGGTGGGTGAAGGAACGGGGGGGGCAGTGTGTGGGGAGGGGCGGTGTGTGGGGTGGCGAAGGGAAGGGAAGGAAAGGGGAGGGGTGGTGTGTGGGGGTGGGTGAAGGAACGGGGGGGCGGTGTCTGGGGAGGGGAGGGGAGGGGCCGCTGTGTGGGCGAAGTGCCGCGCAGGCCCCGCTACTAGGGTGAGGCGAGGCGAGGCGGGACGGGGCCAGCCCTTGGCGGACCTCTCGCACCATAGAGAGGCGAAGGGAGGCCTAGAGCGCCCTTGCCGGTTTGCGTCACAGTGGCGGCGCCAGGTGACAGACGGGCGCAGGCCCCGCCCCGCAGCTTCCCGCCCCTTGAAGCGCCGATGGCTGCTCGGTAAGTCACGTGCCCGGAGCGAGAGGCGGGACTTCCTGTGTGGGTGGCTGAGGGGAAGGTGGCTCCGCAGGTATTTTGGGAGCCGGGAGCCGCCGGTGTCTCTCCGCCCCCTGCCCCGCGCCCCGCACCCCCCCCCCCGGCCGGCGCGCGCCGCCGCCATGCGGAAATTCTTCCAGGACATCAAAGCGGATATTAAATTCAAAACAGCGGGGCCGGGCCAGAAGCTGGCGGAGCCGCCCAGGTACCGGGCAGGGCTGGAGGCGGCTGGGGGGAGACGGGGTGGTGGGGGGAGGAAGGGCTGGGGGCGGCTGGGAGGGGACGGGGTGGTGGGGGGAGGAAGGGCTGGGGGAGGCTGGGAGGGGACGGGGTGGTGGGGGGAGGAAGGGCTGGGGGCGGCTGGGAGGGGACGGGTGGTGGGGGGAGGAAGGGCTGGGGGAGGCTGGGAGGGGACAGGGAGGAAGGGCTGGGGGAGGCTGGGAGGGGACGGGGGTGGTGGGGGGAGGAAGGGCTGGGGGAGGCTGGGAGGGGACAGGGAGGAAGGGCTGGGGGAGGCTGGGAGGGGACGGGGGTGGTGGGGGGAGGAAGGGCTGGGGGTGGCTAGGAGGGGGCAGGGAGGAAGGGCTGGGAGGGGACGGGGGTGGTGGGGGGAGGAAGGGCTGGGGGAGGCTGGGAGGGGACAGGGAGGAAGGGCTGGGGGAGGCTGGGAGGGGACGGGGTGGTGGGGGGAGGAAGGGCTGGGGGAGGCTGGGAGGGGACAGGGAGGAAGGGCTGGGGGAGGCTGGGAGGGGACGGGGGTGGTGGGGGGAGGAAGGGCTGGGGGCGGCTGGGAGGGGACAGGGGTGGTGGGGGGAGGAAGGGCTGGGGGCGGCTGGGAGGGGACAGGGGTGGTGGGGGGAGGAAGGGCTGGGGGCGGCTGGGAGGGGACGGGGGTGGTGGGGGGAGGAAGGGCTGGGGGAGGCTGGGAGGGGACAGGGAGGAAGGGCTGGGGGAGGCTGGGAGGGGACGGGGGTGGTGGGGGGAGGAAGGGCTGGGGGCGGCTGGGAGGGGACAGGGGTGGTGGGGGGAGGAAGGGCTGGGGGCGGCTGGGAGGGGACAGGGGTGGTGGGGGGAGGAAGGGCTGGGGGCGGCTGGGAGGGGACGGGGGTGGTGGGGGGAGGAAGGGCTGGGGGCGGCTGGGAGGGGACGGGGGTGGTGGGGGGAGGAAGGGCTGGGGGCGGCTGGGAGGGGACGGGGTGGTGGGGGGAGGAAGGGCTGGGGGCGGCTGGGACGCAGTTAGTGTGGTGTGAGTTGATCAGAGCGATGCACTGAAAGCCAAATGCTGTTGGTGTAGCCAGTCCCGGTCTCCCTCTTCTCCTGGGGTCCCTGATGCTACTCAGCTCCTGGAGAACAAACCCGTTGTCACTGATCAGCTCCTGTGTGAGAGGCGAGGGAGCTCCCTGTTTGTGATGCAGCAAGAGCTGCCATGGTTCCCTTTTGCTCTACTCCTCCAAAAGGTGCCAAGCTCTGGGAATAGTCTTAGAGCCCTTCAGCTGGCTGCTGCAGGCCAGACCACATGTGGGTTTGTGGGGGTGGGGTGGGGACTCTCGCAGTGGGATGCAGGACACATTACCAGAGGAGCAACTTTTATCTTCCTTGTGGGACTTTTGGCTTTAGAATCTAAAAGACAATTCCAACAGGTGGAAAATTTTTTATTATAACTTAAAAAAAGTGCTTTTGTTTACCTGGTTCACATGTGTCTATGAGTCAGAGCTGCTGACTCTTCTGCCACAAACAGGCTCTTACTCCTGTTAGCCCTGCAGGAGCTGGTAAAGCAAAGAAAGAACTGACTGGACCCAGTGTGGCGTCAGGGAACGCATTAGTTTGAGTCCTGACCACAGTATTGCTATTCTTGGTGTTGATTTTCAGATGATGATGATAGAAAAATAATTTGACTTGTAAAGGAGCAGGATTGATCTAAAGGCAGTTGAGACAAATACAGAACTCCCCATGTTATGGTTAGTCACTTTCCTGAATATCAGTGTACTTCAGCTGTTTATGAAATATGCCAGCTGGATTCATGTGGAATAACCATACTGGGAAATAAATCACCCTGGTCAGATGAGGCAAGTATCCGCTCGCAGACCAGTGTGTGGTGAATGGACCATTGACAATCTTGCAAGGTCTAATATCTTGAGAACAATCAAAGATGAAAATGATTGCTTTATATCACATAAACGCTGGGAATCCCAAACTCCACTGGTTCAGGAGACAGTGGCTTGGAATACCAGCCTTTTGCCTGCAGAAAGCAAGGGTACAATCAGAATGAAGCATTGTGTAGATCTTGGGATAGCAAGCCTATCTGGGCTGCAGACAGTATGGATGTGGATGAACTAATTCACATATCTGCAGGATCAGAAAATGTTCTGAAGCAGGTTTAAAATGTTAGGCCAATACACAGATCAGTGATGGTGAAAATGCCACTAGACTGCAATCTGACTTCTCAGTGACCTGACCTAATCAGTGCTGCACTATGTATTGTTCTTGCTATTCTGTGTCATTTATTTAGTTTTCATGTGACTTTTGCATGCTTGATCTCAGCCCTGCTGCACTGCTCGCTCTCTCTCTCTCTCTCTCTCTCTCTCTCACACACACACACACACACACACACACACACACACACACACACACACACACACACACACACACACACACACACACACACACACCCTAGAGTCCCCAGTTCCATCCTAAATAAGTTAGTTTAATAACAGACTCTTTCAATAACAATTTCTTAAAAGTTGCAAGGGATTTCTAGTTGTAACATCATAGATTAAATCCAATTTCCTGTGGCCTTCAGGGAGAACTAGTCCAGTATTATTTACTGCTGAAAACTTGGCCCATGTAGGCTTGACAAACTGCCCCATAGCAGCTGAGTTACCCTTGCTAGGTTGCATTGCATCAGGTTCCTTGGTGACCTTTATAAAGCTATGTCACGTCACTGTTGAACATCTGCAGGTGCTTCCAGTTCAAGCCTGTTCTTGGAGCTGCCCAGAGTAGTGCTGTTTGGGATTAAACATGGGTAAGGGGGGGAAGTTCAACAACAAACGTTCTCCATTTCTAATGGTATCCATGCTTTGTAGTGGGTGCAGTCATCAGGGCTTTCCTGCATTGCATATTGTGTACAAGCCTTTGATACACAGCAGCCCTCTCCCCATGTTTTCTTGGGGGAGGGAGGAGTATTTTGGAAAAATAATCCCCATCTTCTTTAAAGGGGAAGGTGCCTTATAAAGGCCTGAATCTTTTTGTTTTTGTTTTTTTTAAATCCTGCTTGTCTTCTGTCTTCCTTGATTTTGATGAAGGATGTCTTAGATGACTCGGACATGTTTATGAATACTTATTAAAGCAACTAAGGTTTGAATGCTTGACAAAGAGCTCCTCTCTCAAGTGTTTGGGTGAAATAGGGGTTAATAATTTAAGTCTGAAAAAAATCTCACTTTCTAGCAATTGGATTCCTTTCATAGCATTCAGAGGCATCCTTCTAGGTGTCCATAGTCTTCAGGGTAAACAAGACCCGAAATTCTAATGTAAAAGTCTTTTTAAACCTCACCTCCATCACCTTGAAGAGCTTCTTTTCTATGTAACAAAAGCATAGTACCCTTCCCCTCTTCTGCCTCTCTGCAGATCACCTTTAACAAAAGGCTTAGGGTTTGTCTATATAAAAACGGCCAGACTGGGTCAGGCCAACGGTCCAACTAGCCCAGTATCCTGTCTTCTGACTGGCCAGTGCTAGGTGCCCCAGAGGGAATGAACAGAACATGTAATCATCAACCATCCTTCGCCCATTCCCAGCTTCTGGCAAACAGAGGCTAGGGACATCATCCCTGTCCATCTTGGCTAATAGGTCCATCAATGGCTATCTTTTTTGAACCCTGTTATAGTCTTGGCCTTCACAACATCCTCTAGCAAGGAGTTCCACAGGTTGACTGTACATTGTGTGAAAAAATATTTCCTTTTCTTTGTTTTAAATCTGCTGCCTATTAATTTCATTTGGTGACCCCTAGTTCTTGTGTTATGAGAAGGAGTAAATAACACTTCCTTATTTCCTCGACACAAGTCATGAGTTTATAAACCTCTATCATATCCCGCCTTAGTCATCTCTTTTCCAAACTGAGAAGTCCCAGTCTTATTAATCTCTCCTCATAGGACAGCTGTTCCATACCCCAGTCATTTTTGTTGCCCTTTTCTGAACCTTTTCCAGTTCCAATTTTTTTTTTTTTTGAGTTGGGGCAACCACATCTGCACAGTGTATTCAAGATGTGGGCGTATCAGGGATTTATATAGAGGCAATATGATATTTTCTGTCTTATCTATCCCTTAATGACACCCAACATTCTGTTCGCATATTTGACTGTCGCTGCACATCGAGTGGATGTTTTCGGAGAACTATCCACAGTGACTCAAGATCTTTCTTGAACATTACAGTGGGACAGCTGCACTGTAGTGCTTCAGTGTAGACACTAATTACACCGATGGAAGGTTCTCCCTTTGCTGTAGTTAATCCACCTCCCAAGAGGCAGTAGCTAGGTTGATGGAAGAATTCTTCCATCGACATAGCACGCTGTTCACCGTGGATTAGGTCGGTGCGTCTCTCAGGAGTGTGGGTTTTTCACATCCCGGAGAGAGGAAGCTGTGCTGATGTAAATTCCAGTGTAGACTATCCCGCAGTGTACTTAAAGGACACCATCAGAGTTAACCTGCCATTTCATAGCCTGATTTTCAGAGGCACTGAGCACCTGCAGCTCCCCTTCAATTGGCGTTGTAGGTGCTTATGACTCTGAAATTCAGATCCCAGATCTTTAAGTTGCATTGAATGTAATGTATTAACCTTAAGGAAGAGTTGCTTGAACTTAAACTGTCTCCTGTTGTGTCTGCAACCCAAATACAGCATGCCAGTGCTACAGCCTGATAACCAGAATATATGAAACTGATCAGTCTGGCTTTTATTGCTCAAACAGAGGCAGTTTCACCAAGTAAACATCAGCTGGAAGAAAAAAACTGGATTTTTATAAACCTTCCAATTTTAATAATCTGTAGTTTGCATGCCTAAGGTAAGGGGAAATGTACAAATCCTAATGCTCCTTTAACTGAGGCAAACATAAACCAGTGATCAGGGTGAGATTATAGTTATCTTCTTTCAGCTGACCTCTTCTAGGGTGCTGGCTCTTCTGCTCGGGCTGTTCATTAAGTTGTGCCTTTCTTTTATCCACCAGGGAAAGGGCCCCCAAGGAAAAGCCAAATGCGGCCACCTCAAAGTCTCGCCAAGGGCCCACAGATGAGGCCCAGATGGCAGCAGCTGCAGCCTTGGCCCGGCTGGAGCAGAAGCCCAAGCCTTGGCTCCCTTCATCCCAAGATGCCATCAAGAGTCAGGGTAAGAACAGCCAACACCCATTTCTTGCCCAGGTGCAGGACAGGAATATTTGTCAGTCCACAAAGTGCCCATTTACAGGTAGTATTTTCATCAGTCTATTTATTGGCCCCGCAAAGCCTACACTCACCTCAATGGCATTTGTCTGTCAGAATGGGGGTTGAGGAGTCCATCTCCTGTAATTTCACACCCCCACGGCCAGTTAGCACGACTAGCTAGGTGCACTCTCGGAAGTGGGAGTTCCATTCTTCTGAAGCATCGTGTTCTGACCCACTGCCAGAGGCAAGGTGTCAAATGAGATGAACCAACTTGCCTGATTCGAGATCGTAAATCCAAACTGCTGCTTCCCTGTCCCAGTTCTGTATAGTTCATCGGGTTGTGCCACATCTGAGTTGTAACCTGGATTTGTGTCTCATAGTGAAAAAGGAGCTTATGGCTGAAGCAGCAGCAAGTGAGAGAGGACTCTCCACCGATCACAAGGTACGAAGAGATGCTGCTAGTCTTGGGCATATGCTGTCTGGGCAATTGAGAATCCAGGAGTAGGGAAGCTTGAGCATCTCCTAGGGAAAGGGATACCAGCCCCTGTGCTGTGGGACTGTGAATTTCAGTCTGACTTCTGAAATGAGGAGAGAAATACCTGCTTATGGTTTGGAGAGCTTAAAAACCCTTTAGTTGGTCCTAGGGCGTCTCTTCTGAAATCTGCTGATTTGGTGGGGAGTGAGCAAGACAAACTAGGATTTGTGAACAGTTGCTGTGGAGTCAAAGTGGTGATTTTTTTGCAGTTGATGCAGGAGACCACCCATTTTTAGACCCCCTTTTTACACCTTTCTTTTTAAAAACCCCTAGTCTGAAACTTCTCTGGGCTGAGCCTGCGAGTTTCTCTGGGTGTAAGAGAGTTAGTCCTATTCATTGGCCCTGGGCCAAATTTGCATACCCATAATAGGTAGTATCTCAGTCCATTGAAATCAGCAGGACTATGCCGGATTAAGGTGCTGCCGTGGTATGAGCAAGGATACTGGAATCTGGCCCTCTGTTGTGGTATTACACCCAAAGCCACAGGATGAAAATAAGTCGCATCTCCTACAGTTGAGTCTTTTTAACATAAATAGAGATGAGGGGTATAACAGAAGTGCTGACAGCTCCTGAACTTCAGTGCTGGGAATCCCTCCTCCAACTGACTTGATGGCTGCCAAGCATTTACCCTTTTAGTTAAGAGTGCTTTGCAAACCTCGGGTGACTCGACTGGTAGTGTTCCATTCCTCTGCTCTTACATGGAGGGGTTGTTATGGGTATCTCTTCAGAATGCCTTCACGGAGCTTCTTGGAAGGTACCTTCCATTATATTAGAGGGATCTTATTCAAGCTTTAAGTAGCATTGCTCAGTGCCGCTATGTGGCTGAATAACCTAGACAGTCCATGAGGCATGTGGAGATATTCAGAGGGGAGATGCCAGTCTCACATGTTCCCTGAGTTGCACTAGCAAGAAAGCTGTGCATGAGGGAGATGGGCGTCAAACATTCTCCCCCTCTGAGCCATCGTTTGATTTCAGCTTTTTCTTCAGGGTCCTGTGTCTGCGGTTGAGGAAGAAACAGCTGGACTGTCAGTGTCAGGGGTTTATTTCATTTGCCCACTAACCGGGGCCACCATAAGGAAAGACCAGAAGGAAGCACACATAAAAGAGGCCATCCTCTTGGTAAGTGAGGTCCTCGGCCGACCAGACTTTTCACCATTTCCTGCCTTCCATCTTACTAAATCTTCAGCATGGTCCCTGAGTGCAGCGTAACCCATTGGAAATGCCCTCTGGTGGGGCTGGGCTCAGCCACTCTCAGGCATCCCTGGGCTTGGTACTTTATGCAGAACAGCATGCTCTCTCCTCTACCACCAACACACATAATTACAGCCCTGTGCTGTCTCCACTTTCTCCCCTAAAGCTTCCGTCTGTTCCTGGACTGTAAATCCAGATGTGGATCGTTGTTGACAAATGCCTGCCCTGACTCCTTCCTCTGAGTTTGGTAGGAGCTCTAGTCTCCAGAACTCTATTCAATCTACCCCCCTGGTTCTGAAATTGGCGTTGACAGTCAGCTGACTCTTTGTGACTGGCTTCTGTCCTTCTCCCCCAGCATTCCTCTAGAGACCCAGTGGCTGCCTCGATCATGGAGATTCATACCTTCAACATGGACCGAGAGAAAGTGAAACTTGGTGTTGAGACCATTGCCAAGTAAGTGGTCTGAATGCCTTGTGCAGTGCCCAGTTCGCAGATGCATGACATTTGTCACCTCTCCAGATGAGAAGGTGTGGGTGAAAGCAATTGCCCCTTTCCCACGAGGTTAATGGAAAGGGAGTTTTCTTGTGCTGTGCGTGGTGCCCAAAGGAAAACTGACAGTGAAGATTTGGAAATATTTCCTAATGGTGAAATCTGTTGGGACAGTACAAAGCGTGCAGTCCAGGAAACAAAACTTGTGAGTGGGAAACTAATCATAAAGGTGGTCCCTGAACTCCTAGAACTAGGTACCCCCAGGTGGATCATCCCTCTGAGTGAAATGTGAGCGCCCTCTGATGCCAGGTCAGCCTCTGAAGAATGAGGCTTTGGCTGCAAAGCAGACTGTAGGGGGGGACACACCAACTGCAGCTTGTCTCAAACCGGCAGCAGCATAGCAGTGCGCATGAAGAGTGGTCTGGATGCTGGAATGCAAATGAATCCAGTAGTCTCCAGCCATCTCATCATAGTCACAGGGCTTTTGTGTTTTCTTAGTTGTGCCCAGTGGGGATTCCTAAAGACTTCTGTCTGGAGAAAGGTGGCCGAGGCAATTAGTGCAGTGCATGTGACCCAGTAGTGGGGTATCTTGCATGAGTGTTCCAAAATAGATTTCTCTTGGTATAAAGAAGCCTGGGAAGGATGGAATTGCTAGTGGAAAGGAGACACTTGGAGATCTCTTTGGATCCAAGTAACGTGTTTTCAAACTTTGATCTTGGCACCAAAAGGGACCCAAGATTCACCAGTGATCTGAGCATCTATGCCTGTTGTGAATGAAGTGTGTGATGGTCCTATCTTCTGCAGATATCTGGATAACATCCACCTCCATCCAGAGGAGGAGAAGTACCGGAAAATCAAACTGCAGAATAAAGTGTTTCAGGTGAGGTTCGGATGCTTGCAGTTGCCATATGGAGGAATTCTCACTCTGTAGCAGATTAAATCTAACCCTCTCCTTATCTTCTAGGAAAGGATAAACTGTCTAGAAGGGACACACGAGTTTTTCCAGGCCATTGGGTTTGAGAAGGAAATGCTGCCTGTTCCAGGACAAGGCAAGAAATCGAACTGTGTTAGACTTGAGACGGGGGTCAGCTACTTCTGAGGAGTAGCAGTGTGTCTGGGAGGCAGCTTTGGTTCTAAAGTAGTGGTTCTCAGCCAGCGTGTACACACCTGTGAGTACATCAACTCATCTACATGTTCGCCAGGCTGTATAAAAAGCACTAGTGAAGTCAGTACAAACGAAAATTTCATGCAGACAATGACTTTATACTGCTCTGTATACTATCCACGGAAATGTAAGTGATATTTATATTCCAGTTGATTTTTATAACTATGGTAAAAATGAGTCAGCAATTTTTCAGTACTACTGTACTGTGACACTTTTTTGTGTATTTTGTCTGAGTTTGTATGCAAGTAGTTTAAGTGAGGTGAAACTTGGGGGTATGCGAGACAAATCAGACTCCTGAAAGGGGGACAGTTGTCCGGAAAGGTTGAGAGCAGTGCTCTAAAGTCTGCTGTATGTTGTAACTTCACCATTCTGCCCACCCTCCCCAGCCCTGCAGCTTGCCTGTTCTCTCAGGCCTGCTTTCCATTAGGTCCCAGGTAGCAGTGGATACACTCCCCAGGCGTAGTGGGGAGTACAGGTAGGACTGAAGAGAGAACAAGGCACTTAAACCCAGTACGTGTGTTTTGCAGAGACCACAGAAGAGTACTATGTGCTGAAGAAGGAAGCATTGACTAAGCTGGAGGACCTCAAGGACTATAAGGAGCAGCTGTTGAGCTCTGAGCCGGTGAAGGCCCAGCTGGATCGCCAGCTCTGCGTATTCAAACCTTCCCCACAAGCTGCCCAGTTTGAGCTGCCCCATGACTTCTACAACCTCACGGCCGAGGAGCTAAAACGGGAACAGCGGCTCCGGTGAGTATGTAAAAGGAGGGAGCCGCATAATTGGGGACGGGGAGGAGGATGGGCTAACCATACCCATGCAGCGCATTGCTCTGGTTTAGGAAAATCTCGCCACTCCTTCCCCTCCCTTCATTTCATGTTAAAACTGTCTCGTCTATAAAGGACGGAAGCAGTGGAGAAGGCCTCTATGCTGAGGACAAAGGCTATGCGGGAGAGAGAAGAACAAAGGGAAATGCGGAAATATAACTACACACTGCTACGAGTCCGTTTCCCTGATGGATACATTCTGCAAGGTAAAGGGTGGCCACATCTTGCAACTCACTCACATACATGACCCAGAGAACTTCTGGAAATTCAGCTTTGTAGCTTGAGAGCAACAATCATAAACCTGGCAGGACTCAGGGAAAGAACCTGGCCAGAATCTGCTTGGTAACATGGGGATAGAATAACTCAACCACCTTGGCCTCTTCTAGCCACTGCATGGGACGGAGACCAATAGGGTAACTATATTTTACAGTTTCTCTAGAAATTTCTCTCTAAAGCATCCATCACCCTTGCCATCTAAACCAAGGGTGAGTATAAAAATCTGGGACAGCCTTAATCCATGCTATAGCTATACAAGAGTTTAAACGAGCAATTTACTGGCTCAGATTCTGCTGAGGGGTTCATTAAAACAACAGTAATGGATGTGTTGCCCACGTTATGGGTAACAGGCTGAAAGTGGTTCTGTATCCTGCGGAACGCTAGTTGCATCCTGCAATAGGAGACACTTTGCAATCTTGCAGTGAGGCTACTAGACTAAGCTTTCCTGTGGATTTTATTTTTAGGTTAGAGGTGCAATGGTGGTGTTAATTTTATGGTCCTGCTGTGATACTCTTGGGATGACCATGTTTCTATGAATTGTTTACTTGTTTGACTAAATCACAATCCCTACTGAACTAGCTTAATATTAACCAAGGGTCTTGGCGAGAACAGATCCATGGGAGTCTGCCTATAAGCCAGCTTGAATATCTTGATACGCAGAAAAATGTGATCTAACACTCTTGTGTTTTTCCGGATAGGGACATTCTATGCCCGGGAGGCAGTATCTGAGCTCTACAGGTTTGTGAGAGAAGCACTGAAGGATGATTGGATGCCCTTTGAGCTACTTGCACCTGGAGGTCTTAAACTGACTGAAGAGAACTTGGCATTCAATGAGTGTGGGCTGGTGAGTAAAGTGATGGAGCTGAAGCCATTTACAGCAGATAAAGCTGTTCAGTAAAAAGAAATGGGATTGTACTAATTCTGGTCCCCATGGTGGTCTAATGTCTTGTGATACTGAACATCTGTGCCTTCAGCCTGGTCACTAGATGTACCACCCCAGACCAGGAGGGTAGGGAAAGCTTTTGGCACAAGGCTAGGAACTCTGCACAAGTCTGAGCTGTATGTCCTGTCTTTGAGTCTGCTAAATTCTTCCAGAACTAACATTCCAGCTTTCACACACCTGGAAGACCATTTTCAATGAGTTAGACACACAAAGTTCTCACTGAGCAGCTTCAATGTAGTTACTGTTAACATCTTGTACATTTTCTGGTTGTCCTAGGTGCCATCTGCTCTCCTGACATTTGCATGGGATGCAGCTGTCATGGCTGACATAAAAGCTTCAGGAGAAGAGCAGAAAGGAAGCCTCTTGAAACCAGAACTCCTTTCTGCTGTCCAGATATTGTCATGAAATAAACAGGATTGGATTGAGGGCGGTTGGTTCTATTATGTGCTGTTGCCTCCTCCCCCTGCACACCTCAAGCATGAAAATGGAAGCTGCCTTAACTGTTTGACAAACTTAAGGGAAGACTTCAATTTTAGCTAGAGCAGTAGGCGGCCAGGTTTCAGTATGATTCATCGTGCGTTACCATCACCTCCAGTTCAGAGAGGAGTGGCTATATAATGGGACACAAGGACTGTGTTTAAACTGATTTAGAAGGCTGAGGACAGTCTTGCCCAGAAAAGAACTTTAAGTGTGCTGCTTTTATATAACTTATTGTAAAATTCTCTTGATTACTGTTTAAATCTTTTCTAGAGCTACTGTAGAAAACAAAAATCCACCATGTTGAACTTCAGCAGAGGATGGCTGCAAGACTCTCCCATTGAGTTTTGATAGTGGGCAGGGCTAGTGTTCAGCTTTCCATTATGCTTTTACTGTACAAAAATTGCTGTTGAATGAGACTTGTTTAAAACACTAATTGTGTCAACTGCAATAAGTTAAAGCGTTAGCTTGATTAAATGGAATATTTGGAAATGCAGTTTCCTTGAGTCAGGTTGAATTAACTTCCTTGATAGTTAAGGCTGCAAGTTTGTCAGATTGTGACTTTTTGTTGCAGCTGGTGCTAGCAGTGTGAGAGGGGGGGCTCAGGGTTTTCTAGCTCCCACTCACATGGCCCTGCAGCTCCCAGGTGGTGGAAGGGTCTCCATGCTTCCTGTAAGCCCTGCCCCTGCAGTACCCATTGGCTGTGGTTCCCAGCCAATGGGATCAGCAGAGCCCCTTCCCTGGCCCCTTTATTGCCTAGGAGCTGCAGAGCCAGGAAGGGAGCCCCTACTGGGTTTTCCCTTCTTCCCTCCCCCCCCATAAAGAAAAAAAGCCTTGACTGAAATGTAGCCTTGCTTATAGTCCCTGTAGGGTAGAGGGAGAGTTTCCAGGCTTGATTTCTAAATGAGTGGGAGGGAAGATACCAAGCCTGTATGTCTCTGTAAAACATAAGCTCTAATATCAGGCTACTGCTACATATCTTCCTGCACAGCTGAGTTCAGTTTCAGCTTGAAGTGGAGGGCATGTAAGGAATTTAAACAAAAGCTAGTGAACTTGGCATGGAGAAATGGAGGCAAAGCTGCCCATGGTGGCCTAGAAAAACTACCACATTTCAACTGAATGGAGGGGGTCTACCCCAACACCAACTAGAAAGCAAATAATGTACCTCTAACTTACAGTTTTCTCCTAAAATCAGGGCTTTATGTGGGGAAATACATTGCAGAAGTAACACTGGGTACAGCCTGTTCAATACCCCTCTCCCCACAAATTAAAGAGAAAAGTCTGCTACTTTCCTAAATTATACATATAAACCAAGGGAATTTGCATGCTGCTAGCATAGGAGCAAATACTAACCCAAAATGCAGGAGGGAAAGGATTTAACCTGCAGCTTAAGTGGTGCATCCAGCATAAGCTGAGTGAGACATAAGCACTATATTAATTTCACTAAACTTATTGAAAAAAGAGATGGGGTAGAGTTGAACTTAGTTATTTAGCTAGTCCAGACAATTTCATGCTTAAGTTCTTCTGCAGAAGAACTTGAGACATAGTGATGTCAGTGGCCATGGCTATAAAGTGTGCATATTTTATATACTTTTTCCTTAGTATAGATATAACCCACTGTGTCCTTAGTTGTAGTATGTTTCCTAAAGGGTTCACTTTCCCTCCACTAGAGTCTGATAGTCCCATCCCAACTGCAGAGCTTGGAGTGAAATGATAAGAAAAGGTCTCTCTTCCCCCTCTCATTTTAACTTTCAGTGAGTACAAGTTAACTGATCCACAAGGCAGAAGTGGGTCTTAAGTGGACAGATGAGGCTGGCCTTTGAGTTCAAGATCATACCCTGCACAGGGATGATCTAGAAGGCTACTGTGAGGTGGTCTCCAGAATGCCAACTTTTTAAAATGTAACTAGAAGCCATCATAGGGGTATAGCTGATGGCAACAGGATATTTCCCTCCGCCCTCAAGGAAACAGGCAGTGTAACTGGAAGTCCCATCAGAAAAGAGCTACAACATTCTGAATGCTGGACCATGCTTTCCAGTGAGAGTTGGCTCTTTATGAAAGAGGCAATTTGCTCAGTCTAAATACATACACAGGGCAAAGATAACCAGTGTTAGAAGGGCTAGTCTAGTAGACAAATTGAAACTGAAAATTATGCGATTAACATTCTCCATTACTCAAATGTCTTTTTACACAGATCTGCCATAGTTCAAGTTACTGGGAATCAATGCAGGAATTACTGGAAAAAATTCTAGAGAGTCTGTTTTGGAGGAGCTTAGGACTAGAAGGATCTAACAGTCCCTTTTAGCCATTAGGAAAAAAAAAAAATCTATGAAACCTGTGTAGTCAATGACAAGTAGGTAGTCTGGCAGAAATCAAGCAAAAAAGGCTGAATGCAGAGTCAAATTATCCCTCAGATGCTTCGGAGATTGCCAGAGTATATACTTACCCACCTACCTAGAGTCAGCATATTCTAGCACTGACTTTCAAATTGCAATCAGCTGAGGAGATGCATAGAGCCTGAAAGTTTGCATAAGTTAGATAAGCTATGTGCTAGCGGCTCTACACGCACTCCCACTGAAGCTGTACATGCAAAAAAATGCACACATCACTGACTATGCCTAGGCTTGGAAGGATTCAATCAGTGAACAATGTCACTATACACAAACCAAAGGAAATATTTCTACCGATAACTGAAGAAAAATGCTGCTTGAGAACTTTTAGAGTTTGATTTAAGGACATTTACTTTGTATATTTTGACATGTTGACAGGTGTTTTCACCATTAAAGCTTTAACATTTTGAATCTGTCTCATTAAATAATTGTTCCCCCATAATTTCCCACAATTGTGAGCACTTAAATTGATAATCAAAAATATTGAAAAAATGCTTAAAACCCACAATTTTGCACAACTGCAGATTTAAACTAATAATGCTTAAATAATCAAAAGGATAAAAATCAAATTCTGCCAAGCCTAATTATATAGCTAATCAGGGGTTTAAAACAAAATCTGTATGTCAGACACTTCAGTCTCTTCACCCGGATTCAGTTGGTTTCAGCCTACACCAGTGTGTCTCAACCTTTTTGATGCCAGGGGCCAACCTGCTGCATTCCTAGTGTCAGGGACCAGTGCCAGCCCATGGACCAGTCATTGAGAAACACTGGCCTATATCACCTCACATACATTCTCTCCCTCCCCGCACAGAAGAGTCATCGCTGGGAGTATCCCTAGAGGAAGGCAGACCACAAAAACGACAAAATAGTGGTAGCATAAATTCAAATATAAAATTTTACATATCACCATGTATGCCCCAAAAGCCATGCCACACAGAATTATGAACAGACTGCAATGCCCATGGGCAAGTCTTAAGCGGACATTTGCAAAATCACACAGCTAATTTTGCTTAGCGAGCACAAGTTAGATACTTTCATACAAAATATCAATTTCAATAATGCTTTATTAAAGACAGATTAATATGCAATATTTTTAGCTAAAAATATTAAAACATTTTCAAGCTTTCATCTGTTCTGCTTTAGCCCAAAGTGCTGTCTTCTCTTTACAAGAAATATGGAATACTTTCAAGTATCTTGTACAAAGATACACAAGTTTTAAAAAATCCTAAAAATTCTACATACATACAGAGGAGTTAGTAGGTATTAAGTATCAAACTGTGTTCGATGGGCCAACTGCAATAGCTGCCTGCATGGGAACAATCTCCCTTGCACCATCCGATTCTGAAGTAGTTTCAGTAATTGCAGATGTAGAATCTGTGAAGTAGAAAAATGTTTTACACTTTCATGACTAATACAGTGCAACTCAGCACCTGCAATATATTCTCATTAAAAAATGTAGTTTGTGTTAGAGACTCTGGTTGATGCCTGTCTACACTTGAGGGAGGGAAATTGATCTCTGCAACTTTACCTGAAGTCGACATACTTAGATCGACTTACCATGGTGAGTCGTCTGCTGCTGCTGCTCTCCTGTCGACTCTGCCCACGCCTCACGGAGGTGGAATACAGGAGCTGACGGGAGAGCACTCGGGGGTTGAATTATGTCTAGACTAGAAGTGATCAATCGACCCCCCCCAATCAGTCACTGCCTGCCAATCCAGTGGGTAGTGTAGACATAACACCGAAGCCTTGGGGTTGTCTACTCAAAGTATGCATTACTGGTACAAGCCCATGTAGACACTTTTCAGTGGTTGATTTGAGATTTACAGTTAAATCAAGGACAAATTTAGCCAAAATAAATTCTGTTTATACCTAAAATGGTCATCCACAGTCTTTTGCACTGATTTACTTTTTAAAAAAAATCACTGTCAAACCAGTTCAAGTTTATATTTAGATAAGTCCTTAGAGGAAAACCTGAACAGAAAGAGCCCTATTTCTCAGCACAAGACGGTAGAGTCTAAGTTGCTCTGTGTTTTGGGGACTGCAAAGAATCTTGCTGTGCATTTCAAATAATGCACACAATTTTATCTTGAGAGATCTAATGTTTAAAAATATTGTCTAAGGGACAGAAAAAAGGGGAGGATGGTACCATGACAGTTCCAGCTGGTACAGAGAACAGAGATGACTCAAAGGGGTGGCAGGTTTCAGAGTGGTAGCTGTGTTAGTCTGTATCAGCAAAAACGAGGAATCCTTGTGGCACTTGAGACCAAAATATATTTGGGTATAAGCTTTCGTGGGCTAAAACCCACTTCATCAGATGCATGGAGTGGAAAATAAAAGGGACACCATCATAGGACCTAACCACATCAGCCACACCATCAGGGGCTCGTTCACCTGCACATCTACCCATGTGATATATGCCAACATGTGCCAGCAATGCCTCTCTGCCATGTACACTGGCCAAACCAAACAGTGTCTACGCAAAAGAATAAATGGACACAAATCTGACATCAGACATTACAAGATTCAACAACCAGTAGGAGAACACTTCAACCTCACTGGTCACTCAGTAACAGACTTAAAAGTGGCAATTTTTCAACAAAAACACTTCAGAAACAGACTCCAATGTGAAACTGCAGAACTGAAATTAATCTGCAAACTGGACACCAGCAAATTAGGCCTGAATAAAGACAGTGTGGATGGGTCATTACAATACCTAATTTTACCATATTAATGTCCCCCTACTGTTACTCATACCTTGTCACCTGTTTGAAATGGGCCATCCTCATTGCCACTACAAAAAAGTGATTTTTTCCTCCCTTGATATTCTACTGCTAATTGAATTGTCTCACTAGACTGACCTTCCACTTGGTAAGGCAACTCCCATCTTTTCATGTACTATGTATATATACCTGCTACTGTATTTTCCACCCCATGCATCTGATGAAGTGGGTTCTAGCCCTCGAAAACTTATGTCCAAATACATTTGTTAGTCTCTAAGATGCCACAAGGACTCCTTGTTTTTTCAAAGGGGTGGGACATTAATACCCTCTGTCTACGGAATGTAGGATAAAGGAACATTGTCTCTGCAGAGCCCCACTGTAGAAGTTACCTGGCACAGATGTGGGGTGAACTGTCTTACAAAGATGAGTTCCATTGCAGAAGTCATGAGGGGAACTGAAGGCTCTGACAACTGTGTTAAGGGACAGCTGTAGTATTGTTTTGTACTAAAGTGACCAGCAGAGAAATACTTAATGCAATTAACTTCAGGGTTCAGATAAAACCCCAGCAAGAGGAAAGAAGCAGTTCCATTCCCTCAGCTACTATTTCAGGCTGCAAATATTGCATTGACTCATACTCTTAATGTCCTTTTCACAACAAGATCTAAAAAAAGAAGCTTGTAAATGATTACTTAGATTCTGGAGCAGAATTCTGCAGCAAGGATTGGATTCCTCATCTGCCAAACAGCAGCCCTGCTTATTACCTAGCCCCGTTTCCATTGGGAGAACCACCACAGAGAGGGTGCATGTGTGTATGTGGAATGCTTTACAGAACCAGGTAGGTAAGGGTCCTGCAGCAGAAGCATACACAACCTTAGAGAGATTCTTGTGTGAACAGTCTGCACTTCTGAACATGCAGGAGGCTAGGCATTCACAGTTCTCAGCATGCAGAGCACCTTCTGCAGGTGGTGTATTGTCAGAGTTTCATTTGTTCTGGAGGGGAGAACAGTGTGTTTTATCTACCAGCATAAATCAG
The DNA here is from genome assembly GCF_007399415.2 of Gopherus evgoodei. Lineage (NCBI taxonomy): Eukaryota > Metazoa > Chordata > Testudines > Testudinidae > Gopherus > Gopherus evgoodei. The sequence goes on from NC_044343.1 coordinate 8,321,694, forward strand.
TGATAATTAGCTAGCAGCCAAAAACAACAACTCAAGAAATTTGCGTAAGTGCAAAGTATTTCCAGACTGTTCTTGTCATATCCTCACCCAACCCTGACCTTTTTTTCCTTTTTCCTGGTGTGCAGAGGTCACTTTTTCCTCCTGGCACAAGGAGTGATTATAATCCAGATGACTGACCAAAGCGCTGAGCAGGGTAGGAAAGAGGAGGTCCATTTTAGTACTTACTAGAATGGGAGATCTGCAGTAGTATTGTAGCAATGTTGATCGCAGGCTCTTAAGAGAGACAAGGTGGGTGAGGAAATATCTTTTATTGGACCAACTTCTGTTGAGGAAAAAGAAACTTCCGAGCTACACAGAACTCTTCTTCAGACAACAGCTCTGGGTAGCTCGAAAGCTTCTCTTTCATCAACAGAAGTTGGTCCAATACGAGATATTACCTCACGCACCTTGTCTCTGAAATGGCAGGAGTGGTTAGAGGAGGGAGACGGATGGAGCACTGGTAAAGTCTGCTGGTCCAGGACCTATTCAACGTGTGGGGAAGTGTCATCGAAGAGCAGGCAGCAAAACCCTCAGCCAAGGTTAGGAGAACTTGGCATCTGGGAGCAAAGAGCAAATGTGGACTGGGGAGGATGACAGCAGCACTAACAAATGAGGTGTCAATAGTAGGTGTTATGCAAAATGAACTAGGGCAGGTGGAAATCATGGTGGGAAGAACTGCAATGGTGTTAGCGGTATGTCCTGTTCACATTCTGCTGACTTTACTAGCCATTTAAGCAGTATTTCACTGTGTGGCTCCAGGGAGCAGATCTGTCAAGAGCCATTTGTCAGAGATCATTTCTCACCTTTCCCTGGGCGTACGTCCACAATCATACAGTCATCTTCCTCCTCTTCTTCTGTGTCAGCCTGGAACCCATCCATTTCCACAGCTTCAGCCTTTAAATAAATCAAAAAAGCTGCACCACAGGTAGTAGCAACTAAGTCTGCCAGTGACTGTTAAATATGCAAAATGATCAGAACAAGTTCTCCAGTGGATTAGGCAGCACAGAAAGGAATTCAAGCCTTTCTATAGTGAGCATTTCTTATAGTGCTTTCAGGATATCCTGAACAAAGTTGGTCTTGCGTTCCCCAGGGATGAACTAATCTGACTTCACACAGCCTGGCCCCCTTGTCAAAAGTCAACATCTATATTACTGTGTCAGATTTCCTGCTACACAAGTTGCTGTATCAAAACACTGCTTGCTAAAACATAGGGGTTATTCTTCATTGCCTTTTGTGTAAGGTACAAACTGTTTACGCTGAACTGAAACAAGCTCTCAAAACTTTGTTCTGAAAGGGAAGTTTCACTTTTATTTTTAAATTAAAACATTGTAAAAAAGTTTCTTCTTACCTTGAATAGAGAACCACACTTGGCAAATTATTTTCCTATCAAAATTTCCCCCTTCAGGATTTGTTTTTCAGTGTTTAAAAGGAACTAACTTCCCCTTTTTTATGGAACAGTAATGGGAACAGTGGTGACTGCTGCTTTTGAGCCCAAGGGAGCACAAGAGTGGCATTAAAGGAATTGAGGGATGTTGTGTTTACTCCACAGTGAATTGCATCTATTATTTTTCCTGGATTTAGCGAGAAAAACCTAGATTCCCAGCTAGGTTTTCCCCCACCACTCAGATTAAAGTATGCCTTACCTTAAAACTGTTAGTTTTAAGATGTTTGATAATATCCTTCATGTTTTAATGTAAAGCTATGCATTAATCAAGACTGTTTGTTCACATGTGCACTTGTTCTGAGTTATAGTAGTGACTTTCTTTTGCTCTGCAACTTAAGAGCACCAGAATTTGGAAGCCGGATCCAGAAAGCATGATGGAATATCATGATAGCATAAGGATGACTAGGTAAGAAGAGGGAAAAGAAAACAGCTTATTGAAAGGGTATTTTCACTGAGAGATGGCTGCATGGAGCCAAACAATCTCATTTTGATTTCTCTCACAAGCACCCTCCCTATTTGAGGGGAGGAACAATAAGACAGAGGGTGGCAGTTGACTTGAAGGCACTAATGCAAATATTCTTTCTGAAAGCTTTCTGCACCTTGTTCCAAACTGCACCATGTCCCTAGTATTGAGTTTTACTTTAAGAAGTTGCCTTTAGCAGCATCCAGAGCTTTAGAGGGTCTGTAGAATAATGCTGTTGCCAGTACCCTCAGTCTCTTCCTCCTTCCCTTCCTCTTGCAGGAGGATCATGGCCCATAGTTAACTGCTTGAGTGAATACCAAGCAAAGGTTTTAAGTTCTGCCTTACTCAGTGTTTAGGCCAATCAATAGCCAGATGGAACTCTAGGGGCAGGAACAGCTTCAGTGCAAGCCTCCAAAATGGTGTTACTCAACAGCTTCGCTTGCAGGAGGAAGAGGAAAAGGCCCAACATGCTAAGAGTAAGGAGCTTCAGTCACAGCTTCTCTCCCCAAGCTTGCGGATACAGAGACAAGAAATGCATGCAATCTGCTGAGCAAAGTTCTACCTCTGTTTCATTCTGTGCTTTGGCAAGCCCTTAACAACCTTTAACTCCCTCTTCATTGCCCCAGTCTCAGAGCAGAAACTCTGGCAGCTGGGAAGATAATTAAGATACAAAGAAGTTAAAGCCCTGGTTGTGGCTTTAATGAACACAATCTTTTCTAGCTTTTAACTGGACTTACAAAAAGACATTACTAGAGTGTGCAGTGTTGGTGTAGTCCTGTTGGTCCCAGGATATGAGAGGGACAAATGTGGGTAATATCTTTTATTGGAGACAAGCTTTCAAGCTTACACAGAGCTCTTCTTCAGGTTTGGGAAACTTACTCAAAGTGTCACAGCTAAATACAAGGTGGAATAGATTGTTTAGCCTAAGTAGTTAACACATTTCAAGGGACCATTCAGAGTGAAATGGTCCATTAATACCCCTTCAGTCATAGGAATGAAAGGAAAGGGGGTTCTTAGTGGGTTATAGATTATTATAAGCAACCATACATCCAGTGTCTTTTCAGTCCATGATTTTTAGTATCTAGTACATTTATTAATTTAAGCTTCGAGGCTTGTCTGTTGAAAGTGTTGTGCAGGTTTCCTCTGAGGACTGAGAGGTCAGATATAGTGATCGCTTACAGGTGATATGGTATTTGTCTTTTATCATTTTCCTATAAGAGTTTATTCAAGAGCATAGTGATTGTCTGGTTTCACCCGCATAGTTGCTACTGCGGCATTTACTACATCAGATGAGGTACGCCACGTGTTATGAGATGCATGTTTAGGACCCATGCATCTTGAAAGTGAAATTTAAGAGCAATGTAACAGCTGAAATTCTGATTAAAAGCTGCAATTACACTGAGAAACAGGGAAGAGAGCAGAAGGAAACATGTAGCCTAAAACTAGAGCACATTATAAGCACTCAGTTTTGCCTCATGTTTCATGTTGTACTCTAGGACTTTCTAAGCTTACTAAGTCGTCTTGACAGTTACCTTGGTGTGTATATTTTGCCGATCTACAGTGCTATGAGGCCTTACAAGCAACAGTTAAGAATTTAGTCCACAGGTACTTACAGTTTATGTTCAATACATACAAGCAACAGAGAGCAAGAGGTGAGAGGAGTGAGTCAAGGCTAGGCAGCAAGGAAGATACCTGAGAGTGATAGAATGCACCATTTCGCATGCATATGGGATGAGAACTGCAGTATAAGCAAGGCTAGCTAGGTGTTCAGAAAGCATGTGTGGTTTGGAGGTGATCATTACCCACATAGGGGAAAGTGGAGGGACAGAAAGAAGAAGAGTTGCCAATATTTTAAACAGACTTCCTATTCAACTTGAAAATTAGAACTCCAAAGCAGCATCTTACCTGTTCAAATTAATGTATCAGCTTCCGCTCTCTCACCACCCCATACCACAAGGGATTCATTGCAATGAAGTTCATGACACTATTCCCCTCTGCAAAACCAGCGTTTTGCCATCCATAAGGAGATCCATGCTTGCCTAGTTAGATCAGCACTATTTTATAATTAATGGTTCTCATCTCCTTCTGAGTTACATAAAGTTAGAATGTTCTTAAAGGAACTCACCTGTTCTGCATCCCTAGGTTTTTTCATGAACATGGTGATAGACATGCTTCCTGTTGCCTTCTTCTTTACTGAAACTGGAGTGGTTTGTATCACTGTCACTCCTGGTACACTGCTATTGTCCTCCTTGGCTGCAGAAAAGACTGGCGTGAGGTAGTTCCACTGACAGGGAACAGGAAGGTGCTCTTGGTCAAAGCTTTTCAGCACCTCTGAGTTGACATACCAACACATCCTATATTCAGGTCTCTTCTCATACACAGAGTTCTCTGAAATAATTCGCTTTAGTCTGGCTTTAGAAGGGATAGCAGAGTCCTCGTTGACTGGAGTCTGCGGGCGGGAAGTGTTGGGACTTGTAGGACTAGCATCACTAATATCTGGAGCAAGGACCGCTTCACTGAACAGTCCTTGGCGGCAACACTCCTGGAATTCCTGGATGATCACTTTACTTCCATTGACATTCCCATGGAGCAGTGGGAGCAGTTGTCCCAGGACTAGAGAGAGAAAGACGATTGCATGTATGTTTTTGAAGGCAAGCTGGTATACCAGGATAAGTCATTGACTCGCTGATATAAACTAAGCAGTTGTTACCAAAAAACCCACCAACAAGGGTTGTGGTGACTCAAAGTACCTGGGGAAAGCACTTTGCTTAAAGGAATTTTGGAATGCAAGCAGTGCAATAGCCCAGTATGGTATTATACCCACCATTTTACAGAGAGGAAAAGTATTGTTAAACTCAAATAAATCAGTATCATTTGGAAATAGAACCCAGGAGTCCAACTCCATCTCCTGCTCTAGCCCACCCTCCGTTTTCATGGTATTAGCATCCTTTCTGTTAACTAGTTCTGCCTCTATAGCATTAATCATCAATAGAGAGTCAATGAATAGTATATAGGGATATAATTGAACTCAGATTTCAGATGGAACATAGTTAGAACTACCCAGCATGGAAAAAGTTTCCACCAAGTTCACGTGCAAATATTTCTGACTTCACACTAGTCATTTAACACTATTCATTATTTTAAACAAACTTAGATTGGATATGTGAGGGGTTTCCTCACAGGCGACATCTGATTTACTGCTACACAGGAGAAATCACAAAGGTTTGGCCCTTCCCAGTCTTACTTTGCTGGTCTTTTGTCCTTTTTTTGCTAGTCTTCTGCATCTGCTCTTCCTCAGCAAGAGATGAATCCAGAATACAAACTGCAAACTGCTGAAGCACCTTTAGGTCTGCATCTGCACTGCTTTTGCTTTCTTCTGTTTCCCAGATGCAGCCAATCTTCACAGCCTGCAGAACATGGAACCTTTTCCCCTTGGCTATCAGTTCATCCCACTCCTTTGCTTTCAGCTTCTGACGAACTTTTTGATTCTCTGGATCATGCTCCTGAAAGTCAAGAAAAGTCTGACTAATTCCAGAAAAACTGAAATTCCCTCACTTCTGCTTCATAATGTGTTCAGAGCTATGAGAAATCAGAAGTATGAGGTACAATGTTTGAAGGAAATACTTTGGGAAGAAAGCTATCAAATTAATGGACCCATATAGTGCTGAGAAATAGTATTGTCACAGCTTTACAGTAAAAGTGCCAGAAAACCTCCTATTATCAATCTCTCATGGCCAGCTGGTGATTTACTAAATATCTAGCTGTCACAGAGCTTGTCATCCATGAATCACACAGGCAGGAAATATCCCCATTTACAGATGGAGAACTGAGGCACGGGGAGGGGATGTAAATCAAAGTTACACAGTAGGACAGTGGCAGAGCTGAACCTAGAACACTGGTTTCTTGAGTCTCATATCCATTGAGAAACACTGCCTCAACAAAGTTTTCAAAATGGCAACTTCTAGAAGTATATGTATGTGTGTATATATATATATATCAAAATCAAATGCTAGATGGGAAGCCCTGTCATCCTCTCTCAAGAATGGGATTTCAGCCCATTCCTGATGAATGCCTCTTTATAAGCTATTTAGAAGTGAAGTTTCCAAGTGTAGAGTCGCCCTGTTGTAGAAGCTTTCCCAGGATGTTACACATTTTCCCTGAGACCAGCAGGCTAAAGCACTAAAGTGGCCATTATCAGCTGCTTATTTCCTCTCTTTTGGCTAGAATATTCCTAGATGTAGGGTTTTCACTCAGAGGAGATAACATCCTGACATTCCGTTTTAAGTTGCCCATACAGCAAAGTTTGTCATCCTTTGGGTTTGATGGAATTTCTAACTCACCCTCTTGATCCTGGGCATAAGCTTACTATCAGCATTGTCTTTCACTAAAGTGTTACATGTATTTCAAATGCTCCTCTAATTACCACTCACTATACAAATGTGCTATTATAGAGTGGGAGAAACCATTATATGCTATTGGTAACTCCTCCTAGCTCAACCTTCCTCTACGCTACTCACCATAGAAGAGCTTTCTTGGATTTTCATATGGCCATACAACATATTAACTGATACATCCCTCTTTGTAACAACAAGTGAATAAAACTGCCTCTGTCCAATGTTGTTCTCCCCTGCTTGGATCAAAATGCTGCAGTATACACCTATCTGGAAGTGCAAAGACACCGATATGCTAACTGACTACAGAGTGTGCTAGTATTAAAAGCTGAGAGATACATTTCATGCATGTGTTAAACAGATAAGCAGACCCGTCCTATTCCAGGCAGGCTGCCTCTTCTTTACTAACTAGCAAAGCATGCAGTTTGCACCAGTGAGAACAGTGCCCAAGTCTTTAGAAGTTTGAGCCAACACAGCAGCGCCCTCCTGAAAGGTATGCAACTTATTACACTGTACATTTGGGAAAAAAGGAAATTGAGGCCCACAGTCACTCAATTCACTTACTTCTGTCACTCCTTCATCCTCAGATAGGTACCCATGGGGTACAAAAAAGCCATCATCATCATCTTCATCTTCTCCTCCTTCATCATCATCATCCTGAAGATATAAGTTAACTTTACTAGAAACTGCACTTTATAAGTCACCTAGCAAGAGTTTCAAAAAGCAGCAAGAATCCAGACGCGAACAGTCTCAGAAAAGAGTGTCATCTGTCTGGTTTGAGACTAACAACAACAAAGCTTCAGTCCAGTATGACAGCTATGTTTCTTTTGAATCATCTCCATAACTTTAAGGCTGGCTAGTACAGGAAATCCTCACCCCTTCACTGTGAGAGAGAGATTCTCCTGGTTCTTCCTCTTCCCACTCTTCATCACTATCTATCTCATAGTCGAGCAGTTTCTGTAATGAGAAATGTCCACATCACCAGTCAGTCAATGAACTCAGAGAGCAATGCAAGAGTTCATGCAACAATTCAAACAGCAGCAAGAGGAAATAAATGACAACTGGTCTGTGAAATGCAAGAGAAGAACGCATGGGTATTTGGACACAAGGTCTGCTTCAGAATTGAAAGAAAGCAATCACTAAGGCATGGGTAATACCACGCTGATTGTGAAATGCTTACATTATCCTTTGACCAGGGATTCCTGGGATGAACGACAGTAGTTTTCTTATTCCATGTGCCCCAGTATGCAGGTCGATGATTCTCAGAAAACTGTAGGAGTTTCATCCTGCCAAATTTCTTCCTTTCAGGAACATTGTCCATTTTGCAGCTATCCACTATCACCACATCACTGTTGAAACAAACAACCCTCAGTGGTTTCATACTCCACCGATGCTCAGATAGAACCTACAGACATCATTTAAAGGCCTGAGAGACCCTCTTCAGTTCAGCAATCTCAAACAATTCTAGAGTGTTTGAATTAACTACACATCACCATCCGCTTGCAAGGACAAAGCTTCTATCCTGGCCAGGGTCCCTCCCTAAATAAATGACACCAACCTGCAGCTCTGTTTTATCTATTTTTTTTTTTTTTTAAAGCCATGTTATTTAGGCTATGTCTACACTGCAAACTTTGCAACAGGGTGGCTGTGCCACTGCAGCTGCGCCATTGTAAGGTTTGCAGTGTAGCCATTCTTTATCACCAGGAGAGACCTTTCCGGTGACAAAACAAAACCACTTCCAATAAGGGGTGGTAGCTTCGCTCTCATACCGATACTTTTTATCATTAAATCTTTTGTTGTTCCAGGGGGTGTTTTTTCATACTCCTGAGCGACAAAAGTTTTGATGCAAGTGCCAGTGCACACAAAACCCTAGATGAAGCAAACAGAGCTCCCTTTCTGCATTGGACACTATTAAAGTGCAAGACTCCCTGTGGAGAAGGATTTGTGAGCTTGTGTATGGAATCAAGGAAATCTGCATCACAATACATTGCTTCCTGTGGTGATGAAGCTCATACAGGACTAATTTTAAAAGAAAACCCTCCCTTTTTTGTGATCACTGTTGGTGCAAACCATTTTCCAACACTGGTTTCACAGTTGGTATGTAAGTGAACAGCAACCCCAAGCCCCAGACTAACCTGTTGACTATGTCAGCACTGCGGTAACAGACAATGGTAGGTCCAGTTTTATGTGGCCTGCGGCACTTTAGTTCTTCCAAGAAAGAAATGTCATGATTCTGTGCTTGTAGGAGCTGATCTAACTGATCTGAGAGGTCCTGATCAAAGGCAACACGACAGAGTGGAGCCAGGACCATGTTCTCTTTAATTTCAAAGGGAGCAAATTTCCCACAGGAGCCAGCAAGGGTCTGAAATTAAAAGTATGTTTAGAAATGTTAAAGTCTGAATCCATCAGCATCTGAAAAACAGCAGCACTAGCCTATTTGAGTTAAATCTAAAATCTTGATACTTCATGAGATGCTAGGATCAGGGGTAGGCAATTTTTTTTGGCCAAGGCATAGTCAAGATCCAGACTCGAAAGAAAAATAAAAAATAATAATGATAATAATTAAAAACATTTTGGGGTCTGTTCAAAAGTGTCTGGTGGTCAGTATTTAGCCTGTGGTCTGCCTATTGACTACCCCTGGATTACATACTTCCTATGTGTGAGTTCAGCAGAACCCCTTGAGGAGAATTAAAGTCTTGCAATCATTCCTGGAACAGCTATTAATGGCATCATGGATTTTTAGTATAACTGGCAAGAAGTATGATCTCTACCGTAAGAGATTACAATTCTGTCCCTCACAGCATCAGCGACAAAGTTTTCAATTGTCTAACCACAGATGCACAGCCATCACTTTTAAAAATAAATTAGGATGCACGTCGTTAACAGAACTAGTGTGTTGGTTCAGAAGATAGTAAATGAGGCAGAGAAGTAAAGAAAATGATTAGCAATAACCAACCTTGGGGGCTTGTGGAGTCTTTGGTTTCTGAAAGAACCTGGTGATTTCTGCCTTCTGTGCATTAACACGCTGGAATTAGAAGGTTGAAATACATGTTACCAACTTGTTAAACGAACATTAATATGGCCCAGTCTTTAACAGGGGTTACACTCTTTAGCTCACTAAAGTCCAAGATGAGGTACGGAGTGAGGGGTTTGGTCTTTTTGCTCAGCTCCTGTAATACAATGAAACATTAACAAAAAGGTTGTTGCTTTCTGTGAAACACCTAGTATAAATTTGAACACCAATAGTGATCAATAACAAATGAATGTACTACTATTGCCTTGTCCTGTGTTGGAATCCTGTAACTGAACACAACAAAACAAGTGGGCAGGCTAAGGAGGCTAGGTGTTCGGATAAGGGGTTGCTCAAAGTTCTCTTTTCTCTTGCTTTAAATTCATCACTTGAGTGCCGGTGTCGGAATCTGAGTGGGAAGAACGGTGCTTTGGTGGAGCGCTTGTACTGTTATCCTGCTCAGAGGATGGGTTATGAGAGCTTCGGATGGAAGATCTGTCAACAGCCCATCACAATATCCTCTGAGCAAGTACATGAGTTGCTCCCAATGACTTTTGGAAGGATTTCCATATTGCCACTATTCCCCATTTTAGCCTAGAGTCCTGAAAGGTCAGAATTTCCATACTGGCCCAGATACTCCTTCACAAACAAGAACGATAAGACCAACTCCTCCATGCTGCAGCATGATTTGTGAGCACTGTCCAAAGAGGCACGTTCCACAAGGATTTATGGACAGGGCAGCAGCTTGACAGACCAGAACAGAGAAAGCTTTTATATTTTTTGGGGAGAGGAAGGTGGAGATGGACAAGTATGAACAAAGGCAACAGTACTCCTGAGAGCAATGGACAGAGGTGTACCAAGGCATCACTGGTGGAGCAGAGCAATAAGACTAGAGTGAATAAGTAGCACTTTGAATAAGAACACAAGAAGTTTAAATTTGATGCAACAGAGGAGAGCAAATGGAGAGATTCAGAGAGGGGAATAGAGGGGATATTAGAAGCCATGTTCTGGATGATCTAGCAAGGGCAATGTGGGTGTCAGGGTGATCAAGGACACTAGCAGTCTCCAATTCCGATACAAGAACCTAGATAGAAAGCATCAGAGGGACAGCAAGACTCCAAAATAAAGCAAGAAATTTTTACCTTTTCCTCCTCTTTTAACCGTTTCTCCTCTTCTTTCTTCCTTTTCTCTTCAAGTTTTGCCCTTGAAAATATCAAGTTAATTTAAGGAGTTACCACACAAGTCATTAAGGTGACAGTATTTATTATTTGTAGAGCCTAGGAGCTCCAGTCATGGACCAAGACCCATTGTACAAATGGAACAAAAGGGCAGTCCATTCATTTGATCAAAACCAGCAAGAATGTGGAATAAAAAAAGACTATTTGTGTCTTCTGCACTGGAAGTTTATATGTTCAACCACGTCTACGCTACTAGTTATCCATTTTCAACTCCCTCCAAACACCCAAAAGAGGGATTTGTGGTTGTAACATAAAAACACTTTTTTTTTTTTTAAAGAAGTTTCCCAGCCATGACATGAAGAGGAAAAACCTCAGGTGAAGCACGAAACCTCTTTTCAGCCATTTCAAAGTAAGAGCTCAGTTTATCATCCACATTCAAGAAGAAAATTCTTAAGACTAAGGGCAGGTCCACACAGTTAAAATTGGTACTAAAAATATTTAGACACAGATAGTTAAATCAGCGCAACCCCTTAATGCTGATTGTTATACTGCTTTAAAGGTGCTTATAGAAATAAGCTATGCTAATATAAGTTACAGACACAAATCACTTACTCTAAAGCTTCCTGTCTCTCCTTGCGTTTTTCCTCCTTCACTCGTAACTTCTCAGCCTTTTCCTTTTCATCTTTTTCCTTCTTCTCTCTCCTTTCCTTCTCTTTCAGTTCTCTCTCTTCCTCCTTCTTCTTCTTCGCCTCTTCCTTGGCCCGCTCTTTTGCAGCTTTTGCCTCTTCTTTCAGCCTCCCTTTTTCCTCCTTTTCTGCTTGCAACTTCTGCAGCTTATCTGCACGTTCTTGATCCTAGTTGCCAAACAGTTCAATAAATGTCCCTGTCACGCATGTTATGCGGCTATGTATCAAAAGAATAGATAAGCACAACTGTTTGTGCTGTTGGGTTACTGGTGTAAGTTCTTGCACTGAGTGTTTAGCCTGTGGCATGGTTTTGTTTCAGGTTACCAGCGAGGAGGAAGAGATAGAGGATTTACGAACTGTCATTAGTTGCTTGGGCAAGCTAAGCCATTCTGTGAAACTGGTCCTCAAACACCTGTTGATGAATGGGTTTGGCTCCCTCTCTCCTCCTCAATGGACCTGTCAGTTGTACAGTGTTTTAATCATGTTCTGCATACTGAAGGAAGTTTGTGTTATATTTTGTTGTATGTTTTAATTATTAAGTCTGAGAGTACATATTTGTTTATGGAAATTTAAGCATACAGGAGAAAGACTTTTCTAGATTTGATTATGGTAGTTTTTAAAGATATTTGGGGAAATACATACACTATTACGTACTGCATTTTAATGTTCTTATTTTCATTTATGGCTGCCTACCGTTAGAGATTCCTAATGCGAAAACCCAATTAGAAATCACTTTCATATCCAGATGGAGTTTCTGAAGGAGACCCTAAAAACATGATGAACACCACCATTTGCATTATGCAGATATTTTATTTCCTCTATAACTCTAAAAGCAAGGAGACATTTTTACTGGTGCATCAGTTCATTTAAGCTAATTTGACACCTTGGGTTGCTATGATAATTTAAGTAGTAGTTATGGAAGGAGTAGGGAAGGCAAAGATAAGTGATGTTAGAACTTACATTATAATATCCTGAGGCAAGCCTGAGCTATTTTTCTCATTGCAGCATCTATTGAAATATTCTGAGGTTGTGTTATGTTTAGTACAGCAATAGATGCCAAGATAGCCCCCATTTTGATGGCACTACATGCACATGCTATATCTGGGAGCTAAGGAAATCTGTACTCAGACATCCAAACGCACCATACTGTCAGTTTCTAGCTTCTGTCTACTGAGTTCACATTTCAGGCCTCCAGCAGATGCCTGTATTTACCAAGCAAAGCTTGCGCTGCACAGGTATCTGCAACAGAAGTCTGACAAGCTGATACAAAATTATGTCTATGGCAGCAATCCTATAAAGGATGTGTTTGTAAGAACTTAGTTGACTCCTAGAAAGACTCAATCCTCTGGAGATTTATCGGCGGACGTGGCTTTGTAAGTTGTCTAGATAACAACAAACCTTTATATATAAATAAATAGCAGGAGCAGTGCACTAGAGAGGCTTTCACTCAGCCTAATCAAATGTTTGAAAGTAGGAGTATGTACTCTCACATTTCAAATATACAACAGATTGTTGGCACAAAGTATGTTGCATACAAAAAGCCAAGATTTTTAAGTCTGTCCCAAACTGTATCTAAACTACAATGTTAATGTAGCTTATATGAAACACGGACAGGCAACAATTAGATCCTGTAACCAAGTTATGAGAGAATATGGTAGGGGCTTATAAGTGATGCTTGTTTTAGTAGCTTCTGGCAAAATGCCAGTCTAGTTCCATCATGCAACAAAGTAAATCTTTGTTGCAGATTATGCATAAAAGTCTTTTAATCAGAGGTTTTACATTAGCACTTCATTACAGGAAAGAGTGGTATGGAAGTGATATTACACGATAGCACCATAACACTACAAGGGAGTGGCTGACCAGCAGCTTTCTAATGGATATAGGATGCAGTTCACAAATGCTGCCTGGAGCAGTATCTGCCAGCTCATCCAGCAAGTCACACTGTCAGATTTTATTTTTTTTCTTATGGAAACTGGACACCATATTTGTAGCTGTCAAGAAAAGAGGAAGAATGTTGAAGGAGGCGGCCCTAGAGCAAAGGTTCTTCAGGATTTCCAAGCTGTCTGGCAGAAATGCATGACAAGAGTGTATCTATATAGTCAGTTAAAAAGTTTGAAGAAAATAAAGAATCCTTCTCAGCATTTCTGAAGTCAGGTATGTTTCCCACTATTTTTTTTTTTTAATTCATATAGTACATATCACAAGGAGATAAGCAAAGCTACTACTCATGCATTAGGCAATTTCAGGACAAGCCAAGAACTTTTAACTGCATGCATAAAGATTCCACATTCCTCAATTAGAAGAACTGGAGAAGCAGGAAGAGAGGTGTTCAAGCGGACCAAAAGGAAATGCAAAAGGTTTTGCTTACTATTCAATGCAACAAGCACAGCAGATAAACTTTATGTCAGTGAAAATGCCTTACTCTTTGCAATCTCAGCTTCTCCTTCTCCGCAGAACTTTTCAGGAATTTCTGATACACCTGAAATTAGACGGCACAGATGTTTTTAGATTTATATTGTTTACATCATTCTCGGTATCTCAATTCCTAGACCACTTTCTCCAGAAGAGCTCAACCAAAACTTGCTGTAATTTTAGACATCCAACAGCATGTTTGATAGGTTAAATATTCCTACAGATTAGGAAGCAGGTTTCAACTTTTTATTCCTAGCCAATCTGACTGATTTACCAAGCATGTATTTATAAGAATTTATTGCAAACTGAAGCTTATGCTATACTACTTTAGCATTAGTATATTATTCTCTAATGTACCATCACCATGGTATATTTAGAAAACCAAAATGTGTTTTTATTTTTTGTACATATAGAGAGCAGAAGTCAATCACAAAGCCACTAGAAATCACTAAAACATAACAAGGGGAGCCAAAGCTGTAGCAAAGTTAGATCCTACTGACTGCCAATATTTTACTCTAGCATGCCACTGATTTGTCCCATGATGTTGGACCCTCATTACCCAAATAAAAGGAGTATAACCAAGCAATGGTCCTGCACTCAGCCTTGTATAAGAAAGGATGCAGTCCCTGCCACAAGGTCCTTTGGGTCAGTAAAGCCATATTGACATTTTTTCTTTTTAATTTAATGCAACTTTGTAAAGAAGCCAATATCAGGACACACAGAACAGACACTGTAGTATGTGCTGTTTTTCGCATTTTTGGCAAAAGCTCCATTACATTAAAATACCAAGGAGATGACATTTTACCTTATTTTGAAGTGTGTGGAATGCAGGTTACCCCCCTCCAAAAATCCTTTATTTCATTACAGTGACAGTTGTGGCAAGATTTCCAAGTGGAGCTTTAGTTTAAAAACAGTGGTTTATCACCATATTATGCCAAAAGCCAAGCACATTTACCCTATAATGCTATACTGGCAGTACTTCATGCTTGTTACAAGTAAGGTAACAGACAAGCTTATAGTACTAGATAAGAGCATATTGTCAATTCAGCGATCAAGATCATAAGTGTAACTAGGCGTGGAAGGATTACATTTTTATTGATAAGCATCAATTTCACTGTACACAAAATATTTCCATTTATAATCAAAATTTACAATTAGGAAAAGAAAGCAATGCTGCTTGAGAACTTAAGAGATAGTCTATTTTTTTGTCAGGGTCCAAATTTCTTGGTCAATGTATAGTTAAGGTCCAGATTCCAGAGAAAGTTTAAAAAAAAGATTTCAGAATCCATTCAAAAAGTATCTGGCGGTCCAGATTTGGCCCACAGTCCACCTACTGACTACTTCTGAAATTTAAGGATATTTACATTGTATATTTTTATATAACATTCCTGATTTGTGTTTTAATAGTTATAAAGTTATCCTCCCCTAATTTCCCACAACTGTGAAAGTGTAAATGGATAAAACACACAAGTTCTTTAAAAACCTGATATCAAAATTATAAAAACAAAAAATCAAAATTTAATTCTGCCAAACCTACTTGTAACTTAACTGGTTTTTTTTCCTTGCTAAAAACACAAGCCACTGATGTAACAGAAATTAGAAATAGAAAAGTTTTTTTTCCAGTCCAGTTATGATCTCCCCAGTAATTGAGCTTCCACTAACTCACCTGGGAAGCTATTCCACAGTCTAATTCATCAGTAAGTTTCTGGTATTAGACTATGAGCTATTTAATTGTATCTTATTACTCCTTAGTATCCCCCTAATTCCTCTCCATTCTCAGTGTTTACACCTTTCGGTTGCATGTGTGTCCCCCTCCCCCCCACTCCCTCAGTCAGTTGGCTAAGCTACACATTTTGTTCACAATCTTTCTTCATAGCGCAGTACCCACAGCCTAGCCCTGAACCTCTCTATTAGAAAAAGAATTACAAAATTAAGTGGTAGCTAGAACTAAACAAATACACAGACCAGACAGTCTACTACCAAACTTTTGCACTGAAGGAGACGGCAGTGCCCGAAGCATAGTTACAAGGTCTGTTCTGGTTCAGCAATATTAAGCATCATGTCATTGTGTTTCATGCAAGAGAAACTCCCACTTTACATCTCAATTGATAGGCTTTTCTGGAATCTATTCACCTCAACTTTATTCAAACCATTTGATTAATTGTTTGAGTTCCATTCGCACAGATTGCAGTTTCAAAAACCAAGCTTCCTTCTCAGTGCACTGCCAAAAATCATGGTGCTGCAAAGGTTCACTAGAACAGAAGTCTGAGTTGAAATTAATTCAATAAGTGCATAAAATTAGCACACACAAAGCTACCATGAAGCTTAATTAGCGTAGATGTGTATTTACTATTATATTCCACTCTTGATGCTGTTGGTCAGTCAGCACCATGTGCCTCAAATAGTTTTATACTAATGCTTTCGGGAAAAACGTCAAGCAATGGATAACTGTACATGATCAGATGGTGTATATTTTAACAAGATGGCTGACAGCACAAGATTTGCACACCAGTTTTAAGAGATGCAGAAAAGCAGTCTGAGTTGCCCTCTTCCCACCCCCACACAGCACATGGATTTGAAGTTACATTGTTTTGAAATAAGGCTTGCAGTTTGAGCATTTTCTATCCCTCAAGGAATTTTACATAAATATTTTTTTGTAACAAAAAAAGCAGTATTTTGCACACTTGATCAGCTTCTTCCACAACCTAAAACTCAATCTTTTTATATATATATAGGAGGACTTGCAATTCCAACAGCTTCATAAAAGGTAAAATTTTAAAATGTCCTACAAAGAATTATCTTTGAACTCTGCTGTTTACCCACATATTATATCCAGGTGTAAAGTCACAGGGCTTCATGACTCAGCTATCAAAATATACCTGTGATAACATTAAAATATACAGCTTACGATGCACTGATTATGCACATTATGTTAAGTACTCATTTCAGGAGTAGTTAAGAATCCAGCTCTCTGCCTTAGAAGACTCAACATTTGAGAATCTTGCTCACTATAAGAGTGATGAGCTTTTTGCAAAAGTATATCAACTTACAATACTTTTCAGAACTCTTGCCATTTCAAATTGTTAAAAGTCATGGAAAAACAAAGGGATTTAAAAATGCTAGGATAGATTTTGTGGTGGGAGACTATACTAGCTACATGCAAATGAAACAAACATTGAAAAACAAAAAAACCAACCTTCCGAACAGGTATTGAAGCAGCTAAAGGACTAGTATCACTCCTGTTCAGTGGGATAGGCTGTGCCTCAGGTGAGCTGGTAGAAGAGGGGGAGCTTAATGAGGAATTAGTAAGTATAGAGTCTCCTTCAGGAGAAGATTCCCTTGTCTCACTTTCTGAGGTCATACTTCCTTCCAAAGACATAACATGGGGAGATCTCACAGTCATAATATCCTCCAGAACTACTACAGGCATCTTCCCCTCAAATATAACACCCTTGAGTTCACTCTCATTCTCCAAATTATTACACTGTGTATTTGATAATTCAGAACACGATTTGGTTACATCTATTGAGTCTTCATCCTTATGTGCAGTAGCTTCACAAGGTGGATTGGTATCCATTGAAACATCCACTTGGGCATTCTGAACATGCTTTAATGGAGTTGACTGGTTTGTATCTTCTATCATACCATTAGTTGTCTCTACAGATGAAGATGGTTCTGAATTTAATTTACTGTGGTCTAGGCCATCACTTAATGTGTGGTTAGAGTCCTCTGTCAAGTCAAATATGAGTACAGTTTCTCTCACGTTATTTTTCATGTTTTTCTGTACAAAGTTATCTAACGGACCCTTTCCGTTAACAAGTTTGGGAGTGAACTGCATTTCAGAATCCAGCTGGCAGTCATTCTCCATATTGTCCAAGGATCCATGTGACAGATTTAGACTGGAATCTTTATTTTGACCAACACCTTGTGAGCTCTTTGCTTTCTTGACTTCGTTGCCTGTGTCATATTTCTCCTTTGGTACAGGATTCAAACGCTTGAAAGGCAACCGTGCTGAAATAGTAAGATTTCATTACTTTAGTAAAACCATACAAATCAGCAGGAGAGAAACTAAACAAATTAAGAACATTCTTAAAAGTACAAGAAATCCTTTATTGGCTCATAAGTGAAGTTACTACATATACTGAACATGATTGGTTTAACAAGTCTATGCAACATTTAACATATACTATTTTAGAAGGCAAGTTGGGTCAGGAACAAGTCTCCAACCCTCTTCCAGAAAGTTACCTTGTACTAGCTTCCTTGTAGGAATAACTGGCTTGTCTCTGCACTCCATGGCTGTAAGCAGAAAACAAACACACATTTATGTTTAGCTCACGTCTCTTACAGATTCAGGAAGTATTAGCGTTACCATGTCCTCTATCATCAGCTGCATTTTCTGCTGGATAGAGGAATAAGATCTCCTTGGGGAGAAGGGGAACCAGGCCAGACTCCAAAGGAGGAATATTGGAGGGCAGAGGCTTTACAGGGCCAGCCCCTGCTGACTGATCAACACCTGGAAATCCAACCTTCTCCCCAGGCGGTGGGAAAGGTGAGTAAGATGGGCCAGGTGGCCTCTGGCAAGTGGGGTGCGGGGACGACCCTGGATCAGGGGCTGCAGCCCCTCAGCGGGGAGCCACCGCCTCCCTTTTCCAGGCAGGACTCTCAGCGCGCGGTATCGACCCCCAAGATCTAGGCTGCGCGGGGGGGGGGGGCGCATCAGCCCCTTGCCCCCGCGGGTCTCCGGGCGCTCTCGCCCCCCATTTACAGCGGGGGGGAGGGGGGCCAAGGCCCCCGAGCCGGGAACAGACCCACCGCCCGGCCTTGTGAGGGGAGCTGGGTGCCGCCCGCGGGGGGGGAGCGTCCCCTCAGCCCCGGGCTCCTTCCCCCGCCACAGCCCCGGGCCCGGCCCGTACCTGCCCTATCCCGGCCGCGGAACGCGGCCCTGGCTCCTCCCCCGGCGGCCGCAAGGACCGGGGCGCGCCAGCTTCTCCCGCTCGTATTTGGCGGGAGCCTGGGCGGCTCCGCGCTTCGCCCACGCCGATAGGCCCAGAGAGCCCCATGTGACCTCGGCCCCGCGAAAGCCTCGCGAGAAGCCACCCCCGCAGCCGGCTCCAGGACGAGGGGAGGGGGAGGCCCGGAGCTGCCACCGATTGGCTGGAGGAGACCGCGCGCCATTGGTGCAAACAGCTGCCACCACGCCATGCCCGGCTAGTGATTGGCTGGGGCACCCACGGGTGGGTTAGGGCTGTGGGGTTGGCCAGGTGAGGGGCTCGTGCTGTGCAGGTGCGGCTCTGCTGCTCGCTTCTTGTGCAGTGGGCCCTCGCTGGAGTGTGGGTGTGACTCTGTGTGAGGCCCTGCTTCCGCTGGGTGTGACCCCCAGTGCCATCACTCTGAGTGTGCAATCAGCCCTGCTGCCCCTGAGTGTGCAAGGGGCCTTCCTCCTGCAGTATGCAGTGAGTCCTGCCCCCCTTACTGTGCAAGAGGGTCTGCTCCCTAAAGCGTGACCCCCTAGCATGCAGGGATGAGTGTGCAATCACCTCTGATCCTGAGTGTGCAAGGATTTATGCCCAAGTGTGCAATCAGCCCTGCACTGCCTGGGTGTGCAGTGGATTTATTCAAAGCAGGCAGTGGCAGATTAGCCAGTGGGCCAACAGGACCCATGCCCAGGGGCCCCAGCCAATGTGAAAAATTGGGACAGGGTGGGGGCCTATATAAGAAAAGACCCAAAAATCAGGGCTGGCCCTATAAAATCAGGACATCTGGTCACCCTGCCCCAACTTGCTCTGGGCCAGGGCCCTACCAAACTGTAATCTGCCTCTGAAAGCAGGAGTCATAAAGCCAAATTCTGCTTTCAGTCATGCTGGTATAAATCTTGAATGATCCAATTAAATCAGTTAATTGATCCCAGGTTTACACTGGCACAATAGAATAATTTGGCCATGCAGTGTGTATCCATATGAACCAAAACAAAGAGGCTGGTGAAATGTGACCTAAACCTGCTGAGTTTCTGACAGCTCTGTCCAGTAGTCCTAACTCCTAGCCCCTTCTGTACTGGATTGTGCTCCCTGCCCGTATATGAGCACAGGGCCAGGGAAGAACATAAGGGGACTTGGTTTTCTACTGGCACAACTCCAACAAATCCTGTGTCACCATCTCCAGGTTCCTGCACAGTTATATAGAGGGGCTCTGCAATGTCAGTGAGCGTGTATGTACACAAATGATTTAGTGTGGGGAAAACATGCAATGGCTGGTGTGTGTAACTATATGTGTGAATGTGAAATCAACAGATTGCTCACACACTGGGGCAGATTTTGCTGGTGCAATGTCTGGACCTATTTACATCAATCTAATTATTTAATTCTGAGTGTTATTAATTATTCACATATTCCTTTATCTGGAAGATAAAGAAAGATGTGGAGAAATTGGGGAGGGTCCAGAGAAGAGCAACAAGAATGATTAAAGGTCTTGAGAACATGACCTATGAAGGAAGGCTGAAAGAATTGGGTTTATTTAGTTTGGAAAAGAGAAGACTGAGAGGGGACATGATAGCAGTTTTCAGGTATCTAAAAGGGTGTCATCAGGAGGAGGGAGAAAATTTGTTCACCTTAGCCTCTAATGATAGAACAAGAAGCAATGGGCTTAAAAAACTACAGCAAGGGAGATTTAGGTTGGACATTAGGAAAAAGATCCTAACTGTCAGGGTAGTTAAACACTGGAATAAATTGCCTAGGGAGGTTGTGGAATCTCCATCTCTGGAGATATTTAAGAGTAGGTTAGATAAATGTCTATCATGGATGGTCTAGATAGTATTTGGTCCTGCCATGAGGGCAGGGAACTGGACTCAATGACCTCTAGAGGTCCCTTCCAGTCCTAGAGTCTATGAATCTATGAATAAGTCACTGAAAAGGACTTGTCATACCATATGTTTATTGCCCATAGGAGAGAAGTATGGATTTCTCAGGTCAGTTCTGCTGATGCAGGCTGCTCTGTGTTGTCCTATAGGCCTCATATAATTATCAAAAAGTGTTGAACTAGAGTCAGATACAAACGATCAAGGCATATAGTCAGCCTTTAATTAAATTTGTTTAAGAATTTATATAAAGAGTTTAGCCAAAATTCTAGCATAACGCAGATGCAGCAAGAATCACAGAGAAAAGTGCATTCAAGACAATGTAAAGAACTCACAACAACGTAGAGCTTATTTTGAACTCCTTTGAGTTTGGGAAGGTTTTTGAAGAGGAGAGCAAGTGACTTAAATTTCCAGGTAAGGACAGATTGTGGTCCAAATGCAGTCTGACCTTTAGTGCCCACTAACAAGCAAAGCATGCTTTTTAAACATGCACCAATGCAAAGGGAAGACAAAGATCCCTGTTAATGGGACTTCTGAGAATCCTGAAGCCTGCACTCAGATAGCCAAGTAGGAAACTACTTCATGGAGACATCACCAGTAACTCACAGTTGAGGTTCCATGGAGACTGGGATTTGAAGCAGGAGTTTGTGTAAGTTCTGTTTTTGCCTCAGTGTTTGAATAGCAGTAGTCATGGGTAGAAACAGACTTTCTAGGACATTTATTCTTTGAAAAATTATCTAATTAAAAAAAATAGATATTTGAAAATTGGCCATTTTTTATATTATAGGCAGGTTTGTTTGTTGGGCAAGCCTATTATTAAATGCCACACGCGTCCCATTCTAAGACTTTGTTTTGCTTATACGTTTACCAAACTTTAACCATTTCTGCTGAAATTTTCCACACTGGGTGTCTGCCTCAGTCTGAAATTTGTGCCCAAACGAGAAGTCTGACAAAGTTACAAAGCGACATGAATTTTGCACTTAAAGCGGGAATTCAATCAGAACTGCAGCTTGGATCCACATCATAGCATAAAGCAGTTATAACCTCTGTTTTCACCCAACATGTTGGGGATGCTGGTGACAGAGTCATCCCCACTATTGCAGAGGCTTCAGCCCCGATGCACTAGACGTGGGAGAAAACTCAGAGATCCAATAGCCATAGGTGTGAAGCAGGGTCCATGGTCCCTTCTTGCTCATGGCAGGTGGCCCCACATAAGGCAAACCTCAGGGGACCAGCCCATGTATTTGCTCTGCCATAGATGTAAAACCATTAGGGCATATAGGGTGAGGGCTGGCTCTAGAGCGGGGTCCCCAATGTGGTGCCCGCAGGCCCCATGGCCAGCAGACAAGCATCTGCCAAAATGCCGCCGAAAAGCGGTGTCATCGAGAGGCGTCACTGCCGAAGTGCTGCCAAAAAGCAGCGTCACTAAGAGGCGTCGCTGCCGAAACGCTGCTGATTTTCGGCGGCGGCGCCTCTTGACCTTGTTGCCGCTTCTTGGGGCATTTCGGCAGATGCTTGTTCGCCGGCCATGGTCCTTGGTGGCTCTTCGTCTGGCCCCCACCACCCAGAAAAGGTTGGGGATAACTGCTCTAGAGGGAACGGTGTCTGGCAGGGCCCTATGTTGTCCACAGCCTTGTGCCCCCCAGGGGTCCTCAGAGGCCTCACAGTGCACCCTGTCAGGCTGGCTCAATTCACATTAGGCATCCCAGAAGCCCCAGACCTCTGAGGAGGCATAATCCCAACGCCAGAAACTTCTGGAGTGAGAAGATGACAGGGCAGACTCATGGAAGGATGCCCAGCTGTGCTGGTGGAGGCCAGGAGTTTGTATTAGGTCTGTAATATTTGGGAGGGGATGGTGTCTGTCTGTCTAGAAAGCTCCGCCTCAGGAAACTTGGGGGTCCGTCTGTCCGTCGCCTGGTGTCTGACTCTCGATTTGATGTGTCCATCTGTCTGTCCCTGTGTCTCGCAGGCTGCTCTGTCTATTCTTGTGTCTCCCTGGCTCTGGCCTATCTGTGCTGGGCTAGCAGTGCTCAGCTCCAGAGGCTGGAAGAGGTGGAAGCCTCTTGGCGACTGGGCGGAAGAAGCAGATTACAGACCTACTCTCAGTCGCTGCATACACTACTCGCACGCCCGGTCTCATTCCAGTTCGGTTACATTTCATTGGTGTGACAAACTTTGCACATGTTGACCGCGTATGGAAGGTCTCATGCACGGGAATAGGACACATATGCCCAGGCTTTTACACTCAGAGGAGTGTCCCTGTCCTCACTCTGAGACACCTGCACAAAACTTGCTAACTGTCAGGGTAGTTAAGCACTGGAATAAATTGCCTAGGGAGATGGCCGAATCTCCCTCGTTGGAGATTTTTAAGACTAGATTGGATAGACACCTGTCAGGAATGGTCTAGTTAATGCTTGGTCGTGCCTTGAGTGCAGGGGACTGGGCTAGAAGACCTCTCGAGGTCCCTTCCAGTCCTATGATCTATGATACGCTATCTTTGGTGCTTCAGGGTTGATGTATCAAAAGCTAGTATTGTTAGTGATCAGTTAAGGATGCAGGGGAAGTATTAACATAGCTGCAGATGGAATGCTGTGGCGGTCTATCTGCCATGTGTTGCTTACGAGGAAAGCTATGTTGAAAGTGAATTTTATATTTGGAGCGGAAAGAAGTGAAGTGTCAGTGGCTGAATCTTGGCCAGTTTATGATTTCAGGCAGTCATATTAAAACCAGACAAAGCACAAGCTATGAGGTCAAATTCTTATTTCCATGACATTGGTGTAAATCTGGAATAATTCCACTTCAGTCAATGGATTTAGTCTCAGATTTACACCAAAATAAATTTAAAAAACGCATAGAAAACAAAACAAAAAACACAAAGCCCCCACCCCCCAACAGACAAACATATGAAAAAGGGAACAGGAGAAACCTTTTCATATTTGTTTCTCCAGGTATAGAACAGGCAGAGTTGTAGGAACACATCTCCAGGGAGAAGAAACAGAGTTTGGGGTGAAAAAGTGGTTCTGCCTAATAGGCACAATTTTGCAGCAACCTTTCTTAGAGTTGCGAAATATTCAGATGAGACAAACATGCACTTATGAAACTGTTGCTATCATTATTGCTAGCTTCTTTTTCAACAGTGGGCATATTTCTTGGAGTGGAGGATTTTTTCCAGGAATTCAGAGTTAACAATGCATTTATTGTGAAACACTGAACATGTATCATCAACATTCATTGCAATCAAAAGACTAGCTTGGATTTTTATCTTAGTCTCTAAGGTGCCACAAGTACTCCTGCTCTTTTGCGGATACAGAGTAACATGGCTGCTACTCTGAAACTCCAAACAAACACGGTTAATTACACTGACTGCTTGTTCTATTGGCCTGTTTGTTTCTGATTCTGGACTGGATTTGATGTTAGAACTAATTCTACCCGGTATACCAAGTCTTGAACAAACCGAAGGTTCTGATTTATGAAATGAAAAACCAGAACGTTATGAGGTGTTCCAAAAGAATTTCCTGGGACATCAAGAAATCAGATGGAATAATGGGATTGTGCTGGTAAAACTTTTAAGTAGTTGCAGTCCTAGAAACACTTATACACATGCTTAACTAATGTGACTAGTCCCATCAATGGCTATGACTGTGAAGTCAGTGGGCCTACCCACAGTGCATAAAGTTAAGCAACTCCATAAGTCTTTGCAGGCTGGTGGGGGAGCTATGTGATAACAGAACTGAGCTCTGACAGTGAATGGTCTTCTGTTCAAGGACCGGGACTTCATATCTATAATGTGCTTAGGGCAGTGTTGGCACTATAGAAATAATTAATAATGCTTCTCAGTCTTGAGAGTTAATAGTGAGTAATTGCAGTAATGGTGACGAGAAAATTAATGGTGATAAAACCACTGAAATCATGACAGTAGTGAAAATAACAGCCATCTTACTTGGTCATGGTGAAAACGATAATAGTGATAAGTCGTGGTGATAACAGTGATCAAAAGTAGAGCTATTAGCAACGGACAGTATAATAATGCTGCTGCTCAATAGTGATAATAATAGTGATAGACATTAATCACAAGTGTACGCAGTACACCTGCTGTCCCAGCCTGGGCTGCGTTTGTTTGTGGGTCTCACGTACTCCATGGTGCTCCTGCCTGCAGGGGGCGTTGTAGCAGCAGATCGCCTGCAGGGTGACTCTCTAGCCGCGGCCTCACTTTCTATGGTGCTGCAGTACGACATTCTCTCACACGCGCATATCTATGGTAGGGCGGATCTCACTGCCCCGGGCCGGCAGGGGGCGGAGTGATTCCTAGTCTCACGCTCTAGCAAAGGGGCGTGTGTCCCTCCGCGGGGCTGGCCCGCCGCTTCCGGCCTGGCCAGAGGCGGAAGCGTGCGCGGGCTGCCATGTAACTTCCGGAGAGGAGCGGGAGGGGGAGGCGGCGCCGCGCGGGGAGCCGGGCCGTGTCCGTCTGTTTGTCTGTCTGTCCGTGGAGCTCCGCCAGGGCTGCTGGGGCATCCGCCCGCTCCGTGTCAGGCGCTGTCCGTCCGTCCCTGGGTCTCAGGCTCGGCTCGGGTCTGTCTGTCCTTCCGTCCCTGGGTCTCAGGCTCGGGTCCGTCTGTCTGTCCCTGGGTCTCAGGCTCGGGTCTGTCTGTCCGTCCCTGGGTCTCAGGCTCGGCTCGGGTCTGTCTGTCTGTCCTGGGTCTCAGGCTCGGGTCCGTCTGTCCGTCCCTGGGTCTCAGGCTCGGCTCGGGTCTGTCCGTCTGTCCCTGGGTCTTAGGCTCAGGCCTGTCTGTCTGTCTGTCCCTGGGTCTCAGGCTCGGCTCGGGTCTGTCTGTCTGTCCCTGGGTCTCAGGCTCGGCTCTGGTCTGTCTGTCTGTCCCTGGGTCTTAGGCTCAGGCCTGTCTGTCTGTCTGTCCCTGGGTCTCAGGCTCGGCTCGGGTCTGTCTGTCTGTCCCTGGGTCTCAGGCTCGGCTCGGGTCTGTCTGTCTGTCCCTGGGTCTCAGGCTCGGCTCGGGTCTGTCTGTCTGTCCCTGGGTCTCAGGCTCGGCTCGGGTCTGTCTGTCTGTCCCTGGGTCTCAGGCTGTCCGTGTGTCTTGGGTGCTGGTTGGTGCAGGGCTGATCCGTGCCTGGGCCCCCCACCCCCACCCCCCGAGGCTGGGAGAGGAGGCAGCATGTCCGTGGCTGGGCTGAAGAAGCAGTTCTACAAAGCGAGCCAGGTGAGAGACCCAGAGACTGACACCCCCCCCCCCCCCCCCCCGCTGCTGCATGCTTATCATTCCGGATCCCCCTGGCGCTCACATCTACAGCAGGTTGCCCTCACCTCTCTTGCACATCCCTAGTTGAGATACACTTTGCTGGTGCTGCAAGCTTGGCAAACGTTGGCCAAGTTTGGGAAGTCTTGTGCACGGAGCCTCAGGGGCCAGGCTTGTATTGACACTCAGAGGTGCTGCCTCTGTTATCAGACACTTGCACGCCTACAGGGGCTGCTCCACAGATCCCTTACAATTGCACCCTCCGAAAGCCTTCCCCCCCTTACACCTCCAGACACTTACACTGATTCTGGAGCTTCAGGGTTCAGTTAACATGGTACCCTTTAATTCCTGGCATCACCATTTGCCCCCATTCAGATTTCTCTGCTGTTGTCCATGTATGTGTGTCCACTACAGGTGCTGATCCCTACCTGAAAATAGACCCTTCTTGAGTGTTGACCCAGTCTGAATGGTTCGACGCTGCATTGTTTTATCTCAGTTTATTTTTGAGGCTGGCAAGAATGGGCTGATGTGGAAAGGGAGATGGCTTGAAATTGCAGCTGCGGAGGAGGGGTTTGTGACAGCAACAGGAGATATTTCTGAATTAAAAGCTTCAGGTTGGCTGTGGCACTACCAACTGACTATATACAGCTTCATCTTCCAGGAAAATATCTAGGTTAATGTCTTAAGTGTGCCTGTGTTGAGTGTCTCCACCTTTTCTCAACAGATTTCGCCTTTTTAGTGCATACTGAGTTACCTTTTGTTAATGAAATTTGTTAATGAGATTTGTTTTGCATTTTGGTGAAAATGATGCAGGCTCATTGTAATGTTTTCTCTGCTATAAATACAGATGTGCACAGGGAGGCAGCAGGTAAAACAGAAGACTGCTTATTATTCTTGCGTCCATTTCTTCTTCCCCCCCAATTCTTACTTGCTTTATAGCCACCATTCCTCTTGTCTTCTATCTGTCTTGTCTCTTTGCTTGGAACATATTTGTTCTGCAAGTGCAGAGAAGGGGTAGAATCAATCACCGTGGGATGCAGAAGTCTAATTCAGAAGTTAAATGTTTTTGGTTTAAAAAAGATGAGCTCAGTCAAATTAGTGACTTGATCCTATTGTTGTGAAATTGTAGCAGAGCTCTGTGTGTGAAAATAAGGATGTGGTTGTTTTTGTGACATGGTTGTGGCAGGAATGCTGTAGTATTTTCTTGTTTTGAAGCGGGAGGAATGGTGGATAAAGAGCTGTCCACTGCCACATTCTACAATATTGGTGTTCTTGAGTTTTCCCCCCTCAGCGAAGAGAAATACTCCGTCTTCCTAAATGTGTATGTGTGGAGTTCTTTTCCTGCCAAGTATTGGATGTTGCAGATAGGATCTCTTTAAATTGCATGTCAAATCCACAAGTGAAACAATAAGATGCCAAAGTTATCTATTTCTTAGGCTACTCTGTGCTCCTTAGACTTTTATACCATCACCATAACTACTTGTTTATTCTGAACTCAGGAAGGTGATCAGGAAACTGTCCTGTCACCGGCGGTGTCATTTTAATTTCTCCCATATATAAACACTTCTAAAACTCAAATATGCCTTGTGTTACTTAGTGGAAGTGCTAGCTCAGAGACATGAGTCTTTCACTTGGGCCAGTAAGCAGAGAGGGGGGTGTGTACTGGTATTTCTGTATATTTCATTGCTATAAGTGCACCTTTCAAAGGTGCATTGCAGGTAGTGAGTGAGAATTTTCTTACAGCTGGAACTTGTTTTGTAATGGGCAATTTATTGTGAGTGAATTGCAGTAGTTCTGTGGTCAGCAGGCACAAATAAAACTTAAGGTTATTGGAGTAGAAAACTCTAAATGGCCTAACTCTAAGATGTGCTGCACTTCTCTGAACATTGAGTTAGAAATTAAAAAAATAAGTCACAAGTCTGAAAAGATGAAGAGAAGAAGAAAAAAAGTTGGAGGAAGTTGGGAAGACTGTGAAAGGTACCAGTGGAGTGAAATTCTGGACCAGAAGGTGGAGTTGTCACTAGGAATAACACGCCCTTGTTGTACCTGGGGTCTAGTAAAGGGTAGCAACAAGTTGCAGCATAACCCCAGGAAATTCCCTCTTCCTTGATGATAGCTGGCATCAGGAACTGGAAAAGATTTTGTGGTATGTGAATGAAATCTGGGTTTTCGGGGTGGGGTGGGTGTGTTTTACAGGAAATGGCAACCTTAAGATTCTGGGAGAAAACCTGTCCAATGTGCAAATTTTTAATGACTTATTAGCCAAATAGTTATTTAAAAACTCTCTCGACAGGACAGGTAAAAACTATGGTACTGAGTTCAAAAATTGCGTGTTCAGGCTTTCATTACAAAGGGATCCTACCCACAAATCAGTGATGGGATCCAAAATTCTCCAAATAAACTAGAAGGAGGCTTGAGATGATTTTCCTGCTTCTCAGGGAATTCACACACTAGTTCTCCCTTGTCCTATTGGCTTCTGCTAACCATCCTGGTCAGAGAGGACTTATCCCTGTGACTTATTAATGCTTCTGAAGTGAACCCTTTTTTTTTCTTTTTAGATCATCACTGGAATGCACCAAGTATCAACAAAATTTTCTTTAGGAAAAGCACCCCTCAGATATCCCTAAGCAGTATCCATTCTCCCTCATTTAAAATGACAGTTGAACATTGTGTGTTTCTCTACCAATAGACTCGTTATATTTTCCAGGCACAAAGTGTAAACAAACAGTTCCAGTGAAGGGCGTCTTAATCCAAGTATGTTTGCTAAGTGGTTTTGCCTCCTTTCTTGGTTACCTTTTATGAAAAAGAAATTTGCTTAAAAGGAAGATCAAAGGAATAGATTGTTGAAGACTTCATTCCTCCTGGCTACTTAAAACAAACTCCTGGATCATGTGCTTTAAGATAGTCCAAGAGGAAAGGTTGGATTTCACTGTCATAGATCACTGTGGTGTTTTAAGCAGAGCAAATAGATGTGAAAGTTCATCTGAGTCAAAAGCAGTGTGTTTCTCAAGACTAAATACATCACTCTGGAACACGTGATGAGAGCTTTTTTCAGGTGGGACATATCTAAAATGAATTGAATTCCCACTTCTCTTGGTTGGTGGTGGTGTTTTTTGTTTCTAATATTTTCAGTTCATTTTGTAAAACAAGCACTGATCCCAGGTTCTATGCACTTGTGCGAACGTTAAAGCCTCACAGAACTGAAGTGAGCAATAGCCACAGTGCAGAAATGTGTTGGTGACTTGTCCCTCTCTTTTCGCTTTATTTGAATATTTAGCTGCGTCCGAGGGCATTTTAAAAACCAGGCAATAAGGAGTATGCACAATTGCATCTGGAGTCCTTTCTCACATCTCCCTGCTGCTGCTGCCAAGATTTGGAAACTGATCTAATTCTGGCAAAACCTACTTTAATTGGAGGCTTGCTGCCAATGTTCATGGTGTGGTTGCAGAAGTGAACTGCATGTTTCACAGTGAGGTGGGAGGAAGGGAATCTGTCCTGCACTTCTCTTTCTGAGGCTGGATGTGGCTAACTACTCTCAGGTGTTCGAGTTGCTTTGACAATGGCTCGAGCTACACAGTCTATTTCTCTGGGGGATAGGGACCAGTCACACCCGTTCTGTTTCCCTTGTCTCTCCCCCATGCACGCACTCACAGTATCCCACCCACATCTGCTGTGCTCTGGTGGTGAAGGGATGAGAATAGGAGACGCCTCAGGCTGATTAGTTATTGTTTTAGCTCTCATGGAGGAATTGGATCTTCCACACGTGGATTTGGCAGTGGCTTTCTTCAAGAGCTGTATTAAATTCCATTTCTGCTGTTAAACAGGGCAAGATGTATGAAGAATTTAAGCCTATAAAGGAATCTACCAATCCTCTCTCCCTTCAAAAAAAACTGCATTGTTGTGCCAGTGAGTATGGGATCCTCTCCCTCTCAGTGACTGAGGACATGCTGCCAAATCCTCCTCCAGCTGAGCAAGCGGTGCTGATGGCCGGGAAGAGGCCTTGATCCTACCCCTTGTGTTCCTTAGAGAGGCCTTTGGCTTCTACGTCAGCGGTTTGCACTCTTCCTGGGTGAAGCTGCCAGACTCCCACGCAGCAGAAAGCAATGGAGCTTGTAGCAAAAAACAAAACAAAAAACCAGTCCAAAACAACCCGTACTGGCAAAGTGTTGCAGGTGATGAATAGTTATCCTGTGTGCATGCAGAAAAAGTCCTGCTGCTTCATAGTTAAATGTCCGTCTTTTAAAAAAAGATGCAGATTTCTCCCTAGAGCGAGGAGAAGAAACAGCCTTGAGATTTCTGTTTGGTTTTTGAGTTTCAGCATCTTGATTTGGGAGCAAGCTTGGGAAAATCATTGTAGCTCTTACCTCTGTGTCAGTCATGGGTCTGAGCCAGTCTGGTAGTTCCTAAGATCTTCCTAGGCCAGTATCTTGTCTCTGACAGTGGCTGGGTACTCGATGTTTCACAGGGAGGTGTAAGAGCCCTGCAGTAGGCAGATGGGAGGATAATCCGCCTCCCATATAGGTCTCATCCTGCTCTCTAACAGAGATGGCTTAAACTGTGAAACACAAAGTTTGCTATCCATTCCAAAACTTCTGGTGTCATTAATTAGGATAACTCTTGATATCCATATAAATATCTAATCCTTGTTGATCTTAAGTTAACTCAGACCTGCCCCATAGCAGGTTTAACTGAGGCCTCGTCTACCCTTCAAAGTTGTACTGCTATAATTATGTCAGATAGGGATGTGATTTCTTCCTCCCCTGCCTTTTTTTATTTGGTATGGTTATACCAGTACAAGCCCTAGGATGGATGCAGTTATAGTGGTATAAAGGTGGCCTAGTGACTAGAACACTGGAATGGGATTTAGAAGACCTGGGTTTTGTTCCCAGCTCTGTCGCTAGTGACCATGGGCAAGTCATTTCACTGCCCTCTGCCCCCGTTTCCCCACATGTAAAATGGTGATAAGGATTCTGTGGCGACCTTTTGTAAGTTACTTTGAGATCTACTACATAGGAGCTTGATATTATCTTCTTATAGTGGTACAGGTATCCCTCTTCCTGTATGATGATCACCTTTATTCCGAAGCACTGAATTGTGGGACGAACGGTGGTATTGTTAAAGCAGTACAACTTTCTAGTGTGGACAAGGCCTAACAGTAGTACGAAGTGATGTAAACTGCCACTCTTGCTGTACTAAAGCTCCCAGTTCTGCTAAAGCTGATTCAGGTGAATGTGAGGGCTCGTATTTGATTTATTATTTTTTTGTTAAAATGTCCTTTTGTAGACGTGGCCGTGGTGGAGCTAGCAGGCTTGATTCGGTTAGGGGAAACTCCTCATCCCCGCTGCTTGGGGGTAGCAGTGCTAGATCTTGCTAGCAATAGCTGTTGGCTTCCTTCTCGATTTCAGTCATAGTGTGGGCAGGGCTGTAAATTAGGTCACTTCTGTTTAAACTTGAAGTCGGCACGGGCCAAAGCCGAGACCTTGCACAGGCTCAATCCTGTCAGGGCTGATATACTCGGGCTCTTTCGCTAGCTCATCACTACTGCATTGGGACCCCTTCTGTGGGCCCATCTACATAGCAAGAGGTCTGTCAGCTGGCATGGCTTCTGTAATGGACTCAGCCTAACAAAAACTTAACTCTTCATGTTTCTAAAACAGGCTGGAGACTAGACCAAAATGTCTTTCTAAAACAGGTCTGACGTGCTTTGGCCTTGATCAAGCTGGCCCCACAAACCTTGCTGAACCTGGCCTTCTTTATAAACTTGCTCAGCAAATGATGATTTTTCTAGTGCCACTGGACCTTGCTTCTCTATCCTCTAGCCCAGTGTTTCTCAATCTTTTTGATACCAGGGACCGGCTTACTGCCTTCCTAAACTGCCAGGGGGATCTGAGGGACTGGCACTGGTCCACGAACCGGCCATTGGGATGGGCTAGAGCAGTGCTTCTTGCCCATCCCATCCTTGGGAGCATCTGGCTTCCAAATGCCACAGAGGTCCTTGCTGCAGCAGCTAACAGTTGAATCAAAAGATGAAGTCTAGTAAAGCAGTGCTGCTTGATTTGTGAAATAAAGACACATCCTCTTCCCCCAGCAGGATTTGGGGAGGAGAGGGGGTTACTGCTCCCTCTTTCCTAGTCTGAAATGCAAAGCCCAGCAATCTCTTCCCCCATGTATGAAACACAAAAGCCATCACCCCGGGGAAGGAGGGGAGCAGTAGGTAGGTCTAACAGTCCCACAACCTGATGGCAGATATTGGCAATCCTGAAAAGTGCCAAGTGTCAGTAACTTCGTTCTCTCTCTCATACACAGGGTCTCTTTCGTGAAGCTGGTGACTGCTTTTATGATCTCTTCCTTTGATAGCAAGAGCTTTTCCTTCAGTGCAGTCCAAGAGCCAGAACAATTCTCTGTAACCTGATGATAGTTGTTATAGCTGGAAGAGTCAAGAGATCTCTAGGATCAATTTGCATGCGTGCACTCTCTCCGGCCAATTGCTAATGAGTCCCAAGAAGTTCCTTCCACTTAATTTGGCAACACCAGCTCAGCAGTGTGGTGGTATGCACTGAAATGCCTGGGAGATGAGGTCTGGTGCCAGTCATGCAGTACAAGGACAGTTTTGTGGCTGGGGGAGAGAATGCAGCTGGTGGGGGTGGATAGAATTTCTCCCATTCTCACATAGGTTGGGCTGGCATTTCCTTGATCTGTGTACCTGAGGCATGTTCTTTCTCTTGTGGCTTTACACTTGCATCTTCTTTTTTTCTTGAGATTGCTGCTTTCTAAGAAGTATTAAATATAAATAAATCTGCAGAGCTGTAACAGGTCAGTTCCTTATGTTGTCCTTTAGCACTTCTGTCAGAGTAATAGTTGTCTTTCTGTTAACTTCCTTCATTCTGCATACAGAAGCCAGGTGGTGGGTTCCTCTGGAATGTTTGCGGGTGAAACGTGTCACTTCAGGACTAGCTGCACAACATATGATCCTCTTGTAGAAGGGAAACGGGTTGTTAGCATTGCAATGTGCAGGATATCCTTTACATTAAACAACAAAACAGCTTGCCGTTACCTTACAGTCTCTTTAGATCACTCTGGCAGTACACAGGGGCATTAAAGTGGACGTAAGGGCTGCTCTGGGGCCAGAGGGAGGGGCCTCCCAGGCTATGTAGAAGTGACATAGGACTTTGTGGTGTTCTTGCTCAAAACCCCAGCGTACCTAGGGCAAGCTGTGATGAATCGATATAAGTGAGAGCATCCCAGAGGCTGCCAGAACTCTGCAATGGGTGTCAGGCAGGACTCTGAAGAACGGATCATTGACAAAACTCCTGTTGACTTGAATGTGGCCAGGACTTCACCCCAGAAGGATAAAAGTGTCCTAAAGGCACCAAATGCAGGAACCAAGTAACTGAGAATTGGGCCCATTGAGTTTAAACTTAACCAGGGCTGAAGAGAAGGGGGGCAGGGGGGACTATACTGGGGCCCTGAGCTTGGGGAATGATGGGGAGAAACATCTGTGTAAATAAAATGAAATAGGAGGCGGCAGGGCCCCGGCAAACGTGATGTATCTGGTCCCCAAATTTCTCTTGATAGGCCTGAGCTTGTGTAATAATTTTCTGAGACATATTTTTCAGATGCTCTGGTGTGTTTGAAGGATCTCCAGAGACCATATAGCACAGGGCAGATGACCCGCATGGTACCTCCTGCAGGTGTGCTTTAGTCTTGTTCTGCAGGATTGAGTCCAGGAAGTGAGAAGAGAATTCAGTCTTTGGCTTTCTCAGTATCTGGCTGAGACTGCCAATAAGGAGATCATTTTGCCTCAACCCTTTTTTAGTTCATCAGGATTTTGTAAGAGATCTGGGACCTTCGTCAACCCAAGAACAGTCGCCAAACATGTGGCTGCTTTTTCCCAGCTATGCAATGCTAAAATAAAACCGGGGTGCCTGTCTTGGTGTTTTGGTGTACAACCCCACCCCCAATGAGATTGGAAAACCTTAAACTACCATTGGTTTCAAAGTTCAGTTTTCTATTAAAAGCCCACTTTCACTTCCTGCGAATGTTGACCATGAGGGGGCTTTGGAACAGGATATTGGTGACTTGTCTCATTAATGTTTCAGTGGGGAATTGCCAATTGATGCTAAGCAGGTATATTTGCACTGTGGAGTGAGTGGTCTCACAAGAGATGAATTTTAAAAAATTGTCATACGCAAAGTATTCTAGTGGCAAACGAAATCTAGCAGAACTAAACCATCCTGAAACAAATGTATATAAAATGTAGATTTAAAAATAAATTGGCAACATGGTCAGTTGTGACACCAGCCTGGGAAAAGGAATTACAATATAGTAAGGAATGACTTGAAGAGAGACACAGATTCAACCAATATTTTCAAACTGTTCATTTTCAGTGTCAGATTCACTCTAGAATAAATAGTTCTGAGGAAAAATCAATGGAAACATGAAAATACTTTGCGAAGCAGACTAGGACCTGCAACAGGAAGGAGGAAGATGATATTAAATGGCAAAGTTAGAAAGCCACTAAATGAGAGTATGCTCTTTCTCCTGTGTGCTTATTTTGGATACAGCATTCCATTATGTCCGACCTGGCATGGAAAAGGCGTCCTCTGCAATCATCACAGCGGATGGGTTTTTAGAAACAACACTCAGTTCTAACTTTGCTGCCCTTGTAACGATTTCTGGACTTTTCTGTCCTGTTAGTTTCCAATTTTCAAACCATTGGTTCAAATACTTCAGTTTTACTTCCAAACGGTTCTTGGGAGAAGTCGCTTCAAGACAACCCAGGTTACGCTGACATCAGTAGAGCCGTGTGAGTTTTTATATGTTCTGGTGATCAAGACTGAAAGCAGAAGAAGGGTCCAAATTTGTGATGTGCTGAACACCCCAACTCCCATCGGAATCAGGAGTGCTCAGCACCATGCAGGTTTGGGCCCTAGTTGTCCCATCCAAAGGTGTGGAGAGCTTGAATTGATGAAGTTTAACATTTGTATTATGCTGGCAGCAATGAACATGACTCATGGGACACGGGTTCTATTAATATTAACTTAGCCAGGAATCCCCTGCAGTCCTCTAGGTCTGGCTTTCAGCATTAATGTGCTCCTGAGGGACAGAGCATGGGGAAACCTGACTTGTTTAAGCACAACGTAAGCATGGGACAGCGTTGTGTCCCATGTATAGCATGGCAATCATGTATTACACAGCATGGAATCCAGTATGATGTTGAGAAGACGTTAGAGAGGGCCGCTCCTATTCAGCTAATCAGTCTTCGTTATACTTCAGTTGGTCATCCTAGTCTGATGCAGAGAGGCATGGAGCTTCTGTGAGGTGGTTATCGCTGGAGATCACTGTTTAAATGATTTGTATGTTTGCCGAGCTGTGTGCCTCTGTGGAGATGAGAGCGTTGGGAAGCATAGAAGCATTCAATTCTGCTACACCCATTTCTTCCACAGTGAACTTTGTTGGCAGTGAATTTACCAGTCTATCCTAGGTAATAATACTTATACAAACATTTGCCATTGCAGCCACCTAAAAAGAGACATTGCTCACGGTATATCTTAATATTATTGCCCATACAATTGGCCCTCTCCTTTCTTGCATCCTTTGTCAGCAACGAAGTAGTTAACATAACACCGTTTCCATTATTTTCATAGATCAGCATTGACAGCCCCAACTCTCTGAGCTATGCTTTCAGCCTGTGTGCAAACTCGAGCAGATGCTGCTGCATTGGTTGCAATCCCTTCATGTTTTAAAGGTTTCCTTTGAAACCATAAAGTCTTGGTAGATTTCTTGACCCCAGAGTTGTCAGTTGAGAGAAGTGCTAGTTCGGTACCCACAGCTCAGTTCCTCACCCTCATCTATGAATGAGGAAAGTATTATCCCCATTTTACAGATGAGTAGGGCCCTGCCAAATTCATGGTCCATTTTGGGTAAATTTTATGGTCATAAGATTTAAAAAATCTTGAATTTGATGGTTTCGTGTATTTAAATCAGAAATTTCATGGTGTTGTAACTGGGGGGGGGGTCCTCATCCAAAAGGGAAGGGTCGCAAGGCTATTGTAGGGGGATTGCGGTATTGCCACCCTTAGTTCTGCACTGCTGCTGGCAGCGACACTGCCTTTAGAGCTGGGTGCCCCGCCAGCAGCCACCCATCTCAGAAGGCAGTGCAGAAGTAAAGGTGGCAGTATTGCAGGCCCCTACAGTAGCCAAATTTCATGGGGAAGGCCAGATTTCATGGTCCGTGATGCATTTTTCATGGCCGTGAGTTTGGTCGGGCCCTGCAGATGAGGGAATCCAGGACCCAGGAAGGATACACAGCTTGTTCAAGGCTGGAGTGGCAGATCCAAGCATAGAACATAAGAGTTCTGGCTCCTAGTCCTGTTCTTATTTCACTGACGGGGTCACACCACTCTCCCCTATTTGTAGCTATATAAATGTGCTAAAGTTGAGAACTGTCCTTGTTTTATAAAAGATCAGTAGGTCATGGGTGAGTGTCAGTGAACTATCGAAAGTGTCAGGAAACAGGAAAGTGCTGGGGGATAGGTTCCTGAATGCAGTGAAAGGAAATACTTCCTCCCATCTCTCCCCACCAACACCCCCACCCCACCCTCCCGGAAGGAGCAAAATAAGGATGAGATCAGGCAGGCCGGATTGTGAAAACGGATTCATTTCTATAGCACGTCCTCGTTTCTCGCCCTTATTCTGCATACATTAATGCCTTTGTGTGGGCTTGCTGCCCCATTGCACCTCCATCAAACAGGTGGCAATTCTGGAGGAGCTGCCAACCTCATCACAGAAGGTCTTCTGCCTTTCTGCAGTGGCTGGAGCCAACTAGGTAAACCCTCTCTGAGGAATCGCTGTAACACAGGTATAGATTCAAGGCACCATTGTGGATTTCACCAGCTTGTTGTTTCTGCGGGTTCTTCTGGAGGAAAGTGGGCATTAGGCCAAAGGAAAAGGTTTTCCATCAATCCCACTCTGGTTTCAAAGTAGCAGAGATGTGGGGCTTTGAGTTCTGGGCTGTAGCCCTATTGCAGGTATGTTTTGTGGGGGGAAGTCTGCTCGTTAACGGACACCCTCCCCAGCTTTTCCAGTGATCTCACCCCTTTGTTGAGGCCATGTATCCTGCGCTACTCTACAGAGATTCTGCAGTAGGGGCCCATGAAATGCCATGCACAGATGAAAACAGTGCACTCCTCTGATATGTGGAGTTTCCAGAACAGTAATATCTGTGCCTCCATGAAACTCTCATTGGGAATTTGCTCTGAAACAGGACAGGAGAGGGTGCCCATCCAGTGTGAGAATCTGCTGCAGCCCAACTTGATGAAGTGTGTTGCTGCCTCTCACAGACACTTCAACTGGTTCCTTACCTGTCCCAAATATGCTTCCAAATGTTTAGCAAAGAACAGCAACCTAACCATCCTGCCGTTGATGAGCCCCAGGGTTAACAGCATCCGCTGAGGTCTGCTTGTGCAGAAATTCAGTGGTTCTTTGGGGGCACTGCTGAGCTGTTTCACAAACAACCTTTCTTGCTGTAGCTCTGATGTGGTTTGTCCTGCTGTCTGCTATAAATCATTAACATGGGGCCATAGGCAAGTCCTGGGATCGGAGCCTAACATATGATGAGTGACTCCACCTTTACCCTGTGAATGTGGGTAATTTAATATATTATCCCCCATGGCTGCTATCTGCCAAATCTCATTTCTCACTGCATATGCAGAAATCCTGTCTCAAAATCATGAGTCAGACTGCTTCAGCAGGGAAGGGGTGAGTTAGATCTGTGCTCAATTGTGACAGATAGAGAAGGATGTAGGCTCTTGGGAAGCTCTAGAAATTCCCAAAGGCACCTCCTGCTTTTCTCTCGACAGGCTTGTTTGTGACATGCCTATAACTTCTTCAGGTTTTGACCCTGTCATGGCCTCTCTTTGTGGTTAGAAAAGCATCCTTTCTCCGTGTCTGATTTCCTTCTCCCATCCTGTTAAACTGCAAGCCCATCACTTTCAGAAATGGATTGCTGTTGACAGGAAATGGATGCTCTCAGAGGGCAGGGACTGAGCGGTGGCGGATCCCTAAGCTAGAGAGAGGATAAACAAATTGTTCCTGGATCCAGTCCAGTAACGGTGTGTGTTTATCTCAGTATTGGGTGAACTGATCGGGAACTGGGTCTCAAGTTGTAGAAATGGTAACCATCCTGCCAGAGAGAGTGAGGGCGCACACAAGTTCTCTACCTCTGAGACTGATATGCGCAGGTTTGGAACTCAGCAGCCAGAGGTAGCAAGGCCCATGTTGATTCAGTCTGTTATGAGACATCTGGGCTACTGGGATTCAACCCTCTTGTAGTAATACTGCATGACAATCAAGAAAGTCATTAAGAACCATGCTACTGTCTCCTCCCAAGAAGGCCTTTTATTGTGTAACTTGTTTAATTAGCTTTGCTGCTGCTATCTTACTAGTAAACCTTGTCACTTGCAGCCACTGGGTATTTCAGAATCCTCCTATTGCATACTAACTACCAGATGACACCTGACAGGATTACTAATATTTAGTGTGCTGTTCTGAAAAGTGACTTAAACATGGACTCCCCAGGATGTAGTCTTATCGTTCAGTGGCTGCAAGGTCAAGTTTGCTCCATTAACCAGTTTTAATGGTGCTTTTTCAAACTATGACAACCTTTCAAAATTCACGCTAGGATCTGAATGTCAAGCGGGCATCCTGTTAGCTCAGGCATCATCCCCAGCAATGAAAACTTATTAAGCAGTGAATTGATGAAGTCAGAATAGAGTCCAGCTCATCCTCCAAAGTTCTGTTGATTCTAGTGCTAGCAGTACTTTAAAAAAAAAGAAAAAGAAAAAAAAAAAGTAACCTTTACAAGTGTGTGCAGATATCATTCTGAATATACACCCACAGAGCAGATCTCTCGAGTAAGAAGGTGCCTTTTTCCCCACATAAACAGGTTTCTGATCTTAACCACATTGAAACTGCTATACGGGAGAAACATCTAAAAACAAAACACCCACAGCCTCTTTTGTCCCAGACGCACAGCTATGCGCATGTGTTCTTGGGGATTTATGAGAGATTGGTCTGGCACAAACCTGGAGAATCAGATATTGGGATCACTTTTTAAAAACTCCTCCGTGTATCAGAGAAGAGTAAAATGCTAAAGGGTGACTCCTGTTTGTGCCTGCAGGGCATAGTTACGTAGTTGGACTCAGGATTTTGAATGTACCCATGACTGTAGCAGCAAGGCAAGCTGACTGCATTTGTTCGTACATTTTAAAATCTTGATAGTGTCCCCTTAGGAATAAAAATGATCTAATGAGCAGCTGTAGCATTTGTCGGCATTTAAACCATTATGAAAATGTTAGCAAAGTTATCTTGATGATTAGCAAAGATGAGCTTTACCTAGGCAAAACAACATTGGGATGAGTCTAAGGACGTCCTGCTGTTAAGGCTAGAGGTGTGACACAACATGCCATACCCTGATACTACAGCATGTTTGAATGCTCCTGCTAGAACAGAAATTAGCGAAGGAAGAGACCTTGTTTAAGTCATATCTTTTTTTGCTCTTCCATGAGCTCTCCCCACCGTGTTTTTTTTGTTGATGTCCAGAACTGAATGCAGTATTTCAGGTCCTTGGCTGAGTAGTGGAAACCTGTTACTTCTCTCTTTTTCTTATGCACTTATCTTCACCAATAATTTTTATTAGGGCTATCAATTAATTGCAGTTAACCCATGTGATTAACTAAAAAGAATTAATTGCAATTAATCACAGTTAAAACAATAGAATACCAATTGAAATTTATGAAATATTTTTGGATGTTTTTCTACCTTTTCAATACTGATTTCAATTACGATACAGAATACAAAGTGCATAGTGCTCACTTTATATTTTTTATTAAATATATGCACTGTAAAAGTGATAAACAGAACAATTTGTATTTTTCAATTCACCTCATACAAGTACTGAAGTGCAGTCTCTTTATCATGAAAGTATAACTTACAAATGCTTGGGTTTTTTTGTTTGTTGTTTTGGTTACATAAGTGCACTCCAAAACAAAACAGTGTAAAACTTTAGAGCCAACAAGTCCATTCAGTCCTACTTCTTGTTCTGCCAATCACTAAGACAGACAAAGCAGCAAAGAATCCTGTGGCACCTTATAGACTAACAGATGTTTTGGAGTATGAGCTTTCGTGGGGGAATACCCACTTCATCAGATGCATGTAGAAGACAGACAAGTTTGTTTACATTGACGGGAGATACTGCTGCCCACTTCTTATTTACAATTTCATCTGAAAGTGAGAACAGACACTCACATGGCACATTTGTAGCCGGCGTTGCAAGGTATTTATATGCCAGATGTGCTAAACATTTATATGCCCCTTCATACTTCGGCCACCATTTCAGATGACATGCTTCTATGCTGCTGATGCTTGTTTAAAAAAAAAATGCTTTAAATTTGTGACTGTACTCCTTGGGGGGGAAATTGTATGTCTCTTGCTCTGTTTTACCCACATTCTGCATATATTTCATGTTATAGCAGTCTCGGATGATGACCCAGCATGTTTATTTTAAGAGCACTTTCACAGCAGATTTGACACAATGCAAAGAAGGTGCCAATGTGAGATTTCTAAAAATAGCTACAGCACTTGACCCAAGGTTTAAGAATCTGAAGTGCCATCCAAAATGTGAGATGGACAAGGTGTGGAACATGCATTTAGAAGTCTTAAAAGAGCAACACTCTGATGCGGAAACCAGGGGCGGCTCCAGGCATCAGCATGCCAAGCGCGTGCTTGGGGCAGGAAGCCACGGGGGGTGCTCTGCTGGTTGCCTCAAGGGCGGCAGGCAGATTGCCTTCGATGGCATGCCTACGGAGGGTCCGCTGGTCCTGTGGTTCCAGCGGACCTCCCGCAGGCTGCTGCCGAATTTGTGGGACCGGGGACTCCCGCAGGCAAGCTGCCGAAGGCAGCCTGCTTGCCATGCTTGAGGCAGCAAAATGCCTAGAGTCGCCCTTGGCGGAAACTACAAAACCCACCCAGCAAAAAAGAAAATCAATCTTCTGCTGGTGGCATCTGACTCAGATAATGAAAATGAACATGCATCAGTCTGCACTGCTTTGGATCGTTATCAAGCAGAGCCTATCACCAGCATGGAAGCATGTCCTCTGGAATGGTGGTTGAAGCATAAAGGGACATACAAATCTTCAGCACATCTGGCATGTAAATATCTTGCAACGCCAGCTACAACAGTGCCATGTGAACGCCTGTTCATTGTAAACAAGAAGCAGGCAGCATTGTCTCTTGCAAATTGTAACCAACCTTGTTTGTCTGAGTGATTGGCTGACTAAGAAGTAGAACTAAGTGGCTCTGAAGTTTTACATTGTTTTATTTTTTAATGCAGTTTTTTTGTACGTAATTCTACATTTGTAAGTTCAGCTTTCATGGTAAAGAGATTGTGGTACAGTACTTGTATGAGGAGAGTTGAAGTTCAATTTTTTTACAGTGCAAATATTATAAAAATAAATATAAAGTGAGCACCATCCACTTTGTGTTCTGTGTTGTAATTTAAATTAGTATATTTTGAAAATGTAGAAAACAGCCAAAAAATAAATGGTATTCTATTGTTTAACAGCAGGATTAATCGCAATAAATTTTTTTAAGTACTTGGCAGCCCTAATTTTTATACATTAGATAAGAAATTTGAGTCAAGGGCTGTCTTGTACTATATGGAGAACATGGGAGATGATAAATTGGGGGGAAAAAAAGTATCATGCAAATCCTTGTTGCTAACTGAGGCTTAACATGTCGAGAAAATATGGGTAGAGACTTGAAATGAAAATGGATGTTGAAATTATTTTTTCCTCCAGTATGAGTCAATTTTTAAAGCACAGTTGCTCTTTTTTGCGAGCGCAGCACAGTGCACTTATTCCTAACTAGACTTTGGCCAAGACAAGGCCAAATTGTCAGGTTATTTTTTTCCTTTCCTAGAAAGAGGGGACCGTTTTTCTCTTGTTGAAAGGGTAGCTTGGAAAACATTGATACGTTGACAAGGATGAAACATTATTGGAAAGGCTTCTTGTGCATAGTGTGTTAGCCAGCGAGCAGGAAAAGGATTGTGTGTTTTGGGAGAGGCAGGAATAGGTCTTCTGATTTGTTGAGTGGATTTTATAACTGAGTGGCTAATTATTTGTGTAATATAATATCGTGTCCATAATGAATTAGTTCAGACCGCTTTTGCTGAATGCCACATCTGTGCAAAAGCAAGGCCTTTGGCAGTTATCTCCTAG
This sequence comes from Gopherus evgoodei, assembly GCF_007399415.2. NCBI lineage: Eukaryota > Metazoa > Chordata > Testudines > Testudinidae > Gopherus > Gopherus evgoodei. Next base: position 8,363,693 of record NC_044343.1, read on the forward strand.
GGGGATATCAGCTACATAAGAAGGAGTCAAATCCCGCCTTTCATAGTTTGACTGTGTTTGAAACAGTAAATTAACCCTCTGACAAAATGGGAAAACGGCAATGGCAGGGCCATAGCCTCCTACTCAGCTTTTAGCTTCACTACAAATATGTGTCCTGATGGCTGCTGCTTAACTAGCTGCATGTCTTAGAGCATGTTGACACTACAGAATTAAGTCGACCTAACTTATATTGGCATACAGCCACCACAGTAATCACATGGCTTTTCCGTGTCTACACTTTGCTCCTTGTATCGATTGGTGAGCATCCTCACGAGGAGCACTGGTGCCGATGGTACTGCCAGTGTGGGGGCATTGTGGGACAGTGTCTGAAAGCCAGTAACAGTTGATGTAAGCAGCGCAGTGTCTACACTCACACTCCGTCAACCTAACTACCTCAACATTGACTGCCTCTCATGGAGGTGGTTTGAGCATTGGCCTGCTAAACCCAGGATTGTGAGTTCAATCCTTGAAGGGGCCACTTAGGGATCTGGGGTAAAATCAGTACTTGATCCTGCTAGTGAAGGCAGGGGGCTGGACTCAATGACCTTTCAGGGTCCCTTTCAGTCTTCCACAAGAGGCAATCAATGTTGATGTAGTTAGGTTGACGGAGTGTGAGTATAGACACTATGCTGCTTACATGCCAGATGCACTAAAGATTCCTATGTCCCTTCATGCTTCAACCCTAACCCTAAGGCAGCATACGTCCAGCTAACTCTATAGCGTAAACCAGGCCTTAGTTCATAGTGAGGAATCCTGTTTTGATTGCTTTGAGCCATCAACTGGGTGGAGATGAGTTGTCTGGGATTCAGTTTCTCTTGTAGGTGATTCTGCGATTCAGTTTTGTCCTACCTATTATGAAAGTCCGTTTAGCAGACTGATCGCTCCTCCACTGTTAAATTCCTTTATGATTGGACAACTTCATTAGCGGTATGTCTACACTACAGCACACTTGTACCTCTGTAGCACTGAGGTGTAGATGCTTCCTAGAGCATCAAAGGGGGTTTTCCACCAGTGTAGTTAATCCCCTGCTCCAAGAGGTAGTAGCTAGGTCAACAGAGTTCTTCCATCGATGTAGCTACATCTACAGTGGGGGGTTAGGTCAACCTAACTACATTGCAGAGGATGCAGAATTTTCCACAACGTCGTAGCTAAGTCAATCTTATTTTTAGGTGTAGACCAGGACCCAGTCTTTCCCTCTTTAAGACATTTCTTCTGTAACTTTAACATCTGTTGATGAACCCCTTCTTTGATGTCTGGTTTGCTGCTCCTCTCTCTATAAACCAGAGCACCGGTTCAGGGGAACCAGTGTTAGGAGGGGCATTAAGAACTGCCACAGATATTTTTGAAATGCAAAGGCAGTGTGTGGAATAGAGTATTATTTTTATTATTTCTAGACATGATTCCATAACGCATTTGTCCAAAGGTACTGATATTAGTCTCCACGTGAGTTTGCACAAGAATGTTACCAGTACTCAGATATAAATGAATGGAATTATTCCTACTCTCAGATGAAAGCAGTGTAAAAAGCAATTGCATGAAGCTGAGGAAGGAAAAGTTGAGGCTAGATGATAGGGCCGAATTCCTAATATGAGCAGTTTGGCAGTAGAATAGACAACCAAGGTAAATGGTGAAGTTGCAGGGACCTTAGATACTCAGTGGCAGGTTAAATAAGATAGTAACAGGAATGATATAATGAATAAGCTACAAATACGCTGTGGAAAGATCAGGCTAGATTTTCTAGCACTATTATCTATCTCCTCAATTCCTCTTCATTGTTCCCTTCCTTCTGAAGTGAGGTCTGAGAGGCAGAGAGACCTAGTACAGCGACCCCCAAATTTTACTGGTTTACATACCCCCTCTTCAAAAAATTGTTGTGAAGTGACTGGATTGACCATCAAGCTCACGTGGCATGTGCACCACTGGTGGTACAGGTTGGGAACCCCGATTTAGTGTTTGTCAGAAACTGCGCACCAGGAGACACGGGCTCTGTTTTTAGCGTTACCAGCAGCCTATTGTGTGATCATAGGCAAGGCGTTTCTGCTTCAACCGTTTGTCTGTTTCGAGTGAAAGCTCTTCTGGACAAGAGCACTTTCTTATGAGGTCTGTGTACAATGGCCAGCACAATGACACCTCTAGGCATTACTGCTATATAAATTAATTTGTTTGTTTGATCTCTGAATTGCAGACAGGTCTAAGATGCTCCAGCTGTGCAAAGCCCCCAAACACTGGGGATCCCATGGACAGTTCCTCACTAAAACTTACCTTTTTCTTCTTGCCTCTCCACTTACTCATAAGCTCTGTAATAGTTACTCATCTCTTATTGTGCACAAATAACGCTCATAACTTTGTGCGCCTTTTCCATGATTGGTGGAAATTTTGTCATACAGATGCTGATCTTTCATCAGACCAGTTCACTCCATGCCATCCACTAACTTCCTTCAGTTCTGTGTTCTCTTAGTGACTTATTGTGACGGGATCCCTGGGATGCAACCTAGGACTGTGAGATCACTGCATCCCCTTTACTGACCATTCTGAGTTGTCTCTCTCAATGCCTTACTGGTGGCAAGCAGTAAATCCCTCCAGATGCTGTTACCACTCAGTACAAACACATCTGGAGCCCACACCTGGCTAGATAGCCTGAATCCTAGAGCTACTCATGAATCACACAGAGAAAGGCACCAACCAAATCTCCCCAGCTCCCAGCCCTGAACCACCGGATACACTGTCTTGCACTAGTCAAGACCCTTTCTTGAGCAATGCAAGTTTATTAATTGGTTTTCCACTTCATCAATGGAAAGTGGACATACACCAGCCTTTGTAACCTGAGCAGATTTACCAAACACTTCAGTCAAACTCACTGGTAAAGATAAAAACTAGAATAAGTTTATTGATTACAAAAGAGAGGCAAAAAGTCAGCGTAGTTACCATACTAAAAGATAAGCACGCAATTGAAATTCTTGACCTAGAGACTAGGCAGAACATAAGTCAGGCATATCTGGTGGCCACTGCTGAGTCACCAGGCAAGATTGTGCAATTCCCTTGGATATGGCCTTGTCCAAGTGAGTCACTGAATTACAACTCCCTTGCTGGACAGTGGCTGTTGATGGTTGTTCCACACCCGCCCAGGCATTGAGTACCTCCCTTGTTGTCTCTGGGGATCTAATATCTGGGCAGTACCCCAATTCACAGCATATTTTATTGACGACCATACACATAACTTCATGTGCACTGATAAGATGCATGTTCAGATAGGTCAGAAGATCTCAGACTGTGGTCCACGAGCTCCATTCAGGTGGTCTGCAGATAGTTGCCTCTAAGGTGCAAGGCTCAGCGGCCACCCACCTAATTAGTGGAGCCACGCAGGCATGGCTCCACTAATTAGGTGCCTGGACCCTGGAGAAGACGCACATGTAAGGTGAGGTGGTGTCCTTGGGGGGAATAGTGGATGGGTGGGAGGAGGCAGTGGCGTGAGAAGAGGGGGTGGGGGGAATTTGGAATGGGCAGGGCTGTGGCAGCCAGAGAAGGAGGCGACTTTCGTCAGCTCCAGGGCTGTAGCTGCCAGGGAGAGATGGCCCTCCTTCCCAGCCCCGGTGCGGGGGCTGCCATGGTGGGCAAGAGAGGGAGAGACCCCCCTCCTTCCCAGCCCCAGCGGGGAAGAGAGGGCACATCCATTAAATTAGAAAGGGAAGACTACTGATGTTAAAACGTGAGTTATGTGCTTTTATTTGTAGAACAAAAATTAAGAGGATCCACCGAGACCCTCAGCAATTTTCAAAAAATTGGGGAAAAAATAAGTTTGAGAATCACTGAGATCGGATATTATCTGCTGAAAGCCATTGTTATTTCCCATGATACCCTATCACAGTCGTATACATACAATGACTATGGGGGTTACAGGGCCCTCCCCCAAGGTATAGAGTGTCACGCTTACATTTTTGAAGCTTCTCTGCATCTTAAGCTATGCTCAAAACCTAATGTTCTAGTGGATTTAGACTAACCTAGATAAATGCCTCTTGATTCTTGCTTTATTTCCAGGGTTGGAAGGTGGCAGCTGATCTTTCACAAGACTGTCAGTGCCACGACAAGGCCATGGGATTTCAATATCAGACTTGCTCTCTCTGTAAACACCCATAAGGTGATCACTATGTACATGGGACACTGCCCCTCAGCAGCTTGGTTTGCTAGGAGCCTTGCAATCCATGGTTGCACTGCACAAAGACTAAAGAGGCAGAAACTTTGCAAGTCTGGGAACACCCACGTTTTCCAAGAGCCATCCTGGTGCTGCTGTGTGTAATTAACTCCGACAGTGCCCTGCACGGCTCATTCAGAGCATGCAATAGAAATATAATGCACTGCAAGGTCAGTTGGTAACCCTGTGGGGTGAGCACCAACGTTTCAGCTGTCCAATACCATAATAAAGGGTACATTAAGATTGTGGTTGTGAATGACAGTGCCCATTACTCCAAATCATAGCACCAAAGTAAATTGTTATTCGGATCTGTGAAACTCGAAACTGAAGATGACCTGAATTACGCTTAGTTCTGAAGAGTTTTCCCCTGCTGAACTATGCTAGTAAGAGTGGCTTTCTTGAGCATTCATATGAACAGCCTACAGAAAAGCATGTGTGTTAAGGAGAATTTCTTTTCTTAACCACTTGCTGTGTGTGTCTGTTTACTGGGCTTTCCTGTTGTTCTAAGCATATTGATCTTGGACTCAAAACATTGTAGCAGCTTGTGGGCTGGCTTTTCCCACTGCACTTCCTCCCTTTCTATTGGGAGAGCAAGTGAGGGGTGGTGGTGTGGAGCTATTTTTTTTGTTTGTTTAACATTCCTGTTGGGAATCAGTATTCACAGAAGGCTGCTGTAGGCACCAGGAAGGCTTTGATATGCCAGGATCCAGAAGGATACGTGTCCATTATAGTGAGGACATTGTTTTGAATTGAGTGGTTGCATGTGTTCGTCCCAGCAAAAGAAATAATTCTTGGAGGGGGCTTCCTGAGGAGGGTGGGGAGGGTGGGAAGGCAGAGTGATGGCCCACAACATTGTAAGTTAATTTTCAATTAGAAAAGTATGAAATCACTGCCATTAATAGTTTAAAAGGAGCAAAACCTCAGAAGAATCAAATATATAAAACTACATGGAAAAGGTGTACGGTAGCAGGCCGATCAGAATGGCCTAAATTTCAGAACTGACTAATGATTTTTTGGGTGTCTCAAGTTGGGCACCCAAAAAACCTTACTCGTCTAACGGCCTCTAATTTCAGACAGCAGATGGCACAGCCCTTTGTGAGACTGGCCCCTTTACAATGTCTCAAGTTGGGTACCAAAAACAGACACCCCCAAAATCACTAAGCAGTTTTGAAAATTTCGGCCAGTGACTTAATATAAAAAATCACACTCAAGCAACTGTTTGTAAGTCTTTAGTCCATCTGCTCTGGCATCCTTCCACTGGTGCAGGGGTAGGCAACCCATGGCACGCGTGCCAAAGGCGGCACGCGAGCTGATTTTCAGTGGCACTCACGCTGCCCAGGTTCTGGCCTCTGGTTCGGGGAGCTCTGCATTTTAATTTAATTTTAAATGAAGCTTCTTCAACATTTTTAAAAGCTTATTTACTTTACATATATAACTAAACCATTGTTGTATTATAGACTTATAGAAAGAGACCTTCTAAAAATGTTAAAATGTAAGACTGGCATGCGAAACCTTAAATCAGAGTGACTAAATGAAGACTCGGCACAGCACTTCTGCAAGGTTGCCGACCCCTGCTCTGATGGCAGCCAGTACTTGAATGCTCGTACTAATGACCTAGTCCTGTAAGAAAAATCCAGTTGCTGTCTGAGGGGGGACTATAGCCCCTCACAAACTAGTGGTTCTATGATCTCCTGTAATGTTTGCTGCTGCTGGCTGTATTTGAGCATGTCTTGGGAGAACACACGTGCCAGGCTGTGGAATGTGTCCTGACACACCTTTCTAGTCACTGCAGTGTAATTGGGTGATAATGAGAGCACAGCAGGTGCAGCAGAGACATGAACTAAATATAATCCAGGCAATTTTGGAGGGTGTGTATGTTTCAAAACGTTGTTTTTGTTTCTAGAAACTGTCATGGCACCAGTGGGCAGGACAGAGTGTCGTCATCCGCTTTATAGCGTTAATGAGCTTTCTTATTCCTCCAGTTGGTAATTATCGGATATACCCAGCACAGTGTACCAAGTGTCTCCCTTATGATCCTTTCTCTTACAAGTTGGTGCCCTCCACTTGACTGGCAGGGACATAAACTGGTTGGTGAGTGAGTGGTGGGTTGTGTGTGAGCTGAACTCTTTAAAATCTTACCTCAGGTAGATATATCTGGAGAGGTTCCCATGATTCTTTAACCCCAGACCCGCGTACCCGCTCCCTTCTTACTCCTTTGACTTACTCCCTATTGCAGTAACCAGTGTAAGATGTAGACTGGCCACTTCTGAACATCTTCCCCCACGCACAGCCCTTCCATTCCTTTTAAATGGCAGGAGAAGACCTTGACTGCTCTGATTTCCACCCTGCTCCAGAAGGAAAGTAGTGGAAGACCCATGACTCTGTGTGTCTCTGTGTGACTCATATGACTCCTTTGACTTACTCCCTATTGCAGTAACCAGTGTAAGATGTAGACTGGCCACTTCTGAACATCTTCCCCCACGCACAGCCCTTCCATTCCTTTTAAATGGCAGGAGAAGACCTTGACTGCTCTGATTTCCACCCTGCTCCACAAGGAAAGTAGTGGAAGACCCATGACTCTGTGTGTTTAAAAGAAGGCTGGACAAAGCTATAGGAAACATACTGCCAGGAACAGCCTGTCACTGGCAGGGAGGGGATGGACTAGATGTGACCAAACAAGTCTCTTCTGTCTCTGATTCCTAGGGGCCAGGGGTGAAAACGGGTTTTGAACAGTGGTGCTCATCCCCCTCTTTGGTGATGGGGAGCTGGAGGAGCTAGACAGGTTGTTACACTACACCTCCCTGTCATTTGTAAACAACGCTTGTAGCTATCTAGGGAATATTTTTAATTGTTAAATCTTTATCTAAAAGGATACACTGTGCGAGGTTTATTCCCCACCTTTTATAATTGAGCATGTCTGGGTCTCTTTCCTCCCGACTTTTGATTTGGCCTTGTCTTGTGAGTTCCACAGCCCTTCAGGGAAATCACCTATCTTGTGCTGGTTCAGGGCATGCAACCTTATCGCTTTGTGTCAATACTTGCTGTAAAAAACATTCCACCTCTGCTGCTACAGGAATACTGGGCGGGGGATGAGGAGTTTGGCTTTGTGTTCCTGTCCTGCCTTGATCTTTCTCTCTAATGTTACAGCACTTGCTTCAGGGACCTGGGAGCAGGGGCATATTTGAGTAGATCTTCCAGCCCTGCTGGGATGGGGTAAAGAAAAGCAACCAGTGAGTGTGAATTTTACAGTCCTGCTCACTCCTCTTTCCCGTCCGCTGACCTGAGCAATGCTGATGATTCTGCGTCTGCTCCCTTGATTCGACCTCTTCCCAGACTGAAGGGTTCACTTGCCTCATAATGGTGTCTATCAGGTCCCAGCAACTGACAAAGAGTGGATAATTTCTGGACCTTCCGACCTCTGTTGGCTTCTCTCTGCTGCTCAGAATCTCAGTCTATGACCTCTTCTTTTGCTGTCGTTGTTCCATTTCAAAATTATATGAAGAAAATAGGAAGGGCAGAAAACGTGAACCGAGTGTAAGGCTTCTGTTCAGCCAGCCCTCGAGGGATCCATTTGGGACAGCTAGATCTCTGGGCATCAGAGAGAGCCTAAAGTCTTGGGTACTGCATTTCATTTGGCCTCTCTCCCATACTGCATAGGGCAGCGGTTCTCAACCCGTGGGCTGCATGTGGCCCAGTTAGCACATGGCTGTGGGCTGCACAGGTCCGGGTTACCGGCTGCCTGACTGTTCAGCACCACAGGGTCCGAGCTGCCGGGCAGGGCATGGTGGGGTCAGGGTCATGGGCCAGCCCCATGTGGCAAGGTCTGGGGCTGCTGGCCCAGCTGGCTCCATGTGGCAGGGTCGGTGTCGAGGCTGCCAGCCTGCCATGGGGTCGGGGTCTGGGCTGCTGTCCTGACATCCAGCCCCACTTTGTGGAGGGGTTGCTGCTGGGCCCCGCACAGCAGGGTCTGAGATCCCTGCTGCTGGGCCCCCCACCCAGAGCTTCACTCCTGGCCCCACTTCGTGGAGGGGTCTCTGGGCGGGAGGTGCTGGGCATAAGGGTCTGTGGGGAGGAGTCGGGGGGCACACTGTGGCTCTCATCCTGAGGCCCAAGTGCATCCCACAACGGTAAATAGGTTGAGAACCACTGGCATAGAGGATAGACAGAAGCCAACATCCACTACATCTTTGGTCAGTATCTGAAGAGACTCAGCAGTTCCCTGTTCCATCTTTGACTTCTCTTTCTCAGCAGAGATTGCTGTCATGTCTGTTCCGTATCAGACGTCGGCTGATCTGATGTAGGTGCCTCCAAGCATCAGTGACCACCACCCTTGCAGTTCAGCTCAGTGAAACCAGAGTGTAAAGGGATCATGTGTGGATACTTTTCTCTGTCTCCCCCACAAGCAAAGAGATAAAACTCTAGCCAAGATTGTGCTACCCTTCTCCCTGTCACTTCTGAGGTGGGAGAAACCTTCTCCTTGCTAGACCTTGCAGAGTCCCTCCGGGTAGTCTGTCTGGAAAGGCAGTGTGGTGCTTATAAATTTGGTTTCAAGTTAGACTCTGAGTTAAGGCTGTTGTATTTTCAGAATCTGGTTTTCTTCTTAAGTCTATCACAGCTCAATTTGGGGAGATGGGAATTAGTGGCTCGCTTCCCAGCATGCAGCCTGATTTGTTTCCTTCCTTGGAAAGGAGTAGCTCTTTGCAGTATGTTCCCTCATCCCTCCCTTAAGGAAGCCTCCCAGTTTAATTAGAGTCATCAGGGAGGCAGCCTCTGTCTCATTCTTCCAACCCAGCAGGTATACCAGTAGGATTCCTTGAATGTTAAAAGGAGAATTCATTTAATCTGTGAGTGAGGAAAACTCTCTGTGCTCTTGGAGGCTTTTAAACCATCCAGAATCACTGTGGTGAACGGTGTATTTTATATGGCATGCAGTGCCTTCCTGAACACAATAGGAGCTTACCTCACTGGGGCTATTGCAGCTTCTTGGGCAGAAAGTCTGAGTGGGTGGATGGGTAGGGAGGAAACTCGGGAATGGAACTGCACAGAGCTAGTCACACCCGTCTCAAATGCAGTAACTAATAATAAAGGAGGGGTTTCTAATTGTACAGGTGCAGCCTGCATGGGCGGTGTTACGGGTTTTGTATGAGGACTGTTTGGCTGTAATGATTGCAGGACAATTGTCTTATCCGTTCTGATTTGGCGAGTGTGAGAGGCGCAGGAAAGGCAGCCTGGCTGCTGGAAATGTGCATCTTCATTCTGCCAGTCCAGAGACCTATACTAGGTTGCCCACTGTGGTGGGGAAATGGAAGGCAGAGATTCTTGTTTTCCCTGCTTTGGAAAGAAACTTTTAGTCTTGCTAGTAAGGAATGTCTTCATTTTTCTTCCTAGTTTAGTAGTTGCCCTGTGGAAGTGTGTGCTGGGGTTCTGAGCTGTGGCTGTGCAAAAAGCCCCTCTCAAGCTCCATTGGTTTGCTGTCAGCAAGTAGATCGGGGAGGACATCTCCATGGAGATGCCCCAATCTGGGTGGGGGGCAGGTAGACTGTTTTTCAGGTAAATGACTTGGCTCTGTTTTGGAGCATGATGGGCTTGGTCAGAGCCCCTTCCTAGGTGTATGTTCTTACCACTTGTCAATATCCCAGGCATGTTGCTTCCATCATCTTCACTAACTATTTTTGGCTTTTCTCTGTGAGAGTGGAAGCAAAGTAAATAGGGAAAAGCTTGATTGCATTAGATGACAATTGCTCAGAACAGAGGCTGGAGAGTCTGGTGAGATTTCCCTTCGTGATCTGGACCAACGTGATTTACAGGTACACAGGAATCTCACCTGACAAGTGTCATTTCCAGTTAAGAGTCATGTTGGTGGACTGGACAGCAGAACCATGAGCCACTCCCAATGTCTGTGGGTTAAGTAAAACAACTCTTGTCTGATGAGTGTTTGCAGCCTTCTTCCGAACCACAGCTTCCCTTCCTCAGAAAAGAACCTCTCTTCCACTTTCTGAAGCCAGGCCCAAGTGCAGGCTTCTCGTTTGTCAGCTTCACTGAACTGTTGTATTTTTTGCCTTGTAAGGATTTGTCCTGCTGCTGTTGATCAGCACTGTATCCTTTTGGTACAGAGGTGCTGTTTGCTCTTGAAGCATTTCTCCCCCGGAGAGGTCTGTGCCGCCCTCTGCAGCTATGAATGGCCTGATGGCGCTTCCAAAATTGTAAATACCAAGGAAAGAAGGAGATGCAGCTCCTGCTTCTAGTGCTTTGCTGCTGTTGATCCTGGTTGTCCTCTGATCACAAACCTTTAGTACCCAGGTTCCTGATCTATTCCCCTGCAAGCTGATACTAAGAACCATTTGAACTGTGCAATATCCAGTTTCCCTTCTCTTTCCTGCTAGCCCTGGTTCTGAGGTCTGGGGGTTCTTTGGAACTCTGAAGGTCCCTTCCCCTCTTCCCCCTCCCCCTTGTTACAATCATTCCTCCTCTTTTTGCTAAGCATCCCAGGGCACTATTCCCTCTGGAGCCTAGCACTGCTAAATCATCTAAAGCAGTGGTTCTCAAAATTATTTGATCGGGCCCCCTTTTTTGTGTCTGAAGGCAGAGCGGAGAGCAGCAGTAGCAGCTGCTGGCTGGGTGCCCAGCTGTGAAGGCGGCACCATGCCAGCACAGCTCAGAAGTAAGGGTGGCAATGTGAAAAGTGATATTCGCCAAGATCACTTTTCACAGCAGACTTAGCTCCCCATTGCCACCTACTTCTGTGCTGCTTCTGCCACCCGGGGCCGACAGCTAGAGCCCCACTGTCTGCTGGTGAGGGATTAGGGGTGGAGAGGAGGAGAGCCTCAGGATTAGGGGTGGAGAGGAGGAGAGCCCCAGCCTGGGTGGCGGGGCTCCGGCTCTCCCCTTTATCTCCGCCTCATGGGTGTGTATGGCCCTTCTGCAGGAGCCCAGCCAGCTGGGGCTGACAGCCAGAGCTCTTAACAAAAAACAAAACAGACAAACAGATCACAGCTCATGCCTCCCTTGACACATTCCTGGGCCTCCCTTGGGAGGTCTGTCCCATAGTTTGAGAACCACTGAATAAAGAAATCACTTGACTGCCTTTGCCACTTAGGCAATGTGTATTGTCTGCTCAGCGTTTTCCGCTGCCATCGGCTCATACAGTCAGAATGGCATTGGGAGGAAAATGTTCCTTCTGTTTGGACTGCAGGGAAGACTGTTGTTTTTGGTGGATTTAATACACTTTTTGCAAGGTCCTTCTGTCTGGACTAAGGTGAACAGATAGCAAGTATGACAAATCAGATCAGGGAGTGTGTGTGTGGCGGGGGGGTGGGGTGGGAGAATAGGCGCCTGTATAAGACAAAGCCCCAAATATTGGGACTGCCCCTATAAAATCAGGGCATCTTGTCACTCTAGTCTGGACAAGCAAATGGGAGCTTTCTCTTTTACTCAAACACCTCACCTTTTCATCCACCTTGACATGGGCTCTGCAGACACCTTGATAAATGGATTTAGGTTTTGCTGTAGCTTCTTACAGATCTTGGTGTCCTTTGCTTAGAAACTGAGGTCAGTTTCGTTTTTGTTTTTTTTAACTTCCTACAGCAGTGCTTGTTGGTGAATCCCCCAATTAGTGTGGCAAGGGATTGTGGTCTAGGGATTAGAGAGAGGCTCTATCAAGAGGCCTCTGTTTGGTGCTCAGTTATTCTGATTTGCTGTGTAGTCTTTAGTTAGTAATTTTATGTATGGCTCTGTGCCTCAGTTTCCCACCTGTAAGATGGAGCTAATACCTATCTCAAAACAGGGCTGTGCAGCTTGTTAAGAACTCTTTGAGAGTCTTGAATGAAAGACTGATAGAAGCACAAAATATTATTTGTGTCTTCTAAGGCAAAAATATACAAGGGAAGCCTTCATGGGGGATTATTTTTTCCCCTCTGAGGAAGTGAAAGAACAGAACATAAGCACGGGCCCTTTCTAACCTGAATGCAGAAGGTTTTTCATTTTAATTGCAAATCTGACAAATGGTGGACCCCTCAGTGAACGTAGCCCTTTACAGAACTGGCTCCTCAAAGGGAGGTTAGCGGGGTTGTGCACTTTTTTTCTCTGCTTTCTGATGTGTGAAGGAGGCCTAGAAAAATATGCATGCAAGGTCTGATCTTCCCCTTATTTTGCTGGAGGACTCACTGGAGATCTATGACATGGATAGGGAGCGCTCCCAGTGCCCTGCATTGAGGAGCACAGAAGGGGGACTAAGATCCTGTACCCTCCCTCTTCCCCCAGTGTTTACGTTTTACATCGGTGTTCATTTTAAAAGCTGCTTATTTTTATTATCTGAATCAAAACCACTTCCCTCTCAATCAGGCTTCGCTCCTAATGGCATTGCCTTCCTACTTGACTGGTGAGCCCGTGGAGACTTGCTTTTTTTGTTCTTTTTTACATAAGAAATGCAAAAGAGAAGTTTCTAAAAACCCGCAAACCTTCCAGAGCCCCTTTACGTTAGAAACATGCACAAAAAGAGGCACGAGCACAATTTCTCACCCTCTCCTCTTTGTTTGCCGGTCCTTTGAAAATTCTTTTGTTTTGTTTTTGCTCAAAAATCTCTGATCACCCGTGACCCTTTATATTTTAATATTTCTTTGTGTACCGTGCATCTCAGCGGATCCTGCCCCAAGGAGCATCTGTGTTTGTACAGGGCCTTGCGTGCTTACATGTCTCTAAATATTTATGAAAGCGAAACCTGTTAGAGGCCATCAAAGGGCTACTATATATTTTTTCTGTTAGGCAACCTCCTGTTACCATACTGTGCTGCTTAATATAGCGGGACTGGAATTTTACTGACTGTTCGGTGGCCATTAGCACACATTTCACTGTCACAAAATAATTTGCTCTCCTAGGCTGTGCAAGCGACTGCAAAGCTGTAGCTCTTCTCTGTATGTCACCTGTTTTGCAGGTGCAACCTGAAATGTCCTACAGGTTTGGCATCTAAACAACATGAGAAGGGATAAACCGCAGCCTAGACCTAACCACCAGGAGAGAATCCTTTTGTACTTCTCCTTATGGTCTGTTTGCTGCTGAGGTTCCTCTTTGCTGTAATCCGGAACCCTGATGTTCCAAAGTGAGGTGGAAGCAGCATTGTATCCTGCTTAATATTTAAACAAACCTTGATTAAATCTTGCACCTGCCCTTCCCTAACAGCTGACATGAAACAGTTGATTGTTGTAATTTCGGAAGCTGCATTGTGGCTTCTCCAAGGCGAGGAAAATGCGGTTTGTCAGGTGATCTGAATGACCAAAACTGCAGCCACACGGGAAAGTTTAAACGTGCATTTGAAGACACTGCTGCGATATTAGAAGGTTTTGTCCTGCACCCTGTAATGGAACCTTGAAGCAGCATTACTAGGGATGGCAACGCTGTTCATTTAGGCCAACCTCCTTGCACACACAGGGTGCTCCGTGCATCCCTCCATTCTAACCCCACGAATTCCCTTCTATGGCAGGGGCTCAGTGCTACTGTCGCCCTCGTTTCAGGGGCTCTCTGTGCCCCTCATTCTCCCACCATGCCAGGAACTCTGCACACGTATGCTAGGAGTTCATGTGCTTCTCTTCCCTTGGCTCCAGAATCCTGTGCCCCATTACTTCCTTCGCCCACCCTGATTGTTTCTCTTTTGTCAGGGAGACAAGGCATTTGCATTGTTGACAGGTTCATTCTGCTGGGCGAAGGGGCAGAGATGAATTAGAGGTATTAACTGGAAGGTGTTAACAGATGTCACCAACCTGTCCCTTAATCTAAAGACCATTGGGGCTTGAAGCTGTGGCTCAGCTAACCGGATAGTGGGGGTTCTGCGTGTTCCCCAGAATCAATGGGGTCGTGACCATTGCCAGGAACATTGCAGCCAATCAGTTCTGACTTTCAGGGAGTGTTCGAAAGCTATCACTTTGCATTCGAGCGCAACCAAAAAAAAGAGAGGAAAATAAACCCATGAGAGATTCTCATGGAAGCATTGACTCTAACCACCAGCGTTTGCAGCTTCAAAGAACCACATTTCTTTGTGGTGTTTAGCATCAAGCAGCTGTAAGGGACTCGGGCCACTAACTGCCACTGAGGTTCAGTGTGTATAAGGGGTGCAGGATCAGACCCATAAGGGTTACAACACCCTAAACCTTGTCAAGTCGGGTGCTTTTGGGATCTGCGTCATTCTGGAGTGGAAGAGCACAGTCAGAGCTGCAACGGAATTGCTCCTAGTGTGACTGACACGTCCCTCCCTTGTTCACTGTGTCTCTACAGCTGGTCAGCGAGAAGGTCGGTGGAGCTGAAGGGACCAAGCTTGATGATGACTTCAAAGAAATGGAAAAGGTGAGTAGGGTAACAGATGGCTCTGTGTGCCTCTCCGCGCGTTTCCGAGGTGGGTACTGATTGGATTACACTGCTGTTGGATCATTCTTTCCCTGCAGAAAGTGGATGTTACCAGCAAGGCGGTCACAGAAGTATTAACCAGAACTACAGAATACCTGCAACCCAACCCAGGTAAGCGCCCACAGCCAGCCCTGCTCTGCCAGCATCCTGCAAGTGCTCCTCCCATTGCACGAGGGGAGAGAGGCCATTTCACGCAGAAAGCTCAGAAACGCCAGCCTAGTTGGCTTTGGGGTGGCCCCTTCCCAGCGGGCTCCTGGGTTACAACATCAGATTGACTGTCAGGTAGTCACCCGTGTCCGTTGGGTTCGAGATGCAGCAGATGGGCTACTGACTCGGGGGTGTTTAGGAATGGAGTTGTCTCCTGTGAGGTGGGAGGCGAGTACGTCACGGTCACTCCTGGAGCCTGACTGCCGTCCTTTTAAAGTTCAGTCAGCCTCATTGACTCCAGCACACTAGGGTTTAACTAGAACTGCAGGAGGGCTGGTGAACTTCTCTGTAGACCTTGCTGGCGAGCTCTGAACTATTTTCTGCTTGCTATCTTGAAAGGGGCCGTTCTTTAGAGCCAGTGATATTTCTGGGAGGCTAAGACAATAAGCTTTCTTGGCCAGTGGAGTAACTTAAAAAAAGCTGGCAAACAGTCATTGCTTGCTGGCAAGTCCACTAATTGCAAACACAGATGGGGCTGTCTCTTTGTGCCAGCTTCCAGAGCCAAGCTAACGATGCTCAACACCATGTCGAAGATCCGAGGGCAGGTGAAAAACCCCGGCTATCCACAGTCGGAAGGGCTCCTGGGGGAGAGCATGATCCGGTATGGAAAGGAGCTGGGCGATGAATCCAATTTTGGTGAGTGCTCCCTGAAGTGTTCCTTTGGGCCGGCCAGTCCCTAAGTGGGCTGATAGGAAGTAAATTCCTGTTCCTGCGTTTCCTTAAATCTTCCTGTAAATCACTGACTTATTTGCATGAGTCAAGTGGAGGAAAAAGAGGAAACCGACCTTTCCTAATATGCAGATAGGGAAATGACATTTCACTGGGGTCAGGAGTGGGATTAGGGGATGGCAAAAGCTCCTCTTAAAGAAGTGTATGCAAACTGAGCTCCTGATATGCCTTGTTGGACCCTTAACCCTGCCCCAGCCATCTTTCTGCTACTTTAATTTGCTTTTCAAGTGTCTTTTCAAGTCCTAGCCACTGCCTCTAGTGACCCACACAAGCCCTTGGTCAGTGCTGTGGAGTGGCTGCATCTACAGAAAAGTGAGCTGGAGTCTAGACTGTCTCGCAGCCGATAGTTCTGTGGATGATCTGTGCTTTGGCCCTGACCTTACACAGAGTTGAGCACCTTCCAGGAAACACTGAGCACTGTGCAGGATCAGACCAAGTCTATATTTCTAGGGCTCCCCGGTGCGCTGGATGTGTCGGAAATGAGCATAGAATCCTTATTAATAGTACCGATACAACTCACTGTAGCCACTTCTGCAGCTCCCAGCGTTTCAATGAGTGCCTTGCATTGTCACAATCCTCTCCACGCCCCTATAAGCAGTATCCCCATTTTACAAGAGGGGCACATAGCATTTAACTGACTTGCCCAGGGTCAGGCAGGGAGTCTGGCAGAGCAGGGACTAGAACCAAGAACTTGAAGTCCCAGGCAACTGCCTCATCTGCTAAACCACCTTTGGTTTTTAAAACCTCCGGGAGAACTCTGCATCTAGGAGAAACCATCTTCCATCTCAAACTGAGCAAATTTGACATGGAAAGTAGCAAGGGAAGAGATCAAGAGACCCACAATGCAATTTTAACTGCAACTGGACTCTGAGGGGGCCACAGCCAAAAATCTTCCCTTGTGGCACTGCTTCATTCCCAAAACAAACCATGTGTGACTTGTGGAGATGTGGGAGTGGAGAAATGAAGCCATTTGATGACAGCAGTATTAATCCACCAAAACATTTGCGGCTTTCCCATGTGGCTGGATTCGGGACAGCTTACAGCTGTGTGATCACATCATAATGTGGGGCGGAACGTTCCCTGATCTGGGAGATTAAACAGTTAGGTTTTCTGGGGGAGTGGCTGTACTTCAGTGATTCCCTGGCTAGCTTTCTCCTTGGCTGGAGGAGACATTGCTGCAATGCAGGATCTGAAAAGTAGTAGGGGGAAGTAAGTTTTAAGAGGATCCTGCAAAACATGGCTACCTTAAATAGCCTCTCCTTTATAGGGACATCATCAGGCTTAAAAGTGTATGTTTTAGTAATGCAGCCTTCCCTGTGTTGTGGTATCTCGGGTTATTAACACTGAAAGAACTTTTTAAAAATTGACTTTTTGCACGTTTTTGTTTTCGCTGGGGCAGTGAAAATAGATTCACATTCTCTTGCCCTAGCCCAGTGCTGAAATGCGTGGGTTGCAAACACTGCAGGAGATACTTTATTAATTCATAAATGTTTCCAGTGGAATTTAAAAAAATAAATCACAGAAGCATTTCTGTTCATCTTACATTATTAGTTTGTCAGACTTTAGACACCCTGGCCATAGGAAAAACTGAAAATAGAAGGGTTTTGTGCAAACACATTTTTCTTCATTTTTTCATTCATGCTTAGATAGTTAACTCAGATCTATTACTGTTAGGTTCAATTTACACCCAAAATGAAAGATCCTATAAAATATCGTGGGTTGCTGCCAACATCCGGGGAAGTTTTATTTAAAAAATGGATCAAAATACCCTGAGATTAATCCTAAGACTTAACTGGGTGCACTATAGCATTTTTCCCTTCCTGTAGTACCTTGCGTCAGAGAGTTCCAACCATTTTCTAGAGACACTCCTTCAGGTGGGGAATATGGGGCACAGAAAAGTGAAATGAGTTGCCAGAGATCACATCATCTGTCTCAGGACTGGAAATGGAAGCTAGGAGTCCCAATTCCACCTGCTCTAACCACTAGATCGTGCTCCCTGCCTGCCATGCTGCTACTCCAGTTGATCCCAATGAGAACTTGTGGGTGTCTGATACATGACTGGGGCTTGTGCATGCTGAGTGTCTCAGCAGAGCGGCTCTGCATGCAGCTGCCACAGACTCTGGCTTTAACTGGCTGGCTCTCTTTTTCCCTCTATCACCCTTTCTCTTTTTCCTCTCTTCTCTCATGTGAAGGTGACGCACTTCTTGATGCTGGTGAAGCTATGAAACGATTGGCTGAAGTGAAAGACTCGCTGGATATTGAAGTCAAACAGAACTTTATCGATCCTCTCCAGAACCTGTGCGACAAAGACCTGAAAGAGATCCAGGTAACTCAGAAGATTTTTCTTTTTCCCCCTTCTCTTTCAGACTCTGGCCTCTTCAGGTTTTTAGCACCTGCTCTAATGACCAGTATTGCTGCAGGAGCTGAAGCAGTCTGCGCAGCATCTGGTTTTGTTACCCTGCGTTTTGCATGCTTTCTCCGTGTTTCCATTGGCGCCACTAGCATTTTCTTCTGGTGTGTTTAACATCCCCTGCCACCGCCGCTGCTGTTCCTTAACCAGCCCATGACGGGGGGGATGTTTCGTGCAACAGTTTTTCCAAATTTATTCACTCATCCACTAAGCTGCCTTCATAATATAGTTTAGATTTCCCGCCTTACGTTGTGTAGCTGCAGGTACTTAAATCGTTTGCATTATGGATTCCTGAGACTGACAAACGGGGACGTTGCCTTGGGTGCATTGATCAGCTTTCAGTTCCAGTGTCCCAATATCCTGAAACGTAGATCTAGGGCTGCGTGTCTCTTTCTTGCTCACCTACGTATCATGAGAAGTCCAGAAACAACCCCACAAGGCTGCTTAATCATAGCAGTTGTCCCTGCTGAGGAGGTCTGCTCACAGCTAGCCAGCACCTTCCTCGCATTCACAAGAGACAAGGCTCTTAAACATCACAAGGTTTTGCAGTGGGAACCGTTGAAACCTATATCAAACTAGTTCAGATCTACTGAGAACAGGTTCTCGCTTACAATGTGACCTATATGAACTGACTCCCAAACTAGCAATATAACACAGATTTACTGAGCACCATAAGCTTGTTAGGTACAGACAAAATTAAGACAGACGTGATCCTCGCCTGCTTTCAGTCTCAGAAGAGATGTTTTAAGCCCAGGGCTTATAACCAAAGTGTTGCATCTAAAGACTCTTGACTGCCCAGCAGCGAACCGAAGGCAAGGGACCAGCTGTGCAGTTCTCCTTTCAAAGTGATTTATGCAAGCAGACCTATGCTGAACTGCGGCAGTTTGGTTCCCCTCCAGTTTATGAACAGAAGAGGGGGGAAAATGTACCGTCTTGCCAACTTTTTTATGGCTGTTTCCAAACAATGAAAAAGAAACCATAGTCACAGCAATCATAAATCCTCTGCTGAACTGGATTCAAGTAGTTCCCTCATCCCCCGCACTGCTCTTCATTCCTGACCAGCATCCCCTGCGGAGCATTGCGCACTGGGACCTCTAGTCTGCGGGGAGCCTGTCTGAAGATGATGTCAGCAATTGCCTATTCTGGGTGGTGGGAGGCTGGGTTGTTTGGTTTCTTCTGTGTTCATTGGGAAAAGTTTGGGTGCCTCGGCCCACGGTTTTAGTTTAACTGCTGATAACCCTTCTCTCCAAAGCATCATCTTAAGAAGCTGGAGGGCAGGCGCCTGGACTTTGACTACAAGAAAAAACGTCAGGGGAAGATCCCGGACGAGGAGCTCCGCCAGGCCCTGGAGAAATTTGAAGAGTCCAAGGAAATAGCTGAGACTAGTATGCACAACCTTCTGGAGACTGACGTGAGTGTCCCCTAGAGGTCTCTGCTCTCTTCGCTCGTCTGTGCGCTGCTGGGATGCTGCCTGAGCTGCATCACTCCTGTATGTGTGTCTGGGGCAGCAGGAGGCTGTGTGTTTTTATTGGGGGGCAGGGGAGAGTGTCTGGTGCTTTAATGCTCATAAAAAATGACACCAAATCTCCTGTCGTGCCTCTGCTAGTTGGCCCTGTTGTGATCCTGCACCCCTCACCTTGATATTTCCATTATTCTGGGCCCCCCCACAAACAGCTTTGCAAATGCCCTTCAGTCCTAACCCCATAGCCCCCTCCCTGCTGATGCAGTCCAGGGCTGAGACTGATAACTATATGAATGAGGCAGTGTGGAGACTCTTCTGTGAACATGTTTAGTCAGGACATGGCTGACCAGCTCATTCAGTCGTGATGCAGAATGTCAGCTAAACCAGTGTCCTTCGAGGTGCCGCTGTCTCGCTGAGCCTTAGCGAATGACTGAATTTAAAGGTCCCTAATTCTAAGACTTCTCGTTGCATGTAAATTTCAAGCTGCTTTTTGCATGTTTCCGAGTGTGCTCAAGGCCCCAGTGGAGCTATAGAAGCCCCCCGTAGTAGCGTGTGAAAGACACTCATTGCAGTTTATGACCCTTTCAGATTGAGCAAGTGAGCCA
Source organism: Gopherus evgoodei (assembly GCF_007399415.2). Lineage (NCBI taxonomy): Eukaryota > Metazoa > Chordata > Testudines > Testudinidae > Gopherus > Gopherus evgoodei. The sequence continues at coordinate 8,383,726 of NC_044343.1, forward strand.
ACTCTCAGCCCTGGTGGATGCCCAGGTAGATTACCACAGACAAGCTGTGCAGATCCTGGATGAGCTGGCGGAGAAACTCAAACGCAGGTGAGGCTTCCTAGGGCCGCTGCGGATCCTGCAGGAGGAGAGAAGCATGGTGGAAACTGTAACTTGGGAACTTGGGGCCAGAAAATATCTGGCTCCTTCCTCCATGGTTCATTGCCTGGCAGTAGAAGCTGTAGGAACCTTTGAGGGTAGCTTTATTAGTGCATCTCTTAGACTTCCATGGTGAGTGATTGTGTCTGCATGAACGATTTTCTACAGAAGGTACTTTCTGGCATCTGGTGTGAACCCTCTCTGCATACTCCGTGGGTTAAATAGTTTCTTGCTGCTTTTGGCCATCTGTGGATCCCAAATGCTCCCAATGAAATAGAAGATGCAAGTTGAGTCCTTCTTGAGCTGGGGGTGTGGGGGGGAGGGGAGGGTAGAGTGCACACCAAATCCTGTATTAATGTCAACCATTGCAGCTCCTAAGGGGCCGCTGGTGTTGGATGTAGGAGTTGTGGGCAGAATGCTGTTGGCATTTCTGATCTGATTCTGTTTCGACTCAGTAGACCCTGCCTCCTCCACTGATGAACAAGTTAATACCTTTGAATTAGCCCCCTCTGGCTTCCCTTGCCATCTGGCTGTCTGGCTCCGTGTCTGATTTGTTACAGTAGCATCCAAAGGCCCTAATCTGGATCAGGGCCCCATTGTGCTACGTGCTGGCCCACGTGGTTGGGCAAGGTCTCTGCCCTAAAGACCTTGTGATCTATTTAAAGAAGGGACGCAAGCAGGTGGCAGAAAGGTGGCAAGAAGGAGAGGGTAACAGTAATAACAGAGTGGGGACAGCCACTAAAATAAAGCACAGTTCCGCAAAGCAGAGATGATGGATCTCGATAATTCCTTATTTTTCAGCAAACTCTTGCCCTATCCTCCGTATACATCTTGGTAAATTGTGCTGGAAACGTACGACTTCCATATGTCCCCTGGAATGTTTTAGATGGAACCCTGGAGCACACTCCTGTAAATGGAATACAGATTAGTGTCTGCTGCGGAGGAGCAGGAGGAAATGCTTTCCCCAAGTGACTCTGCACTGGGGCTCGGAGGCATCCTGGCCTGGGCTGTGGAATCTTGACTGCGCCTGTTGGAAGCCAGAGGCTCTAGGATTAATATCAGCCAGCCATAAGGATCTTGGTACAGGGAGCTAATTCTGCAATCCGCCTGCTGTTACCAGCTTTTTCCTTTAACCCTCATGTAACTTTATTCACACTCCAGTCACATGTACCTCTTCTTCAAACGAGGTGTTAAAAGATTCTGTCCCTGTGTGGTGTTGAAATGTGTTTGGATTCCTAGGCATACTTGTTAGGCTACTCTACTGGAGGGACTGAGTCACAGAGAGACTGAAAGAACTAAGTACATGTAGTTTTGTCACACTAGGAGGCAGTGTTGTCTAGTGGTTAGAGCCCCCAGACAACGTCTCAGGAGTCCTGGGTTCTATTCCTGGCTCTGCCGCCACCATGCTGCATTATCTTGGGCAAGGTCCCCCTGTCCTCCCCCCATGCCTCAGTTTCCCCATCCTTAGAACAGAGGTAATGATACTGACCTCCTTTGTAAAGCACTTGGAGATCTGCAGATAGAATGTGTGAGATAAGAGCTGGGGCCTTGTGTTGAGCTGCCTGCTGGGGTACCTTCCCCTAGCCATGTTCCCCAGAAATCCTGCAGAGTAGTGTGACTATTCTACCTTGTGTTTTGAGCGCCTCCTTCATGCACGAGAATTGCCGGGTGCCAAGTAGTCTCTGGTTTAAATTAATATAGACCGGAGTTGGGAGTATCCTGGAAAGTTAGAGAATGCAAACTACTGCAACAGTGGCCTCTGCTGGCCAAACAGTAATAATACTCTGAAAGGAGATTTCCTTTTAAAGCAAGAGTGGTGGGAATTTGCCCTCGTTGCCTGAGAGAGGTAACTGGGGAGCCTTATCCGGGGGGAATGGTGGGGGGAAAAAAGCAGTCAGTCATGCTGTGGGACTCCATTGACAGATTTCATGCTGGTCACTCTGGGGAACTGGATTCCACAACCAATCTGATCTGCCCAGGTGAGGCTGAGGTAGGAGCAAGGCAGAGTGGAACTGAATTCCATGCAAGTCTAGACACTCTTCCCCCAGCCAGTACACAAACTTTGTGAATCTTTGTGGTTAGAAGAGACCTGCACACAAACCTCAGCCTCTCGGAACCCTTCGCTGTATCTGCTTGGGTGGAGAAGGTGGCTCTGGAACCACTGTTCTGCCCCGTCTCTTCCAATAAATCTCTCCTGGGATGGGACCTTTTCCTTCTCAGTATGAAATTCTGCCGCATGGTTCAAACCCTTTATTCCTTATGGAACTGCTAAATCAGGTGCTCAATGAGATCAGTGTCTGAAGGATTGATTCCTAATGCCTTGTGTTTTGAGTTACTGCTGTACCCCTTGACCTGCCGTGGCTGAGGTGTGGATGACACAAGCAGAACGTTCAGAGCTTCATGTGTTAATTTCTGTGAGCGATGTTGTCGAATCTCCCAGGCTCTGTGTAGGATGTAGACAAACCTGGGTCTGAAATAGTGATAGTCACAGTCCGACTCTTCCATCTGCGTGGGCACAACTGTGGTAGGGAATATTCAGCTTTCATCCCACCTGGCCAGGGAGTGATGTGTGAATGGGACAGGAGAGATGGTGTGTGTGTTAACCTCAGCAGTGTGCCAGGTGAGATGGTAAGGTCCCTGCTCGGAAGAGTTTATCATACAAGGTGGGGCCCTAATGGGGTATTTCCTTTGAAATCCGGTGACGGCATCACAGTCTCTGGCAAGGCCCCTTACCATAGTTGAGGCCTGAGCCAGTTCCCACTGACCAATGGAAACACGGCTAGGGGAGCGGGATGAGTTGGCTGTTGCTGCTTGAGTCTCTCGCTGTACGCAGACGCAGCTTCGCTGTAACTTCACCCTGTCTCTGTTGCCTCCTCAGAATGAAGGAGGCCTCTTCACGCCCCAAGCGGGAGTACAAACCTAAACCCAGAGAGACGTACGATTTTGGAGACACCGACCAATCCAATGGAGGCTTTTCTTGCAACCCCACCCCCAAAGTCTCAGGTAAAGATGTCACAGGTGCGCTGTCCATGCCGTCACAGGTGCTTTGTAGGCACTGGCATAGCAAGCAGCATTGGGAATGGAGGGGATTCACTCTGTCAGAGGAGACGAGTGCCGGACATGCCGCAGATGGCCCAGGAGGTGGCAGAAATGTTTAGAAGCAGGGGACCATTGCTGTCATGGCCCACACATCCTCCCTATTCTTGGCTTTGGCACTGGTGCCAGTGGGACCATTTTCAGCCGGTGCTGGCTGGATGCCTCTCTTTGTTCTGACTCTGGAGCGGCCCACCTCACTTAGACCTGTGGTGTCATCTAATGGTGGTCTCGGAGTGGTGGCTAGGAGAAATTGTGTTGTCCTTCCCCCCTGCACACTCCAGCCCCCGTAATTGACCTAACTCAGGATGTAGGATACCATATCCCTCCCCGCTAACAGACCTCTTCCTTTTGGGCTGTACCAAGGGATTCTTTTTTTATAGATTGGTTTTAAGCATGTCTCTTTTTATTTGGAAGCAGCTTCCTCCTCTTTTCGATCCGACAAGCCATCCCGGACCCCCAGCAGGAGTATTTGTGAGTTCCCCCACACACACGCTGCATGCAGTGTGACCTCCCTCCCTCCCTCCCTCCCTCTCTCTCTCTCTCTCTCTCTCTCTCTCTCTCTCTCCTCGCTCCTGCTCTCACGTAAGCTGCCATTTCGAGCCACTAACACTTTGCCAAATAACTCAGCCTGGTTTTAGTCTGTCCACTAAAAACCTTTGAACTAATTCTGCCCTTGCTGACTCCTGCGCAGCCAATTGACTTGGGTTGTAACCGAAGGAAAGATTTGGGCCCTTGTCTATTTCATTTTTATGGACAAAATGCCTGGAGTTCCCCCCCCACACACACACACTTGGATGCAATGGAAGGAAACATTTATTTTGTGGCCTTTCTTTCCCCTCTTCCTCTGCCAGCGCACCCACCCCATTTTGTCCATAGAAATATTTCTGGCCACAAAGGAAATCTTACATAAGTGTTTGAAAACAAGTTGCTGTTACATATGACCCATCCAGCAAATACACTGTCTCCTTCTTTCACTCCTCCTGGAACTGTCGCAGTCACACCAACGCAGCCAGAGGCCAGTTAGAAAGCAAGGAGCACTTGGGCATGCTGTGGGAGTTTTGTAGGATAAGGGAGAAGTGGGAGAACTGTGGGGGGCTCAGCGTGGATCTGTTGAGGGGTTTCTATAGTTACTTTCCTGGGTGATGGGAGGACCAGGCAGAAAGTGGTGATATTGAGCAAGAGACAGAACTGGAAGATCAGGTCTTGCATTTCCCTTTGGGTGGGGAAGGGTCAAACAGATCTGTCTGGGGAGGTGCTGGAGTGGTTCTGGAACTTGGGCACACAGTTCAGACAGGAGAGTAGGGATGGAGTGCCTCTGCTTTTGGAAGGGGTGGGCTGAGATACTGGGGGAAAAAATGAGGGGGCTGGCATTGAAATGCTGATGGGGAGTAGCTTTGCCTGAGGGTTGTCAGTCCAGAGCCCCGTGTTGGGGAGGAGAGGACAGGGTACTGAGCACTCAGGAAGGGACTGTGTTGCGTGGCCTGACCCATGCTGTTCGCTTCAGTGTGTGGGGCTGAGCTGTTTTGCCTGTGGGAAACCTTTGCAGCTGGGAAATGCGGAGTGAATTTGGAAAGTCTCTTCTGAAAATGAACCTGCTGCTACCTGTGGTATTTCCTGCCTCCTATCCCGGTGTCGGGTTGTTCCTGGCTTTTAATATCCAACTACCTAGGGTGGCCCCAGTCACCCCCTCTGTTTAGAAAGTCCACTGAACAGCTGGAAGTTCCCAAGTGTTGAGTGGGAAGTGGAGTGACGGAGATGCTGTGTTCTCTCTCGGATTCCACTTGCCGGGTTACTTGGGCCCTTGTAGTGCAGTGGGAGCCTGGGCCCCGGTGTATGGGACCCTACAACAACGCATCTCACGCAGCCCGCTCCTGGGTCAGGTCCTGAGGGTAAACGCTGGGCTCCAGGTGATGAGGCAAATGCTCTTGAGACACAGATTCTGAAAGCTGTCTCATTCTTCCTCCTGACGTTAGCGAGTTTGGTCAAAACCCCCTCTGCGAAATGCCCCCGATTCCCGTTCCTTGTGTATGGGGAAGGAGGGGCTTGTGGCTGAAGCACATGACTGAAAATCAGGGGATCTGAGCTCTACTCCCAGCTCTGCCAAAAAAACGTTTGTGGCCTTGGGCAAGTCCCTGGTGCCTCAATCTCCCCATTTGCTGCTTCTGAAGACCCGATAAGAAGTGCTGCACAAATGTGAAGCCTCTCGGAGAGGCTGCTGCTCTGCGGGGCAGGAGAGGGGTTTGTCCATCCAACCCAAACTGCCTAGGATGTGTATTTACCCTAGCAGAAGCGTGGGGAGGAAGAGGCTCTGGGAACTGAATAGGATGGTAGTAGGGACACATTTCACCTGTATTGGAAACTGCAATTTCCCCTGCCCTCCGCTTATCTGTCGGTAACTTCAGCACAGACACCAAGGACTGACTGGGTTTCAGAGACGAAACTCCCCTCTCACCCAGAGGAGGGCCTCTGCCTTGGAACTGATGCATTTAGATGGGGTGGAGCAGGGTAGAGGGGACACTTTAACTACTGTCATCCATGCTGGATCTGTTTAACTAAACCGAGGATTGTGCTCTCCGGGGCTGTCCACCAGGGCACTAAAGTTCACCTTAAAATTGGTGGAAAATTGGTCTGTGGGAGAAGGGGAGGGGATACGTTTATCACAGAAACTGCTCCATGATCTGGCTTCACACGCCAAGATTTGAAGAGTCACTAGGGGTGTTTGGGTGCCCCACATGACACACCTTTAAAGGAGCCTGATTTTCAGAGGGGCAAGTGCTTGGCACTTTCTGCAAATCAGGCCCCTTGATGGTGTTTCCGGTGAGCACTGAACAACAGAGGAACCCAAAATCGCTAGTCCGTCCTGGCAATCTGGGCCATAGGCTCCATATTCTCTCCATTACCATCCAGTATAGAGTCTAACCCGGTCACCAACTAACAGATTAACTGACCACTGGTTTCCCCATGGTGATAATTAAAGTAATAACACTCTCACTTCTGACTTGAAGGAAAACTGCCTCACTTCTCTCCCTTTCCCAGCGGGGATCCTTCTGGCTGGAGTTTCACCGTCTTCACTGACTAACTGGAGATAGTTGAGAGAAGAGCAGCAAGCTGGCTCAGGGGGCTGGAGGGACTGACTAAGAATGGGTAGATTAGGAAGGCAGGGAAGCAGACAGGCTAAGGGAGATTGAGTCTACAGCTTGGGGTTAACTCCCTTCAAGGAGGGAGAAGTAACTTAGGGTGGTGCATGTGATGGCAAGTGGAAAAGGAAAACCTGGACTAAAATTCCCTGCTCTGCTGCAGAATAGCTACCAGGGGGAGGGTGGGAGCCTATTGCTTGGCATTCTTATAACTAAAACTGCGCAGGAGGGAACAGTCGGCCCTGGCAGGGAAGTGGGAGCCTAGCATGACTCTTGGATCGAACTTGTGCCCGAAAGTTTAGTGCTGCAGTGGACAGGAAACCCCGCAAAGGTGATCAGTGGTGACCAGATTGCTCTGGGGTAAAGGAGTCCCAGGGGGTGAGGCTGCCCGGGGAGGCTCCCTTGGTCTGTGCGCTAGGCTCACCTCGGCTCTGTCTGTCTCTTTCCAGCTCACCTGGACCAGCCCTGCTGCAAGGCGCTCTATGACTTTGAACCTGAAAATGACGGCGAGCTGGGCTTTAGGGAGGGTGACATCATCACACTGACCAATCAGATTGACGAAAACTGGTACGAGGGCATGATCAACGGCCAGTCCGGGTTCTTCCCGCTCAACTACGTGGAAGTGCTGGTCCCGCTACCTCAGTGAAACTGCATCTCCCCCCCACCCCACCCCCCCGGCCCTTCCCCTTCCTCCTCCCCCACCAGATACAAACTCACGGCGGGGCGAGCCCTGCTCTTCTCCTGCATTCCATTTTGTAACTCTACACTAGGCTTCTTTTGCGGGGCGGGGCTGTGAGAACGGGATGGTGCTCGCTCTGCACGGGCGCTGGATCGGTGTAAGGGTGGCAGCGGGGAACAAGCCCCAAGGGCTGGGCAGCCCCATTCAAGTTCTTCCTTCTGGGCCTCGAACTAGGTACTTTCAACCCCACCAGGCTCCTTCCACTTTGTACAATAAGCCAAATCGAGCATCTCCTTGGGTGTCATTGTCTTTTTTGGGGAAAGCAGGTGAAGTGGGTCAGCCATGCTGGAAATCTTGTGAACGTGGGTGCACCAGGTGTCCTGCCCACGGGCAAGCGCGAGGAGCCCCATGCAAGGCTGAGCACTGGGCAACTCCAATGAGAACCGCCAGTGTGTGTTGGGAGGGGGAGAGAAAGGGGCCACGCAGCCTGTTCTAGGGGGGGTTCTAGACATCAAACAGCAAGAAAAATACCTTGCACAGCTTCGCTTGGGTGGGGTTGGCTTCTACTGAACACTACCTGCCCCCTCGCTCTCCTTGTAGGAGAGGGCACATCGGTGAGGGGTGAAGGTCAGACACTGACCCGTCCTCCCGGTTTGCCCGCAGTTCACACCTATCCTAACACTGAAGCTGGGTGCTACGGGGGCTGTGATGGATCAAATTTCTCTGTGCTGCTGAGGGAGGCAGAAGTATGGCTGCTTCATGTCCTGCTGCCTTTGTGGGCCTCCCCTGCTCACCCATCCTGCTCCTGTGTAAGGACAGGGCTTAGATGAGGGATTGTATGTCAGAGGAACACTACTAAGGAGCTTGAAAACACTATACCCCCCCCCCCTTGTTGTCACCCCTCGGTTCCACCTCTTGCTTTCTGTGCGCTCAGCTTTGTGTTGGGCTGTGTACCTCCTCCAATGGCCAGGGTCAGCCCAGAGTGTGTCTGGCATCTGCATTGTTCAATGGCCACCAGCCTTGAGACTCCACCTCTGACCACAGAGAACTGGTTTGAACTGGGAGAGATGAATTGGTTCTGCTGCTTCCCCTTGGAAGAAGCTGGTTTGGCCGGGAAGGACTGTACCAGTGGCTCTCGTATAGATGAGAGAGGTCATGGGAAGGCAGCTACTTAGCCCGTAGCGCACGGGCACAAACCAACATGCCCTTATCTTCCCCTTCTGCTCAAGTGGTTTTCCCATCCCATGAAAGCTCTAGAAATCCCGGTAAGGCTGAGGCCAAGGTGAAACTGCCTGGCTTGATCTAGTCTTTATGTGCCTTCCCCAGCTCCCTTCACCCCCCGGCTCTTTGGAACCTAGGAGCTGCTTGTCTTGGTGTGATGGGAGAAGGCCTTGCTGTGTTCCTAGACCTTCTAACTCAGGGCCTGTTGTTTTATCTCCTGGAAAGGACATCCAGGGGGAAGCTGTGGGCTCTCCTCTTCTCATGCCCTTTCTTAGGACCTCCTTGCAATACTTCTCTCCTGCCTGATGCCCAGCAGCTCGGTTCTAGCAGTGGTGGTGAGCTGTTCCCTGAGCAGGTGGCGAGAAGCAGCCGCTTGGCAGGGGGACTTGGTAGTTAGGCAGAATGTGAGGTGGTATCTGCTGGGGCCTGGCGTTGTCTGTTTAGGTGGAATCACAAGGGGACTCTCTTCTGCCCCTCAGTATGTAAATATGCTTCCATCACAGCACCCATCCCGTTGCTGGCAATGGGACACAGCGCAACCTATGAGGGGCATCAATGGCTCCTGTAGCTGCCCCACATCTCCCAGCTGCATCCAGCATAGATGGGCTTGAAGCCAAGAGAAGCTCTGCCTGGAGAGACTCCCTCTCACCCCTGGAGCTGCTGAGGTTTACTGCACTTTCTCTGAACCGCAGCACAAGGGAGATGCTGCTTCCAAGGGCAACTCGCAGGGGGCGTCTAAAGCCACATCTTGCAGAATGTACCTACCCCGCTTTCCTTAACCCCACCTTTGCTGAGAGGGAGCTGAAGCACAAGGGACTGAAGTTGGTGACGGTTGCCCCCGTGGTGCCACTGTTGCAGCCCGGGCATTCTGTGCCCACAGCCCACATCACCCTCAAACCAGGGCTTGGTGTCTTCCTGCCTTAGCAGGGCCTGGCACAGCACAGCTGTAACACTGGCCCCATGGCTCTCCTGTCATCAGCCCCAGCATTGCCTCAGTGTCTGTATTTTTTTAATAGCAAACAAATCTCTGCTGGCAGGTGGGGGGTTTCGGCCTGTCGCTATGTAATCGTCTCATGCTGCAGTGCTTTCCTCTACCTTTTTCGCTAGCCAGATTCAGTGTCCTGTTACATATACAAACAGAACCTTTTTAACTTTTTTAACCATGCATGTTGATGTACGTTTATTACTCCCGTCAATATTGTCACTGACCCAACTCCCAGCAGAGGCCAAGGCTTGCAGGCGCTTTATTCAGAGCTGGCTCATACAGCCACCCAGGCTCCCTGGTTGTGCAGCTGGTAGCCTTCAGGGGCCCAATCCTGCTTTCACTAAGCCAGCCGGAGTAGGGACCAGCCTCAGGTTTGGAGCTGCTGGGCAGACTCAGTTCTCCCCCATCTGTTATGGTGGATATGCCCTAAGAGCTGATTAGTATTTTCTGAGGTTGTAGCTTCTAACTTTCTCCTTTGAAACCCATGGCCTGGCCGCTTCGTGTCTTTGGTATGGTCCAGCAAACATTCAGTTGGATTGAAATAAGTCTTCAAGATGGGACAATTTAATAGAACTTTTGTTATGGTTCCTCCTGGTTTTAGGGAGGAAAACCAACCCATCTTGACTTGTAATCGCTAAATAAAAGTATTAAATGTTTTCTTTCTAAAGCGTGGGCCTTCTCTTGTGGGGGTAGGGCGGGGGCCTCCTCCTGCAGCTGTGGAAGCAGCAAGCTGGAAGTAGAACCTCCCCTTGGCTAACCACCACATTACCCGCTCACGAGTTAGCGTGCGCCCCCAGTTCCTGTTGTGGCTGGCGCTGCTTGGTCCGTGGGATGAAGATGCCCCAAAGGAGCCACAGAGTGAGTGGACCAGCCAGGCTGTCCCTTCCACCGACCCCCTTAGGGGCAGGGGGGGAGAGAAAGCTTGCCCGTGCCACCTGTGGCTCACCAAGGCAGCCGCTTCCAGCCCTGACTTCACTCGTCTGTTGAAGAGAACCTCTGGTGGGGATGGGAAGTCATTCTAGCAGCAGGCTGTGCCTTTAAAACCTCCTGGGAGGGCTTGTTCCAGGAAAGAGCAGTCATGTCTCTTGGCTTTGACTCCAGCTGCTCCTTTTCCCCTGGGGGGTGGAATTTATCATCACTCAATCCCAGTAGGCATGTTCTATGCACACATCCCCTTCTGGAGTCTCCAACAGATACAGGGTGGGGGGGTTTCCCCAAGCCCATTTCTCCCTTTTCAGGGGTGGGACGCAGTTCCCTTCTAAGCCACAGGCCCAGAGCTGCTGTCTCACAACCCAGGTCAGCAACTTTTTTTTTAATCAGAACTACCACGTCCACAAATAACTTACACCCAGAGAGAGGCTGCCACCGTCCCCTCTCATTCACACCTACACGCTACACCACAATGTCAAATTGCAGGAGTAGCACTCGCCTAGGCGGTCCACGGAACAAACGCACCCGAGCTCCAGCGCCGATACCGTCTGCGTGATGGCTCAAACTCACAGGCCTTTGTTGCGGTGTAACAGCTGCTCGAGGCTTGTAGCTCCAACGTCCCTGCTAACCTGGATTAATAAGACAGCTCTGCGCCAGGCTCAGACTTGAGTGTCTCCAAGCACGGGGCTGCCAGGCTGAGCCCCACCTGGTGTAAAGGCACCTAGGTACGAGTTAATTGCAGCTCAGGCTCCGGCCTTGCCTCAGCTGCCCTGCTTCAGGAGGGTGTAGATCTGTTCCAAGACGTGGGCGAAGCCCTGATCTTTGGGAGTCCTGGAGGCGAGGGAGCCCTGAAATGGAAACAGCTTCATTTATCTTTGTTTAGTCTGCAGAAGAGAGGAATAAGGGGGGGATTTGACAGCAGCCTCCAACCACCTGAAGGGGGGTTCCAAAGAGGATGGAGCTCAGCTGTTCTCAGTGGTGGCAGATGACTGAACAAGCAGTAATGGTCTCAAGTTGCAGTGGGGGAGGTTTAGGATGGATATCAGGAAACACTATTTCACTAGGAGGGGGGTGAAGCACTGGAATGGGTTCCCTAGGGAGGTGGTGGAATCTCCTTCCTTCCTTAGAGGCTTGACAAAGCCCTGGCTGGGATGATTTAGTTGGGGATTGGTCCTGCTTTGAGCAGGGGGGTTGGACTAGATACCTCCTGAGGTCCCTTCCAACCCTGAGATTCTATGAGTCTATCTTCCATCTCAGGGAGGGGCCTGCTGTACAGAACTCCCCACTCAGTAACCCATCCCCATAGGACAAACACCTGATCACCTAAAAGGGAAGGGAAGAGAGGTCCACTCAATGCAGCGGATCTTCACCCTGGACAAGCTAGCTCAGTGATCTGCCCCCGGCCACTAGGCCTGTTCTCCAATGACTGCTTGAGTAAGGACTGCAGAAGTGGGGCTGGTATAAGCTATTAGACCCCCCCCGTGTGCTCCGTCCACATTGCAGGAGTTGTTTCAGTGCCAATCACAGAAAGTACGGCTACAAGGAAGAAAACTGATCCAACCTTCCCCAACCATGGAAGTGCCAACGTAGAGGTGGTAACAATACTTCACCTAGCTCAGAGCAAGCCTAGAAAACATGGCAGAAAAAGCCACCCGAACGTCTTCCACCATCTCTGCAGGTGGCATATTATGGGGTGGCTTTTTCTCCTCATTTCAACCCCATTTTCTCACCTTTAGCTTATCTAAGTAGGTCTGCTCCTGGCTCCATATATCTTGAAACTTCACCAGGTCTGGAGCCCCTTTGTAAAACTCAACCAGCAGCATCTGGAGCCGCAAAAGGAAAGGGGAGTCAGCAGAAGCCAAACAATTGCTCAAGTCCCACCGAAAGCGGGACCTGCACCCTGCAGTTTTGCAGCAGGGGGGGAAGAGCTGTGAGGGGAGAGGATCGGCCTGTCGGCTCCAAGAAACCATGAGCTTGCTTGTCCCATGGAGAAGGAACGTTAGTGGATTGGTCAAGACTTAGGATTGGAATCTAGAGAGACTTGGAGGGACGTTAGGCCTCTGACCAGCTGGTTCTAGTGATGGTCTCTGCTTATCCCCCTCTCCATCTCTTCCTTACTGCTAACAGGAGAGGGGAGTTGGTTTGGGGAGGGGCCCGGGCTGCTGCCTGGGATGGTTGACAGATAATGGATCTGATTCTCTCAGCTCATCCACAGGGCGACTACACCCCAGACCTCCGTACAGGCTCTCTGTCTGCATGTTTCGCCCTGCTCCAAGCCGTGGGATTTTCGTTCTCTGAAAGGGCTCTGAACAAAAGGTTTGAGAGGACTCGCTGGAAGTATGGTGGAGGGGGAGAGCCTGGTGGAGCTGCCTCATCTGGCTAAAGACAACAGCCATGGGTATGTGTGTGTCACCCTAGAGCCTTTTCCTGAGCCACTCTCCCCATGCCTGCCCGTCTGTGGAGATGAGGCTTCGTTCACCATCCGAGGCAGCTCTCAACCCCGGGGTGGGTGCGTTTCACAGGCAGGCGAAGCAACACACCAACTGGTATGATGGGAAAGGAGACACGAAGGTCCTGTTCGGGAGAGGGACTATACACACGTAGCATGAAGTTACTCAGACCATCCTAGACTGCTAGATACTCCCAGGTGTGTGTGTGGGGGAGAGTCTTCCACGCAGCCCCTGCTCGAGGGATCTCACCATCTCATGGAGCACGTCATTGGTGAGAAACCCGTCCTGCACGTAGGTGACCTCCACTTCCATGGGGATGCCGTAATCGTTGGGCCTTTGCTGCAAGAGGAAAGGAAGCAAAGTGGCTTCCAACCAGGCACAGCCTTGGGGGCCACAGGATGAGCCGGGAGCTTCCCAGGCCAGACCGCAGCACCGGCATTAACTCAGCCCAGCCTCAGGGAAGGGCCAATCTGGGGTCGAGGCACATGCGTGATTGGCGGCATCACGGCCCAAGTGTCAGGAAAAGGCCTTTTCCTGGCCACAGCTCCCTGAGCACCCAGGATATTTATCCAGGGCAGAGAGGGGTCCGACTGCTTCTCCGGCTGGAGAGAGTGGGGCCTCCCCCACACCCCAGCAGGGGCCCTGATCCAGTAGCCCCCAGCAGCCCAGGGTCTGCTCCTTCCACGAACGCCCCTGTGCCACGGGAACCAGCAGAGGCCTATGTCTGGCGTTGCCAAGAACCCTCGTGCAGAGCCGGCAGCAGGCTGCATGGCCCGGAGAGCCAGCGGGAGCAGGGGCGGAGGCGCCAGGCCTGGCCCTGGCGCCGTGTGGAACTCACCTCCGGAGGTGGCATAACCCAGAAGGGAGAGATTTTGGACTCCACGCCTTGGTTGCCGTGATAGTATGGTGCTGTGGGGAGAGAGCGCCAGGAGTTGGACTGAGGGCAAGGTTGCCACCCTCCGCAGCCCAGCCTGCCAGCCCAGGGCGTTAACTGCAGCTCCCCGGAGCGCCGGGAGGTGGTTTGAAAGAGACCGCGTGGCATCGGACTGCAGTCCAGCCCCTACCCCGCTAGGTTTGCAACCCATTACAGGGGAGCATCCCGCCGCCCTGAACCCCGGGGCTCCAGCCTCAAGCTGCCGGATGGTGCCCCAGGGCGGGGAGCTGGGTCCCCAGCTGGTTGTGCTGAAGGACAGGGTCCCAGGCCCCACACCCGGCTCCCCTACCCGGCCCGGCTCTTACCGCAAATGAGCGCCAGGCAGGGCTGGAAGCGGTTGTTGCTCCCCTGCAGCTTGAGCTGGTAATCCATCTGCGCGTCGATGTCCTGCAGCGAGGGGAGGGCGTGGCTGAAGGGGTGGCTGTGGTACCAGCCCACCAGCGCCAGCCCCCGCATGAAGAGGTTCTGGCAGATCTGAGGCCCGGGCACAGAAAAGAGGGAGGAGCCATTAGCGGTTGTCTGGGATCACCGTGCTCCTCAGAGCCCTCCCTCGGGCCCGGAGCCCACCCCAGTACTGCAGGGCAGGTCTGTGGGTGAGGGGCAGGGATGCCACGCAGCCAGGGGACAACGGGGTTGGATTGTGGGCCCAGTGGCTTTCTCAGGGGGACGGCGCAGGCCACGGCCAGCGAATGCTCCCCACATCCGTTACCTCCTCCTCGACGGCGGCTGCCGATTCGGCGTCTCCGAGGCGCGTCCGGCAGGGGAACGCTCGTAGCACTGTCAGCACTGCAAGGAACGCCAGGCATCAGCTCGGCCCAGCTGGTCACGGACTCCACCCAGCCAAGAAAAGCTGGTTGGAGCTAACGCCCCAAGCCTGGGGGCTGAACCCCAGGCCCAGAAGGGGGCCTGGCACCTCGGGTCCAAGCCAGCCTACGAAGGGCCTGGCACGGCCATGACAACCCCAGTGAAAAGACCTCCAAACCTTGGCCAGTACCTACCCTGGCTGCTGGTGTCCCACCTGCCTCCCAGGTAGCCAACCACCTCGCTCCTCGTTAGGTGGCTGTGAAAGTCCTAAAGAGGGAACGGGGGAGAGTTTAAAACAAGGACAGTTCCCACCTGCCCTCCCTCTGGTCCCATCCCTTCGCAACCCTCTCCCCCGCACCTCTCCCATCACCCTGTACCCCGCTCCTCGGTTCCCACCACCCTGCATCCAAAGGCACTGCACCCCCCTTCCCTGTGAGCTTTCACCAGGAGGTGTCTGGGTGCCATCTCAGCCCTGAGTCTGCAGGTGTCAAACCCTCGGTTTAACGTCTCCCTGCGCCATGCAGATCTGTGATTTCTCCCTCCCCCCACGCCTATTCCTTGAGAGCGGCCCGTCCGGCTGAGGCAACATTAATACAACATGGTGCAGCCCCAGGGTCTTGCTTTGATCCTGAAGGGCTCAGGCCACTGCTAATAGTCTACACGTTGATGTGGCCTGCAGGAGATGGGGTGCACAAAGGCTGGCCACCCTTTTCTGGGGAGATCATTTTCAGTAGTTTCCGATGAAGTTCCCAGCCTGCGAGGTCTCTCGGTCACAGGCAGGGCACGTGGCTGCCTGCCTTCACCACAACAACTCGGACTTTTTGCCACATTTCTCCTCGCAACCAGCAAATCCTTCATCGAGGCCCATTATTCACCCATCATCCATCTCCTCCCTTAAACTGCCCCTACTACGGTTAGTAATCAGACTGTGCAGCAGCCGTTCCACCCTGGGCAGCAGCGGGGTGCTCTAGGCAGAGGCCAATGGGAGTTTCCATCAGCTGGTGGTGCCCCTCTCTGCCCGCTGGCTGTGGGTGCCACCAGATACAGGGATGCAGGCAATTGCATGAGCCTGGCCTACCCTACCAGACCCACGCTGGAAGGAGCGTTCCAGGGATGGGGGGCAACGGAGGGGCTGGTACGTACCAGCAGCAGCAGCACGTTACTGGAGATGGCCACGTTGAACGGCTGGAACTTGTTGATTGCTGCAAAGGAGGTCACTTCCACCAGGGTGTGCGGATTCCTGGAACAGAGGAGCCCCGTTCTCCAACACGCACCCCCAAATCCCAGCCTGCGCTGACCTGACACCCCCTGGGGTTTGTCTGTTCTGAACCCCAGCATGCTGGGCCAAGGACCAGGAGAGTTGGGGGTGGCGGAGTAGCCTTTTGTCCTGTGGGAGAGTCAGGCCCTCTCCCCGGGGCTGGGCTCACCAGGACAGACAGGGAGAAGGAGACGATGCTGGCGCTGAATCGTCAGGGGAGCGACAGATGGGGACTAGGTTGGATTCGGGCAGGTGGTCCTGTTTCTGCTCCCAGGGAGCACTGACAGCTGTGTGCTGGGGGGCAAGCCCAGGACTGGACTAGCAGGGGTGCTGCGAGATGGGACGGAGGGATGCCACTGAGCTGGGCAGTGGCCTCAGAAGCAGAATGGCAGGGGCCGATACCACAGAAGGGCAGATCTTTAGGAGCGGGTCAGCAGGGGGCGCGGCAGGTCAGGATGAGAGGGGCGAGTTGGCATTGCCAGAACGACTAGCTCTCCTGAGAACTTTGCCAACAGCTGGGCAAAGGATGCTGGGAAGGGAGCTGCAGTGGGGCACTACCTGGCAGAGTCCCGGCTTCCCAGCGTGCAGTAACGGACGGGAGTGCGGTTCTTGCTTTCCAGTCTCTTCCCATGGGGCCCGTTATCTGCAAAGACAAAAAGACCAGTCCCCACTCGGTCCGATTCGCACCCCAGCCCCTTTAGGACACACCGAGGGGAGGGAAGGGAAGGTGGGGAGACAGCGTTTGTGGAGACAAGTTCCTAGGGATTCAGCTCACTTCCTGTCCCTGTGCAACTCTCCAGCCAGAATTAACCGTTCGTTTACATCCGCTGTCCTGGTGAGCTGATCTCCAGCTGAAGGGGAGGCAGTATGGCCTAGTAGACAGAGCAGTGGAGTGGGACTCAGGGGACCTGGGGTATGATTCTGGTTCTGCCACTAGCCTGTGCATGGCCTTGGGCATGTCATGGCCCCTCTCTGTGCCTCAGTTTCTCCATCAGTAAAATGGGACTCATGATGCTGATCTTTTTAAAGTGCTTTGAGATTGACTGATGAATAAGGCTAGATAAGAGCTAGGGATTATTATTAACAACAACAAATAACCCATTTCCTCCTGTGTGTGACCACCTGAGATCACTACAACAGGAGAAACAGCCCAGTAGACAGGATAAAATTGTATATAACTTTCATGCTTCAGGGCATAAGCGAACCACTGCCTGCCTGGGGTCAGGAAGAAACCTCCCCTAAGGGCAGGCTCTACCGTAACTGCCCTATGCAGCATTCCTCACCTCTTCCTCTGAAGCATCTGGTGCTGCCATGTCCCATTTGCTGCCAGCATGTTCACTCTGCTTGTGCGGTGTTATTTCTGATTTGTATTGTGGTAGTGCCTAGGTTCCCCAATCATGGACCAATGTGCGAGGTATTTTCTTACCCCCCATGTCTGCTCTGCCTGTTTACACTCTAAGCTGTCCAGGGGCTGTCTACTGCTCTGTCTGTGCAGCGCTTAGCACAGTGGGGCCCTGGTCTTGGATAGTCCTGAAACACTGCTATCAAAAACAATTCAGTTGAAGAAGAGGCAGGACACTGAACTTGTTGGAGTCACCAGTCCGACCCAGGGTAGCAATGCCTATAAATCCAGTTGGCTCCGCGCTGTTGGTGCTGATTGTTTAACTTCTGCGGTTCTCTCCGCCTAGAGCAGGGGTGGGCAAACTACGGCCCATGGGCTGGATCCGGCCCACCAGCCATTTTAAGCCAGCCCTCGAGCTGCCGCTGGGGAGCGGGGTCTGGGGCTTGCCCCGCTCCGGCACTCCTGCTGGGGCGCAGGGTTGGGGGCTGTTCCATACAGCTCCTGGAAGCAGCGGCTCAGCCCTAGGCAGCCAGGGGATTCCACTCTGCAAGCTGCCCCCACCCCAAGTGCCGCCCCTGCAGCTCCCATTGGCTGGGAACCACAGCTCCCATTGGCCAGGAACAGCAGCCAATGGGAGCTGCAGGGACGGTGCCTGCAGACGGGAGATGGAGGGGGGACATACTGTTGCTTCAGGGAGCAGCTTGAAGTAACCGCCACCTGGAGCCTGCACCCCTGAGCCTCTCCCCACGCCCCTGCCCCAGCCCTGATCCCCCTCCCACCCTCTGAACCCCTGGAGCCTGCACCCCTGAGCCTCTCCCCGCGCCCCTGCCCCAGCCCTGATCCCCCTCCTGCCCTCTGAACCCCCTCAGTCCCAGCCCAGAGTACCCTCCTGCACCCCAAACTCCTCATCCTCAGTCCCACCCCAGGCCTGCACCCTCAGCTGGAGCCCCTCCCATACCCTAGCCTAGAACCCCCTCCTGCACCCTGAACTCCTCATTTCTGGCCCCACCCAGGAGCCCGCACCCCCAACCAGAGCCATGACCCCCTCCCACACCCTAACCACAATTTTCTAAGCATTCATGGCCCGCCATACAATTTCCATACCCAGATGTGGCCCTCAGGCCACGTAGCCGGTGGAGGCCAACCCCAGGGAGAGGGGCCTCGGGTTGGCCTGGACCAGGGACAGCGAGGTAGAAACCTCCTCTCTGCCAGACTTGGAGATCGCCAAGGCCGTGTTAAAACTGCCTGTGTTTTGTAGTGAAGACATAAGCGAGGAGGCGGAGACATGCAGGGAGGCAGGGGCTGCAGAGGGGAAGGCTCTCGCACCCAGTGCCGAGGCAGGGGCGGCGGTGCAAGATGGGCAGAGGAATCGGGCAAAGGGAGACGCGAGATGCAAGGTCTAAGAATTACCCTGGTTAGTCCAAATCCCACCCTTTAGACTCCTGCCATGGATCGGAGCAGACCAGATTCCCGGACCCCCCGACCCTAAGCATGGAGCAGGCTGTTCTGGGCCTTTAACCCAGCGTTACCAGCATTGTGTTGCTCCAACAGGCTCTTGCTTTGGTGCTTCTTGCTTTTCTCCTCCAGTTTCTTGCCAAGCGCAGGCTCCGAGAGGGTGATTTTACCTTCCCGGGCCTCGTCCTCGTCCTCCTCGGCCAGCTCCTCCTCCTCCCCTTCGCTCACCAGACTCTGCAGCGCAGGGAGGGAGAGAGAAGGGGACATGGCAGGACAAACAGGCCCTCCGTCACCCCCAAGGATTCCTATGCCTCCGGGTCCAGCTCTCTGCCCCCTGCAAACGGACATTTTGCAGGGGCAGGGCCTCTCGGGCACCCTCTGCTGGCACAATGACACCAAGAAGCAACTCCCCCCAGCACCCACATGGGGTCTGATCCCAGCCGGTCGTGCCCCATGGCCACTGTGCTGCCAGTCCAGGGCCCGTCTCGGGTGCATAAGGTCCAGCCGGCAGACTCCCAGCCTCCCTCCTGCTCTCCTCGGGTTCAGACCTCAGCTGCTCTCACGGGAATCCTTCCACGGGTTAATCACCCTCCCTGGCAAAAACTGACCCCTTATTTCCAGTGTGAACGTGTCTAGCTTCAACTTCCAGCCAGGCTCCGGGTCAGCCCTTTCTCAGCTAGACTGAAGAGCCCATTATGAAATTGGCCCAACTTCTGGGGGTGAAGGAGACCAGCTTTCGAGCCACGCCTCGCCCTCCTCTGGGTCTGGCTCTGTGTAAATGCAGACACGCGTTTCTTTCACCATGAGGAGCTGGTCCAACAACAGGTGTTACCTCCCCCCCACCTTGTCTCGAATATCCTGGGGCCAACGCAGCTACACCGCCACTTGGAAAGCTATGGGGTGAGTGTCCCTCTTTGCAGCGATGGGGTGTAACAGCCCCACAGAGGCATCCCTGCTGCCTAAGCCCCCCGGGGCCCAGGGTTGTGGAGGCAAACAAGGGAGGGGAGTGCCCAGCTCACCTCCTCGGCCGCGGGGGCATTGGGTTGGTGCTTCTTCAGCCAGGCCGCCTTGCACTGGTCCAGCTTCTGCCCCTTGTACCTCACCGAGGCCCAGCCGCAGCCCGATTTCTTCGCCGGGTTCACCAGCTTCTTGCAGTATGTGGCCCAGGCGCTGGGCGAATTAAACACCTGCCCCGTCTCCTGCCAGGTGATCTTCCCGTCGGGCAGCAAGTCCCCTAGGAATTTCTTCCCCTGGGAGAGCAGGAGGGAAGCAGCAGGCTCCGTTAACATAACAGCACGGGGAGGAACCCGCTGGGGAAGGCCCAGTGTGGTGGTAGTGGGGATTCAGCTGTCATAAGAGGTGCCCCGAGCTTTGGCCCTCAAGAGGGTGTGAGGGCACTTTGGCCCTCGAGAGGGTGTGAGGGCAGGAGCCCTGCTCTACACTGACTCTCAGCCACGACTCTGGGAGCAGTAGGTGCTCCCCACCCCGCCACTCACCAGGCTTTGTACTGGAGCAAAGGGCTCCCGGGCCGAATTCACCAGCCCCAAAAACCCGCTCTGGCCCCTGAAGCGGATCCAGGCAAGAACCAGGCCTGGGGGGTGTGAAGGGGGCTCGGTGCAGTGGTGGGGAACCAGGAGCCTGCATGTGGGGAAGAAGCTGGAGGCGAGAGGGCGGGGAAGGGATTGCGAGGCACGGTGGAGTCTGTCCGAGAAGCAGGAGGAAGATCACAGAGCCCCCCGGGTTGTTTGTGGCTAGTCCACCTCTGCTCGGCCGTATGGCTGCAGGCTGGACCCCAGCGTCTCTGTCACCACTAAAGAGGCTGTTGGAACAACGGGCAGCAGTTCTGGATTCGTGGACACCCCCAGTCCCCCGGGGAGCACCGGCACCCACCAGGGGTGAAGGAATACCAGCCCCATGCTCTCTGCCCTCACCAGGTAGTAGATGGAAAGCACGCCCTCCCCTGGCTCGATCAGGCCGTCCTTGAGCAGCACTCGCAGCGTGATGCCGCGCCGGGTGAGGATGCAGCTGCGCCCCCCCGGGGCCGGCTTCCCGGCACTTTCATTCTCCGGGTCTTCCACGCTCATCTCCAGCTCCTCCTCGTCCTCTTCCAGACACTCCTCCGCTCCAGGGGAATCGGCATCCAGAGCTGGGAAACAAACACCACAGACTGACCTGGGGAAGTGGGAGTCAGGACTCCTGGGTTCCCTCCCCAGCTCCAGAAAAGAGCATGGTCTATGGGTCACAGCAGGGGAGGAGGAGTCAGGAGTCGTGAGTTCTATTTCCTGCTTGGGAGGGGAGTGATATCTAGTGGTTAGGGCAGGGGACTGGGATTCAGGACTCCTGAGTTTTCCTCCTGGCTCTGGGAAAGGAGTGAGATCTATCCACTAAAACCCCATCTCTAAGTGTCATAGCTAGTGGTTACAGCAAGGACATGAGGTCCACAGAGCCCAGGTCTCACTCCAGAGTTTACCACCTGTGTCGTGTCAGAGGAGCCGCTTCCCCGTTCTGTGCCTCAGTTTCCCCCTCTAAACTAAGGATGATAATGTGCTGATCTACTTAACAAGGAGCTGGGGAGTCTGAACTCACTCAAGCTTGCCAAGTGCTTTGAGATCCTCAGATAGGTGGGGCACCGACCACCTGCTTTTCTGAATGGCTGGCAGGCGTGCTGGGTGGGTTAGCTAGGGAGAATCCTCCCCCTACCCCCAGGGAGTTGGCCACATGGCCCCTGGCTCCCAGCCAGAGATGCCCGAGCACAGATAGCAGGTGTGCGTGCGTGGGTGGGTGGGGCGCTGCCAGCCAGGCGGGTCCTGGTCATACGACTCACGCAAAGTGGGGACTGGCACAGAAACCATCTCAGCTCATGGCTGCGCGGATCCCCTGGCTTGAACTGCCTGCCAGCTGGGTTTGCCTGTCCCAACAGCCCAGCCTCCCTCTTAGAGCCGAGTCCAAACTGCCTGAGAATCCTGGTTTGAATTCAAAGGCGAGTTCTGAAGCAGTCGCCTTCGGTCCCTTTCCCAGCCACACACGAGGCCCGCCAAGTGCCAGAGCGTCCCCAGGGCACATCCCTCCAAAAGCCAGTTTGGAGCCGGAATATTCACCAAGGCCAAATTCTAAACAGCCTATTCAAGAATAAAATTTCCAGCCAGTCACCTAAACCGCCCAGTCAAGGACCAGCAACGCTACTCTGGGACCTGGCTAATCCCACAGGGCACGACTGGGGGCTATAGGGCATGTGCTGGGCCTGGGAGGGGAAGATCCATGAAGAATCTTCAAGATGGAACAAATCGGAGAATTTTGCAGACCATTCACAAGCTGGGGAAAGGGGGCAACATCTACTCGGGTCAGCATTCGGTGCCCATTTCTGGCTCTGATGGCCTGGCTTTTTCACCAGCCCGGGGACTCCAGCCTGGCCACATTATCTCAGCGTGATCCAGAGGCCACAGTCAATATTTGACCGATTTGCCTAGGCTCTGGGCAGGTGGAGCTCTGACCCTGGCTAGGGCTGCCACATCCCAGCAGGCAACAGAGCCGCCCGAGCTACGACAGGTTACCAGTGTGGGGCGCTACCGAGCTGCTGCCGCAGGGATGGGATGGGACAGCAGCTGCTCCTGGAACTGCGGTGCAAGGGGACGGGAGGTAACTGGGGAGGCTGCAGGGGATGCTGCCTCCCCACAGCAATGGGGCAGATTCCCAACGCGTCAGGTGAAACACCCCAGGGGGGCGGCCCGGGGAGGACTGTGTCAATACAAAATCGAATGTTCTTTGGACCACCCGTAGCCTACGGCCTGCTGCGTTCTGTGCCTGTCCCTGCTCTCGCCCAGCACCTGCGTCTGCGTCCCTCCCGGCCATCTGGCAGCTGCGGCCCAGAGGAGCCCTAAAGCCGCAGGGACAAACCCATCACAAGTCCCTGCTGATGGCCAGTGCTACCCCCACCCAGGGTGCAAGTTTGGCCAGAGCAGGAGAAAAGCTTGGTAACAATCTGAGCTGGGCCTTAACTCCCAGCCTTGTTCCACAGGAGGAAAGAGGCCACTGCCCTAAACTCGGGGGGGGGGTCCCCATTATGCTATAGGTCCCTTGCCATGGGGCACACGAGGCTGGAATGGGGGGGCAGGGGGGAGTTCATGTAACTCTCACTCATCTTGCTGAGCAGGTGGCTGCCTCCCTCCCAAACAGAAGTGGTGATTAGGGGAGCTGGGAGATCCAAGTCACCCCTCTATCCCTCCCCCGCCCCAGGACGGGGGGCTGTGTGCACCCACCCACTGCAGGGCTGGGGGCTCCACTGCTGCACTCGGGGCCAGGAATCCCCCATGGCTCAGGAAGGGCCGGTCCAGGCCAGCCTCCCCCGGGAACTGATGAACAGCAACGTGTCTGTGTCAGATGCGGGGAGGGGGGCAACCCCCCAGCGGAGCACGGGGACACCCGAGGCAGGTGGATGAAGCCAGGGGGATCTTTCCAAGCAGGAACAGGACCTTGGAAAGGGATCGGCAGCTCGAGGGATGCGGGGGAAGGACTAGGGGGCAGGCAGAGAGGAGTGGGCAGCTCGAGAGAGGACTGGGGGGCGATGGGGGGGCGGCCACGTGCAGGGGTCTGCAGCAAGGGCGGGCTGAGAGGGAGCTGGGGGGGGGCAGCCCAGATAGGGAGGAGTGCGGGGGGGGGAGCCGCAGGTGGGGGGGCGGGGGCTGCAGGGGCCAGGGCCCTGCCGCGTGGGGGGAGCAGGAGGGGAGATCGCCCCCCCCCCCGGGCCGCTACCTGCCATGGCTCCGCTCAGCCCCGGTTCCTGTTGTTCCTCCCCTCGGCGCAGGATGAATCAGACACTGGGGCTCCGGCGGCTGCTGCTTCCCAGCACGTGATGATGCGGCCCCGCTTGTCTCCGCCTCCCGCTCCCCAGCCGACCGGGGACACCCACCCCCGGGGAGCCCCGCCGGGGAGGGGCCCCGCGCCAGGAAGGGAGGGTGCATGGAGCTCCTGGGGGGTGCAGGTGGGGCGGGGGCATGGAGCCCCTGGAGTGGAGAGGAGGGGTAGTGGGGGGGTGCATGGAGCCTGGAGGGGAGATGGGGTGTGGTGGGGGGTGCATGGGCCCCGTGGAGTGGAGATGGGGGGTGCATGGAGCCTGGAGGGGAGATGGGGTGTGGTGGGGCATGGAGCTCCTGGGCGGTGGAGATGGGGGGTGCATGGAGCCTCTGGGGGGGTGAGGGGGTACATAGAGCCCCCCACTTTGCAAACACCGGATCGAATCAGCTGCAGGTCCCTAGCTCCCATTTGCCCTGCTCTCACCACTAACTCACCCTCCCGTCCCAGAGCTGCGAATAGAACCCAGGAGTCCTGACTCCCACTCCTCCCGCTGTAACCATTATACCCCCACTCCCCTCCCTTCTTCATTTAGAATCAACTTATTTGTCCAGAAGTTACTATTTCCGGGGTCCTGGGTTCTGTTCCCAGCCCTGTCCCTGACTCTGGCTTCCTCACTGTGCCTCAGTTTCCCGCCTTTGTACATCAAGGCGGGGGAGAATATTAACCCCGCCACACACACGCACAGCGCGCTGTGAGGTTAAGTTCACCTCTGAAGGTGAAAGGGGCTGTGTTTATTTGTAACCTCAGCTATGCATAAGCCAGGGGCGGCCCCATCAGCAGCTAACCCTGTGCTGGGGGGCTGCGGTGGCAAGGCTGCTGACAGCGTGATACCGCCATTCTGCCACCAGAGGGCGCCTGCTCTTTGTGTCTGGGGCATTGCTACTCAGCAGGGCACAAGACATGAAATAAATATTTCTCTGGCAACAAACAGGATCCAGACGTGCTGTCTTCCTGTCAGGTGCATGCAGGGCTCAAGGGGGCAAAATCCAACTCCAGCCACAGATAATACCGACCAGTCACTCTCCAGCAGCCAGCCACCCAAGACTGGGCCTTAAAGGGCCAGCGCCACCTTGAAATGGTGTCAGTTTCATAACAGGAGTCTGCAGCTAGAGGAAAACAGACAAGAAAACATGTTTCTCCTTTAATCTCTTTCAGACCCTGCTATCTTGGGCGGTTGCTAGCCACACCAGGAGGTAACAAAGGCACAAGGTTGATTTTTAAGTGGACATTGCCCCCTCTGTAGTTCTAATCTTCTAATCTCTGAAACGACTAATCTAATTGGCACGAACCAGCATCAGTTCCAAGAGGCACAAGAAGCTCTGACCAGGGGTCCAGGCCAATTATGCTGTCAATCAATTTTTGACCCCATTGGTGCATGAAACGTGGGGCAAGTGACACAACCAATTAAAGCAGGAGACTCAAGAATTAACTGATCTTGGATTAGATCCAGATCTTCTTGCAAACGCTTTGGGGCAGAGACTTACCTGTTTGTACAGAGCCTAGCACAGTGGGAACATGAAACAGGCTGAGGCCCCATGGGTACTACAAGCAGGATAAATCGATAACACTCCCATTGACTTCAGCCTTCATCTTTTGGTTCCTTAAGTCCGGAACCCTTTAAACCATTTTCCTGCTAAGGTTTGTTTTCCTTAAGGGGTTGGGAGGAATTCCAGGGGCTGATATATGGAGTTAAGGCCAGAAAGGTTTGATTGTAAGCACTAATAGTCTATTATCCTCTTTTTCTTTCTGCAGCCAAAAGCCACTGGAAACAAACTTGCAAGACGCAAAGTTAGACTCCTATGAGATCTGATCCTACAGCTGGATTTGGCCAGGCTGTGTACAAATTTCGGATGTCAAATGCCCCGTTTTGTTGCCAGTTTCGGCTCTGTCAGTCATTTGAGAAACTAATTGGAAATGCAATGATTGTATTTTGTTCTGTTTCTGATTCTCCCCTTTTACGGTCCTTATGGCCCCAATCTGACCCTTTTTCTGAGAAAATAATGAATAGAGTCTGAGGCTTTTAAAAACAGAAATAATCGTGCCGAGTGACTAAGTTGAAATTGGAATTCATAAAATACACCAAGAGTTGGAGATGAAAGTGAATATGTATAAGAGTTAATTAAAAATGAAACAATGGAATCCTTCCTGGCCTATTTATGATCATTATCAGGGCTGCCAGGGGGCAGAGGGGGCCAATTTGACCCAGGCCCCGTAGGGATCCCCATGAGAATATAGTATTCTATAGTATTGCAACTTTTTGTAATGGAAGAAGCCCCCGAAATTGCTTTGCCCCAGGCCCCCTGAATCCTCTGGGCAGCCCTGATCATTGTTATGAAGTGGGGTTCTCCACATGGTGTTTGGTCATCACTCGGTGCTTGCAAGAGATCGCTTTCCGAGTGTCTGTCCCAGGGCCTGTGCATAACAAGAGCGGCACAATGCCCCGCCCAGCATCTCCTTCTGGGAAGCTCAGCCCTTCATGGCATAGCCCCCAGTAACACAGCCTGGATCTGAATTTTGACCTTCTCGTGGTTGGGGATTCAGCAATTCCTGTTTTCAGCTCTGCCAAGTTCCGCATTCTGCTGCCAGGTTCTGGGGATTTCCTTTAATTGCTTAGTTACTTCTGCAGGCTTCCAGCCTGCGCTGTTAACTCCCTGGGAGCAGGCCCCTGGGCTTGGCTTATGCCGAGATTCCCCCCCTAAAATCTCTCCCCGTTGCCCCAGTTGGGCTCTGGTGGGGACAGGCCAGTGCTCTGCTCTGAGCAGGGTTAGATTGGGGCGGTGGGGGAAGCTGGCAGCTTCTGTGCAAGAGGCAGAGACAGCAGAGGGGGATGTGCAGGCTGTGGCATGGGGCCAGGGAGATGGGGCGTGTCAGGAGTCCAGGGAGCATCCTCAAATACCCGCACTTTCACAATCCCCAACTGCAGGCCAGGTAGCAGGGGCTGGTGCTGGGGGGCAGCAGCGAGGTCATCACCATATACTCCTAGCGCGCCCCCCCCCCACTGGTCCCTGCCACTACATTCCACTGCTGCCCTCCAGACAGGGGCATGCCAAAATTCAGTGGGGGCACACCTGCATGGAGCAGTTACCCCACCTCTCTACCCCTACTGGGCAAGAAAGGGGGTGGCAGCAAAGGGACTGTGGTATTAGACCCAACAGGGCAGGGTCACCATGGGGCAACCCTCACAAAGCCGGGATGGGAGAGATTCCCCATGGTGCCCGTCACCATGCAGTGCCAAAGCTGCTTTGCTTCCTTTCTCTTTTAAGCTGCTGTGGAAGGGTGGGGCTCCTACCGTCTCCCACCCTTTTGTATGCAAGCAGCGTGGTGGTTGTAATGGGGCTGCGTGAGTCCTAGACGGGAATCTCACAGCCCCCAGCGCCGAGCAGGGCAGTACCTGAGTGATGCCATCACATCAGCCTCAGGCTACTATGTGTACGTACCAGGGAAGCTCTCAGCACCCCTCTCGCTGCACTTTCTAGCTGGAAGAAAGCGTCCCACTCTCTCCGCCCGTCCCACCAGCCTCCTGATTGTTGGGGTCAGCTCCTCTCCTCCTCCCCTAGCACTATAGCTTTGTGTGTGTGGGGGGGGACTATACTGCTGCTCTCCCCCTCCCCCTTTATTTGTGGAGTGGGGTCCTCTCCCACGAATGGGGGACCTTCCCATGACTGCTGCTCCCTTGTTCAGAATAGCAGCTGTGACGCTGACCGGGACAGGAACCAGGCTGTGTGGACAAACCGCAACCTCCAGGCCCAGGCAGTAGCTGGGCATGGAAACAGGAACCGTACCAGCCAAGCACAGCATGACCACCCGCCGAAACGGGCCCTTGTTTAGCGTGGGAGAGGGGGCTGGGTTTAGCGGCCGCCTGCCCTCCCTCCCAAACCGCAGGCACATCCTGGAGCGTGTGGCTTCCAGCTCCATTCGGGTCAAAGCAGCAGCCGCTGGTTCTAACGTATCCGGCCTGTGCTCAGAATTGTCTCGCTGTTCCCTTGTGCTCTGTCTGTGTCCACCGCTTGGCGCTGATCTCATACTGAACCTGGCAGCTCTTTGGGGCAGGGACTCTCTGTTCTGTGTTTGTGCCAGGGGGGTAGGGGGCCCTAGGCAGCAGCAGTACAAATGATAACCCTGCTCATTCCAATGCCGGCTCCTGCATGAAAACCACGATCACCAGATCAAAGCAAATCACCTTCCTGGTGGCCTGACTCCAGCTCCCTGGGCTTTGCCTGCGGGGATCATTGGTGCAGGGGGCCGAATTCCTGCATGCCCAGAGCGATGCATAGAGCAGCGGGGAGCTGTGCTGGGCAGCTGGTTCACGTAGACCGAAAGGAGAGTCTGGAGCTGTGTGGGGCTCTGCTTTGTGTGTGTAGGGGGGAAGCAGTGTGTGTGGGGGGGGGGGTCTGCTTTCCCAGGCCAAGGGGAGGGGGAGCAGTGGTGGGGCTCTGCTTTCCCAGGCCAAGGGTTGAGGAGTGAAGGGGGCTCTGTTTTCCCAGGACAAGGGGAGGGGGAGCAGTGGGTGGAGCTCTGGTTTTCCAGGCTGGGGGGAGGGGGAGCAGTGGGGGGGTTCTGCTTTCCCAGGGCAGGAGGAGGGGGCGAGCAGTGAGGGGCTCTGCTTTCCCAGGCCAGGGGGTGGGGGGAGCAGTGGGGGGCTCTGCTTTCCCTGGCCAGGGGGAGCAGCAGGGGGGGCTCTGCTTTCCTAGGCTGGGGGGAGGGGGAGCAGTGTGGGGGGCTCTGCTTTCCCAGGCCAAGGGGAAGGGGGAGCAGTGTGGGGGGGCCCTGCTTTCCCAGGCCGGGGGGGTGGAGTGAGGGGGGCTCTGCTTTCCCGGGGGAGGGAGCAGTGTGGGGGGGGGCTCTGCTTTCCCGGGCCAGGGGGAGGGGAGAGCAGTGGTGGCTCTGTTTTCCCAAGCCGGGGGGGAGGGGGAGCAGTGGGGGGCTCTGCTTTCCCAGGCCAAGGGGAAGGGGAGCAGGGGGGGCTCTGCTTTCCCAGGCCGGGGAGAGGGGAAGCAGTGGGGGGGGGCTTTGCTTTCCCAGGCCGGGGGGGAGGGGGAGCAGTGGGGGGGGCTCTGCTTTCCTAGGACGGGGGGAGTAGTGGGGAGGCTCTGCTTTCCCAGGCCAGGGGGAAGGGCTCTGCTTTCCCAGGCCGGGGAGAGGGGGAGCAGTGGGGGGGGGGGGCTCTGCTTTCCCAGGCCGGGGGGGAAGGGGAGCAGGGGGGGTCTGCTTTCCCAGGCCAGGGAGAGGGGGAGCAGTGGGGGGGCTCTGCTTTCCCAGGCCGGGGGAGATCAGTGAGGGGGGGCGCTGCTTTCCCAGGCCGGGGGGGGAAGGGGAGCGGGGGGGGTCTGCTTTCCCAGGCCGGGGGGAAGGTGGGGAAGGGGGCTCTGGTTTCCCACGCCAGGGGAGAGCAGTGGGGGGGCTCTGCTTTCCCACGCCGTGGGGGGGGGAGCGGGAGCAGTGCCCCTCCCTGCAATCGCCCAGCGCAGGGCCGAGGCGGGGCCTGGCCGGCGCTCCCCGGCCCGTTCACCTGCACGGAGCCGGGCGGCCCAATCAGGTGCGCGCATGGGAGGGCCCGGCCCGGGCTGCAAAACCCCCACGAGGGCTGGTTTATTCTCCCCTGCGCTTCCTGCTCCGGGACTGCGGGCGCCGTGCGGGAGCCTCCCCTGCGCCCCCTGCCCAATGGCCCTGCTGCCCCCGCCGCTGCGGGGCGCCAAGCCCAAGCACAGCTCGCCCCCGCACTACTACGAGGGCTTCCTGGAGAAGAAGGGGCCCCAGGACAAGGTAGGGCCCCCCCTCCCCCGGCTGGGACGGGGCAGGCTCCGAGTTGCCAAGGGCTGAGCCATGGCCTTGGAACCTCTGGTGTGGTCTCTCCCCCCACCCAGGGCCCTGGCACGGAGAGATCGGGGTGGGGAGCCGGCTCTGGGCGAAAGAAGCTAGAGCCCCCCAAGAAGTGGCCCTGATCCCAAAGCCCAGGGCCAGGCTCGCCAGGACTCTGAGTCAGACTCTGAACCCCAAGCCAGGGCTGCACTTTGCAGCCGGCCTGGATCTGCCAGGTGCCTGCCCCCCCAAGCTCTGGGTACTGAGGTGCCAAGGGCACAGGCCTCCTAGAAACGCCTGCCGTCGCCGGATCGGGCTTGCCTAGGCGTGCTGTTGTTCCGGCATAACGATAGCCTTTTAAATCCACTCCCTACCTTCATCTGAATTAACTTTCAGGTGTAGACGATACCAGGCAGAAGCCAAATGCAAACTTGCAAAGCCAGATGTTACTGGCAGCCCCTATTTTCCAAACAGGCTAAGGCACAACCTCAGGTTTTGGGGTCCTTGGAATCCGGAGTGGATTTTTCTGGCTTGAGCCTGTTTCTAAGGGCTTGTCTAGGCAAGAACGTTGCACTGCTTTAACCTAAGGTGTGGATTTAAACCAGTGCACTGGATAGTATGAACCCACTGATTTCAGTTTAGCTCAAGCCCGTTTCGAATCGACTTTCGCTAAACCGAAATCCGCTTGGTTTAACCGGAACTAGGGACATCCACGCAGCCTCTGGCCCCAGTTTAAATTCACCCATTGAGTTTAAACCAGTGCGACTGTCTCAGCTAGCCCCAGAGTTGGGGCAATGCAAGCGGCAATGGCTGGGAAATCCTGGAGTAGGGGCGCACAAGGGAGTGCAGGGCCCAGTGGCGGGGGAGGGGGGTTGGACAGGTGATACTTCCTCCAGTTCTGTGGAAATGCTTTGTCTAGTCTGCCTGGTGAAGGCTCCCTGTGCTCTCCGGCGTCTGTTCCACCGCAAACCCTCCTCTTGTCGCTTTCTGCCACGTGGTTTGCCTGGGTCGTTCTTTTTGGTGGTGTGATGGAGTAGGGACTGTCTGTGTGGGGAGTGGGAGAGCAGGGGAGGACTTTAGGGGATGGACGATGCCAGAGCCTGTAACCTGAGCTAGGTAAGGGAGGGGAAAGGTCACCACCTTTGCCCGGGAAGGGGACAAAGGAAGGGAGTGGCAGGAGGGAAGCAGTTTGAGTTTGGGCTTGGGGCTGTGTGGGCAGAATTCAGGGGATCCTAGCTAGGATCCAAGCACCCTGAAAGCCCAGAAGGACTCGGTGGAGGGGTCCTGACTGTGCCTGCAAGCTCTGCTGTAACCTGTGTTCCTGTTGTCCAATAAACCTTCTGTTTTACTGGCTGGCTGAGAGTCACTGTGGGTCCCAGGAAGAGGGGTGCAGGGCCGGACTCCCCCACACTCCGTGACAACTGGTGGCAGCGGCGGGACGTACTGCACCCCGTGCACGGCGCTTCCTGCAGTAAGTGACTGGGGAGCAGTAAAACGAAGGGGTGATTAACCCCTGGGAGTGTGTGCCCAGTGAGAAGGACTTTGCAGTAACAGGGTCCCCCGGGGGATTGCAGCAAGCGGTCCAAGGGTGGAGGAGTCTGCAGCTCGACCCTGGCAGAGAGGTGGTGACCTCACGAAGGGCTGGTGCACTAGGGGTCCCCCTGGAAACCGTGGGGAGCGGCGAGCCCCCCGGCCTGTGAGTGGCCAGCAGGAAGATGTATGCCAAGCGGCGCAAGTGTGACCTGGTGGAGCTGTGCAAGCAGAGGGGGTTGCACCCGGGGAGGCTCAGCAAGGACCAGCTGATTGCCCAGCTGGAGCAGGGAGACCGCATGAATGAACGGAGCCCTGTCTCTGAGGGAAGCAGCCGAGCAGATGCAGCTCAGGCACCAGTGTCTGTCCCCGCTGGGAGTGGTCAGCTGGCGGACGAGGGCTTCCCGAGACCCCCCCTTCCTAGGCGTAGGGGAAGGGCGGGGAGGAGCCCAGTGTATACCGAGGGCACCGTGATACCCCTGGCCAGCAGAGGATCCGCCCGGCGAAGCTCACCCCCCAGCAGGGGATCCTCCCGGCAACGCTCGGCATCCGTGGAGTGGAGGCGGCTGGAATATGAAAGGGAGCTGAGACGGGAGGAGCTCGAGTTAAAGAGGAAAGAGCTGGAGGAGAAGGCGAAACAGCGTGAACATGAGGAGAACCAGCGTAAACATGAGCGGGAGGAGAAGGAGAAACAGCGTAAACATGAGCTGGACCTGGCCCGGCTGAGGAGCAGTGAGGCCCCGGCTGCGGTGAGTGAGGGGGGGCCCAAGCCTACAAAGAGCTTTGATAAGCACTTGCTGCCCCGGCGTAAGGAGGGGGAGGACATAGATACCTTCCTGACGGCCTTTGAGAATGCCTGCGAGCTGCACAGGGTTGACCCTGCAGACAGGATCGCAGTTCTCACCCCCTTACTGGACCCCACAGCCGTGGAGGTGTACAGCCGACTGAAAGGGGCGGAGGCAGGGGACTACGAACTGTTCAAACAGGCCCTGCTCCGCGAGTTTGGGCTGACTCCTGAGATGTATCGGAAAAAGTTCCGGAGCCAGCGTAAAACCCGTGAGGTCACATACCTACAACTGGTCAACCGGGCGCAGGGGTATGCCCGCAAGTGGACAGCTGGGGCCCAAACTAAAGAGGACCTGCTTGACCTATTCATACTGGAGCACCTGTACGAGCAGTGCCCGTCCGACCTGAGGCTGTGGTTGATGGACCAGAAGCCGGAGAACCCACAGCACGCAGGCCAGCTGGCTGACCAATTTGTGGACAGTCGGGCAGGGGATGGCAGGGAGGAGTCTCGAAGGAGCAGGCCTGCCTCAACGCAGAGAGAGAGTCATCCTGGGACCTCCCAAAGGGGGCCTATGGAGAACCCCCCCAAAAGGGGAACATCCAGCGGCAGGTCCCTCCGACCCACTCAAGGGGACCCACGAGATATGGGCTGCTATCGCTGTGGCCAACGAGGTCACATACGGGCCCAGTGCCCCAAGCTCAGGGACAGACCAAGCAGACCCAACCCACAGAGGGTGGACTGGGTAAAAACCCAATTGGAGGAGGGGCTACATTCCCAGGAAAGGGGGGTTGGCAACATACCACCTGTGGATGCTCCAGGCTCCGGGTTTTTGGTTTACCGGGTGGGCGCAGGGCTGCCCCTCCGGAAAGAGTGCATTGTTTCCCTGGAAGTGGATGGGAGGAAGGTCACTGGGTACTGGGACACAGGCGCAGAGGTGACGCTGGCCCGGCCCGAGGTGGTGGCCTCAGATCGGATGGTGCCCGACACCTACCTGACCTTGATGGGCGTGGGCGGGACCCCATTCAAGGTACCCGTGGCAAGGGTACACCTGAAATGGGGGGCCAAGGAGGGCCCCAAGGATGTGGGGGTACACCAATATTTGCCCACTGACGTGTTAATGGGAGGGGACCTTGAGGACTGGCCTAGTAACACCCAGAGTGCCCTGGTCGTGACTCGTAGTCAGAGTCGGCAAATGGCACTGCTCCCCGACAACGGGGAAGGTACTCGACCTGAGGTGCAGGACCCTAACTCAGGGAACGGGGAACGCCCAGGGGCACGGTGCAGAGAGGCTGCGGCCTCAGCCCCAGCCAGCAAGAGAGAGCCAGTCCCCATTCCTGTCCCAGCTGCTGAGTTCCAGGCCGAGTTACAGAAAGATCCCTCCTTGCGGAAGCACCGGGACCGGGCTGACCTTAGTGCGGTACAGACCATGAGGAGAGGTTGCAAGGAGAGGTTCCTGTGGGAGAAGGGGTTCCTGTACCGAGAATGGGCTCCCCCAGGGCAAGTAGATTCATGGGGGATCAGGAGGCAGCTGGTGGTTCCCCAGAAGTTTCGTCACAAGCTGTTGTACCTGGCTCATGACATCCCTCTCGCAGGGCACCAGGGAATCCGGCGCACCAGGCAGAGGCTGCTACAGAACTTTTACTGGCCTGGGGTCTTTACCCATGTCCGACAGTACTGCCAATCCTGTGACCCCTGCCAGAGGGTGGGGAAGGCCCGGGACAAGGGGAAAGCGGCATTGAGGCCTTTACCCATCATAGAAGAACCTTTCCAGAAGGTGGCCATGGACATAGTGGGACCCCTCAGCAAGACAACCCGGTCAGGGAAGAAATACATCCTGGTGGTGGTGGATTTTGCCACTCGCTACCCCGAGGCGGTGGCCTTGTCCTCTATCGAAGCAGACACAGTGGCAGATGCGCTGCTGACAATTTTCAGCCGGGTGGGGTTCCCCAAGGAGGTCTTAACGGACCAGGGGTCCAACTTCATGTCGGCCCTGCTCCGGTCCTTATGGCAGAAATGTGGGGTCCAGCACAACTGGGCCTCAGCGTATCACCCTCAGTCCAACGGGCTGGTAGAAAGGTTCAACGGGACGCTGAAGAGGATGCTAAAAACATTTATGAACCAGCATCCGCAAGATTGGGACAAGTACTTACCTCACCTGCTGTTTGCGTACAGGGAGGTGCCCCAGGAATCTACCGGGTTTTCACCTTTCGAACTGTTGTATGGAAGGCAGGTGAGGGGGCCCCTAGACCTGATGAGGGACGAATGGGAGGGGAAGGCCGCTCCCGAGGGAGAGTCAGTGGTGGAGTATGTCCTGACCTTCCGGGAAAGACTGGCCGAGCTCATGGGCCTGGCCAGGGAGAATCTGGCCCGAGCCCAGAGGAGGCAGAAGGTCTGGTATGACCGCACAGCACGAGCCCGTGCCTTCGCCACCGGGGATCAGGTGATGGTTCTTATCCCCGTGAGGAGAAACAAACTCCAGGCTGCCTGGGAAGGGCCCTTCAAGGTTATCAAGCAACTGAATGAGGTAAACTATGTGGTGGAGCTGTCAAACCGGGCACATCACCGTCGGGTGTACCATGTGAACATGATGAAACCATACTATGACAGGGGGAATGTGGTGTTGGCCGTGTGTGGACATTGGGAGGGGCAGGGAGATGACCCCTTAGTAGATCTATTCCCTGGGACAAAGGCTGGTTCCCCCCTGGAGGCAATTCCCCTCTCTGATCAACTGACCCCGGGCCAGCACGCTGAGATCAGGGGGGTGCTGCATCTGTACCGACAGCTGTTTTCCAATCAGCCTGGACGCACTAATTTGACTGTCCACCGGGTGGAGACCGGGTCACATCCCCCTATAAAATGCTCCCCTTTTCGGGTCACTGGGAAAACTGCCCAGGATCTTGAAAGAGAGGTCAGGGACATGCTGGCTTTGGGGGTGATCCAGCCGTCTTCCAGCCCTTGGGCCTCGCCGGTGGTGCTGGTCCCCAAGAAGGATGGGTCAATCCGATTCTGTGTGGACTATCGAAAGCTCAATGCCATCACCGTATCTGATGCCTACCCTATGCCCAGGCCTGACGAGCTCCTAGACAAGCTGGGAGGTGCTCGGTACCTCACCACTATGGATCTTACCAAAGGCTACTGGCAAGTGCCGCTGGACGCAGATGCCAGGCTGAAATCGGCCTTTATCACCCCTCTGGGGCTCTATGAGTTTCTGACCCTGCCCTTCGGCCTCAAGGGAGCGCCGGCCACCTTCCAGCGCCTGGTGGATCAGCTACTGAGGGGGATGGAGAGTTTTGCCGTGGCGTATATTGACGACATCTGCGTCTTCAGCCAGACCTGGGAGGACCACATATCCCAGGTTAAACAAGTCCTAGACCGACTCCGAAAGGCTGGGTTAACAGTAAAGGCGGAGAAGTGCAAGGTGGGGATGGCTGAAGTATCTTACCTGGGCCATCGGGTGGGGAGCGGCTGCCTGAAGCCGGAACCAGCCAATGTGGAGGTGATCAGAGACTGGCCTGCTCCCCAAACCAAAAAGCAGGTCCAGGCCTTTATTGGGATGGCGGGGTACTATCGAAGGTTTGTGCCCCACTTTAGTGCCATAGCCGGCCCCATCACTGAACTGTGCAAAAAGGGGAAGCCAGACAAGGTGATTTGGACTGAGCAGTGCCAGGAGGCTTTCCGGGCGCTGAAGGAGGCTCTGGTTAGTGGCCCAGTTCTGGCAAACCCAGATTTTGACAAACCCTTTATGGTGTTCACTGATGCCTCAGACACGGGACTGGGGGCAGTGTTAATGCAGGAGGATGAAAAGGGGGAGAGACACCCCATCGTGTACCTGAGTAAGAAGCTGCTACCCCGGGAACAAAGCTACGCGGCCATCGAGAAGGAATGCCTGGCCATGGTGTGGGCCCTTAAGAAGCTAGAGCCATATCTCTTTGGGCGACACTTCACCGTGTACACCGACCACTCTCCCCTGACCTGGCTGCACCAGATGAAAGGAGCCAATGCCAAGCTCCTGAGGTGGAGCCTGCTCCTGCAGGACTATGACATGGACGTGGTCCATGTGAAGGGAAGTGCCAACCTGACAGCGGATGCGTTGTCCCGGAGAGGGGACCCTGAACTTCCCCAGGTCACTGGGCAGAGTGACCCCGCTCAGTTCAGTCTCGAAGGGGGGAGAGATGTGATGGAGTAGGGACTGTCTGTGTGGGGAGTGGGAGAGCAGGGGAGGACTTTAGGGGATGGACGATGCCAGAGCCTGTAACCTGAGCTAGGTAAGGGAGGGGAAAGGTCACCACCTTTGCCCGGGAAGGGGACAAAGGAAGGGAGTGGCAGGAGGGAAGCAGTTTGAGTTTGGGCTTGGGGCTGTGTGGGCAGAATTCAGGGGATCCTAGCTAGGATCCAAGCACCCTGAAAGCCCAGAAGGACTCGGTGGAGGGGTCCTGACTGTGCCTGCAAGCTCTGCTGTAACCTGTGTTCCTGTTGTCCAATAAACCTTCTGTTTTACTGGCTGGCTGAGAGTCACTGTGGGTCCCAGGAAGAGGGGTGCAGGGCCGGACTCCCCCACACTCCGTGACAGGTGGTTGTTGGATGAAGTACGAGCCTGAGCCTAGAGATGCTGATTGACGTAGCCAGGCCCTGGATTGGGCCCGAGGTGCTGGGTGCCAACCTGACAGCCTGAGACGGGGAAATTCTCTTTCCAAACATCGCAGACAATCTGCTGCTGAAACATACTTGGATGTTTAAACGCATTTGCCTGGGCTGCATTCGTTAACCTGGTTGCATTTATGGCCCCTGAACTTTCCTGCCGTCTGGTTTGCTGAGGACAACTGTTTCTGGCATTCAGATCAGACGCCTGTCACATTCACGCCATAAACCTAATGGGACGGAGGGCGGGCGCTCTTCCAGTCAGGCTGTGTGACGCGCAGGCTGTTTGCCCTGGATGGGGTCTTTCACTAGCTTGCTAGCATTGGATAAGGACATCTCAGCAGGCAGTGTCATCCTCTTGGGATGGCTGAGATGATCTGGGGTCTCTTTAGAAGCCTGGAGAATTCTAGGTCCCCAGAGCTGTGAAGAGCGGCATTGTCCCGTTAGTATGGGGATGGGCCTTGACCCTGTACGTGTCCTGTAGGAATAACCTTCAAACTATACATTGCACTTGCTCAGCTCCTTTCCAGCCCTACATCTCAGGGTGGTTTACAGAGTTGGGTGAGGTGCATTAGCTACATATTAGAGATGGGGAAACTGAGGCACAGAGCAGAGAACCAACTTGCCCAAGGTCACCCAGTGAGTCAGTGGCAAAGCCAGGTTCAAAACCTAGATCTCCTGACTCCCAGGCCTGTCCTCTAGCTGTTAAATCCGGGACTTCAATTCCCGTTGTGCACAGCCACACGTGAGTGTGATGTCCCTGGTTCGTCTGACCGTGACATGGCTGCACTCATGTGATGCTGACATCTGATGTACACATGGCCTTGACATGTACTCACCTACGTGTGGGGCTGCTCTCCTGGTGAGCGTGAGCTGTCGGCACCCTTCTGTAGCGGCCCAAAGGGGCAGGATCTTGGCGTGTGTGTGCCCTCGGCGTGCCCACTGCCATGGGTGAATCTGCCGCCTTGAAGCACAGCTGGCCCAGGGGCCAGTGCAGAGCTGTTGGCAAGGCGGGCAGCGGGGGAAGAGGCAGCAGAACCTTTATTTTGGGTCACAACACTTTGCTGTTGATGGCAAACAGTGAACAACAGAGCCTTTGATATCTGAGCCCTCCCGACCAGCCCACGCGTGATGGTGTCTGGGCTCTGCCCTCCCCCACAGGCTTTGGCAGCTGATTCCAACTTGGGGCAGGGGTCTGCCGCGTCAGGCCAGTATCAGCCCGCACCGAGAATCCCCCCAATGGCAGCAACTGGCTCCCACCAGGCTGCCCCTGTTCCAGGGCTCGCACACGGCTGGAGAAAACACACCACAGTGCATCATTCAGGCCCTAAGGGATGCAAAGCAGCCTCCTCAGAGACCAATCCTCTGCCCCGGCGTGCCAGGCATGGGGATGAGGGCCTGGCTGGACCAGCTGCCCCGGCAGGACAGGGTCCACCATGCAGAGATGAAACCAGCCTGCAGGGAGAGGGGGTGGGCACTGATTCGCCATCCCCCCCTCCATAACATCCCGGGAACATCCCACTGCAGGTTCCTGGCCATGCCAGGTTCAGCACAGGGCTAGGGCATTGCTAGGGGGTTAGGTATCTGCACAGTGCATGGTCAATAGGTCGTTATTCCCTCCCTCGCTGCGGAGGCCGGGTGCGTTTGTGCCACTCACCTAAGCGACCCTCCCCTTGGCTGGCCCCCTCCGATCCCAGCCGCCAATGCCCCTTTGCTCTGTCCCTGCAGGGATATAAGAAATACTGGACAGGCCTGCGGGGGCTCACTCTGTTTTTCTACCATGCCAGCCGAGACGTGCAGGTAGGCAGGAGCTGCCCCATGGATGAGCCACTGTGTGGTACTCCCCGGCCCGACCTGGGAAAGGCTCGGGGGAGAAGAGGTGGAGTCTGTCTCCTCAAGGCCTGATTTTGGCAGGTGCCCAGCCACTGGGAGCTCAGCACCTCTGTGGATCAGGCCCGCCTGTCTTAACTCTCCTGGTGGGACATCCCTCCTGGGGAGACTCGGCTTGCTGTGGGTCTGCCATGCTGTCCGGGTGGCGAGAGCCTCGATCCCTCTGACCTGGGAAA
Source organism: Gopherus evgoodei (assembly GCF_007399415.2). Taxonomy (NCBI): domain Eukaryota; kingdom Metazoa; phylum Chordata; order Testudines; family Testudinidae; genus Gopherus; species Gopherus evgoodei. Next base: position 8,421,823 of record NC_044343.1, read on the forward strand.
GAGTCCCCCTCCCCCTCCTCTGCCCATGGGGACGGCCATTCCCTCGAGCCGCCGTTAAGGGCAAGGGGCTCGTTTAGCCTGCACGGCCATAAGCCTGGTGGCTGGGGAGCCAATTGGTGCCCACGGCAGGGGTGGGTTTGGTGACGTGGACACCAGCCCGCTGAGACCCAGCCAACTCCTGTCAGCCGTGCTTCTGAGCAGGGCTTGGATTGAACCAGCAACCCAGAAGTATTCACACACACCCATCCCAGAGAAGAGCTGGGGGGCAGCCAGCCAGGCAGGGCTCCCTAGCGGGCACCTAGGGCCCTGCTTTGGGTTGCAAGAGTGGGGCTGGCCGACACCCTCTCCCACCAGCACTGATCTGTGCTTTGCCCTCCGCAGTATGTGGAGAAGATCGACCTGGACACCTTCGTGTCCCTGACTGACAGCTACCTCCGGAGCGGCCCCAGGGCCAGCGAAGATGGGGTGGGGCTCAGCCTGAAGCTGAGGGGGCAGGAAGTGAAGTTAAAGGTACGTTCGCCCTGTGCGACTTCTGCCTCCCTCCCCCCCCCATGCTCTGGGTTTTACCCCACTAATTTGTGTTTCCCTTGCAGGCTGAGAGCCTGGAAGCTCGGGAGATGTGGAAGGGTTTCATCCTCACCGTGGTGGAGGTAACTTGCCCGGCTGATGTTAGAATAAGAAGTCCGCCCCCATGGCCTGCCCTCACCTTGGCCCCCCTCTGCCCGACCTAGCCTTTGCACCCCCAGATGCTCACCCCCGCCCCGCACAACCCACCCCACGCCCCCAGCCTACACACACCATTGCTCACCCCGTGTATGCCCCCCCCATGCTCGTTCCTGTCCTCCCTCCCCCTCCCCACACTCAGCCCCTGCCTGCCCTAGATACACTCGCCTGTACCTGCCTCCCACCAAACCTGCACGTGCAGACACAGCCCTGCCCTCCTGCCCTGCATCTTTCACCCCCAGGTATCCCGCGCGGCAAGAGCTCGTCCTTGAAGGACCCTAGAGCCCTTGTCCAGCCTTGAGTCTGTGTTTCTCAACAGCCCTGTCAGGGCAGGTCTCCCTCGGGTGCTCTGAGTCCATTCTGGGCTCTCCTCCCAGCAGTTCCCAGCCCCCTTGTCCCATGTCAGATTCAGCCCCTGGAGGCCCTTCGCAGGGAGCCTGCCCCCTGCTGGTCAGAGTCCAGGGCTCTGGCGCCGTGGCAGGGCTGATAGGGGAAGGAAGGTGGGAGCCGTGCTGGCGCCTCCTGCTGGCTGATTCGTGAGCCGCACAGAGAGCCGGTCTGAGGTCCCCCCGGGCCAGGGATGGGAGCAACGCTGGGGTCAAAGAGGGAGGAGTCGGTGGAAGTCTGGTCTGTAGGCTGTGGTCACAGCACGTCACGGGGCAGATTCAGTGTGTCGTCCTGTCCCTGCAGATGAAAGTCCCCTCCAACCTGACGTTGCTGCCCGGCCACATCTACATGATGTCTGAAGCCCTGTCTAAAGAGCAGGAGCGACGGGCCGAGCTGAGCCAGTGCAGCACCGTGAGCTCCCTCGCCTATGAGTCAGTGGAGGAGCAGATGCCGGAGTGAGTGGGGCCTGGGCCGGAGGGAGAACCCAAGGCTGTCGTGGGCAGGTGCCGCGGGCGTGTCGCTGGCATCCTCCATCCTGCCATGTCGTGCCAGGCCAGGCTGCCTGTCTGGCATCCCCCTCCCATGTCAGGCAAGGCCACCAGGCCAGCCTGTCCGGTGTTCCCCCATCCTGCCCTGCAAGTGGCCCCTGGTGCTTCCCCTGGCAGCGAGTCCCCTGCCCCGGCTCATGCCATCCGACGGCCTCCTTGTCCAGTTCTCTCCCACCCTCTGTCCATGCTCTGGGGCAGCAGAGCCACCTGGCCCCGTTACCTTAGCTGCCCCTGCTAGCGCCAGCCCACGGTGGGGAATTGGGCAGCAGGGGCCTTGGCTGGCTTGCAGCTCACAGTCCCCCCGTCCTGGTGGTCTCAGAGCTGCAGTAGCCCAGAGGCTCTGGACCATGGGCCAGTGAGTCTGGGGGGGAGGGGGGTTGAGAGTCCCAGGTCACACAGGGAGGGTTTGGTGCATTAACTGGGTCCTGTCCTTTCTCCTGTGTTTCCCAGCTGCTATTTCAAGGTCTCCAGGACAGAGGCCCAGGTGCTGCTGGAGAGGAACCCGGACTGCGGTAACATGCTGCTGCGCCCGGGGGGCGACGGGAAGAGCATCTCGGTGACCACGCGTCAGATGCTGAACGGGTGAGAAGGCAGGGGATGGGCGGGGGCTGCCTGCTGGGGGGATGGGCGGGGGCTGGAAGGGGGCTTGCCTGACTCTAGTGTTTGAGGGGGTGCACATGGGGCTGGGAGTGTGAATCTTGGCACTAGTGTTGAGGGGGTGATCCCAGTGCACACGATGCTGGGAATGTGAATCCTGGCACTAGTGTTGAGGGGGTGACCCCAGTGCACACAGGGCTGGGAATGTGAATCCTGGCATTAGTGTGTGTGAGAGAAAGAGGGGGTGATCCCAGTGCACATGGGGCTGGGAGTGTGAATCCTGGCACTAGTGTTGAGGGGGTGACCCCAGTGCACACGGGGCTGGGAGTGTGAATCCTGGCACTAGTGTTGAGGGGGGAATCCCAGTGCACATGGGCTGTGATCACAAGCTGTGTGAGGGTTGGGTTGAGCAATCTCCCCATCTTTCTCTTGCAGCACGCCGCTTGTGAAGCACTACAGAGTGAACCGCGTGGGACAGCAATACGTCATCGACGTTGAGCAGCCGGTGAGTGGGCCGGTTCTGCATCTCCACCTTATGCAGAGACCGAGACCTGGGTCTGGGCCCCAGGGGGATCAAACGGCTCCCGGAAGCACAGCCACCAAGGAACATCAGGGTGATAGTAGGCATAGAAGCCAGGCCTTGATCACCTATGCTACAGGAGAATCTCCATAAGCTCTACAGGACACAGGACACACACACACAGCTAAGCAGTTCCAGGCAGCATTTCCCAGCTCTGCTCCCCCATTCATCCCTATATCATGAACCAATGATATGGCAAATGGCTCATCAAGATCCCCCAAAAGCCACAGGTGTAGAAATAGGAATAATCTCAACCGTTACACCAGCTAGGATAACAGAACCAGGGGCTGGCAACCCTCATGCTGCAGGCACACACTGGCTGCCAGCTGGGGGTCAGGCAGGATATTTCCCCATGGAGATATTGCACAGGTAAATGCATTATGGCGGGCTTGCGCTTGTCACCAGGAGAGGCTGTGTTCCAGCTTGGATGCTCCATCGGCCCAACAGGCTAAGATCTCTCTGAGGCAGGGGACGACTGTCTGCAGCTCACGGGCTCTTCTGGGGCCATTGCCTCCTCCCAGCAGTGACTGGGGATGTCAGCTAGGAGCAGAGAGCCCTGCAGGCTGGGAGCAGGAGCCCCGAGGGGGTTGTGCAAAGCCTGGTCAGTCCCTCAGTGGCAGGGGCCTGAGGGTGGCCAAGAACTACTGCTGATAGGATCTCCCCCCGCCCCCCCCCCGCAGCACCACTGCTCCTCGCTATCCGAGGTGGTTCAGTACTTCGTCTCCAACACCAAGAAGACCCTGGTGCCCTTCAGCCTGGACGAGGACTACTCGGAGAAGTTAGGTGGGTTTCCCCAGCCTCGAGGGTTCCGGGTGCGAATTCTGGGCACGGGGGCTGGGTTTGCATGGGTGGGTGAGCCAGGTGGCAGTGCAAGGGGCACCGATACGGGGATGTGGCAGATACCTCAAGGGGAGGGACACCTGAGTGTGGGGGGGGAAGGGTGCACATGGGGGAGGATGCATGTACATTGGACGGCTCAGTGTGGGTGGGCAATGGGGGCTGGGTGAAGAGGGCTAGCAGGGTGGGCCCAGGGGGGCACGTGCATTTGGCAGTGTGTGTCTGGGAGAGGGTGCCCGGACTCGGGGCCAGGGGGGTGGGGGGCAGCGGGGAGGACATGACTGCCGGGTGGGGTGAAGTGCTGATGCCTGGAGTGTATGTGGACGTAGTTCAGTCCCTGGGCCGGGCTGTGCGTAGGTGACCTTGGCTCATTCTCCTCCGCTGCTTGTTTCCAAGCCCAGTCAGCCCTCCCCGGCCAGGCCCCTTCCTTCCCAGAGCTGCCCCCCAACACTGGGTCTCCCTCCCAGAGCTGGGATTCCCCCCTACCCCCAGCCACCTCTCCTTCTGCCCCCTGCCCTTATGGGTCTGCCCAGCGTCCCATGCCAGCCTCATGCTCCCCCATGGCCAGTCCCCCCGTCTCCCCAGCTCTCAGACCCATTTGTTTCTGGCGTGTTTTGCAGAGTTTGTGGAGACCGATAAGGAGAACGGCGAGAGCGTCTGGAAAGCATCCCTGCCCCCCTGCCCAAAGCCCTCCAGAGGTGAATGTGCTCAGCCTGCTCCAGGCGCCTGCTCCTGGCTTGTTCCTCCAGGGCTCAGGGCTGTTGGGTTGTGAAGAATCTGCATGCGGGGCCCCACAGACCTCCCACAGCCTGGCCCCAACACACCTCTGGAGAGCTGGCACAGGGTAGCTGTGAGCTTCCCCCCACAGCAGTGCCCCACCCCTTCCAGCTGGGACCCCAGCGCTGCGAGCTTCCCCCCCACAGCAGTGCCCTGATGTCTGTTGGCACCATTTGGATGTTGCATTTAACATGTTCGCTGTGCCCATCCCACACTATCGCATCCCTCACGATACCCCCCCCACTCTGACCTGGCCTGGGCGGCTCACCCAGAGCCCTGTGCTTTAATATCTGTATTTCTGCCCCTTGCCTAACCTTGTGCCTGTCTGGTTCTTCTGCTGCTGCCAAAGTGGATGCAATGATTCCGCCCAGCTTCGGAAACAGTGCCCTGGTGAAGCCCCCTGCCCCTACCCCTGTGTTTGAGATGAGGAAGGAGGATGAAGAACAAGCCTACATGAATGACGAAGGTGAGCTGGAGTTTGCCCTGCCTCGGGCCCCCCAAATCTGGGGAGATTGGGTCCTATCCTTGTGCTGGCGCAGCTGGGTAAAATCGTGCTCCCTCTGCTGGTGGGTGAATAAAATAACACTGGCCTCATCGCTGAGCCTGCCAGGGCCACGCTGGTGCAGTTACTCAGAGGAATCTCTGGTGCCGCATGGAAGGGCACAGTCCCTCCCGAGGAGGGACAGGCTGGCACCAGGGAATGGGACCTTGTACTGGAGAAAAGTCTGGGGGAAAAGCCAGTCTGCGATCCCAGCTCAGGCACCCCCTTCCTTCCCCTTCTCTCATTCGATTGTGTTTTCCAGATGTGGCAGCCATCACGGGAACAAAGGCAAAGTCAGCCAGCTGTGAGTAAACAGGCGATTGTGCAAGACCTTTTAGAATGGAGATACTGTGTCACCACAAGAGGCTACGTTGCTACAGAGGATGAGCCCGGGGTCTTGTCCCCTGCCCTGTCCCCCACACCTGGGCTTTGCACTCCCCTTTTCCCCACGTCTGCCCTAGGGGCAGGGAAATGCTCCTGCCACATGCAGAATCTGCTGCCCCAGACCAGCCATACAACTGGGAGATGCAGCACCCCTGGGAGCCCAGAGGAGGGTGAACGGAGCCAGACGCACTGGGGGATGCTGGGGGCTGTCAGGTCCACTGCTCTGCCCGGAGCCCCGAGTGCTCTCCCAGAGGTCAGGGACAGAAAAGGCTGTTGGACCCTCCAGTCCATTCCCCATGGCTCCCAAGGTGGGATGGGTCCTGTCTAGTGCTTCCATCACCTCCCTTGGGAGACTGGTCCCCAGGCGGCTAGTGTAGGAGAAGGAGCTGCTCTCTGATGGTGATTGGCGAAGGGGGGGAATCCCAGGGAAAAGAGAGGAGGCAAATCTGCAGGACATGAGGGGAGAGGTGAAAGGACCAGCAGGGGCAGCCTAGCACGACCAGGGCACGGGTGGGTTGGCCTAGCGGGTAGGACCAGAAGTCAGGCCTAGTGGTTGGAGCATAAGCAGGGCTGGGTGGTTGGTGCAGGAGTCAGCCAGGCTAGGGAGCAGAGCTGGAGTTGGAAATCAGGAGTCAGGCCTCAGGGCGGAGCTGGGGGAAAGCCAGGAATCCGAGTCAGAGCTGGAAGCAGGGAACGAGAGCGGGGTTGGTGGCGGCGACAGGCTGGGTGCTGCCACCTGGCACAAGCTGCTTCCTGGAATTTCCTCCACGCTGAACTAGCGTGCCTGGGCCCATCAGCGGTTTTGGGGGGGGCTGCCAGTTGGGTCTTCCCTGGGCAGGGGGCTCAGAGTGTGGATGCAGCTCAGGGTGGGTAGCATCTGAGCCGGGTTCTCATCCTCTGGATCCCTCCCTAGCCTCCTGCTGGGGGAGGGTGACACATGGCAGCCTGGCTGGGGACTGGACGGGAGCCGCGATGCTACGTGGCCCAGGACTGCTGGAAACTGCATCCTAGCTGCCCAGGCCCAGAGCCTCAAAGGTCTTCAGGTGCCCAACTCCCACTGAAATCGGTTGCTGGACTGGGAGTTGCGAGGATGTCACAGTGGGAGGGCACAGAGAGGGAGGGTGGCTGGGTTAGGATGGCCAGATGAGGGCGAGGAGCCGGGTGGGTGGCCTCCATCCTGCCAAGGATGCTGACCCCATAGCCCTGCTTTCAGGGGTGGTCCTGGGCCGCTCAGTTTAACTCCAGCTCCAAACACTCCCAGTGCTCAGAAGTGACTTGATTGGGGTGTTCCTTGGCCTCTCTCTCTGGGGCGGATGCGGGGACGAGCTCTGGGGAGTTAGGGTGGGGGTATGTGCTGGGAGGAGCCAGCGGACTGAGCGTCTTCCCTTTTGCTTTCAGCCCCAGCGGGCGCCGTGAAGGTGATATGGGGAGGGGGCGGCCAGACCAAGGCGCTGCCTTTACCAACCGGCAAGCCAGGTACAGCCATTGCCAGCTGCTTCGGTGCCCACCCCTGTCCCCCCAGGGCTCTCTGCTCTCCACCCCCCACCCTCAGTGCTCTTACCACCCCCCTTTCCCGTCACGTTTGCCAGTGCTCGTGCCCAAGCCCTCGGCTGGCCGCTGAGGACGCCCCTGCTGGGGCAACGAGGGGTGCAGGTTCCAACAGGATAAGCCTAGTTTGTCCCACACTCGCTTGGGGGCTGACCTGGCTCTGCTCAGGCCCTGGGAGCCACTCGACTTGCCTCCTCCCCCAGCCCCACTGGCCCACGCAGGAGCAGAGACTGCTGTCACACCTCGGGGACTTGGCAATCCCATGGCAAAGCTCATTCTGCCACCATCTCCCTCTGAGTCGCTTGGCCAGGCCAGTGGGGAGCAGGGTGGGTGCAGTAGAGGTCTCCGGTGGGGGTGGGGGGATGTGCCCGAGCCAGAGTGGAGATAAAGGGGGACCTGTCCCGAGTCCCTAGGGTGCTTTCACTTCACCGTCTTGAGTTGGGACCCTGGCGTCCAGGAGCCCTGTACAGCTGTCTGAACTGAGACCTGACCTCCAGCAGTGTGGGTAATAACCCCGAGTGCTTCTCTGGCCCTTCCTGTCTGTATATCTCCACAAACACAGACCCTCGGTATCACCAGCCACATGGTACAGAGGGGGGAAACTGAGGCACAGAAAAGGGAAGTGACTTGCCCAGGGCACCAGGCGTAACGCCCAGGTTCGCCGCTCCCTCCCATCCCCCACAGTGCGCTGCAGGATTCCCCAAGGGCTACCCATGCAAGCAGATCCCAGGCTGTGGGAGTCATGGGGAGGATCTCCGGCCTGGGAGGTGGAGCGGGATGGGGCCAGAGGCGAGGACGGGGGCTCCCATGCTCTGATGACCAGCTCTGCACTCTCTATTCCCAGCCACTAAAGGCCAGTTAACCAGGAGTCCCAACAGCCCCAGCAGCACCCTCAACCTACGGAAACATGGTATCAGCTCTTCCCGCCAGGCCACCTCATGGGTTGGAGACTTCTCCCCAGGTAAGGGGGCTCCCTGGCCCAAGAGACGGGGCTGCATGTGGCCCACTGCCCTTGGCTTTCAGTTGAGTGTAGCATTGCTGGTTACCGTGTGGCCAGAGCAGGGGTCAGAGCCAGGAGTCCTGGGTTGTGGTCCCAGCTTTGGTAGGTGGTGGTGTCTCGTGGCTAGAGCTGATGACAGTAAGTCAGGACCCTTGGGTTTTAGTCCCAGCTCCAGAGGGGTCCTGTACCCACCTTCTCTCTCCCCATAGACATCTCAGAGGAGCTGGCGCAGAAGCTACAGAAGCGAAGAGCCAACCTTGAGAACTGAGCCGATGGCCTGGCAGGCGAGGAGGCGTCTGCTGGGGACACAGGGTTCCAATCCTCTCGGGGAGCAAAACCTTGGCCCCCAACCTCTCCTGGCTCTTGTGCAGCGTTGATCACGTACCCAGGGCTTCTCTGGCCCTTTCCCAGCACCGTGAAACACAGGTTTATAGGGCTCGCAGCACCCTCTGCCCAACTGCAGCCCCCCTGAGATAGCCTTAGCTCTGGGTCCTTCACAGTGATTTTTCTAGGGGCAAGGCTGCCACCTTGCATGGGCCCTGGCTGTCCCCCTTCCATGGCTCAAAGTGGCTGCCCCTTAGCCTGGTAGGGTGTGCTCTGTGGGTGCCACATGCCTGGACAAGCAGCAATGGCCAAAGGGAGGGAAAGATGCCCCATGGGTGCCCTCGCCACCAGAGAGGAAGCTAATCCAGACTCCGGCAGGCTGCGACTGGCCCTGCCGCAGAGCAAGGGGGTCTCTGCGGGTAACGCCCGAGCACCTTTAATAGCCATGTGATTCCCGCAGTCCCAGGAGGGCTGTGGGCAAGGGGCTAATCCCACCCCCAGATCAAGGAGGAAGTGTCAGGGGCTGGGTGCTGCGCTCAGCCTCATTTGCCTAGGCCGGGCCCTTTGGATGCTGCGGCTCAGGGTTAAAAGACTTGGGTGGCGGGCGAGATGGGCGACGCCTTCCTATGCCGTTTGTTTAGGGGTGTTTCACAGTGCGGTAAACCAAAGGCAGAGCTGGGGGGCAGGAGTGGCACACCTGTGGCTGGCATGCCAGGGGGCCTGGAAGCTAGAATTATGGGGCAGTGGCTGGCGGGAGGCGATGAGGTCTGGGAGGATCCCTTTTCCAAGCTGAAAAGTCCGTCACTTCAACCTCTCTTCCCATGGAGGCTGTTCCAGCCCCCTAATCATTTTTGTTGCCCTTCCCTGTATCTTTTCCAATTCCAATATCTCTTTTTTTTTTTTTTTTTTTTAAATGGGGCAACCAGAACTGCAGGCAGCATTCAAGGTGTGTCTGTATCATGGATTTATAGGGTGGCATTGTGATATTTTGTCTTATCCCTTTCCTAATGGTTCCTAACACTGTTTAGCGTTTTTGACTGCTGCTGCACATTGAACAGGTGTTTTCAGGCAATGATCCACACTGGCTCCAAGATCTTTCTTGGGTGGTAACAGCTAATTTAGATCCTTAATTTTCCTAATTCCCTTTGTGCGGAAAAGATCCTTCATTCCTCTCAGGGTGAATCAGTGTTTTTCCAAATGGCAAATTCCCTTTAAAGCCTCAGCTGTGAATCATTCCCTCTCCTAGGCCAGGGCCCAACCCAGAACCCCCCTGCAATTCTCTGATCTGTGCAGGCTGCCTCCCTTCCCTTCCTGCTAAGCCCTGCAAGCAGGGGGCCAGAGCGACTGGCCTGGCCTGTGCACCGGACTTTTCCAAGCAGTGACCTGGGCAGCTTGTCTTTGGCACGTGCCATGGTGCGCAATGATGCTGGACCTGGTGATGCAAGGCCCGTCCCTCTCCATCCTGTATGTTGCCTTGAAAGCGGCGGTGCCGTGCCGCTGTATGCCAGCTGAGGACGGGCTCATTGGCTGGACGGGGGCCTGTGCTTTTGAAAAGATTTGTACAGTGATTGTTACCTACTTTGCATACATTGCTAATAAAAGTGACCGTTTCCCCTCGACTCACCGGTGCTAGCCCCAGCCTCCTGCAGTAGCAGCCATCTCCGAACTGCGCACGTCAGCTGGGGAGAGGGGATGGGGTGCAGGGGCTAGAGCAGGCGGGTAGGCGTCAAGCCTCCTGGCTTTGAAGCATGGCTCTGCGACTGCCATGCTGTGTGACCTTGGGGGAGTCGCTTGTGATTTTGGGGTGCCCAACCTGAGACCGCTTGGGCTTGGTTTTCAGAAGGTCTGAGAATCCCGAATTCCTGTGGAAGGCAGGGGGAGGCTCAGCCCTTTTAAAGAGCAGGTGCCAGCTGCCTCAGGTTGGGTACCCAACAGCCCGGGGCCCACTTGAGAATTTTTGGGCTTCCCACTTTGGGCCCAAAGCCAGGCTGTACACTGGGCCTTAACTAGCGCACGAGCTAACTGAGAAGGTGCTTTAGGAATGGTAGGATGTGACTGTCGCTATGAAAGGAGGCGGGGGGGGTAACCATGGGGGCGGTGGGTTTACCATGTTGGATTCCCAAGGGGCGATGCAAACCAGCCAGGGAGTTGCTTTGATCTCTTCTCCTTGATGGGTGTTTTTCACTAGGTGACATGAGGTGTTCAATGTATAAAACATCCTTGACTGGGTTCCACCTGCACCATCCTGCCGCTTGGAGGCCAGCTCCAGCACCCTGCCTGGGGAGATTCCCCAAGCCCCCGCTGGCGGCTGCAACGTCAGGGGCTGATCCACAGCGGTACCCAGTGTGACTTCGGTAGACAGGGCCGGTGCTCAGCCGGGCTGGTAGGATCTGTGGGAGAGCCCAGCCTGCTGCAGGGTGACACGGCAAACAGCAGCTGGATGCTATTCCCTCTGCTAGCCATGGCAGCTGCTTGCGGGGGGATCTGCAGTGCTGTGCACTGAGTAAGCAGCGTGCTAAAGCTGTCACAGGCCAGCAGGCCCCGGCTGCGTCAGTCGTAAAGAACAAGCTTGTTTATTTCCAAAGCAGCGCGCCCACGGCCAGCGGGCCCAGCCCTTCGTCTGAGTACCAAAGGCCCGGATTGCATGCTCGCGGCTCGGCTGTACTGGAACAGTAATTCAGATTAACTAGTGGGTTTCAGGGGGGCCGGCTCAGCCTTGCACCCACACCCCAAAGGGTTTATTTTCCAGGCACTGCCATTTTGGAAGCGGCTTCACTCCTGTGGGGACCGAGGTATTGCCCAGGACGGTAAGCGTGGCTGATTCACTGTCACCCTTCTGCCCGCTGCTGGCCCACAGTGATTTGCTCCACCCCCGAGCTGCCCTGTCTGTTTACCAGGGTGCCAGGGGGTCATGACCAGCTGGCACCGCCCTGCGTCAATACTGGCATGCAGCCACGTGGGCCCTTGTGCAATTCCAGCCTGGAGCCCCACGAAGGCCTCCAGCTGGGCCGTGCTGTGTGACTCAGCTCGGAGGGGCTGCAGGGCTCAGTTCTGCACCGAAAGGGCTTTTCCGGGCCCTAATGGCTGCAGATCCCTCGCAGGGGTTACATGCACCAGAGCGGTACGGAGCCCAGCCTGGAAACCCTCTGCCCATCCTCCTGCGCTGCCTGCCCCCACTGAACCTTTGCCCCAAAGGGCCCCTGGATTGGGAGCTGAGCCGAGCCCAGCCAGCTGTCCCCCGCTACCCATCCCCGTGCCATTCATCCACGGTCCTCAAATGGAAGAGAGGGAAAATTGTTATTCCACTGCTCACAGCCGGGGCGGGACTGTGGCTAATGCGGAGAGAAGCTGTTACCCCTTTGTGAGAAGCTACTGCCCTGCACTCCAGCCCATACCAGGCCAAGCAGGATGGGGGGGTTGCTTTGAGCTCTTCTCCGTTACAGGGGGTGGTGCACAGAAGGGTCAGATGTAAAACCTCCTTCAGCAGTCAACCCCTCCACCCGCATCAGGCCTTTCCCCCATCCTTGGTGGAGGCCAGCTGCTTGGGAGGCAGAGGTCTGGCTGCTGAGCACTGCTGAGCACTGCTGCGGATGGCAATGACCCATGCTGGGAATTTCAGGAGAACCCAGTCATTCAGCTGGTGGCTCCCCACCCGGGGCAGGCGGGGGAACAGACTAGGTGTGAGGCAGACGTATGATGCGGGCAGCACAGCCCCAGATTTTAACGGTGCCTCGAGGCGGAAGCAGCAAGGGGCAAAGACGCCGTCGTCCCTTCCCTGCGCCTGGCCCCCGACTGCCACTGGCTTGCCCAAGCACAAGCTGACACCAGACAGCAGAGGGGAAGGCTATGCCTAGAGCTAGGTTTATTATTAAGGCCAGAAGCAGCTTTTGTCATCCAAGAGGCTAACGGGCTCTAAAAGCAGACGAGTGCCCACGTTCCTGGGACCACCTTTAAGCGTCGGGTTTTATGACTGCCAGGACCAAAAAAAACTCACAAAAACCACCAAACGCTTTCAGCCGGAGGAGGCCCCATCCCCTGGACTCCAGATCCCGGTGCGCTTAAAGGCGGTCATCCGCAGGGCCTGCTTTTGGCCCAAGGCTGGCTCGTGGACGTCCCCCTGTCTCTTAAAGGCAAGTGTGAGGCGGCGGGAAGGGACGCTCTGGGAGAGGGAGCGGGGTTTACAATCGTAGGTAAGTCTCGGTACGCTCAGAGCGTTCGAGTCGCTGCAGCACCAGCCTCTCCGCCTTGAGCAGCCTTCCAGGAACTGGGAGGAAAGAAAACTCAACAGGCCCCAGTGCATCTTTCCCCAGCTGCAGGGAGCCAGGAGGTGGCCCGGTCCCACCGTGCCGGGGGCCACGTGCGTCTAAGTCAGGCTGGCGTTGGAGCTGCTCGTGGTGCTGTTTCGCTTCTGGAGGCATTTGACAGCGCTGGGTACCTGCAGTCCAGAATAGACGTGGAAGCTGCCGCACCAAACCTAGAAAGGACAAGGAGGCAGTTACTGCAGCCGCCTGCAGAGGGCGCCATCCCCAGTAGACATGGCGTGCGGGGGATGCCACATCCATGGAAACCGGGGGCTGCAGGCGTCACGGCAGCCAGGTATTTATCTCGCTCTGAGTGCCTCGCTCCCGGCCATGGCTTTTACCTCCCACCCGTCCTTAGGAGGCAGAGCAAGATTATCCCCATGTTACAGATAGGAAAACTGAGGCACGCAAGAGCAAAGTGCCTTGCCCGGAGTCCACCCAGGGGCAGAGCCAGAACTTGAACACAGATCTCCTGCAGCCCAGTCCACCTCGCATATGTTAAAGATTGTGAAGTGCCTGGAGACGGTCTAAGGAAAAGCACCCTATCAAACTAATTATTATTACCAGTGAGAGATTGTCCCGTAAAAACCTCCCCTCCCATTCGCTGTCCCCCGGCAAACCACGGTTTGATAGCCACCAAGCTAGCAGACTGTCTGGTGAGCTATGCCCATTCTAAGACAGCTGGGCCTTCTGGTGCTGCGAGCTTCCCCCCACAGCAGTGACCCAGCAGAGGCAGCTGGGCCATCCTCTGCCAGCCATCTACATCTAGTCTCTAGCATTTGAGGGCTTTGCTGGGCGCTGGGTCTGACCCCGGCCCAGAAAACGAGACAGAAACAAGGCAAAGTGAGCCCTCCTGGGGGAGGGGCTGGAGTGGGGTCCACCCTCCTCCTTTCCCACCCCCATTACCACCCCAAGGGCTGGGCTCATGCAGTAACCCTCCCTGACCAGGAAGAGAAGAGCATCTGGACTCCAGCTTCCTCTCTCAGAGCCTCAAGCCACAGTGTCCCCCACCCCATGAACAACCCCTTACCATGAAAGCAGGAAGCACCGGCTGGGTGAATTTCGCCTTAAAGGAATGGAGCAGCTGCTTGGTTCGAGCATTGTAGAAGGACAGGAAACCTGCGGGCAGACACAGGAAAAGTCAGAAGAGGGGGGCTGAGCAGCCCAGCAAAGGTGTACGGTGCGGGGGAGTGGGGGGGATTTCTCACCCCTGGCCTCCCCTTCAGCCCTCGGGTCAGACCCAGCCCAGCCTGAGAAACTGCAACCCCCTTCCCAGGCTGCCGTTCCAGCCCCAGCTGCCTGGGAAGCGTGTCAGCGTCTGATTGGGTAAGGAACCTTCGGCCTAGAGGGGCTGCCCAGTTCTGGGAATTTCTACCCTGATGCAGCCCCATCCGGGAAAAGGCCAAAGGCAGGGGCCAGGATCCCACCGGGCAGCCCAGCCCCAGGTCACCAGCGGGAATCAGCTGAAGCTGGCAGTGCCCTGACACAGCTCCCGGCTGGTGGCAGCTCAGAGAAGCAGGGGCTCTCGGGCAGGGGGGGACAGAACACCCCGCTACCTCCTGGGGACTCTGTTGGGATATATAGACACACACACGCATGCATGCACGCGCGCGTCACCTTCGTGGAAGTTGCAGTAGACGCCGATGCAGTCGGGCACGGGCATGTCCAGGACCTTGGCCTTGTTGTTATGCTTGGCGGTGAAGCTGACCTGCAGCCAGTTGTTGAGGTGGATGCACCAGGAGGATGAGGTCTTGCCCAGTTGGTCAAACTTGCCCAGGGTCCTGTAGGCCACACCCACGCCGAAGGCCTTGCTGTCCCGGTCGTACCTCATCTCCCAGTAGTGGTCTCCTCCGTCAATCAGTGAGTCGCCTGCGGAGGGATGGGGGTCAGGGGTGCCCACGGGGATCCCACCCGCCCACACATGTATGGGTGGAGGGAGCAGGGGCCACGGGGATCTCAGGCTGCCCTGCCCCCTATCCCCCTGATCGCCCCCCAGCACACAGTCTGGATTTAAATTGGATCAGGAGGCCAGAGCCTGGCTGCCCCATCCCCTTACCCCTCGATCGCCCCCCAGCACAGTCTGGTTTTAAATCGGATCAGGAGTCCAGCACCTGGCCACCCCGCCCCCTTACCCCCCCGATCACCCCCCAGCACATAGTCTGGTTTTAATTCCAGCGCCTGGCACACGCGACTGAGTTTCATGGGTCCCCCAGGGATCCCACTCGGCAGGAGGTGACATTGTTCCGCACACCCCATGACAGTGTAACCTGCCCCACGCCTGCACACAGAGACTCCCTGCCCCCTTACCCAGCACTGTGTAGGACTCGGCCGTGAAGCGGTCCCTGCCCCCACGGGCCGAAGGCATCCTCTTCGGAGACTGCAGGCACCTACAGAAGGTGGGACAGGCAAACAGGCTGCAGCCTGCTTCCTGCCCCAGGGCAGGGTCCCCTCGCCCTCACCCTGAGGCTCCTTCCTGGCCTTTGCCCTCACTCTGCCGTCTCTCAATGACAGACCAGGGCCCAACCTCCTGGCTTGGTCCAGGCTCCCCAGGTCCTGTCCCCTGAGAACGGCTTAGAGGGTGGGTCCTGCACCCCGGCTTCCTCCATGACCCCCTTGGATCCGCCCCGGGGGATTGATCCATGACTGAGCCTGTACTCCAGCCCCCCTCCCCTGGCTGTATGGCTGGGTTTGCCCCAGGGCCTGGAGGCTGAGGACTTTGGGACAGGATGTGTCTGTTCCTGAGCCTCCGGCTATTCTCAGCTTCTCTGTCCCCTCCCTCCTGCAGGGTGTGAGCATGTGCTACAGAGGGCCAGGGCTTTACCTGGCAGGGGAGTTCACTGGAGACGCCGTCCTGCCCTTCCCGTCCTTCTCCCGGGCCTTGATGTCCTGCACCTTGCCCCCCATGGCGTCCCACTCCACGCTCAGCTCCTCCACCTTCAGGTTCTGGTGACAGGTGCTGGCGTCCAAGCGGAACATGAATGCTGGGGAGGGAGTCCCGGGCACCGTCAGACCTGGACCAAGCCCCCTTGTCCTGGGGGAAGCCCCGTCCACAGTGCTACCCCCCCAACATCCCGCCCCACCCCCATCACAGGGGTCCCCACTCCCACCACCCCATCTCATCCCACCCTGGCCAGGAGCCTCTCCCACATCCTCTTGAACTCCACCAGCTCCCTGCTCCCACCCCAGCATCTCATCCCCAACTTGTGGAGAACTCCGCTCCCCACCATCCCATATCACTCCTACCCCAGGGACAAGCCCCCCCATAGCTCCACCTTCTCTCCACCCCACCCCCCAAACAATGCAGGGAGGACCCCTCCCCCAGCTTTGTACCCCATCTCAAGGGGGACTCACCACCTATGCAGGGGATCACTGAGGTCAGTGAGATGTCCCAGCTGGGGGGTGGAGGGAATTCGCAGGTGCTGCTGAGGATCCCTGGGTCCCCACGCTGGGTGCCTTACCCCTCTGTCCTCCCCCAGTGCCAATCAGGGTAAGGGAGAGGCTGCCCTATAGGCTGGCAGCCCCATGGTGCCAGGGGCTTTGCAGGGCACACCCAGCCTTGCCCCATGCCCCCAGCCATATGGGTGTCACTCGCAGGCGAGTGTGGGAGTGTTGGGGGGTGTCCAGTGGGGTCTGCCTCCACCCAGGAGAGTGGGATGGGAGTGGCAGGGGGTGTCACTGATGCAGACTGTACCCCCTAATTCTGTTCCCCTCCCCCCCCCAACACACCTCTGGTTTCCAAGGTGACCGGCTCGGAGAACTCGCCCGCCACAGCCTTGTTACAGGCTTTGACGCGGAAATTCATGTACTTCATGTCGAACCTGAGCCCTGAGGGGAGTCGCCAGGGTTAGACGGGAGCAGGGGGCCCATGTCAGCGCTCAGCAGGGCCAGCAAGCCCCCCTCAGCCAGCCCTCCGCCAGGCACCCTCCAGCACTTCCTAGTAGGACAGGCTAGAACCGGAGTCGCTGGGATCTTCCCCTACAGACAGTGCTCCTGCTCCCTGCTCCTGCCCCCCTCCCTACAGCGCCTCCTGCTGGGTGAGGCCGGGACTGGGGTAGCCAGGAACTGGTCCCACATCCAGTGCTCCTGCTCCCTGCTCCTGCTCCCTGCTCCTGCCCCCCTCCCTACAGCGCCTCCTGCTGGGTGAGGCCAGGACTGGGGTAGCCAGGAACTGGCCCCACTACCAGTGCTCCTGCTCCCTGCTCCTGCCCCCCTCCCTACAGCGCCTCCTGCTGGGTGAGGCCGGGACTGGGGTAGCCAGGAACTGGCCCCACTACCAGTGCTCCTGCTCCCTGCTCCTGCTCCCTGCTCCTGCCCCCCTCCCTACAGCGCCTCCTGCTGGGTGAAGCCGGTACAGGGGTAGCCAGGAACTGGCTCCACTACCAGTGCTCCTGCCCCGCTCCATACAGCGCCCCCTGCTGGGACAGGCTGGTATGGGAGCAGCCAGAGCTCCCCCCACAGCCAGTGCACATATCCCATTCTCTGTAAGCAATCCCTTTGGGGCTGCAGTGAGTAGGCGCCCCCATTCCCCTCACCAGTTAGGGTGTACTCGGTCTGCTTGATGCCTTCGATCACCATCCAGGGCTGGTCCTCCTTCACCCGCGGGGGCCCCTCGAAGTTGGTCTTGCGGTACTCCAGGACGTAGTGGTCAATCTTGCTGTCCTCATCGGGCATCCTCCACACCAGCGTCACGCAGTTATCGGCCACCAGTGACTCGGCCATGTCAATCTCCGGGGCGCTGGGAACTAGATGAAAGTGGGAGAGCAAAGGGATGGCAGCCATGGTCCTTGTGTTCCCTCCCAAATCCCATTGTCCCTCACCAGCCACGGCTCAGCATGGCCCCTCCCAAACCCCAGCGCCCCCACCAGCCACGGCCCGGCCCGGCCCCTCCCAAACCCTATCGCCCCCACCAGCCACAGCCTGGCCCGGCCCCTCCCAAACCCCATCACCCCCCACCAGCCACAGCCACGGGCTGACCCCTCCCAACCCCCCCCCACCAGCCACAGCCACGGCCTGACCCCTCCCAAACCCCACCACCCCGCACCAGCCACAGCCCGGCCTGGCCCCTCCCAAACCCCATCGCCCCCCACCAGCCACGGCCTGGGCCAGCCCCTCCCAAACCCCCATGTCTTCCCAGCATGGCCTAGCCTGGCTGCAGGAAACCCTCTGGCACCCACGACAGCCCAGGGTGGCTGCCCTAGCACCAGGTGGGGCCCCATTTACCTGGGAGGAATTTCAGGGACTGCAGCATGTGGCGCTCCTGGGTGAAATCCACCATCAGGTGGCTCATGTTGTCGCTCACCTTGGCCTTGAGCGAGAGCCGGAACGCCGGGGCCATCGTCACGCTGGGGGGGACGGGACGGCACAAGAGTCAGAATGGCTCCTTCTCAGAATGCACCCACACAGCTGAGCCCTCCCACCCCATTCCCTGCAGACTAGGGGGAGCCGGAAAGCACCCAGATTCATCAGAGACCATCCACCATCTGTGTTCATACTCAGCCAGGACCCAACGTGTCCCTGGTCTCCTCTCCCCGCCAGGGATGCTGGGGTCGTCTTCAGTGACCGGACATCCTGCCCCCTTCTCCTTTCCAGCCTTGGGGGTTCACCCCCCAGGCTCAGGGCAACAGGGGGAGGACGGTGCTACCTGCGAGCCTGCGCTATGTTAGTAAGAAGGCTCAGCACGCCGAGCGGTGAGGAGCAGGCGATGGCATGGGGCAGGGTGAGAGACAGGGGCAGCGGGCACCGTACCTATCCTTGATCTGCTTGGCAGCCTTCGAAGCAGAGAGGAAAAGAGAGAGAGAAGAGAGGGAACAAAAAAGAGAGAGGAAGAGAGAGTCAGCCAGGGCAGCCAGGTGCGTTATAAATAATCATCACCATACTCTGTGCTGCTGTAGCGCTCCCTAGCGGAAGGTCTCCGAGCCCGTCAGGGACACAAATCCACAACGGGGAAACTGAGACACAGAGCAAGAAAGCAGCTTTCCCCAGGTGAGCAAGTCAGTGGCAGAGACAGGAAGAGAACCCAGGAGTCCTGACTCCCAACCTCCTTCATCTAGCCACTAGACAACATTCCCATCCCGAAGCCAGAAGTAGAACCCGGGTCCTCTGCTCTACCCACTAGGTAACACTATCCCAGAGCCAGG
The DNA here is from genome assembly GCF_007399415.2 of Gopherus evgoodei. Classification (NCBI taxonomy): domain Eukaryota; kingdom Metazoa; phylum Chordata; order Testudines; family Testudinidae; genus Gopherus; species Gopherus evgoodei. The sequence continues at coordinate 8,440,507 of NC_044343.1, forward strand.
ACTAGAAACTCAGAATCCCGCCGCTTGGTTCCTGCTCTACCACTAGGTATTACCTCCAAGTCTCCCTGAAATCAGAAATTCTCTGTTTTAAGCTATATTCCAGGACTCCAGTCTGGCCCGTTTCTCTGTAGAGGCAGGCCTAAGTTACCTTCACAGGAGCTGCAGTTCCCTTCTCACCCGGGATGGGGTGATCCCAGTCTACATCATCATATAATCCAACGCAGAGTTAACCTGCGGACCTCACTGCCGCTGGAGATTACAGAGGCAAATAGCTTAGTAAAATTCAAGAAAGGAGTAGGAATTCCCAGGAATAAGCACAGCCTCCACAGTTACAAGGTATAGCGACCTTCATGCTTCTGGGTTGCGGGGAGGCGGGGGTCAGGAAGGTGTCTGCTCCCCATAGGGTGACATTGCAGAATCCAGGGCATTACGGGGTGCGGAGGAGAAGGGGTCTTTGTCTGAAGCATCCACTGGTGGGGCTAGACTGGCGAGGTCATCGGTATAAGATCCAGTGTGGCAATGCTCGTGATAGTAAGGGAAAACAGAGTAGGGGGCATAGCCAGGGGTCCAGGACAGGAATAGATAAGGAGCATGAAATCTTGACCGCCACCCCAGGAGGACTGTAGTGGGACAAACCTGCACCATGGACCCACCACCCTGGTCCCTCCCTGCGGTGCAATGCATGGCATGGATTTAATAACCCTCTGCACTGGGCCCCCCCCGCTTAGCTGCACCCTTCACCTTTCCCGTAGCCTGGGCCTACGTGGCTGAACACGGCTGGGTGCTGGTACAGTCTGCACCAGGCCAAGCCCCATGTCCCCTGCAAAGAGTGTGGCCTGGCCTGGAGAACCTACACCAGCAGCCCAGATGCATCCACCTGTGGCTGGGGTGGGGAGCTGGGGGAGACATGGGGGTGTCAGACACTGGATCACGGATGCCAGAGACTGGACGCCCACTTAAGGTCTGGCCTTCCCCTTCCTCCAGTGATGGAGGCTGCTCCCCACACCAGGAGGGGGCATCCCACGAAGTGCCCCCGACTGCTGCACCACAAGGGTTAGCACACCCCGCCCCCCCCAGCTTGGCCTCCGCCCCACCACAGGGGGCCTTGGCTCCAGCTGGGGGCGGGGAATGGGGGCGCACCTGGTTGAAGTCGTGGTTCTCGGCCCCTTCCAGCGTCTGGTTGGCCATCTCCAGCAGCTCCTCGGAGCTCTCCAGCGCCTTGGTGCAGGCCGCCAGCTGGTTCTGCAGCGGAACAGAGAGAGCCTGGCCCAGTGAGGGGCAGCACGGGCAGGGGGCAGCCAGGGGCTCGGCTGGAGAGGGGGGCGGGGGAATCTCACCTGCAGTTCATAGGTGCGGCTGGCCCGGTCCTGTTTGATCTTCATGAGCATGCCCTCCTTCAGCTCGTCCAGCAGGGAGTACAGGGACTGGAACTCCCCCTCCAGGTCCTCCTGCACCTTGGTGGAGTTCGCCTGGGGGAGAAGGGCCGGGGGAGAGCAGCGCAGGCCCCAGCTCAGGATGGCTACCCCGGCCAGGGCTTACTGAGCTACCCCCTTCCCGGCCCCTGCCCCAGCGGCCCCCCGCCCCAGCCAGATGACTCAGGACGGGCCCCTCGGCTTCGCCCTTCACGACGCTCGTAAAAGTGGCGAATTCCATCCCCAAGGAAACACCAGGCCAGTGCCAGTGTGAGGGGCATGGGTGTGATGGGGGGGGCGCTGCCATGCCAACGCTGGGGGGCTGGAAGGGGAGGGACACTGTCATGCCAATGCTGGGGGGTTGGTGGAGGAGGGGTCCTGTCATGGCAACACAATGCAAAGGAGATGATGGGAGGAAGTGTCATGCAGGAGGGTGACGGGGTGCTGTGATGCCAACCCCCACAGAGCAGGGGTTGGGGCAGGGGGAGCCCTACATAGCCAGGCGTGCCAGGCGGGACCTCCCATTACCTCCACGTTCTGCAGCATCTGCTTGAGGGCGTAGATGAAGTTCTGGATCTCCTCATTCTTCACGGCTAGCGTGGTGATGATCTTCCGTAGGGCGTCCTAGGCCAAAACACCAAGGCCTGCCATCAGAGGCACCCCTGGGCTCCCACCCCCACCCCTACTCCTGAGCCGAGGGCAATTCACCGTCCCTCAGGGCCCAGCTCAGATCTCCACGGGGGGCCTCTCGCCTGGGACAGGGACACAACACATCATGCTGTGCCATGCTGCCCCTCGTGCCTTCCATTCAAGCATCCCAACACATGCCCGAGACATGAGGTGCCTAGGCTGACAGCACTTTCGGGGAGTAACATGATATTACAAACAGCGGGGGAAACTGAGGCACAGCTGGCCTAAGGTTACATGGGAACTCAATGGAGGGGCCAGGAATGGAACCCAGGAGTCTGGACTCCTAGTCTCTCTCCTCACAGCTCTCTTATGCCAGGTATGACCCTTTCCTACTCTGCTTACACACAGACATTACATTTACCACCAGACTGGCAAATGCATTTCTTTTCCCCAGGCTATAGGCTGTGGGGTCTTATGGACAGGGCACCCAGTGCCATTCCAGCTCAGCTGCTGGCCTGCTGGGTGACCTTGGGCAAGTCCCGTCCCTGTGCCTCAGTTTCCCTTCCCCATGCAGTGTGTCTTGTCTATTTTGACTGTAAGGACCTTGGGGCAGGGATTGTCTCTCAGTAGGTGTCTGTGCCAGGCTTGGCACTGTGGGGCTCCAATCTGGGTTGGGGGTCTCTATATGTCACTCTCATGCAAATAATCAAAATACTGTCTGGGGCTGGGATGTGCCTGTACAGAGCAGAGCCTCTTTTTGTACCTACATTTTGATTCATGATTGAAAAACCACCACCATCACCAGACGAACCTTCGCCAGGGGTCTGTGTTACTAACGAACAACGGGCACTAGAATTTTCACAGCACCTTCCATTAGTGGAGCTCAAATGTGTCCCCAGCCCAGGAGGTGTGTGAGAATCACACCCTCCCCCATTGCAGATGGAGAAACTGAGGCACACAGAGGGTGGGTGTTTTCAGAAGTACGAGGCCCCACAACTCCAGCTGCAGTCCAGGGGATTCAGCACCTCTGCAGAGCAGGCCAAGGTCACCCAGGCAGGCCCTGCGCTATGACTGGAGCCACATGGGCAGACTCTCACCGGCCTATGTTAATCCAGTCCCAGGGTCGTGGGCCAAGTCGGGGGCAGAGCTTAGCCCGTCTTTCCTCCCTGGGGGAATACTTTCAGCACCAAAGAAACTCCTTGCACACTGGGAACCCCCACTGGAGCCAGTAGGAGATTTGAGGGAGCTGGATCTGCTCTCATTACAACAGAATGACCTGGAAGGCTGGGAAAGGGGAGCGTCTGGAGTTCTGTCCTGCCAGGGGCTGGGAGAATACACCAGGAGGGTCTGTAGTTCTGTCCAGCTGTGGTAATAGGCGGGGGGGGGGGGAGTTTGTAGTTCCATCCAGGTGTGTGTGGAGGTGGGGGTCTGCAGTTCCATCCAGCTGTGGTCATAGGCTGGGGGTGTCTGTAGTTCTGTCCAGCCACAGCTGTTTTCATTTCTGAACCCCACCGTGCAAGGGACGAGGGGGATATTTCCCCAACCTCATCTCCCTGGAGGGATGAAGCTGCGGAGGGATGTTACATCCCTTCCTTTGTTGCACGTTCACTGAATCACCCACACCCCCTATGCCAAGTCCAGGCCCCTCCCTCAGGAGTCATAGCCCCCCCCCCCAGCGCCTCTCCAGGGAGGGGGGAAGCCTCCCTGCTCCCCCCATCCCTGTGCAGAGACCAGACCCTGCAAAGCCCGGGGCTGGAACATGGCTGAGGCCAGGCGAGCCCCCAGGCTGCAGGGGGGAGTGTGCAAGGGGGCGGGGGGCAGCCAGCCAGCCGGAGACCATCTCCGCTCTGCTCCCCGTGGCCCGGCCCGGGGATGAGACGCTCGCACGGCCCAGATCGCTGCATCCCCGAGCCCTTGGAACAGATGCTGCAGCATCCCCTGGCGCCGGCTCTCCCGAGCCTGCATCCCCCACCCAGCCTCACCTTTTGGTCCCCCATCTTCAGCGCTCCGTGCCCAGCCCAGCCCGTGGCGGTGGGTGCAGGGGCATGGAGAGAGCGGCCGCCCGGGGGCTCGAGGGCTGTGTGCCCGGGTGCTGCCCGGCCCGGCCCTTCCCCTCCGGCATCCACAAAGCTGGTGGGAAAGCAGCCGCAAATCCCCCCAGCCTGGGAACTTGCACTGCCCTCCCAGTGCGCAGGTGCACGGGCATCCTGGGAAGTGTAGTCCTGCCCGAGAAGGGGGGTGGGGGATGCGCATAACAGCCCCCGCTCTGGTCCTGCCTAGAGAGGCCCCCAGCTCTGACCCCTGCATGGGGGGGAGGCAGGAGCCCTCGGGGCAGCCCTGCTTCGGGTGTCTGAGCTGATGGTGCTGTAGGGGGGACTAGGGTGACCGTCACCAGACAACAAATGTGAAAAATCGGGACAGGGAGTGGGGCGTACTAGGACCCTGTATAAGAAAAAGACCCCAAATATCAGGACTGTACCTATAAAATCAGGGCATCTGGTCACCCTAAGGGGTGCTAGGATTGCAGCGGGGTGGGGAGGTGCCTGGGGGAGCAGAGAGCAGTCCAGGGAGGTGGGGGCTAGAGTTTGCTGGCAGTGGCGGGGGTAGGGAGCTGGCTAGCACCTGTCCACGTTAGTAGGATGAGCAAAGGACGGCGCCCACGCTTTTGAGGATGTGGTGTCCATGCCTGTGGCTCTGTGTGCCTGGTGGGTGTGATTCTGTGCGGCTGGCACCTTGCTCGAGCCTGAGCATCGCTCCGCAGCGTGGGTGTTACTTTTGCAGCCTGTCCCTCGCCGGCTGGTTACTCTGCAGGGTGGGGCATCAGGCCCGCTATCACAGGGTGTGTGGTGTCTGCCCCCTACCTCACTGAGTGTAGCCAGGCTGGTAGCAGCGAAACTATAGCTGTGTGCAAGGGGCAGGGGATTCAGTGTCTGTACCCATGGGACAGGGGTGACTGAGCACACAACATGGGGGTAATTCTGTGCATGGGTTTATCTGCCCCTGTGCAGGGTGGACATGATCTGGTGCAACAGCCTGGCTCTCGCTGAGCTGGGCCAGTGTGAGTCAATGCAGAGGCGACTGCCTCCGGTGACCCTGTGTAGCAGCTTGTGGGTGCAATTTGCACAGCTAAGACGTCATTTCCAGGTGCTCTAGTTCTGTGAGCTCTCTTTGGTCACTGAACTACATGTTGCTAAATGAGACCACGTTCTGTGGTCTGCCTCAAAGGCTGCGTCTGCGAGTGGGAGCGCCAGGCCTGATGCTCATGGCGGGATAAGGGGGTGTTTCAGTTTCTCGCTTTCTTCTCTGAAGAACGTGCACTCTCTCCAGTCCCATCACTCGGCTCTGGGGAGGGCTGCTCCCAGACTTCGCCTCCATGTTGAGAGTAACCTAGAAAAGTCAGCTGGTGGGGAAACCCAGGGCCCTCCAATGCCTGCCTCTCCCAGAAGGGGGCGCTCTAAGGGGATGTTGTGAGGCCATTAGCTATAAGGGGGGACCAGGATGCTCCTGGTTTCTCCAGTCCCAGCTTACTCCAGCCAGGGGTGCTGTAGGGACTTTGCGGGGTCAGGGGAATAGGAGTGCTGAAATCCCAATGATCGTTGACCTCGCCTCCTCCCCAGACTCGAGGCTGTGGGGTAGGGTGAGGCAAAAGGGAGATTGGCTGCCTGGTTCAGGCACGGGACTAGGAGCCAAGACTCCTGGGTTCTGTTCCAGCTCTGGGGCAGAGGGTGGCCTGGAGATCAACACGCAGCAGAAGTCAAAAAAGCAAACAGAATGTTAGGAAACCATTAGGAAAAGGATAGATATTAAGACAGAAAATATCACAGTGCCACTAAAGGAATCTGTGGTAGGCCCACACCTTGAATACTGCCTGCAGTTCTGGTGCCTCATCTCAAAGATGATAAACTGGGGTGGGGGGAAGTACAGAGATACGAGCATAAAAAATGATTAGGGGTATGGACCAGCTTTCATTGGAGGAGAGATTAAAACAAGTGGGACTGCTCAGCTTGGAAAAGGGGGGACAGGATATGATTGAGATCTATAAAATCATGAAGGGTGTGGAATAAGGCAGTGTTATTTACCCCTTCACGTAACCCAAGAATCATCCAATGAATAGGCAGTAGGTTTACAACAAACAGAAGGAAGTATTCACCCAGCGCACAGTCAACCTGTGGAACTCATTGCCAGGGGATGCTGTGAAGGCCAAAACTGTAACTGGGTTCAAAAATGAATTAGATAAGTTCCTGGAGGATCGGTCCATCAATGGCAATTAGCCGAGATGGTCAGTAATGCTCTGGGTGTCCCTAAACCTCTGTCTGACAGAAGATGGATCACTTGATAAATTGCCCTGTTCTGTTCATAGCATCTGGCATTGGCCATTGTCAGAAGACAGGATACTGGGCTGGATGGACTATTGGTCTGACCCAGTCTGGCTGTTCTTATGGTCAGAGCACTGGGCTGGGAGCCAGAACTCCAGAGCTCTGTTCTCGGCTCTGCTGCTGAGTCACTGGGTGACCTTGAGTTAGTTGCTTCTTTGTGCCTCGGTTTCCCTATCTGTAAAAAGGGGATTATATCCACCTTAACCCATTAAAGTGCCCTGAGCTCCAGGTGTCATTACTGGAGAGCAGGGGCCTGGCTGGAGACGCTCTGACTCTTTGCTTCCCTGCTGAGTAGGTCATGCTGGTGCTGTGGCAGGAAGCTCAGTCTCTGCACAGCGCAGAGAGGTGGGGAGAGAGGTTAGAAGACACGCTGTCTAGATCTCAGCTGGAGGGTCAGTCAGAGACTTAGCAACCAGTGCTGGAGACACCCAGAGAGCCGGCTAAGCAGAGCCAGCCCCCCACAAGCTGCAATGCAGAGGCTGGGAGAGTGTCTCCTCCTGTTGCTCTTAGCAGGTGAGTGCACAGCATGATCAAAGCCCCAGGCATTTAGGGCTAAGCTTTGCATGATTTTGGGGAGCACGCAGGGCCCGCTTTTCAGAGATTTCCAATCCACCCAGCCAGCTGGATCCCAAATCCCCAGGTTCTCTGCAGGGCCAGGCCAGCTCCAAGCCCTGTCTGCCAGGCAAGGTTTGGGGATGCTCCAGCCAGCTCCAGCCTAATTGGCCAAGCTCCAGGGAAGCAGGAGGCAGGAAGCCCTCTGTGCTGGGGAGTGGAGAAATTGGAGAGTCCAGCGGAGGGCAACAAAAATGATTAGGGGGCTGGAGCACATGACTTATGAGGCGAGGCTGAGGGAACTGGGATTGTTTAGTCTGCAGAAGAGAAGAATGAGGGGGGATTTGATAGCTGCTTTCAATTACCTGAAGGGGGGTTCCAAAGAGGATGGCGCTAGGCTGTTCTCAGTGGTGGCAGATGACAGAACAAGGAGCAATGGTCTCAAGTTGCAGTGGGGGAGGTTTAGGTTGGATATTAGGAAACGCTATTTCTCTAGGAGGGTGTTGAAGCACTGGAATGGGTTCCCTAGGGAGGTGGTGGAATCTCCTTCCTTCCTTAGAGGCTTGACAAAGCCCTGGCTGGGATGATTTTATTGGGGATTGGTCCTGCTTTGAGCAGGGGGTTGGACTAGATACCCCCTGAGGTCCCTTCCAACCCTGAGATTCAATGATTCTATGAGTGGCCATGGCAGATACGCACCTTCCCGGAGTCAGGGATTCACCGCAGCTTCGCTTGGTGCCCGCCGGGAAGTGGTATCATCTAGGCGCTGTCTAACCAGGTCTGGGGATTCTCCAGCCTCATAGAACCGGGGCCCTATCACACCGGACACTGGTAACACCCCAATCCCCTCTCAATGCCTCCTGTAGGGCTGCAGAGTGAAGGGAAGGCTGGGAGATAGGCAAGGGAGATAGGTGTGTACTCCCACCCCCACGCTCCACCAGAGAATGCAGGGGGCTGTTGGGGGGGGGGGGGGCTCTGCTGCTGCAGCCTCCCTCCTTTCCCTCCCCAGCAGCAGCCGTTTTGTCTCAGCTTCTCCCTGGGGATAATTTACTGCACCCCTATATCCCACCCCTCCCCCGGCCTGCATAGCAACCTTTGTCCCATCGCCTCCTGTTCTGGCCCCTTTGTTCCAGCCCCTTTGTGGCCCCAGGATTCTCCAGCTGGCGGAGTGAACCCCCCCTCCCCTCCAGAAGAGGGAGGGGGTCTTCCCCCGTCCCTCCCTCTGTTAATTGAAGCTGGGTACTTTGGGGGTATCCTAAAAGACCCTCCCCTCCCATTTGTTCTAGGACTCGTGCAAAACCTATAGGACTAAACTTCCTTCGGGCTGGTGACATTTCGAGGCCGCCCAATACTGCAGAGCTGCCAATCTCCCCTGCCTTCAGCGCAGCCAGCACGTTATTATTAATGATGTCTGTTACGACAGGGCCTAGGGGCCAGCCGAGATCGGGGCCCACTGTGCTGGAGGTGAACAAACACAGGAGATTAGACAGTTCCTGTCCCAGAGAGCTCACGAGCTAGGCAGGATGGACCCAGGGTGGGGGGAGCATTCGCCTTCCTTGGGTTTCCACGTGAAACTGCTGGGGAATTGCACTCGTGGCCTGCTTGGCCCATGGTGGCCCCGAATCCTGTGAATGACAGCGGGCAGGCGAGCTGTGGTGCTGGAGCAGCACTCAGCTGGAATCAATGCCCAAGCGTCGTCAGTCACAGGATCAGGGCCACGCACTGGGCACGCTCCGGCCCTGGTCAGTCATCCAGGGACTATGTATTTGAATAGCCCTAGTGGGGCTGCTGTCATGCAGAGAGTTAATTAGAATCGTTATGATGTGTATCCTCGGAGCCAGAGACTAGGACCCCGTAATGCCTGGTGCAGCACAAACAGTGAATGAAAAGTAGGGTGTGAACACCGTCTTTGCAGGATCGGGGCCTTTCTCAGCCTCCCCAGCAAGGGCAGGAGCACCTAGGAGGGTTAGGGGTTTTGCAAAACCTCTGGTCTCCATTTTGAGGGTTTTGGGTTTAATATGATTTAACCCTCCCCGCTCAACAAATTCATTTCTAACTAACCCTAACTCTGGGCTAAGCAGCCAATCCAGGGCTGGATTCGGCCCTCAGCGATGCCTGCGGCTAGCGTAACACACCCAGCCGAGCCCAAAAGTCGTCCCCGCTCTGCTTCTGGGCGAGAGAAACACAGGAGCTGGTTTGAGCTGCAGAGACAGGATTGAGCTTTCAAACCACGGGTGCCTGGGCAGATGCACCGGCAGGGCCTGTTCTTCAGGGGAAAGGTGTTTTGACAAGGGAGGGGACCTGGGATTTGTGACCCAGGATGGCTGGTCTGGGGGTCAGTCAGGCTCAGAGCTGTTCTGATGGGGTCCCCAAGGCTGTACGTGGGATCTCAGAAGTGGTGCCCTTGAGAGAAGGCGTTTGGTCCAGAGGCCATGTCATCTGGTGGCTAGAGCAGGAGGCGAGGGGTCAGGACTATACCTGGTTCGGGGAGTGAGTGTGGTCTAGTGGTTAGCGGGTGCCGGGAGTCAGAACTCCTGGGTTCGATACCAACTGTGTCTGCTTATGTGAGTCACTGCCTGGCTCTGTACCTGGTTTTCCCAAGCTGTAAATTGAGGGTGGTAAAACCCATCATTGGGAGGCACTTTGAGATCCATGGTGGAAGTGTCTCTATGCGGTTGCTTCCTCCCCTCAGCCTTTCTTCTAGCAGCCAGCGAGGAAGCAGGGACCCTGAAAGTGAGGCAAGATCCTGCCCAGATCCTGGCCCCACTGGGGGGCTTGGTGGAGCTGTCCTGCCAGATCAACACTGCCCAGCGCTGGGAGCAGCTCCGTGTAGAGTGGCAGAGGGACAGCCCCCTGATGGTTTTCTGCCAGGTGGTGCTGAACAAAACCAGTGTCTCCAACTGCTGCAGGGGCGTGGGGGTCTGTGATGACGCCCGCCTCAGCTTCACTTGGCACCCCCCTAAGTTCACCCTGAGGATGAGCAACATCAATGAGGATGACATGGGGTGGTACGTGTGCAAAGCCATTGTGGAGATCCCGGTGTATCTGGATGCCACAGGCAACGGGACGATGCTGAATACCTCAGGTAGGGGGGCAGGGGCGCTGCCAGGGCAGAGAGGGAAGGGAACCTGCAACACACTCCCAGGGATCAGCACCAAACAGGATCAGCCTCTAGGTGAGGGGGATGATCTGGCTCCAGATGGATGGGGCAGCATCTGAGAGCATTGCCTGCTCCCTAGGGGTAGTGGGGGAGGGCAGTTCTCTACAGCCCCACTTACTGGTAGAGCCCCTCCCCTCCCCCGGGCTGCACCCCACAGCATGGTGTTGGGTGGGGGTCTCTCCATCCCCCTCCCTGGTCGGATGTCAGGTGTCTCACTTCCGATCAGGGCTGTGCTTCTGTTCTCATGTGCCACCCACAGCTTCAGCTGCTGAAACCACAGCGTGACCTGCCCGGAGCCCTGCATCCTGCAGCCCCCTCAGCTGTCTCTCTCCTCCCCACAGCAGGCTGCATGCCCACCTTACAGGCCCTGTGCCTTACCTGCTCCCTGTGGGCCCCTCTCCCCTGTGGGCTCTGCATCCTGTCTTCTGCCAGCCTCTTCCCAGGAGCACCCGCTTCTCTGCCTTGTGGCTTTATGCACACTGCAGACTGTGTCTGCCTGTGTGTCTCCTGCAAGCCCCATACGGCCACCCCCCAAAAGCTCCCCCATTGCACCCAATTGGGCCTGTGCTGGGAGCGGCTCCCAGTTCAGGGCTGGCTGGAACCCTGCAGACAGAATTCCCCAGCTGGGCACCCACTGGCCAGTGAGCGAGGAACACAGATGGCCTGTGTGCTAATTGCTGGGCAGTGCCCAGCGAGCTCCTGCAGCTGGCTCGCTGGGTCCCCAGCTGCCCAGCCCTCTCAGCAGTCCCTGGGGGTGGGAGGGGAAGCCAGGCCATAGAGTCTGTGTGGGCAGTGCCCCACGCTCAGCCAGCACCAGAAAGGGGCTTGGCCTCGACCCTGCCCGTGCTGGGCTCTCACAGTGTGTGGCACTGGAAAATGCTGCTGTCGTGCTGCTCATGGATTACGATGAATTTTCTCTCTCGCATCACATGGTTGCCACGGAAATATCTGATGTCGTGGCGCATTCTCTTCCGAAGCCTGACTAATGTAACTCACGTGCCCATCACCGTGATGTCTAGCAGCCCTGGGCATGGTTCAGGAGTCAGGTGGGAGGGTCCTCAAATAATTGAGGCCCAGTTGTGGCCAAGACATAGAAAATCATGGAAAAGAATCATGAGCCTTTACCAAGAGCGGCCATCTGGAGAAGCCGGAGCTGACCTATTTGTTTAAGGGAAATTTGCTGGAGCGTTATAAACAGTCAAGTATTAAGGGATGCCTGCGAAGGTCTCTGCTGACCAGCCCTCATGGTTTAAAATCCAGAAGACTGAAAGTCGTTAACACAACTGCTGCAGACATGGAATCCGGCCGCCGTGGCCTCTGACACTTCACCGGTGTCCTGTGTTTGTGCTGTGCTAATGGTGCGACCGAAAGGTCTGCAGAACCGTGCACTGGGCAGAGAAAGCGAATTCAGATCCAAAGGGCAGGGCGGGGCGGGGGGAGCCTCGTATGGGGGATCTGTGATTGCCAGGGGTCGCGAATTGAAATAGGGCAGACTCCAGGAGCGCAGTAACCCTGGCCGGGGCAGCCCCCTTCCCCCAGGACACAGAGCAAGAGGGGCTGGGGAAGTTGCCCAGTGACAAGTGTTTATTTCTCTCGACAGCAGCAGCAGAAGGAGGAGGTTGGCTGAGGAATCACAGCAGAGGTGAGAGGCGTTAAACCCGCAGGGGGCCCAGGGGACCCTGGAGTCACACCCATCCAGACCTTCCCCGCCTTGCCCCTCCGAGAGACCCTGGTCACACCTACCGAAACCTCTTCTGCCGCCTCCAGATCTCTCCTTGCTGCACCTGGGGCAGCCCCTTCCTGTGGCTAACAAGCCCTTGAAATTGATTCTGGAACATCACTTTGGCATCCAAAGCTGGGAAATCCCTGTCTAGCCCTCACTGCCCATGCCTGGCCCAGCCCCGGACATTCCCCATGGCATCATCACAGGACATGGTGCCCCAGCAAGGAGCCTGGAGCAGGAGTCACTGCCTGGGACTCCGCGGTGAGTCGCAGCATCAGGCCAGGCCAGCTGGGACAGAGCTGCCTGTCTCCAGGTGGAGGGTGCTGGACAAGGTGGGGCACCGGGAGAGGCTGATGGCTCTGTCCTGCTGTTTCAGATCTAGTGTTGTGGCTGGGCCTGGCTGGAGCGTTGGCCATCACCGTGCTGCTCCTGCTGCCGGCCGTGATCTGCTGCTACAAACGCAGGCGCAGAGATCCAGGTAAGAGAGCCCCCGAGGACTCCCACTCCCAATGACTTCTCTTGATAACTGCTGGTTTTCTGCCTCGCTCACATGCGCAGCTTGCCAAGCAATCCCCTCGGCTATGCATTTGCAACCAGTCCAAGGGAAACCCCTCAGGCCACACAGCTTAGCACTGCACAGGTGTTGCCATGTGGTCGATTGCCTTGGCCGGTGGCTTCTGTTGTCTCCCACTATCTCCAGCTATCTCACGCCACAAAAGGATTTACTTGCTCCTTTCTTTTAGGCTGAAAGAAGTATGCTTAGCACACGCAGCGGCTTTCACCAGGTCTGTGACTGTCTGTGCTTGACGGCAGCCATTAACGCTTTCCAGCATAACCTCTGTTTGAAATCCAGGGCAGGCAATCTATGTGAACGTTCTGTTCCGCAAAAAGGAAGAGGGAAAGAAAGACAGCCCCCGAGCCAGTAGTGAGATGAAGCAGACCAGCCTCTACATCCAGGAGTTCCAGAGAAGGGGGCACAGCTGGAAGCCTCCAGTTACAGAACGGAGCCCTGGCCCCACGAAAGCTTCCAAAAAGGCTGCCTCCTTCAAGCAGAAGGCAACGGAAAGGCCATGAAGATCCATGCAGCACTCGGATGCCCCCAATCAGAGCCCTACCCCCTTTGCTTCTATGGTTCTAACCCTGCCCCTTTCCACCTGGACCCTGGGGCTGCCTCTCACTGGGGCTAAGTGCCGCCCATGTGCTCGAGGCTGCTCACAGCACAGCATGGCTAATAGCCATTGATGGACCTATCCTCCATGAACATATCTAGTTCTTTTCTGAACCCTGTTATAGTCTTGGCCTTCACAACATCCTCTGGCAAGGAATTCCACAGGTCGACTGTGTATTGTGTGAAGAAATACTCCCTTTCGTGTGTGTTAAGCCTGCTGCCTAGTCATTTCATTTGGTGGCCCCTAGGTCTGTGTTAGGACAAGGAGCAAATAACGCTTCCTTGTGAACTTTCTCCACCCCAGTCATGATTCAACAACCACCTGGTGGCGGGCACGTGTGCTGCTTCTCATTCAGCCCCGTGGCTTGGCAGGGGAGCCCTCGTGAGACCGGGACTAGCTGGGATCCCCACCGGCCTGGCTGGGATTACAGTGCCTAAGTGGACGGGCAGCCAGACGACTTGTCCATGGCGACCAATGAAGAAAATGTAGCAAACTCTTCTCCGGACTGTTCACGTGTAAACGGCATCGCAGTGTCGGGGTAATTGCACCTTTATTCCCCCTCGGTGCTCCCCGGAGGGCTCCCACTTAAGGTTTCCGGCTCCTAGTAGTCGCCTCTTTTGGGCGTCTCCCCCCCGCCTGACGGGGATTTTCAGTCTGCACAGCTCCCTGCTGTACATGCAATATCTCAGCGAGCCGGTCCGCCCGCAGGCCAGCGCTTGGGCTTTGCTTTTCCGCCGAGGGCTATAAACAGGGGTGCCTGCAGTGGTAAGTTACCAGCCAGCTCTGAACAAGCACCTTCATTCTTAAGGCAACACCATTACAGAGGAAACCTGGAAAGACAAGTTGTTGGGAACATGCTAGGAGCTGCCCGGCCGTAATTCATCAGTCTCATGGGGCCCTGGTAGGCCAAGGTCTTTCTGGAAGGGTTGGGGCCAGACACTCCCATCCGCTGGCTGGCTCAGAAAGACACCCTGAGGCAGTTTAAACCCAGCCTCATTATGCCAAAAGCCCTTTCTTTGTTTGCTGATGTCTGAAAAAAACTAGTTTGAATCAGTCTATTCCCGCCTGGGGTTGGGGGGGGGGGGTGTTAAATAGACTCTGGAGGTGTTTATAATCTAAGTGATTCACCTTAATCATTCTCCACCGCTTTGCCTTCCTGGACACAGGCCCTGGCAATTGCAGCCATAGCTGCTAAATTTGGTCGGACATATTCCAGGAGGTTTTTGTCATGTGACATCATCTTTAATTAAAGCTTGATCTTTAATTCCTGGAAACTCCAGAGCAATCCTGGAGGCCTGGCACCTCTAATTACATGCCCAGGCCCACAAGCGGCACATACACCATTCATCTGTGTAACACAATACGGTCTCCAAAGACCGTGCATGCAGTTGCAGTATCTGTTGCACACTGTATGTAATAAGCATGTAGCAAGGCAACCGTGTCTAGTGGTTAGAGCAGAGGACTTGGCTCGGAATCCTGGCTCTGCCACTAACTCACTGTGAAATCAGAGACATCACTTTCCCTGTTTGTGCCTCAGTTTCCCTCTCTGTGATGTGGGTATAATTCCTACCCCCTTTTCTAAAGCACTTTGAGATCCTTGGATGAAAGATGCTTTTGTAAATGCAATGGTTTTTTATTACTATTATAATTATTGTCTATATTATTTATATATATTTTTCTTCTCAGTAGATTCTGTAAAATGGACTCAGTAGATTCTGTCTGAATGCAACACTGTCCTTTGGCATCTGTCATGTCTTGACCTCCCTGCACACTTGTTCAGATGCAGGCTGGCTTTGATGGCTTTTTCAAGTGTGCGTCTGACGTTTGTATTGTTAAAATAAAAGCAGGTGTGTTGATCAAACAAGCAAAGCTGTGTATGGTTTTAGAAGGTGGGGATTGGCTTTAAGGCTGTTTTCTGCCTCTTCTGATGCATAAAGAGGACCTGAAAGTTGAGCGGGGTGGCTAATGGATTTTTCAGTTCACTGAAAAAATTTTTGGGGAAAAAAATCAGATCAAACGATACATTTTTCATAATTTTTCAGCAAATCAAAAAGTTGAAGAAAATTTCACGTGGTAGTGAAATGTTGCAGTAAATAAATGATTTGTCTGAAAAATTTTGCCCCACTCTATCTGACAGGTTTATTTAAAGAGCAATTTTTTCCCTGTTTCTTATAGACTCATAGACTTTAAGGTCAGAAGGGACCATTATGATAATCTAGTCTGACCTCCTGCACAATGCAGGCCACAGTTTCTTGCTTGTTGAATTTTGTCTTTCCTTGTTTCCTGGAAGTCTCTCTGGAGAAAAAGGAGGTGGAAAGAATCATAGATACCAGGGAAGTGACATTTGACTAAATGAGGGAAGAAGTGATTTTTTTCCCAGCCTGATCAAAAGTCTTTGGGTTTTGTTTGATTTTTGTTAACGTATTTTACTCAAATGCCTAACGAACAGCTGGGTGGAAAGCTCTCTGTGTTCGAGTCCGTGTCCCATCTGTTCAATTACAGGCAGAGAAAGCCTTGAATACGCATCTCCAGCTCTTCCCAGGAGTTCTCCAAGACAAGGGAAGACCAGACAACATTTGTAAGACACAAACAAGCTCAAGCCCACAAAACCACATTAAAATAAAACACGTGGTTCTATAATGGGCCGTGCCCCATTTGCCCTCCTGATGCAGGAGTCGTGGGAGGAGATTTAAAGGCCGTGTTATATAGGAGGTCTGATTCGATGATCATCACGGTTCCTTCTGGTCTTAAAATCTATGAGCGCAGCTAAGCTTGCAGACAGGGGGGTTGGGGGGACTAGAGTCTCTCTCTACAGTGGCTGGCTGCAACTCTGAGATTTATTCTGCGCGGGATTCTTACCTAGAACAGAGTATCAGAGGGGTAGCCATGTTAGTCTGGATCTGTAAAAGCAGCAAAGAATCCTGTGGCACCTTATAGACTAACAGACGTTTTGGAGCATGAGCTTTCGTGGGTGAATACCCGCTTCGTCAGATGCATGTCTAGAACACTAGAACAGAGTGTTGGGCCTTCAGTCCAGCAACGGCTGATTCTTAGCCTGCATGGTTTTCATCTGGCCAGTGGGGCCTAAACCCACACCAGGGGCAGGATTCCAGGGCGCGTGGCTGCAATTAAGGCGTAACAGTGTGCATGGCACGAGCACCTCAGCCCTTGAGCTCTGAACTGTTGCAGTCCATTTCTTTCACGCTACCCCTGCGGTGTCAACGTGCCAGAGATCCCTGACGGCCCTGGGGCTCTGCAGGGCCTCCTGGGGGGGCAGGCTGCATCCGGGCTGTGGGAGTCTACGTGCCCAGTGCAGATGAGGCTGGGGCAGACCACGTATTCCAGCTCACGACTGCTCATCGCCAGGGCCTGCTGATCCCTGCTCCCCCGTCTTGCCATCTCCAGGCTCCAGCCCACGCCATCCTCGGCCCAGGCGGCCGGGTAGCCAGCAGCATTCCCCAGGGCCTTAGCCCAGGCGGCTGGGTGGCCAGCGGCATTCCCCAGGGCCTTAGCCCAGGCGGCTGGGTGGCCAGCAGCATTCCCCAGGGCCTTAGCCCAGGCAGCAGGAGGGCCAGCAGCATTCCCCAGGGCCTTAGCCCAGGCGGCTGGGTGGCCAGCGGCATTCCCCAGGGCCTCAGCCCAGGTGGCCAGGTGGCTAGCAGCGTCTCTAGGGCCTTGGCCCAGGCGGCTGGGTGGCTAGCAGCGTCCCCAGGGCCTCGGCCCAGGTTGCCGGGTGGCTAGCAGCATCCCCAGGGCCTCGGCCCCGGTGGCCGGGTGGCTATCAGTGACCCCAGGACCTCAGCCCACCCAGGCAGCCGGGTGGCTATCAGTGACCCCAGGCCTCAGCCCAGGTGGCTGGTTGGCTAGCAGCGTCCCCAGGGCCTCGGCCCAGGTGCCGGGTGGCTAGCAGCGTCCCCAGCACAGGCAGCCGGGTGGCTAGCAGCATCTCCAGGCCTCAGCCCAGGTGGCTGGTTGGCTAGCAGCATCCCCAGGGCCTCGGCCCAGGTGCCGGGTGGCTAGTAGCATCCCCAGGGCCTTGGCCCAGGCAGCCGGGTGGCTAGCGGTGTCCCAAGGGCCTCGGCCCGGGTGTCCAGCAGTATCCCCTAGGGTGTAACTGGGTCACAGAGGGGGACAATACTGGGTCTGATTCTCTCCCTTTGCTCTACATAGCCCGTCCCTTGGGGATCCCCGTCCCGCCTGGCACTGGCACAGGCGCCAATAGCTAAGACAAGCAGTCCAGGGACAGGCCCTGGCTGGAGTTTGGTGCCTGTTGCCCCTAGGGCCAGCGCTTCCATTTAGGCGACCTAGGCAGTTGGCTAGGGCACCAGGATTTGGAGGGGGGAGGTGGCATTTTGCTGCACTTGGCGGCAATTCGGCAGCAGGGGGTCCTTCCGTGCTCCGGGTCTTAGGCAGCAATTCTGCGGCGGGTCCTTCACTCACTCCAGGACCCGCCGCTGACGTGCCCTGAAGACCGGGAACATGGAAGGACCCCCCCCCCCCGCCGCAGAATTGCCGCCGACTGGGAGCACGGAAGGACCTCCGCCTAGGGCGCCAAAAACCCTGGCGCTGCTTCTGGTTGCCCCTGCCCTGGTCTCTGGCTGCAGACCCTGGCAGCTGCACCACATGGGTGTTGGTGGTGCAGTGCCTGGCTTTGCCCGGGGAGGGCACTCTGAGCCCACAGACCAGTGCCAGCACCGCATCCTAGCCTGGGGGGCAGCTGTGGTGTGAGATTCCCTGCAGGGCTGTGCTCAGTTCCTGGCTCTCTCTCTTCCTCCGTCGCTTCTCCTCCCTCCTCTCTGCTCTTCCTTTCTTCCTCTTCCCCAGGGGACGAGGGCCTGATCCCCAGGACACTGTCAGCCCAACCATGTCAGTCCCAGCCACCCCTGCACCCCTCGGTGCGGTGCCTCGCAAGCCCCCCCGCTCCATGTGCTGCTGGTAGAAGAGGGAGCTGGGGGGCAGGATCCTGGGGCTGGGGACTGCAGGGCTCCAGTTCCCTTCCGCAGCCCAGAGCAGGTGGACTCAGTGTCGAGGGGATCAGGGATGAACTAGGCTGTTCTGGGGGGATTGTCCCCCCCGTGTCTGGGTCGGCAGCTGCACAATGGGGCGGTGGGGGGCTACAGAGGGTCAAAGACTTGGAGCGCCTTGAGACCTGCTGATGGCAAGTGCTGCGTAAGACACGGGAAATCTTAGCCAGGGAGCGCGCTGCGATGATCCACGTCTGGA
Organism: Gopherus evgoodei; assembly: GCF_007399415.2. Lineage (NCBI taxonomy): Eukaryota > Metazoa > Chordata > Testudines > Testudinidae > Gopherus > Gopherus evgoodei. Next base: position 8,458,752 of record NC_044343.1, read on the forward strand.
GAGACAGCGAGACGCCAGTCTTGGAGCGTGTGTATGTGTGTGTCTCTTTGGATGTGCCCAGGGGAGTGGAGGAGCGGAAGCATCCTAGAATCACTTATCTGGGGAGTGGGCGCTGTTAGCGACTGTGATTCAGGACTGCTGGGTTCTAGTCCCATCTCTAGACAGTGTGACTGGGGACAAGCCAATACCCCTCTCTGTGCCTCAGTTTCCTCATTTTACTGCAGGGCCTACCTTGAGCTGCCAGGAGGCTGGCGAGCCCTTGGTGAAAGGGGCTCCAGAGAGCAGCGTGTCACTGATCCCTGAGCTCCACCACCAGCCCCCGGCCATGCTAAGCCTGCCTCTGACTCCCCCCTGCCTCCGGTGCTGGCCTTGCTGAGCGCAGGGAGGGGCTGAGCTGCTGGCCACGGCGGTCGGCTGCTGCCGTCTGTGCCCCTGGCCTTGCCCATTAGACCCTGAGCAGCGTCATCGCCAGTGTGTCCAACCAGGCCCAGCAGCAGCCATGGAGCACTGGGGCACGGGCTGCAGCACGCGGCAGGGCTGGGACCGGCCTCCCTGTGGTTTGACTAAGTTACTCATTGACCCCCGCAAGACACAGCCCCCCCCCAGCCCCTACAGTGCACGTGTGATCGCACATGCACCCCCCTAGGCCATACGCACACCCCTGTATGTCACCCCCTATATAGTGCACACATGACCCCCCCCATATGTTTCTTCTCCCCCCCCCCATTAGCAAAGGAACTTGTGCTGGGTTCGCTATTTTACATCTCCCACCTGCCCCCCTACCTGGCTTCTGCTCCTCCGTTCACCAGTACAGAAGCGCGCGCGCGCGCGCGCGTGTGTGTGTGTGTGTGTGTGTGTGCGTGTGTGCGTGTGTGTGTGTGTGAGATGACTGACAGAGGTGCTGGGCTAGCTCATGCTCTCAGTGACTCACCCCTGATCTGGCAGGAACGGGGCCCTGATGATGCTGAATTTTCAAGGCAAGTCTGTAACACTAACTCGCGGCCCAAGGCCCGCCGGCGTGTGTGTGTGGGGGGGCTCCCTGGAGCACCCAGGGTGTTGGTCCCTGCCACGGGCTGCATTCCCAGCCCTGGGCCAGGCAGCAGGAGCCCACAGGCCTGATTTATCTTGATTAGCAGAGCGCTTTGTGGCTCATTTTTCAAACCACGCTGATCAATGGGGGCTGGGCGCTGGGCCTGCTAATGGCGCAAGGGGGGGAGCGGGGACACAGAGCAGCTGCCGCTGTGGCTGGTGAGCAGGTTTTGGGGTGTGGGGAGGGGGTGTTGTTGGGTGGAGCCATGTGGGGGCCCAGAGGGTGTGGCTGCTGCAGGGTGGTGGGGAGGCTGCCCAGCACACACACACACACACACACACACACACACACACACACACACACACACACACACACAATTAGAGTCACTACTGAAGGGGGATGTAGGCACCTGGGTGTGCTTACAGGCGTGCCTGTTGCACATGTATATGGGTGTGAGTCTAGGTGTGCATGAGTGTGATTGGCCATTCCAGTGACTCTGGGTGTGACCAAGTACGGGGTACGCACAAGGGTGTGCTCCTAGGTGGGATTAAGTGGATTGCAGCCCTATGGGTGTGATTCTGGGTGTGAACAAGTTCAGTGTGTCCACAGGGGTGTGATTCTAGTTGGGGCTGCCTGGTGCATGTACAGGCAGGTGTGATTTTGGCTGCGAATGACCGTCGGTGCATACATGGGCGTGAGTCCAGGTGTGAACGGATGTTACGTGTGCATGCGGGATGTGATTCTAGGCACGAATGAATCTTGGGTGCACACACAGCTGTAATTTAGCTGCGACTGGGTGCAGCGTATGCACTTGTGGGTGCGAGCCTGGGAGAAGGGGGGTGCCTTTGTCTGGCTGTCGGGTGTGGTCGTAGGCTGCATGGGTCTGCTGAGGGGGGGGCCGGGCGAGGCCCTGATTGCAGATGCTGCATGCCAGGTGAGCACAGGGCATGCGGCCGCAGCCTCGCTCAGACAGACAGGCCTGTGCCATGTGATCTGACCCACATGAGCCACCCAGATAAATTCTCCCCTGCCCCCTTCTGCTCTGGGTGCTGCCCCGGTGCGGGCGGAGCAGTATCCAGGCCTGGGCAGGTGCCGTGCCGGGGTGCAGGCAGGGGCGAGCAGCGGCAAGAATTCCACGCCGGTTTTCTGCATTGTGCCAAGCTCCCCCTACCCCGGCTCCCCGTGCCTGCCAGCAGTTCTGAGACACTAATTGGATTCCTAATGGCAGTAATTAATTGGGAAACTTCATTACAGGCTTGTGTGACACGTAGCTGGGAGGAAGCGGCGGCTGAGTAAGTGGCCCAGACGAAGCCAGGCGAGACAATGCAGCTGACGGGTCTGTGCCGCTATAGGACCCCACGCCGCTCTCCCAGGCTGCTGAGCCGGTCACCGCTAATAACCGGCCTTTGTCACACGCCGGGCGTGCCCCCCCCAGTGCCAGGCCTGTCGCCGGGTTGTCTTGTCCAGCTGGCGTATTTCTCAGGGCGGCGTCCAGGTGAGGGTTCCAGCCGCGCGGACCGGCCGTTGTGAAGAGCCACACGTGGCGCTCGGGGCGATCGGCTGGGCCTGGCGCTCCTCTGCCAAAAGCATGGAGCAGGAGTCAGCGGGGGGGAGTTCGGCACCTCTGGAGGCCAGAGCCCCAGGTGGCCGCGGGCCGGGCAGCCGCACACAAGCACGCCAAATCAATGGCCGCTTTAGACCAGAGTGATTTGGCCGAAGCCACAGAGCTGCAAATGGAACCCAGAAGTCCTGACTTCCACCTCTCTCACTCGGGGTTTGCAATCTTGCGGGGCTTGGGGCTCATTTTTAAACCCAGAGACCCCCCCCCAAGACACCACCAGACCCGATGCCTCCTCGACAGGGGTCCAGAGGAAGCTGCTCAGAGCTAAGGTTCCAGATGCTTGGGCCAGATGTGAGCAATTGGGGAATCCACCTTGGCACTTGGATGACCAAGACACCCCCCAAAACACAGCCCCCACATGGCCTATGGGGGCAGAGGGTAAGGGGTCAGGGGATTTGGGAGCTTGGAGGTGAAGTGGGGAGATCAGGGGCTTGGGGGTGTAGTGAGGAAGGATTTGGGAGTTTGGGGGGACTGGGGAAAGAATTGGGGGGGCAGATGGGTGTGCATATGCAGTGCAGGGGCTAGGGGTAGGATATAGGGGCAGAGGGGTCGATGAGAGGGGCAGCAAGCTGATAGCTCCCCAGAAACACACAGCTGATAGGTGAGAATGTGAAGGGGTGGGGGGATTTGGGGTCCTGGGGATGCAATGGAAGAAAATTGAGGCTCTAGGATGAGGGGGTGTTGCCCAGCTCTGGATGAGGGGTACATCGGGGGCAGGACAGGAGGGTACGTTACCTACAGACAGTGATACCAACAGCACCCTCCTCGCTTCAGTCCTGGCCAGACCACTCTCAGATGGAGGGCAGCTGGGCCAAACCTGAGCAGGGCTGCACCCCAGCTCACCCCCCCCCCCCGAGCAGTGACCCTCTGACGCATTCTGGTGACCCAGTTATGGGTCACAAGCCCCAGGTTACTCTAGCCCACATGTCCTCTCACCTAGACCCCTGGAGTCTAAGCTGTTAGGTCTCTGCTCAGGCCACTAATCCCCACTCCCACCCATGGCAGGGAATGGAACCCAGGAGTCCTCTTGCCTGGCGCTGGACGTGGGCAGGGCAGGGCAGAGGGAGGAGGGCCCACTACCCACCTTGCCCAGGGCCCAACGTGTTGCTCACAGGAAGGCTCCCACAGACCTCGAGAGGCCCTGGACCATAAACCAGTGTGGAGGGCAGAGCTGCCTCCTCGCTCCCGCTGGGCCATTCGCAGGCTGCCCGCTGCTCCTGAGCGCAGATCCTGGAGGACGGCAGGGCTCACTCCACAAGGCCCCGTCATGCCTGGGGGGGGGGCAAGAACTCCACTCATGTGGATGGAGTCAACTAGCCCCCCAGCAGGGTTAAGCATCTTAGCCAGGCAGGCCCCCAGCTCAGCAACCAGCACTGGGGAGATGGGCCGACGGTGTGCACAGAGCCTGGCAGCTGGGCCGGGGGGACAGAACAGGACCCAGCTATCCAACAGCTGCCCCAGATACAATGGTCCCCGAATCCCCTCCACTCCCCACGACCCCCTGCCCCAGAAGCCTTGCAGGAGCAGAATCAACACCAGTCCCAAGTGGGGGGAAGAGGCCTCTGGCCACCCCTCCTCACATCGAACCCCTCCAAGAGTCAGTCTCCAGCCGCCCGTCGGCCCCTGCCCCAGCGCCTCGGAAAGGCCATCAATAGCAGGAGCTGGGTAGTTTTTCATTCTGCTGCCCTGGCTCCTTCTCTGACAACTTTGATTAGACCAGCTGTTCGTTAGCGGCTTTGATCCCCGGGGGGAGAATCCCTTTATGCAATGGAAAAAGCTCCTGTAATTTCTCCTCTGTGAAGGGGCTGTGTCTCTTTGTTACCGATCAGGGCCCAGTCGGCTTCCCCAGGCACAGGCTCCCATGGCAGCTGGTGCTTGGGATGGCACCGGGGACAGGGTGTGTGTGTTGAGGGAGGGTGGAGAAGGGAGACTCTTCCCCATCCCCCCCCCCCCCCCGCAGGTTACATATGAGATTGCCACCCCCACGTGCATCCAGCTAATGAACTGTTGTGAAGTGGGGCCGATAGGGATCTGCCCCAGGCTGCTGCATTCCAGGCCTCGCTCCCCAGCCCCCCCATATCCCTGTGCCAGCTATCAGCCTCCAGCTAATTATCCTCGGCCCAGCTTGGCAGAGCCTGGTGGCTGCTCTTCCAGCTCCTTTCTGCCCATGCAAGCTTTGGGCAAATATTTATTTCACCCCTAGTGGCAGCACAGACCACAGCAAGGATAAGGGCCGTACTACTACTGTTAGGAGCAAAGGGAGCTTCTCCCTGTGCTTGGGGGGAGGCCTGGGTTTCCAGCTGGGAAGGTGGCAAGTTCTAGTCCCAGCGCCATGGCCTGGTGTGAGCATGAGCTCCAGATGTGAGCGCCTCCCCCGCGCTGCCGCTTGGCGTTCACAGCTCATTAGGTCAAGTCAGACACTGCTGACCCCAAATCCCACTGGGAGGTGAGGTTCTGTCCCCACTCTCGAGGGTGGGGGGAAGGGCTATTTAGAGCAGCTGGAGGGAAATCAGGATCCTGGGTTCTGTTCCCTGCTCAGCCACGTGACCTTGGGCAAATCAGTTGACCTCTGTGTGCCTCACTTTCCCCTCCTCTAAAACAACGTGGGGTCACACCAAAGCAACTCGTGTACAAAGCCAGAGTCCTCCTAGCTCTGGACACTTTGCGATCCTGGGAGGGAGACATAAGGAGAGGGGATGATGGAGCGAGGGGATGGAAGAGAGGAAGGCTGGGGAAGCAGGGGCCAGAGCTTTCAGAGCTGTGTCCCCCTAGCCAGGGACGGCTAATTGTTACAGATAGCCGAGGCCCCAAGCGCCATCAATAATTCAGCCCCGGGAAGTGCCAGAGCATGTCAGCTTAATAATGAATCAGCCGGCAGGGCTCCCGTAGCCCCACAAGTAGGGCACTTACTAAAATTACCCAGCGCTCACGCCTGCTGACTGCCTTTCAGCTCCCGCAGCGGGGTCCACGGGCTGGGCGTGGGGCTTGGTGGAGGTAATAAAGGGGAACAGGGCCTGACAGGGCGGGGGTGTCGGGCTGCATTGCAGTCACGGGGGGGGAGCTGAAAACAGGGAGGCTGATCAGATTCCATTTGATTGCCCCCAAACTGGCCTTAACTGACCGCTCTGACCTGTCACTCCAGGGGATGGGCCCTCTGCTGAAAGCAGGGGCCCACGGCCCCCCCATCTGCAAGGGCAGCAACTTGCCTGGGGAGCTGCAGGCGGTGCCAGCTCAAACAAAACTGGGGTGAGATCACTGCAGAGTCTCCTCTCTGTGGGGTCTGGTGCGCTGGACCCCGAGATATAGAGCCAGACCCGTGGCCTGGGTCCTGGACTCCTGATGCCGCTGGGTGGATCCCAGATCGCAGTGCCACAGGCCTGGCACCCACCCACAGCCCTGATCCCAGAGTCACAGACCCACGGCGCAGTCTGGATCCCAGAGTCCCCCTTGGACCCAGCCTCCCGTGTGCCCAGGCTGCCAGCTCTGGAGCGCCAGGACTCCACTGCCCCATTGCTGGCTGCAGGGACACCCAGCTCGCGTCAGGAGAGATGTTCTGGAGAGGGGCAGCTGAGGAAGCGGAGGGGTTGGCACGATCAGTTCCAAGCCCTTGCCGAAGCCTGGCTGAGATCAAACCACAGCTCCCAGGCATTCTGCAGGGGCTGCTGCCCGCCCCTGCCACACACACCTGGGACAGCATCTGCTGAGACACCCCGGACACACCCCGCAGGGCATCCTGCTCTGCGCTCTGCAGACAGGACGGCAGGGGAGGCAGCTGGAGTGTGTGTATCAACCCCCACCCCCTTTGCCTTCTTCCTCTTCTATCTCCTGACCCAGAATGCACCAGGATCCTGCACCTCCCCCCCAGTGTGTTTTGGCCCCTCCACCACCTTCCTGGCCTGCTTTAGTTCTGGAAACGCTCAGGGCAGGAACCGCTGAGTTGGCAATCCGTGGGGATGGGAAACACTCTGCACTGCAGGGACTCGAGCTCTGCACCCCCTCCACCCCCAGCCCTGGTGCAATGGGCTCCTGCACTGACCCCCCCAGACGCTCTGTGTGCGTGCTTGTCTCTGGCGCACTGACAGCAGCTCTGGACGCTGTTCTGGGCCCACCCCGCTGGAAGCATTCAAAAGAAACCCTTGTTTTCTCGGGGGGTGGGGGGGGAGGCAGGGGTTCAAAAGATATTTTCCTCCCAGAAATGTTCCTTTTTTTGGTGAAAAGGAAACAAATAGTCCTTAGGTGTTGTCATCTCGGCTGCCTGGGTAGCAGTGGTGGATACGTCTCCAGCTACCAGCACTAGAGTATCTGAGGCCCAGCTCTTCCAAGTATTTAGAGTCCTAACACCATTGATTTCAATCCCTTTGGGCTCTGGGCCTGAGCATCTCAAAACCTCAGCCCCCATCAGGCAGGGACGATTCCCGTTTTACGGCCGGGGGAGTATGGCCCAAATAGGCTAAGGGATTTGCTTAAGGAAGCCTGCCGCAGAACAAGAGTCGAGAGCCCACGTCCTAGCCCAGAGCCCACCTGCGGGACCGTGCTGGTTTGGGCGAGACAGGGAGGGACATGAACCAAAACCGTGCAAATATGATGTTTTGTGGCCAGCTAGAAAGAAACGTTTTTTTGTTTTGTTGGCCAGGCCGTTTTTATAGCGACGACAGTTTTCAAACAGTGTCGATTTCTGGTTCAAAATGTCGGGGTTGGGCCCAAAGCCATGTTTCTTCATGAAATAAACATCAACCCACTCCAGCCTCGAGTGCTTTCTACCCTTAGATCTGATTTGTCCCATGCTACCAACAGGGAAACTGAGGCAGGCTGCTGTGGCCCACAGGGTGATTCAGCGGGGGCAAGATGGGAATAGAGCCCAGGTGTCCTGCCTCCCAGGGCTACGTCTCATCCTTCAGCACCGCCACCCTCCCACCCATAATGCTCTGATGTCCCCCACTCCTCTCTCGCCCCCCCAGCCCAGGCTTCTTAAATTAGACGCTCTTTGATCCAGGACAACGTTACTAGGACTAGCCAAAGCTCTCAGCAGGGCAGCTCAGGGTGCTGGCCGGGGGCCTGCCTATCCCTGCCCCGCTGTCAGCTTGGGAGGAGGGTTTTAAGCGCCTGGCACAGGTTGATCGAGGTGTCTCTGTTGGTGGCATGGCCCCGTGTGCCAAGCTGGGCTGGAGGCTGGCTGGGCAGTGTGGGCGCTGGGGCCTGGCTCGGTTTGGGGGACATGAGAGTCGCCCAGGAGCAGCTTCGGTGCCGGAACGCGCCAGCTGATTCCGCGCTCCCCAGTGGTGCCCTTCGGGTGGGGGGGCGTCGGCATGGACAGAAACCAGACGCTTTCGGGTCCCAGCCGCCCGGCTGCCATTGTTCTGCGCCAGGCATCTTTCACCTTGAAGTGACAGGAGCTGCGACTGGCGGCCTGCCCCCGTTTCTATGGAGACAGGTGTCCTCCAGGAACCGGGGCTGGGATGGAGCCGGGCGGAGGGGCTGGAACTGACGAGGACGAGAAATGAGAAACAGGCAGAGGCAGATGGACGGGGAGACAGACACAGACAGATGCTAAGAAAAGGGGAGGCAAGAGCTTGTCCCCCCTTTGCTGGTGGGAAGGGCACTGGTCGCACCCCCCTTTGGATGCCCAAAGGGTCTATGAATTAATCAGAAATCCCACCCTCTCCCGTGCAGCGCTGGATTCAAAGCAGAATGTGACCTCCCAGGGCCAGCGGCTGCAGGGCAGGGGCCAGTCCCCTGGGGTATGAGCTGGCGGGCGGGCGGGGTTCACCCCAGGCCTGGGCAGGGGGATTTACATGCATCCCATGTTAGCCAGTGTTGTATGAAAAATCGGGACAGACCCAGTGGCACTGCCGTGCCCACGCTGATGCGTCCGTAGCCGTGTGTGCACGTGTCCTGCAGTCAGCCTGTCACCCGCTCATACAGCGCCAGGCACTGGCCCGACTGTGGGTGGGTGCCTGTGTCCAGGTGGGGGAGAAAGGGGCTGCCCAGACCCGGCGATTGGTGAGGGTCTGCAAGGCGCAGTCACCCCGACTGGCGCGGTGGGAAGGGCCGGGGAGGACCCACTGGCTGAGCAGAGCCCGCGGCGTCTGTCTGTGTCCCAGAGGCTTCCCCTAGCCCTGCTCCATCAGGCATGGCTGCCGCAGAGCCCTCAGTGCCGAGGTCTCTCCACCAGCTAAGACCCCACATCTCCCTGAGCCGTGTATCACCTCGGCCCTGACACCGCCTGCTCTGAGGGGGCTGGGCCAGGCCATTGTGTCAGCACTGGGCCCATTTCTCCCCACCTGCCCCCACATCAGATCATGGCCCCTTCGCCCTGCTAATGAGGTGCCAGACCCGGCCTGTTGCCCAGGCTCAGCGAGGGGAGCGGGCCGGGGGGCTGGGAGTGGGGTAAGCTGAAACAGGCATCAGCCATCTTCCCCACTAGACCCCCAGCCCCACTCCAGCCGAGGTTGGCCGTCCCCCATGGAGGGCTGCTTGGAGAGCTGGGGGGACCAGCTCAGATCAGAAGAGCCACTGCCACCATGGGCATTAACTGGTGCTTCGGGGAAGAGGCCCAGGGCTGAATGGGCCAAGGGCAGCAAGGAGACAGGTGCTGAAGGAACTGAGGAGGGGGAGAGCTGCCTCCGTCGTGTCCTGGGTGGGGATGGCCATGTCCCAAGAGGTGGCCTTGTGGCTGCAGGTGCTAATTTACCTCGCCCAAGGCCAGGAAACTCTCCCAGTTACCGAACCCAGACCGGAGGGAGGAGACGCAGCAGCCCAGCCGGAGAGCCACCTTTGGGGGAAATGAGGCTGGGAGGCCCCCTCGGGCTGAACCCTGCTCTCTAGGAAGAGTCGTGTCCACTGGATCGAGGGGGCAGGGTGACCCAACAAGGGGATCTGGGGAGAGGAGACTCCCCCCCTCCCAACTGAGCCCAGCTCCCCAGGGCACTGAAGGGAGTTAGGTGCAAATGGGGCTTTTGGCAAATGTCACCTGCTCTCTGGGCTCGGATCTCGGAAGCAGCCCCTCGCCTACAGGTGGACAGGAGACCCTCGAGCCCTGGGACCAGATCTGCTCTCGCCCATCGTCCCCTGGTGAGTAATGCAGAGCCCTTGGCCCCAGGGGGACGCCCGCCCAGCTGGGCAGAGACAGACAGACGGGCTAGGGCCGAGTCTGGACTACGGCGTTTAATGGAAACCTATTTGCCAAGGCAGCACGAGCACACACGGCACGACGGCTCCGCGCACACACGCCAGGGGGAAGGGGGTCCACCTGGCTCAGGGGGCCAGGGAGGTAGTGGTGGGGGGGAGCTGGCTCAGGCGAGATGACACCAGGGGTAGACACCGAAGGGCAGTTACATGAACCTACCCTCTCTACATGTTATTGTGCTCAGAGCATGTCCCTCCCAGGGCAGGACTGTCCAGGACGGGACATGTTACAAACCTCCCTCCCACAGTGGCAGCATCCCGGAGTAGGGGAGACCAAGGTGGGGGCGGAGGGGAAAGGCAATCTCCCGGACAAACAGCTCCGAAGCAGAAGCTCCCAGATGTGGCTAGAAGGGATGACTCCAGGCTAACCCCTTCGCTGTGTGGGACCTTCCAGGACAAAGGCCACCCCCCCAGAGCAAGACGCAGGGGTTGGAGGGCATTGGACGCAGCATTGCAGCCAGAGCGACTTGCCATTGCTGCTTCGAAGCAGGAGTCCCCTGTGCTGAAACGGCCGGGCATTCACCCCTAGGGGCTGGACTGGGGCCGGCCCAGCCCTTCCTCGTGGTCAGCAAGCACCCAGTGCCCCCCCCCCGCGTCAGAGGGTCTGCACGGCGACGGGGTATAGCAGCGAGAGTTGCTCGGCGCCTTTGACGGGCAGCTCCTGAGCCGTGTAGTAGTGGATGACCTCGGGGATGCTCTCGAAGGGGGCGCTGTTCTGGCCCAGCACATACTTGCTCTCCCTGGTCCTGGTGAACTTCATGTGCATGAAACCCTGACTGCTCCTGGAGATGGAAGCACAGGGCAAAGCGCATTAGCAGCGGGCATCCCCTCACATAGGAGCCAGAGGAGGAACCCCATTGGCCCTGAGCTCTTGTCTTTGCTGCGGCCAGCCACTAGAGGGAGATATGGACATGCTAAGCAGAGCTGCTCAGCTGTGTGTCATAGGGCCTATACTGTTAGCTGTTGCTGGGGATTCTCCCTTATCTGAAGCAGCAACAAGTAGTGGTTTTTGCAGCAGGAGGCTCTGAGTTCTAGTAGCCACGGTACTCAGCACGGCGACAGCCGTGCAGTCACTGGTGGCCATGTGCTCTGCCACGCTAGCCTCCTCCTCATTGCTCAGTGGTGGAATCTGAGGCCCCAGAGAAGGGGAAACCACTTGCTCCCCATCCCAGCAAACCAGCCCCAGCAAAGAACCCGGGAATGACGACCGGCCACTCTGTCTGGGCATCGGAGCAGGGCACTGCAATGTCACCAGGCCAGCAGATCCCAGCGCAGGAATGTTGCTGGCTGTGGAATCCCTGAGCACCCCGGCAGGTTGCGTGATCCAAGCCAGCCAGGAGAGCGGCTGCTCTGCTATCTGGAGCCAGGCTGGGGACAGAGACAGAGCCCACCCCATCCCCATCCCTGTGCAGGGATAAATATTTCAAAGCGCGCGGTGGGGGGAGCGGGGCCCTGGGCTCCTGCCGGGGATCAGAGCATGCTGCTGCGATTAACCTGATGAAATATTCATGCCGGCCGCTCCCCAGGCCGCACGGCTCACTCTGTGCACAGACAGCCAACAATGCGCCTGCCAGCCTGGCCCTTTGATGTGCATGTCGGCCGCTAATAAGAAGCAGATGTTCCGGGCAGAGAGTTCACGGGGAGCTACTTGTCGGGGGGATTGCGCCCATGTGCCGGGGAAGGACCTGGGGAGAGGAGACCGGGCCTCTTGCCCCTCTCCCATCCAAGGCTCTCCAAGCCCTTTACCAGCAGGAATGACTTAAAAACTTACCTGCCTCAGGAGGGAAGCTTAAGGATCTAAGCTTACAAGATGCTGATCCCCAGTCCCTTGCTCTGACCACTGGACCCCGCTGCCCTCCTGGAGCTGAGAACAGGAGCCTTTTCCCAGGACAAGTGGGGACTCTGGAGTCCAGCCCTCCCCTATGCTAACCCAGCAGACCACCCAGAGCTGGGAACAAGAGTCTGGACTCTGGTCCTCCTGCACAAACCCACTCGCCCATCCTTAAGCAGTCCTGGGGTAAGAGGGAAGCTCCTCTCCTGGAGCAGTAACTGGTTTAAAGGCAGGAAACAAAGGGTCAGTTTTCAGAATGGAAAGCGATAAATTGTGGTGTCCCCCAAGGGTGTGTACTGGGCCCAGCACTGTTCAACTTATCCATTAGTGACCTGGAAAAAGGGATGAACAGTGACGTGGCAAAATTTGCAGATGATACAGAATTACTCAAGGTAGTTAAGGCCAAAGCAGACTGCAAAGAGCTACAAAGGGATCTCACAAAACTGGGTGACTGAGCATCATAATCCTGCAGTATAAACTAATGGTACAGCCACTCGAATACTGCGTGCAGACATGGTCGCTCCATCTCAAAAAGGCGATACTGGAATTGGAAAAGGTACAGAGGTGGGCAACAGGAACGATGAGCGGGATGGAACAGCTCCTGTATGAGGAGCGATGAAGGAGACTGGTGGTGCTCAGCCGGGAAGGAGACGACGAAGAGGGGATATGATAGAGCAGCGGTTCTCAATTGAGGTCCACGAGCCCTTTCCGCGGCTGAAATCTGGTGCCCCAAGCCCCAGCACTGAAGCCAGGAGCAGCATGGGGCTGAAGGTGGCGCCCGCCCTCAAGCCCTGGAAGCCAGGATCAGCATGGGGCTGAGGTCGGCAACTCCCTCCTGCAAGCCAGGAGCAGTAGGGGGCTGAAGCCGGGAGACCCAGTGCCCCCCCTGCTGAAGTTGGAAGCTGCACTGGGAGCCCCCTCTCCCGTACTCAGCCCCTAGCTACTCCCTGCCTGCACCCTGAGCTCCCCCACTACCTGCACACAGCCCCCAGCTACCCCCTGCCTGCATCCTGAGCTACCCCTGTCCACTCACAGCCCCTAGCTACCCCCTGCCTGCACCCTGAGCTCCCCCACTACCTGCACACAGCCCCCAGCTACCCCCTGCCTGCACCCTGAGCTACCCCTGTCCACTCACAGCCCCTAGATACACCTCTCCCTGCATCCTGAACTACTCCTCTGCCCACACACAGCCCCTAGCTACCCGCTGCCCACACCCTGAGCTACCCCCTTCCCACATACAGCCCCTAGCTACTCCCTGCCTGAACCCTGAGCTACGCCCTGGCCACACACCGCCCCTAGCTACCCCCTGCTTGAACCCTGAGCTACCCCCTGGCCACACACTGCCCCTAGCTACCCCCTGCCTACACCCAGCCCCTAGCTACTCCCTGCCTGCACCCTGAGCTACCCCCTGCCAACACACAGCCTCTAGCTACCCGTCCACACACAGCCCATAGCTACACCTCTCCCTGCACCCTGAACTACTACTCTGCCCCCACACAGCCCCTAGCTACCCACTGCCCACACCCTAAGCTACCCCCTTCCCACATACAGCCCCTAGCTACCCCCTGCCTGAACCCTGAGCTACCCCCTGCCAACACACAGCCCCTAGCTACCCCTGTCCACACACAGCCCCTAGCTACACCTTTCCCTGCACCCTGAACTACTCCTCTGCCCATACACAGCCCCTAGCTATCTGCTGCCCACACCTTGAGCTACCCCCTGCCCGCACACAGCCCCTAGCTACCCTCTGTCCAGTCAGGGGGTGGAGGTGATGCTCCCTCCCTGGGCCCCGCTGTGCGGAGCTGACTCAAGCCCTGCCAGCCGTTGCCCCCCCAAACAGAAGTAAAACTCTGCCCATGCCCAAGGGTCCCCCCTGGCCCAGAGCCCCGAGTTCGCCCCTCTGCCCGCTGGGCCCTGGCATTTTTGGAGCATGTTGAGGGGGGCCGCAGCAAGGAAAAGGTTGAGACCCCCAGTGATACAGGTCTGTAAGATCAGGAATGGTGTGGAGAAAATGATGAATAGGTGTGAATAAGTGTGAATATTTGCTGCTTCACATAACACAAGAACCCAGGGTCACCCAACGAAATCAAGAGGCAGCAAGTTTAAAGCAAACAGAAGCCTCCAGGAGAAGGTAGCGTCCATAGGGCACCACTAGGGCTGGCTCTATAGGGCCGGAGAGCAGAAATGTGCCACTCCTAGGTGGGCTCTGGCCCTCGGGGCAGTGACCGACGACACCATGTTTTCACCCCTCAATGCTCCCGTCCTTCACCCACATCAACCTCTTGGCTCCAGAAGTCGAGATGCCCCATGTGTCCCAGTGCCAGGGAATGGGGCAGGAATGTAGCGATCACAGCGCCCGCCCACCCACCCCCCACCAGCCCCCCGCGGCCTGCAATGCATCCAGCGCCTGGAGGAAGTGAAGTGCTCTCCTCTGAGGTCAGTTTCTGCAGCCCCCACCTCCATCTCCTCCAAGGCCTGCAGGGTAAGAGGCAACCAGCTTCTCCCCTCCCTACTCTCCACACTCCCCTCCCCACCACAACCCCAACAGGTCGCAGGCCATGGCACACCCGCTTCCTGCACTACACAGGGATTCGGTGAGAGGCTTTCTCTCCCACGCTCGTATCGTGGGCATAAGCTCTCTCTCCAACCTCCAGAGAGAGGTGTCATGGGAGCTCTGGGAACTGAGAGGGAGAGAAAGGGGGAGTCTAGTGGTTACAGCAGGGGCGTGGGAATCAGGACTCCTGGGTTCTATGCTTGGACCTTGTAGTGTGGTCTGGTTTATGGGAGTTAGCTACCGACTTGCACCTAACCCTCATGGGAGTCAGACCTCCTGGGTTCTCTACCCAACTCTGCCAATATCTCACCACTGGCGACCAGACCTTCCCCGCTCTGTGCCTCGGTTTCCCCATCTGTGCAACAGGGCTAACAGCTCCCTCTGGTGGGGGTGCCAGTTTAATTCATGACCGCCCACTTGGGAAGCTCCAGGTGGCTGGGTCATAGAGCTGCAGTGCGTCAGTACCCCTGCTGCGGACAATCCCCTGGCACAGCAGCTCTCCGTAGAGGCTGGGAGGTAGAGAGAGCGCGGGCGTCTCACCTGAGCGACAGGGAGTAGTCATGGTGGCTGGTTTCACTGTTCCGCACCAGGTAGCTGCCTTCTTTGCACAGAGTCAGCAGGGTCTCGGCGTCCGCTCTGCTGATGGAGCCGTGGTACCACCTGGGGTGGGGGGAAAGGGAGAGGGTCACACAGCAACAGACACAGAGCTGCCAACGCTCACCATCAGCCTCACGATACCTGCTGTTTTTAGGAACATAGAACACAGGGCTAGACAGGAGCTCCTGGGTCTTTGGGCCAGTCCCCTGTTATCCCAGACAACCCCATCATATCATCCCAGCCACAAACCTAGCAAGCTCCATCTTCAAACTAGCTAGGTTGGCTTCCCCTGCTCCTCCTATTGGGAGGCTGCTCCAGAACCTCCCTCCTCACAAACCTTGTTTTAATTGCCTGCCTTTTCTCAAATCCCCAGCTTCTGGAGTCATGTGAATACAGGAGACTCTCAGCTTTCCTTTAAAAAGTTAAGTGGGCTTCTAGCTCTCCTACTTGCAGAGAAAAGCCTGAAAACGCAACCCAAGAGCACCCTGAAAGCTCAGAACCAAGAAGGTAAATTGGAAGAACCTCCTCTCCGCAATGTTTTTAATCCCAGGATTGTTTAAGGCCATCTCATGGTTTTTGGGGGCCTGAATCAGGAACTTTGAATGCCTGGGGTTGGCCACACTGCAGGCAAGGTCCATGTTATCATGGCAAGCACACAACTCCCTGTCCCCCATCCCACCCATAAAGTTACTTCTCTATCCCCCTGGACCTCAAGATGTCTTTTACACCAGTGGAGAGTGGGAGCAACAAGCTACCACAACCTTTGCCCTGGTGTGACTGACCACCCAAGACATAGGGTGACTGACAGTGGAGCCTGTTGCTGTAACCAGCTGGGCTGCAGAACACGCAAGCCAGGCCTGTCCGCACGGGGCACTCTGGAATGACTTAAATACCTGCCCCCTGTGGGCCCTGACCCTGGCCCTGTGTTCAGGTGTGGTAGCAGCAGTGCTTTCTGGGCACGTATCCCAGAATGCCCAGCGGTGCTCCGATCTGCGGTGCATTGTAGGGTGATTGCAAACCATCCCCTGGGAGGAGAGAGGTCAAACTCCCAGAATTCCTCCGGGAATTCCTTCCTCCTGTGACAGTTTCCATGGCATGTGACGGTGCCAGCACTGTGTTCTGACTAATGACCCGTACACATGCCTTGCCCCAGTGCACCCTGGGACAAATGCATTAGGGGCTCAGTGCTTTGGCCACAGTTGCACCCAACATGGCTGGCTTGGGGGGTGGTACACCCTCAGCTCCCGCCCTGTGGGGCCTGCCATCAGGGCACCGGAGCAGGCAGGGAACTGTGGATCTAAAGGACGCTGGTGCCCATCCAGCTGCCCGGCTTGCCCGCCCCAGGGACTTACACCTGCTTCTCCAGTGGCAGCGAGGGGTCCACGCGCTCGGCCATGGGGGGGCTGCGCTCTGGGCTCTGCAATCGGCCGTGCTTGGGGCCTGCCGTCAGGTGCTTCGGCGGCCAATGGTGCTCTTTGCTCAGGGAGGAGGGGCGCTCCCAGTCGGGGTTCTCGAACTGCACTACTTGGGTGGGGGGAAAAATGCGTTACACAGGGAGGGAGAGATAGCAGGCTGCTCCTGGTCGGGCCGCGGTCTCCCGCCCAAGCTCAGCTGAGCTCTGAGTCCCCCTTGCTGGCTCCACCCTCCGCTCCCAGTGAGCCCAAGTCTCTTGGACCCCACTGACGTCAGTAGCTGGGCCCCACATCTGGTACCTGGAGGACACTGCTCCCATCTCTAGCCAGTACCATTGGTCCAGGGACAAAGGAGGGTGAACTCCTGCCCTACAAATGCCACCCCTGCCCCGTACCCAGCCTGGTAGGCAGAGCCTCACTCAGTCTGATTCCTCTTAGCTTCAGCCTGCGTCCCCCAGTGGCCGTCTGCCCACGCACCCATTGAGCTGGGGGACGCTGAGTGCCCAGAACCCTGCTCATTCAGAACCCAAGCAAACAATGTCAGAGCCAGAGCTTGGGATCCAAACTCTGCTCTCAGCCCCACTCTCTGTGCCTGATCCCAGCACCCCTCAGCCTCGTGGGAACCCTGCACCCCATCGCCCCGCTACATTACTTTGCTCCTTCGGCTCATTAGGCCGGACACAGAGACCACTGAAGCCAATGGGAAGACAGCAGAGGCCGCAGGCTCAGGCCTGTGGCTTCTTTGCAGCAGGGGTCTGTAACCCCATGGAGCCTGTCTGGGACTGGAATGGAGCCCCTGGCCTGATGGGCCCTTAAGGTGCCATTAGTAATGCCACATCCTTTCCCTTTGATGCCAACTCCTGCTGCTGTGCCGGGCAGGGCAGGAGGTCGGGGCACCTGGCCGGGATCAGGGGGTTGTAGAGAGTCCCCTTGGCACTCCCTCCCTTTTCTGGCACCATCATGCCTGGTCCTTGTTAAAAATGACATCCCAATGGCCTCTTTCACCCTAGAGGATCCCAAAGCACCATGGGCCTGCAACCCCAGTGACACGCAATCCACCCAGGGCATCAGCTGGACACACAGCCCCCTGGGGCTGATGGGGATTGTAGCCCTGATCCTACTGGAAAGTGCTCTGGGGTGTTTAACGCTCAGGGAGAGCAGGGAGGATTTCAGGGGTCGGGATCTTGCCGGAAAGGGCTCCCCACCGGAAAGGCCTGGAGCTGAAGCCACCTGCCTGGACAGAATGAACTTCCTGGGAATTTCACACCTGAGACTTAGGGCTTGTCTACATCAGAAAGTTGCAGCGCTGGTGAGGGAGTTACAGCGCTGCAACTTAGGAGGTGTACACATCTGCAGGGCACCACCAGCGCTGCAACTCCCTGTTTGCAGCGCTGGCCGTACTCCCGTTTTGTCTCGGGTGTAGAGGATCCAGCGCTGGTGATCCAGCGCTGGTAATCAAATATAGAGACTTACCAGCGCTTTTCTTGACCTCCGTGGAATAAGCAGGTATCCCAGCATACCTGAGGAAGCCTCTGGTAATCAAGCTGGTCTCCTTTCCCGGTTTGCTCTCTCGTTCCCCGAACCCCGAGCAAGCAGGTCTCCTTCCCTGAGGTTTGCTGGGTGGTTCCGGGAACGCGAGAGCAAACCGCGGCGAAGCTGGTCTCCTTTCCCGGTTTGCTCTCTCGTTCCCCGAACCCCCGAGCAAGCAGGTCTCCTTCCCTGAGGTTTGCAGGGTGGTTCGGGGAACGCGAGAGCAAACCGCGGCGAAGCTGGTCTCCTTTCCCGGTTTGCTCTCGCGTTCCCCGAACCCCGAGCAAGCAGGTCTCCTTCCCTGCGGTTTGCAGGGTGGTTCGGGGAACGCGAGAGCAAACCGCGGCGAAGCTGGTCTCCTTCCCCGGTTTGCTCTCTCGTTCCCCGAACCCTGAGCAAGCAGGTCTCCTTCCCTGAGGTTTGCTGGGTGGTTCCGGGAACGCGAGAGCAAACCGCGGCGAAGCTGGTCTCCTTTCCCGGTTTGCTCTCGCGTTCCCCGAACCCCCGAGCAAGCAGGTCTCCTTCCCTGAGGTTTGCAGGGTGGTTCGGGGAACGCGAGAGCAAACCGCGGCGAAGCTGGTCTCCTTTCCCGGTTTGCTCTCGCGTTCCCCGAACCCCGAGCAAGCAGGTCTCCTTCCCTGCGGTTTGCAGGGTGGTTCGGGGAACGCGAGAGCAAACCGCGGCGAAGCTGGTCTCCTTCCCCGGTTTGCTCTCTTGTTCCCCGAACCCCGAGCAAGCAGGTCTCCTTCCCTGAGGTTTGCTGGGTGGTTCCGGGAACGGGAGAGCAAACCGCGGCGAAGCTGGTCTCCTTTCCCGGTTTGCTCTCGCGTTCCCCGAACCCCCGAGCAAGCAGGTCTCCTTCCCTGCGGTTTGCAGGGTGGTTCGGGGAACGCAAGAGCAAACCGCGGCGAAGCAGGTCTCCTTTCCCGGTTTGCTCTCGCGTTCCCCGAACCCCCCTTGAAGCCGCCCAACAGCGCTGCAGTGTGGCCACATCTAACACCACTTGCAGCGCTGGTTGCTGTAAGTGTGGCCACTCTGTAGCGCTGGCCCTATACAGCTGTACTAATACAGCTGTAACAACCAGCGCTGCAAAATTTTAGATGTAGACATGGCCTTAGCCCCAGAGCCACCTCCCTCCCCGGACTCCAGCAGAGCCCCGTGTCCCTGCACTGCCCCTGCATTCCTCCCCAAAGAGACTGGCCCTTCCCTGGGGCATTGCCCGCTCAGCAGAATGGGGCAGGACCCACCTGCAAAGGCCCGGGAGATGTGGTCTTTCTTCCACTCCCAGGGCTGATCGTACTCGTCTGCCGGCCGCTCGTCATCTTGGGGCAGGCGGCTCTCGCGGGCTGGGCTGGCCGAGCCACCCTCTGGGTCTTGTTCCTGCTCCTCATAGGGGGTGTCGTAAAGCTGCAGCCCCTGCTGGCACTTCTGCCCCCTCCGGCCCTCCCAGTCGCCTTTGCCCTGGAGATCTGGGAGTCCAGCAAAAGGGGATTAGTTGGGCAGGGCCAAGGAGTCCATGTATAGACGTGTGCCAGGGCATCGGGGCAGACAGCAGGAGGCCACATGCAGACGAGGACGTGGGGAGCGGGGCAGTAGATGCTCATATACATGGTGGGATTGGGTGCCAGGCAGCAGGTGCACAGATGCATGGCAGGGTCCACTGGGTACCAGGTGCCCATGGACATGAGGGGAGATTGGATGCCAGGGGCCCATGTGCCTGGGGGGAGATTGGGCACCAGGTATCCATGGGAATGAGGGGATATTGGGTGCCAGGGGCCCATGTGCCTGGGGGGTACACTGGGTGCCCCCCACTCACCCAAGGGACTAGCTAGCCAGGCAGGGGAGTTGATAACAGCCTTGGGCACAGGTCCCTCAGTGAGAGAGAGAGGCAGCATCACCGAGCATTGCCCCAGCCTCCGGGTGCAGTCGCAGCTGGGAGCCACTCCGTGCCCAGCACCAAGCAGCATGGAGTCCCCCTGGAGACTGCTCCTGCCCTGGTGTCTCTCACCTGCCACCACCCGCTGGGCGTCGTTGGGCTCCATGTAGCCGTTGTTCTCTGGCACTGTCTCCTCGACGTCCCGGCTGGCATCGAAGGGGTCGCAGTACTCGCTGTCGCCATCGCCCTGCGGGCAGGAGGGCTACATTCAGCGCAGAAAGGGCGGGGCTGGGCTCAGCGGCACCCAAAAGGCCCAGCTGCAGGAGCGTCCCGGGGAACCAGCCCGGGGCACTGATCAGCACGAGTCCCTCTCCCCCAGCACATGGATCAGAGACAAAGGGACTTCACTGTGTCCACATGGATGAGGAAAGGTTAAAACGGAGCAAAGACGCCTGAGGGGGGATGCGAAGGGTTGTTATAAAGACTATGGTGACCAACTGTTCTCCATGTCCACTGAAGGCAGGACAAGAAGCAATGGGTTTAATCTGCAGCCAGGGAGAGTTAGGGTGGATATTAGAGAACTTTCTAACGGTCAGGGGAGTGAAGCTCTGGATCAGGCTGCCAAGGGAGGCTGTGGAATCCCCATCATTTGGGGTTTTAAAGAACAGGGTTATTTGGTCCTGCCTCAGTGCAGGGGGCTGGACTTGGTGACCTCATGATTTCTCTGTGGACATGGGAGTTAAACTAGGAATCTAGTGAGAGCTAGGTTGGAGCCCGAACCCAAGGCCACCAGCAAGCTCATCTCATCAGAGGCCAGGTGAAAAGTGTAGAGAGAAGGATAGGAGCTGTGAGCCTGGAATGCTCTGAGTCCGACTTCCTGCTTTGACACCAACTCTCTGCATGATCTCAGGCAAGCCCCTGCCTCAGTTTCCCCATCGGTGACACAGGGCTAGTGACACCTGCCTGCCTTTCACCTGCTTCCCGTGGGTTTGTTGGGGGATCTTTGCAGAGTGTGATGGAGAAGGAAGGTACTAAGACTCAGGGCCGCCCACTGGGAGTTAGGCTCCTAAATATCACTGAGGATCTGGCCTAAGCTTTGTCACAGCCGATCCCATATCTCTGAAGGCAGAGAGGCAGCAAGTGGGCTCGAGTGTGAGACGGGAAGGGCTACGCCCTGGTTGGAGAGGTGATGGAAAGCAAAGAAATCAGCGGGACTGCGTGGCCGTGCGGCTTTGGAGCTTTTCACCTCTGGGGTTCTGGTCTGCATCCAGGCTGGGGCAGGGAGGCTTGGGAGAAGCTGCCTTCTGGTGGCTGCTCAGTGCAGGGGGTTATTTGGGCTCAGGGAGATCACAGAACTGGCAGAATGCATTTAGCGCTGCCGTCGTTGCCAGCCTCAGCAGGAGGGAGCCCGTTGTCCTCGCTCCGTCAGGTCAGGGGGTATAGGCAGGCAGGCTGGACAGAGAGAGAGTGAGAGAGTGTGGGGGTGTGTGTGCGTATGTATGTGAGTGAGTGTGTGTGTGAGTGTGTGTGTGTGGGGGGGGGTGCGCATGTGTGAGTGTGCATGTGTGTGCGTGCGTGCATGTGAATGAGTGTGTGTGTGCGCGCATGCATGTGTGTGAGGGTGGGTGTGAGGGGGTGTGTGTGTTGTGTGGGTGTGGGTAGGTGTGCATGTGTGTGAATGTGTGTGAGACTGTGTGTCTGTGTGAGTCTGTGTGTGCGTGTGTGTGGGGAGGTGAGTGTGTGAGTGAATGTGTGTGTGTGGTGTGTGTGTGGTGAGTGTGTGTGTGTGAGAGAATGTGTGTGTGTGTGGTGTATGCGTGTGAGTATGTGTGTGTCTGTGTACCCCGGTGCGTGTCTTGTCCCATGCCAGCCCAGAACGCACCCGTTCTGTCGATAAAGAAAACATCAGCCCGCAGCGCTATCAATCCTCCTCCTTCCCCAGCGCTCAATTCACAGACACAAAAGGGGAGAATAGGGTCATTGCTTCGAGAGGCAATTTCCACGCGCCTGTCTCATTTGCCTGCAGCTCTCAAAACATTTCCTCCGCGGGCTGTTTGAGCATGTCTAACGCACTGTCGGGGGCAGCGAGCAGGGGGACACGGCCTGGCAGCCGGGAATCAGAGATGGGGGAGCTGCCCGATTGGCACGGGGACACCTGCCCCTTCGCAGAGTGCAGGCAGAAGCTGATACCGCTGCTCATCAGGGAGGACAGAGTAAATGCCAGCTGGGCTGGGAATTTGGGATGCAGGAGAGCTGGCACCTGCAGCTACTGTGGGAAAGCCCAAAGGATCACCGCACCTCCCGCTGATCTCCTCACACCAGCAGCACTGGGAGGGATCTGGGTGGGAAAACAGGTAGGGGGACCAGGAGAGGTGCAGGCACTTCCTACTGAGTCCATGGGGCACCGAGGAGGTGTGTTTCCGACAAGTTATCAAACCCAGTGTGCTGAGCACCCGCGCTCATTACAAACCCAGGGGCAAGGCATTAGCCCTTGTGTCCTGGTCAAATTCCAGATGGGGAAATGACTGGTTTCTTTTTCACCTCCTGTCCTGAACTATTGTGCAGTGTTGCTGTGTGCTCTTAGAGTTGCCATGTTCCAGCCCAGAGATGGCTGCATTTCAGTGCTGGGTGAGTCAGCCCTACACAGAGGCACTGTTAAACTGCTGTCGCTGTTCACCCTAGAGGCGGCTGCATTTCAGCAGTGGATGAGTGATCCCTGTGCAGTGTTGTCATGCGCTGCTAAAACAGCTGCCGTGTTCCACCCCAGAGGTGGCTGCATTTCAGTGCTGGGTGAGCGTTGCCTGGATCTGTAACGTGCTTTGGGATGAAAGGTGCTGCCTGAATGTCAAGTGTGTGTATGCAACCACGTCACTGATAGAGTTAAAGAAAAACAACTCCCCCGGTGAGAAGTATGGCCAGCAAAGGCCAGTATCCAGCAGGGACTGTCTCTGAACTCAAGGTGATCGGTAGCAGAGAGGCGTAAATCAGCTGTAATCAGAGTCACTCCTGGTGTAAAGGAGAGGAGGACATGGTCTAGTGATCAAAGCACAGGGAGTTATGACTCCTGGCTCCTCTTTCTAGCTCTGTTTGTAGGTCCACACTGCAAGCAGGGAGTGTGATCACAGCGGGCCTGGATGTGCCAGAGCTAGCTTGGCTCTAGCCAGGTCAGACACCAACAGCAAAGGAACCGTGGCAGCGCGAGCTTCAGTGCGGGCTGTACGTGCCCCCTAGCCAGGACTTGGGTACGGACCAGGGGGATGAGCCTGTGATGAAGTCCAGGCTGCTGCAGCTTCACCGCTATTAGTACCTGAACTAGCTAGATCAAAGCTAGCTCGGGTATGTCTACACATGGTGCAATCACACCTCCCCAGCTGCAGCACAGGCAGCGCCAGCATCTCCATCAGCAAAGTGGGGGGGCCATTACATGCCCGCTTTAAGGGATGTCAGGCTTACCGAGCCACGATCGTGTAAACATCATGTTATTCCAGTAGTGCCTTAGCGATCCCAACCGAAATCAGGGCCCCCTTGCCCTGGGCACTGCATGTTCATAAAGTGAGAGACGCCCCCTGCCCAGAAAAGCTTCTGATCTAAAGAGATAGGATGGCCGGGGCACCAGAGGGGAAGGGATTTGCCCGACGTCGTGTAACAGGGCAGTGGCAGAAGCAGGAATAAACCCCCCAGGTGCCCCAGCTCACTGCTCTCACCACTAGACCACGCTGCTGCTGAGCTTGGCAGTTCTAGTCTTACCTCTCTAAAACAAACGGGGGCTTTCTTCCTCCGTGGAACCCACTAAAGGAACAGTCCTAAGCCTCCCCTCCCCCTGCCAGCCTTCGCCTGCTTGTTACCCAGGATGGTTAGAATCTCAGGCAGTCAAGGTCAGATCTAGGTTATTTCTGCCTGTAAAGTTGCTCACCTTCCTAACAGCTCGTGCCATAACCTGCAGCTGCCCTCAAGCCCACGCCCTCTTGCGGAACAACCACGTTACAGAGTCACAGGGACGATTCGGCTGTGGGTTAGGTGAGCTGGCAATCTGCTGTTGACGGCCTGGAACCATAAGCCGGGTACAGGGTCCTCCCAGCTCCCCGCTCCACCTGATCTCACTCAGAAATCCTCTGGCACGGGGTGGCTGGAGTTTGGCACCCAAAGCACAATCGCTCCTGGTATTAAATGTCGCCCACTTATCGTGTCCTGTGAATTAACCATCAAAGGCAGAGGCTGAAGATGGGAATTTATGGCTGAGGCTTTAATTATGGCGAGTGGGCAGAGAGGAGGAGTGGGGAGACAGGGGTTCTAATCCCAGCTCTGCCGCTGTCACATTCCCTCTCCCTGGGCCTCACGTCCCCCTGGGGAGAGCAGCACTGACCTCTCCCACAGCGGGTTGCATTAGCCATCGCTGGGCATGCTGGGATGGGGTTAGGGAGTGGGAATGCAGAGGGTGCATGCGGAGAGAGGTGTGAAAAATCCCTCTGAGCCAGCCGCACCTCTGCCTGCCTCACATCGCTGCTAACAAGGCTGAGAGCAGGGGTGCTAAGGAGGGTGGGGGAACCTGCGAACCCAGCAGCAGTCGCATGCATCTGAGCCTGCCAACAGCCTTGCACTTTGGGCTGGATTTCACACGCTCCCCCATAAGCTCACTGATGTGCTGACGATCCTCTAGCCTGCTGCACTGGCCCTGTGTTACAGCCAGCTGGCCGAGGGCACTGCAGACCCATCTCCGCCGTCTGTGACCCGGACAGAGGGGTCAGCGCTGATCTCTCCTTTCGCAGCACTCCCAGCCTGTTGAGAACCCAGAGTCCTGCCTCCTCACTCCCCTGTGCCACCCGCTGGACTCCTCGCTCTGTACCGTATGTCTACCCAGCAATCACGAGACATATGCAAGCTGGTTTTGTCCACACTCACTCACTAAATATAGAATCCTGGGCAGAAGCTCACCCAGGTCCTTAGGAATCTGCTTGACCAGCTAACCTGGGCCTCTGCCAGTGCTGCCGCGGCTTCACTGCTCTGCTTGCTGGGGTACACTACACGTCCTGCCGTCGCACCTCCTGACTGTAGGGTAGACGTACCCACAGCGTCCCCCATCTCCTTCATGGAACATTAGAGCCCATAGTTCAATGGCTAGTGGAAAGGATGCGTCCAGAGTCTAGTGGATGGGGCAGAGGTGTCCCCGCATCAGTGCCCATGGGCACGACCTGCATGGGCAGGCACTGGCACAGCTACCCCTGCGCAGTGGCAGAATAATACGTCCATGGATCCACTGCTCCAAAGAGGACCACTGAATGCAGCAGGCTGCAACCCTGTTGATCCAGGCCCGTTACAGACTTAGCCCATCGCTGTTCCTGCCCCACTGACATACCCAGAATGGGCCACAGATGAGTGATTGCTGGACAACCCCAGGCATACCCTGAGCAACGCTCCAAAGCTTCCCCCCTCTCCCCCAGTGCAGCTCAGCATGCTGTCTGCATGGGCAGCTCTGGAGGACTAGTAGGGACGGAGCCGGGCTGGAGAGGTGAGGCTCAGCGACTGTCAGAGGAACGATACAGAAAATGCCACTCGGAAAGTGTTACACAGCATTAATAATGACCGGTATTCCAGGAGGACCGAGACGCCCCAGATAAGACCAGGCCTCACAGCACTAGGCATTGTACCTACACGCAGCGAGCCCTGAAAAGCTTACAGTCTAACCAGATGAGACAGACCCAGGGTGTGGCAAAGGAAGGCGTTTCGTTTTAGCCCCATGTTACAGATGGAAAACCGTGACCTGAAAGAGGGGAAGGGACTTGCACAAGGTCCCACTGGGCGTTGGTGGCAGAGCTCCAGGTCTCCTGGGCACCAGTCCAGGTCCCAGTCCTCCTCTCCAGAGCTATGAAACCAGCAAGTCGGCTCTTTCCCTGATGCTGTCAGGAAGGATCATTTATTGCACATTTCTTGCCAGAAGATGAAACAAACCAAAAAGCGTGGCCGCCGCTTGAAATCTTTCACTGCCCATGGAGCCCCATGATAGACACTCCCAGTCCTCTCCTCCCCTCCCTCCTTCCTTTCTCCAATTCATGGGTGTATCCCACAATGCTCAGCAAACTCTCCCCTTGGGAGTAATTTCACACACCGCCAAAATGCAGCCACCTCTGGGGCACAACCAGCAGCTGCTTCGTCATAATAGCTCCCTGCAAAGCGCTGTAGGACGGGAAGTGAACAGTGCTGAATCTAACTGCAACATCAGGGTCAATTCAGGGAAGCCAAGGGTCCTCACCAGAGTGGGCCTCTGGCCAGGCTGCTGGGCCGAACGTGCCAGCTCTTACAGAAAGCGTTCAGGATCAGCTGGACACCATCCGCTGCACAGTGCGCCCGACCGTGGCCAGAACAGCATTGACTCAGAGCAAAGAGCACCAGTGATTGAATCCCCCAACCCACTGCATGCAGCACCTCGGAAATCCCCATCCAAGCAGAAACCTGACCCATCCCTGCTTAACATGAGAGATCTGATGTGACCCCAGGCTGAGAGGGCCAGGCCTGAGTGTGATCAGACCCCTGGAGGACACCTGCTCAATAAATCCCCAGCACCTACCTGCTCTTGCCCGCTTTTGAGTTCCTCAGCAGCCGTCGCCAGCAGAGCTTTGCTTCTGTTCAGGTCTGTGGACTCCACTTTGATAAGCCTGTGTTTTGGGGAGGTGTATTTCCCTTCTGCACAGCCACTGGCAGCTGCTGTATTTGGGGAACCCGATCCCACAGGATCCGGCTCCAGTTTATTGTCGCTGTCTTCATAGGGATCCTCAAAATCCAGGCTCTTCTGTGCTCTGTAAGCCTTTAAAATCTCACTCTCCGTGTAGTCGGGCTTGGGGGGCTGTGGAGGAGACCTCCTGCTCCCAAAACTCAAGTAATCTTTCAGCCACTTGGCCATTTGTTCCAGCCTGACAACAAAACCCTGACCTCTCTGGGCAGAACAAGTGGGTCGGGAAGAATACTCAAGATGACATCAGATAAGCCTTAGTGGGTCCCCATGATTTATAATCCAAACTGGGCGTCGTTCATCTTCCTTTCAGGAGACCCTGGGCATCAAGGGGTCTCCAATGTTTATGTCTCAGACTGATGTCTTATCCCAGAGCGAGCTTCTCCAGGAGCTGGGAATGAAATGTCCTCTCTCCCTTTAAAAGAAGAGGGTTTCAAAGATGTTTAATGCAAAACGAAAAGCAACACACTCCTGTCTGGAGACCCTATAGACCCTATGAAATAAAATACTTACATCAAACCAGATCTCTGTGTGGGGGTTGGATCATGGAAGGGTTCCACAATCTATTACCAGTTCAAATGCAATGGAAAATTGAGGGGAGAAAAAGTCTTTTTTTTTTAAAATGTCATCAACCCTGCACTATGCTTCAAAAAATAGACACCTGCAGCCAAAAACCTGTCTCCAAAGAAAGCCCCAGAGTGTCTTTCTAAGAGATCGGTTTTAATCCCTAAAACGGATTTGCGATACTAAGCATTTACAAAGCATTAGTGCTTTTAAAGGGGAAAGAAAGAGAGAGAAAAGAAATGTACCAGTTCATTATGGAACGATCAGATCTAAGCAACAACAGAGCATCCCGCAAAGACAATTTCCTATGGTCTGGAAAGAAACGTATAAAAAAAAACAACCCCAAAACAACCCTAGACAATAAACATCTCACCCGTTCAAACACCAGCCAGGCACATTAATGTCCACTTAAAAACTGCCTTGACAAAGTTCCTCTTAAATACATAAATATATAACCAGTGGTTCTTTTAAGTCTTTGTTAGACTCCTCTAAGAGATCCAGGGAATGGAATCGCATTCTGGCTACATTTGCTTGTCAGATACGAAGCTGTGTATATATTTATTTCCCATCACCACCAGAAACTTCCTTGGTTTACAGTTAAGGTTGCTGAAGTGTCAAACCCTCATACACGCAATTCCTGGAAAAACAAGACAATCTCCAGTACACGCTGGCACACATCCATCATTCGGGTTTTATTTCTGGTGCGGGGGGGAAAGACAGTGATTTATTCCAAAGCCCAAACAGGGATCTTACAAAACAAAAATAATCATCAAACCTCCTCCCTCTTAAGAGACATTCACAAAAGCAGGACTGGAAAACTTTAGCAAAAGTCTAGCTTGGAAGAGTCCAGTTACAGCTTTCTTCTCCTTTGTTAGATTTGGAGAGGGCTGTTATGATGCTTTCCTCGAGAGCTCATCTCCTTTCCAGGATCCAGGAAAGCAGCTGCAAACACAACACAGCCCAAACAACCGCACCAGTGATCTCCAACCACCACCAGTAGCTTTTTGCAAGGCCACTGCACAAAGAAAAGGAGGCGGGAGTGGGAAGAGACTTTTCAGCCTTTTGCATCCATCAGTTCTTTCCTGTTTTCGGGGACCTGCGGGCTACTTTTGGGAGGAAGGAGGGAAGGAGCTGCAGCTTAAGGAAGCCGGTCATAGCTTTGATGCGGTTGTTGGGGATGATTTGGGGAAAGGCGGGGGATAAAGAAAAAAAAATCGGTAGCTGGAAGGTCTGGAAGCCTCTTTGCAATCGTTGCTCCTGATACGTCAAAGGGTTTTTCGCCTCCTCCTCCCGGCCCTAAGGTTTTTGCATGCACAGCTCCCTCTAGTTTGAAAAGGTTACAGAGACCTTCAGCAAGAAGCAAGGCAGCAGCTGGAGGGGCAGATACCTAGCACTCCCCAGGCCTGGCTCCCAGAGAAGTGTCATCCCCTGCAACAGGAAAAGGGAGGCAGGAGGGAAAATGCCCCTTCTCCAGATCCCTGCTTATGGAGCGTGGCCTGGGGAAGCATCAATAGATTCAATTCCCGCCAGAGGCCAGAGCCTAGTGAAACTGACCAGGGAAAAGGGAGGGATAAGCTGAAATTGAGCAGGCAAAAGAAAGTTGGGGGTATGCAGAGAGGGGAGGTTTAAATCTCTTCCTTTTTCAGCCTTCTCCATCCCATCTCCCCCAGCTGTCCCCAGCTAGGCACGCTGGCTGCTCCATGGCGCCCAGCCCAACCTGAGGTGTGAAATTGCAAACTGGCTCTGCTCACTAGAGAGAAGGTGGCCGTAAATAAAGAAGAGAGAGATCGGGGAGAGAGGGAAAGTGGAGGGAGGGGGGAATTAAAGGCGAGGGCAGCTGGAGGTGGAGAGAGAGAAATTGAGCCGATAGGAATTAAAGAAAAACAAACAACAGTGAGGCTGGCTAGATGGATGAGAACTGAGATGCGCTGGAGTCTGTTAAAGTGGCAGCTGGTTGCTCCCTGGTGGGTGGGGAGGGGATGAGCATCTGCAGCTCTGACTGGCCAGGACTATTTTGGGTGGGCAGATGAAATACTGTGCAAGCCAAATTTCACCTGGGGGGCCACCTGAAATGTTCTCACTAGATGAGTTTCAGCCCTAGTCACAGCAGCAGGGGGAAATCGAGGCTGGATGGCTGGAGCACTGGCCCCGCTGGGGAGCTAGGCATGCTGGGTTCTAATCCTGCCACTGACCTACTGTGTGCTCTTAGGCAAGTCATTTCCCCTTCTGCTACTTAGACTGTGAGGTCTCTTGGGCAGGGACTGTCTCTCACTACGTCTCTGTACAGCTCCAAGCACAATGAGGCCATGATCTCAGAGCAGGCCTACACTGCAATGGAAGGTGTGTCACACAGGCATACCCAAATTAGCTTTAATCTAGTTAACAAGGCTACGAATAGCAGTGAAGACACGGTAGGCCGGGCTATTTTCAGCCACATCAGCTAGATGAAAGCTAATGTGGGTTTGCCTACCCAAACTCAATCCTGTCCCCCAGTTGCAGTTCAGTTGGAGTGTAGAGATACCCTCAGCTGGGACTTCTAGGTGCTACTGTAATAAAAATACATTCATAAGAACTTACAGAGCTTTAAAAATATCCTTGGCGCTACATGGGTGTGTGTGTGTCTGTATGCTGCAAGCCCTGGGAAACCGGGCTCACAGGTGTAGTGTATGGAAAACTATTAACATGGGAGAGCTATCAATTTAAATGCTCAGGGGTTTTCTGGTTCTGCAGGCAGGAGCCTCTGTAGGGAAGCATGAACACAGCAGTCAGTTTGCATCCAGGAAGCCTAGAGTAACAAGGTGGGGTGAGCTGTACTTCTGGGAGCAGCCTGCTTTGTCTCTCTCTGCTTTTATCACCCTGAATTCTACAAAATAAAGCAGTGCTACGTTGCAACCTTCCAGTGAGACTATTTTATGTTTTCATCTCACTTCTCTGTTTGTATGTTATGAAACATAACAACAGGCTCTTACTTCAAGCTGGTTGGAAAACGTTGAAGAAAGCTAGATGAGTGGACATTTGAAACACCACCCCATTTCTCAATTAGCTCTGCTCCTAATTAAGGCTCAGGCCTGCCAGTTCTTCCATGCCAGACTGATACCAGTGGGTTTTGACGGACATAGATCTACTTGCAGGATTGTGGGGGGCTTACCTGGTGTCCTTTGGGATTAAGAGGGCAAGTGCACAAGTGCCCTCAAGAGTTAGCATTCAATGTACTGCGTGTCAGGTAGGCACGGTTCCTGCAGCCATGGTCCTGAAGTACCTTCCCAATGCAAAGCAGCTCTGTATGGAAATAAGGGTCCATCTACCCAGAGCAGGAGCAGGGCCCTACTGCTAGGTCCTCAAAATTATTTAGGTGCCTATCTATCAGTGGTCATTAGTGCTCTGTGGTTGCTTTGTTTCTTTATGATGTATAAAGACCTAACATTATACATTCAAATCTTGTCTACTGTTTTTCCTGGAAGACTTTATGGACAACTGGAAAACTGGGAGGATTACACCACCACATAGCAACCAAGGAAGTGAAACTTCAGCCATTGAGGGTTTTTTTAAGTCAGACTGTTCAAAGATCTGGGTTCATTTGGTTTTGTTCACATAGACCTTTGAGTTAAATCAGACAAACACTCAGGAGAAAAGCTGTCTTTAAAGATTCTTCCCCACTTCAGTTCTCTTGCCTTTCAAAGAGACATCCAGCAAAAAAACAGGGAAGACCAGATTTAATCTTTCTGCTTTTTCTAAGGTTAAAACCCCCCTCATTTTTTCTTTTTTTTGGAGAAGGAAACGAAATCTTTCAACTCTTCCTCATTCATCATCAAGCGGCCCAAAAGGGCACAGTCTCATTGTTTTTCCTTTAAAGCAGAGATGACGTCCTTTCAACCTGAGCCCTGAACTCTGCCGCCGCTTCCCTCTGAGTGTTCTGCCTTTGGTACATTGTAGTCCTGACTTCAATGTAGCTTTTTGTACTTAGTATTCATAAAAACGGTATCGTTCTTTGCCACCTCCTGGGACACTCATCTATTCCTCTGTTTCAGAACAAAGAATTCTCCCCCCCCCTTTCCCCCCCCTCCCCAATCAGCGATGGAGAAGTAGCCTAAATGTGTTTCTAGGGGGAATATGCGTAAGAGCCAGCTAATTGTTCTGTTTAATGTGCTCCGCTGAAAAACATTCTGTCTAGCAGAACAGTTGTTGACAGATCTCATCAAATATAAATACCAGAGCCCTATATAAATATCCAGCATCTGAAGTATTCATGTTTGAAGAGGCTGCTAATTATAATTCACGTGCCAGGAATGTTCATTGTTCTAGTGACAGAAGAATCAAGAGGAAAATCTGATTTAGCCTTTTGTCTTTTGTTTCCTTTAAATGCAGGGGGGTTAACATTTCTTCTGTCTCACTCCCCCAAGCGAGCGCACACGCCCAAAATAATCTGGGTGTGTTAAATCCATGCTGAAATAGGTCCCTGTTTGCTGTTTTTAAATGAGGGTTAATTAGTGAAATCCTGCTCATTAATTAGGGCTGGGAATACAGGGCCTGATCCCACCTCTGGGCAAGTCAGTAGACAGACAGACATTGAGTTCAGGGAACTTCAGATCAGGCCCATAGCCCAGCCAACCACTGCAAAACCCCCTACAGTGCAGGCAGGCAATGCTGCTATTGGTAGAGCCGGGGCTCACCCCTGCTTGGCACCAGGCTAGGCCAGAAGCTTCAGCACAGGCAAGCCCTGTAACGACTCAGGGTACCAGGGGAGCTGAAGTGCGTGCTGTCATGGCTTCACGGCTCCAGTACGTGAGCTAGCTTGGTATGTCCACACAAGTGGCAAACATACCCCATGACTGCAGTGCAGATGTCCTCGAAAGCAGCTGGGCTTTGAAACTTGGAATATGGCAAGAATAGGCTGAAAATCTAGGACCAGCAGCTGGAAATCCAGCTAGACACGCCACCTACGCTGGACCTTTTAAGCAGGGCCCAAGTGGTGAAAAATCAAGTGGTGTTTCACCCCACCTCTGCCTTGGTATCCTTCGCGAAGCAAAGTGAACTCCCTGAGGGATGAACTTATTGAGTCTGGCACATGCTGCCCCTCGGCCGGGGTACCGAGCAGGATCTGGAAAGAGGCTGGCCTAGAACTGACCTCACCACAATGGTGAATTCTCCCCCAGCCCTCATTATGTGAAACACCTCAATAGAACCCCATCACCGCCGTGCAGGTGGGTGAGGAAAATGTAGACGGCAGAATGGTCTCTCCAAGGATACAGTGGATGTCGCATCGACTGAGTCATTCTAAACTGGAAAAAGTGCTGGAGATAGCGCTTAAGGGAAGAACCCAGCTGCAGCGAGGGGACCAGACACAGCCCAAAAGGGATCTTTCATCTCTCTCCGATGGCTAAAATGCTGTGAAAATGCTCCCCCAAAGAGGAAGAATGGGAGAGTTCCCCAGTCCACCCCCCAAACAGACTCAACTGTCCCCCTGCAAACTGCCCCCCAAAGCATCATCGGTACTCGCAATTCCCATTTTCTTTCCCCAGGGCCGCTGGAGGACAGCAACAGCAGAGATCAATCACTGCTCTGGGTAATGAAAGGAGATGAAGAAGCAAACAGCTCTGACACCTCCAATTTATTACCCCAGGCTGAGCCATTTTTAACAGGGAGTAATGCAATTGTGCTGGCAAAATCAAAAGCCTCCGTATGGGTTTATTACACGGCGTGCTAAGCCAGCGGGAGCTGCTAACCTGGAGGCTGAGCAGGGCTGAGAAGGTAATAGGATGGAGCAAGGTTCCCCCAGGCACAGCAGTAATGAAGAGTGCCTCGGGGTAGGGGGTAAAGAGGGATGCCACCACGCTGTACACAGGATCAGCTCAGCCACAGACACTTCGTGAGCAGTGGAAATGCTGGTCCTGCTGCACGCCCGCCTCCCATGGCAATGAAGAGCAGCTCTGCAGGAGAAGCAGGCTGGGGGGGGGGGAGGGGGGAAGTTGTGACCTTGCTTTGCAGATCCAGGCAGTAATAACACTCTGCGTTGCTCACTTGCATGTCGTGCACGTGGACAGTAACCACTGGGGCCTGGTTTGTACCTGTCTAAAGTGATCCCTAGGCTGGGCAAATGCCACATTTCACTGCATAGATTTGAAGGCGAGAAGAGACCATCATGAGCATGTAGGGTGAGTCCCTGCCTAATATGCAGGCACCAACAGCTGTGGGCCAATGACCTTCAGGAACCCGGTTAAAGGGCAATCCTCCACATTACCAGCCAGAACCCTGAGACTACAGGAGCTGCACCGGCCCTGCACTGGCCAAGGGCTGAACGAAATCCTTTAAGCGCTCCTCGCCCTGCCGTTGTGTAAATCCAGTCTGCTCAGCACCGCCCTCCAATGACTGCGTGACGGGGAGGCACCGGGTGACCGACATAACTATTCGGCAGGATCAAGCAACTTTAAGGGCTAGTCCGTGCAGTGCCGCACAGCAGACTACGGGGGTGTGAACTGAGGGGCGCTCGAATGTATTGCAGAGGCTCTAAGAGCCCTGCGTAGACCCTGCTGGCACGAACTAAAAGGTACCTCGCTCGCATGGATGCCGTCCTGTTTCAAACAGCGCCATGTTAACGGGCAGTAGGTACCTATTAGTTCGCGCCAGCAGGGGCAGTTCGAGCACTCTACAGTTCATACCCCTGTAGCCTGCACTGCGGCACGGTGCAGAAAAGCCCCAAGGTCCAGATCCTCAAAGATATTTAAGGCTCCTACCTTCCATTGGTTTCAGTCCATTTGAGGATGGCCATAAATAACTTGCACTGGGTCTCCCATTCGTTACAATGAACACTTGTTACGGTCACCTAATGCTGTTTCTTAATAACACTAAGTAACTCTTTTAATAACACTTTGACTTTCCCTAGCACCTTCCATCCAATGTTCTCAACTCGCTCTACGAACGCACATTAGCCAAGTGTCACAAACACTCTGCCTGGCAGGTCAGAGGGGCCTTTAGCAGACAGGGAAACTGAGGCACAAGGAGGGCAAGCGGCTTGCCTATGGCCAGTGGCAGAGCCAGGGATAAAAACTCCCTGCTCCCAGGCCCATACCTTACAACAAGCCATACTCCCTGCCATCTTTGCCACTGTCTCCCTCTTGTCAGACGCCTGGGAGACTCTCCCAACAGTGCTACGCAGCTGGGAGACCCAGGGAAACGCAAGCCTGACGGAAGCCAGCTCCGATAAGGTTTGACAAGCGCTGCCTGAAGAGGATGATAACGATCGAGGAGGACGGAGGGTGAAGAATGGAACAATTGGGGAGGCAATGAGGCAGAGATGGATCGTACCCCGCACCTTGGGTGACCAGACCGCAAATGTGAAAAATCAGGAAACAGGTAGGGGGTAATAGGAGCCTACATAAGAAAAAGACCCCAAAATCAGGACTGTCCCTATAAAATCAGGACATCTGTTCACCCTACCCGCACCAGGCAGTGGAATGGAAAGCCCCTAGGATCATGTGATCAGATGGGGACGGGGGTGTAAGTGGCCATGGCAGAACGGATAATCCCGCGGATCAAGGAGCAGTGAAGGCATGTGGGAAAGATTCGCTGGTAGCAGGCAGGCAGGCTCATTGGAGGGGAGGGCTCCGAGGTGGCCCATTGAAAACGGGGCTGGCAGGCTCTTCTGTTTACCTGGAATGAACTGAAGTCTCTCAACTCCAGGCAGGCACATGGAGCACCCAGGTTACACTAGAAGCTGAGGAAATAAGGACCTGTCTCTAGTGCATGGCAGCAAGATGGATGGGCTTGCGGAGCAGGCATCACTACGGGACTTTGGAGTACTGGCTTCAAGCCCCACTTTTGCAGCACACTGCCTGGGTGACCTCGGGAAGAAAGCTGAGAGAGCCCTGGGCTACCCACCCCCCTGCTGTGAATGAGGCCACAGCAGCCTTCTCCCCCACTCTTTGGGGCAGGGACAGCCCTGCTGTAGGGGTACATACAGCACCAGGCACAATGGGACCCTGATCTTGCTTGGGACCTCTGGGCGCTGTTGTGATACAAATCAAGGTGAGTCACGGGGGCTAGCAGTGGGATGTGGGGCAGAAGGGGGAGGAACCTGGTACATGGGAAACAATCTTTTCCAAGTGTCACCCAGCAGCTGTTGCCACATGCGCACAATGCGACAGCCCGGTTCTAACTGGCTGCCGAGAGGGAGTCTGATCACAGAAACGCTGGTAACATTCTGACGAAAGCAAGTCGTCCCTGCCACGGTGCTCCTCCAGCAGCGGCAATGCGGTACGTGTCTCCTGCCAGGGAGAGCACGGAGTCCTCCCCGTTGTCATCACAAAGGAAAAGCGACCGAGGCCCAAGAGAAATGGGATTCCATGAGACAGAGTAATTCCATTGATCGCTGTGGGTAAACCAGAGCTGCAGGGCTGCTACGCTCATGGAGCCAGCAGGTCTGGCGGAGGCAGACTGGCACTGCTTTGCCAGCAAGGCTGGCTGCACCTTCCTCAGCTCCCCCAGGGGCATTCGCTCACCCTTTTTAGATTAATCTAATTACGAGAGTTCGGAAGCCCATTAATGTCTCTCAGCAGAGTGAGCATCTCCTGGCTGCCGGCTCCTTTCCAGGGCCTGGCTGGGTGCACCCTCGAACGCACCATGCAGTTCACACACAGGCTCCACAGCAGGAGCAGCCCGGCCCTTGCCTTTCCAAAGGAGCGCTGTTTTTAAGGAGGCCAGCGCCCTTCCCCTGCCAGCCCCCACTCCCAAAAAGGAGGCAGGGGAGAGTGAGACCAAGCAGCAGCACTGGATGACAGCACAGTGCTTGATGCGTCTCCCTGCGGCTATTGGTTTAACCTTTGTAAGCCTGGCAGGAATTCAGAGCACTGCTCCAGTGCACAGTTCGCCCCTCCTTACGCCTGACAGTGATCAGACAAGGCCCTGCTGTGACTGCCCCCCTGAGCAGGGCTTCCAGCCTTCGCAAGGGCAGTCTCTGGCTCGGCACACCCCTAAATCAAAGCCTCTGGCAGACGCATCCTCCTGGTGCTCTTCGCAGGAGTCGTGGATTTCAGTAAAGCTACAGCTGGGCAGCTTCACCCTCCCTCCACAGTGACAGAGGGGGACACTCAAGGCTGCATTTGCCCCTTGTGGTCACTCTCCGCTGCCTGCTCCTGAGCGTTCGGGTAACGAGCTGCTGGAGCTGGGACTGCCTTTATGGGGGTGGGGGCCCAGGCCATAGTTAGGAATGACTTGAGACAAAGAGGTTATTGCATGAATCTCGGCCAGCTTTTGACCTTGTCTTGTCTGACTCACCCAGTTAGAAGGCCACAGGAAGACAGAATGGGGCAGGGAGAGAGGCCTAGAAACCCCCCATTAACTCTCAAAGCAAGAAGCACAGCATGTCATGGGAAACTGGAGAACCCAGGGAAAGTACATTACACAGAGCTAGGAAAGGACTTTGGGGGAACAGACTGCAGGGTGGTTTGGGTTTTTTTTCCTGACTCTGCTTGGAGACCTTAAGGGGCTTCAGGACTCTGGGAAGGTTTCACCTTTCTCTGCAGCATCGGGCATGGGTCACTTGCATGTTTAAACTACTATAAATGGCGGATTTTCTGTAACTTGAAGTCTTTACATTGTGATTTGAGGACTGCAGTAACTCAGCCAGGAGCAGGAAGGGGTGAGGTTCTGTGGCCAGCGATGGGCAGGAGACCAGACTAGATGACCAGGATGGTCCCTTACGATCTGAAAGTCTATGAGCTAAGGACACAATAGCATGAAGCAAGCACGCGGTTGCTGAACTCGTCTGAATCCTCTGCATATTCTGTGGGCACAGACTTGATCCAGGACTTTAAATCTTTTCCATTCCCACTCCAGCGAGTCAATTAATTAATCCACCCTCAACATATTCCTGTAGACCTCTCAGGCAGGTGATTTAGTGACTCCCTGTGTCTCAACTAAAAAGGTCACACACACAGCCAGCAAGAGAACCCAGGAGTCCTGTTTCCCAATCTCCTACCCTAACCACTAGGCAACACCATCTGAAGACCCCTTTACAAAGAATGACAGGGGAAGGGAGAAATGCTCTTCAGAACTCTTTATTACATCTGAAGTTAAACATCTGTGTTTAAAAATTGCATGATCCTCATGGGAAATGAGAGGCGCTAGCGCTGCCTCTAACTTTAGCACAGGCTAAATGTAGCAACGTTGAGGAGGACAGAAAAGAAGATAGCAGCCCCATGCCAAGAATTCAGACATGGGAAGAGTTAACAGAGGGGTCTGGAGACAGACTGGGTTTTACAGGAATTCCAGGAGACTGCTGCGTGGTGAGGGAGATGATGGTATATAGAACCACACACTTCATTACCCTCCACTTAGCTGCTTCTGACAAGGCTTTCGATAAACACAGCATGATGGATTCCAGCCACAGCGAGTGACCTGCTGCTCTCAGCCCCTTCCGACATGCTTTGGGGCTCTGCTCCCGCTATCAGGCCAGGCAGCCACTTTCTACTCCCCGATCTCCCCAAACACGTGGTGAGGAACCTTTCTCTGAAGATGCTGGAAACATGCCTGAAAAGAGGAAGCTTGTCTCATCTAATAGAGATTCTTCCCCTGGGCAGCTCTGGTTTGCTGGTGCCACCATCACTCACGACAGACTGACAGGAGCCCAGATTGATGGATGTTTAATGGGAAGAGATGGCTGGAGGCAATCTGCTTGCATTGGAAGCAGTCCCCCTGTATCCCAATTTGAAGGAATGCTGCAACATGACGATATATTAGGGGTTTCCAGGAAGGGAGGGCAGCTCTGATTACACACGACTGGCCATGTGTGCAGACGGCCTGGGAATCCCACGGGGAGCGTCTATGCATAAGGACGCCAGCTCTCTGGCAGGATTCGGTTGTTAGGACAGCAGCTGCCTGGTGGTGGGGTGGAGAGAGGAAACTCTGCCCTCACTGCATCCCATTGCCAACTCCTGGCTTCGCTCTACTCCAGCAGGGTAAGGAAGCGGAGCGAGAGCTCTCAGCAGAGACCCACAGACTCAGTCACTGGTACTGTCTTCGCTGTCGGAATACGCCCCCAGCAGGCTGAGGGAAGAGCCCTGGGCTGCTGATGGGGGCTGGGTCACAGAAGGTAGCGAGGAGCTCCAACTTCCAGCATCTAGAAGCCAAACAGAGCAGGTTCAATCATTCACACCCCACACCCACGGCTGGAGAACAGAGAGCTGCACCTTATGGACGCCCGAGGAAATCACTCCTGCTCTTGCCTGGATGGGCACTGCCATGTTTTGAGCACCCGCTGCAACACCAGGCATTAGGACCTGGCGTAAAACAGTTTCCTTGGCACCTTGTCTGAATCTCAATGAGGATTAAAAGGTTTGACGTTGAGATGGTCGCATTTCTATGGAGGCTCCCCTCCTGCCTCCTGATGGTGACATAAGAGAATGGAAACGTCTGAGATACTTAAGCATAGAAGGCTTCCACCTAACTAGAAGAGGGTGAGGTGAGTCAAACCTCAGTCTAACACAGATGCTGTCTGTGAGATGGCCTCCAGTGTGTGAAACTGTCTTTTGTGTACAAGCTCTCGAGCTGGAAAGGGGGGCGGAGGGACTGCTGTGTGGATCACATAGGGAAAACATCATTCAACTGGGCCATTCATGAAACACCAGGTTTGGATCAGCAGCCAATGTAATCTTACATAGCACCTGTCATTCAAAAAGATTAACAAACTACCCAGAGGGCTGGGATCATTTCTCCAGCGATCAAAATGCAGCCACCTCTACGATGGACCACAGCCGCTGTTCAACAGAACAAGGCAACCCCACGCAATGGTTTAGGACAGGAAGGAACGAATGCTGTGTGCAACTGGAAGTGATGGGAGTTTGGGGAAGGCAGAATCGCATTATCCGAATATCACAGCATACAACATAACCTCCCTCTACAGTAAAAGGAGATTTAACCAACTTAAAAGGAAGATGAAAGATGGCTTCTGATCAGCTGCGGGCTGTTCATGTTACTGTAGCAGACAGCTGTGCCAACTGCCCCAACTGCACTGTGGAAAGTACGTTTTGGAACGGCACAGTAAATTCAAACCCTGTGGCTGGTCTCGCATTACCGTCTGTATTACTGTAGCACCTAGGAGCCTGAGTTATGGGCCAGGACTCCTTTGGGTTAAGTGTTGTACAGACACAGAACAACCAGAGGAGCTGTTTTATGAGCAACAATATCAATATACACCTCTACCTCGATATAACGCTGTCCTCGGGAGCCAAAAAATCTTACTGCGTTATAGGTGAAACCGTGTTATATCGAACTTGCTTTGATCCACCAGAGTGTGCAGCCCTGCCCCCCCGAAGCGCTGCTTTACCGCGTTATATCCGAATTCGCGTTATATCGGGGTAGAGGTGTATTTATCATAGTACTTCTACAGACCGGCACCATCATTGTATCTGAGCACCAAAATGTTAATATACAAGTTGAGACACTGGCAATCAGCCCTCATGCATCAGAGCACAAGCTCTTTGCCAGAGCGGTCAGGAAGGAATTTTACTTCCCCATAACAATGCGCTATACAGGAGGCAGGAGAGAGGAGACGGCTTCCTCTCTGAAACACTGGGCATTAGCCCTACTGGAAATCCCAACACCAGACTTGATGCCATTCTGGCAAAGTTCTATTGGGTCATGAATTACTAAACTGTAACATATAACTGAAGACAATACAGACACATGAGATTAAACTGCTTGATGTCACCATGCTGTTAGACCCCACCTTGGTGGCCTGGAGTTAAGTTGCTAATCAGATCCCACATCGCCATGCAGGTGAGACTGAACCAAAGTTACCTGAGCTCTGCAGTGTAGCCTGCTTTCCCACTTTGTTAGCCGTGGTGGAGCCCGGGGTCTGTTTCTTCACAGTGACTAGGCCTGCCAGCTGGGACTTGCTGTTCAGTTTGCCCACACTCCTCTCCCAGCTTTCAATTTTTAGCTTCTTACTCTGGGGCTCGGTATCCTACAGAAGGTAGCACAGATATTAACATTCTCTGTCCTTGGAGCCGCTATAGGGGAAGAGACACTATGCAAAATGTTACATCATCGTCAAAATCAAGGGTGGTTCGGAGCTGCATACACAGAGGTAACATGTCGCAGAGCAGCAAGGAGAAAGCCCCTCTCTGGATAGCTAAAGGGTGTCAAGAAAGGGTTTGGCTAGGATGGGATAGTGCACTGTTAAGTGCAGAGGAACGAAATCAGCCCAGGAAGATTCAGGCTGAATACCAGGGAAAGCTTGCTGTCACAGAGATCAAGAAGGCTGTGGAAGAGCCTACCCAGGGCTGATGCCCCGTTGCTTGGGGTATCCACAGCAAGCCTGGAAGAGACATTGGCCAGCAGGCGTAGTTGTCCGTTGGCAGAGGGGTGATCCAGATGTGCGCAACAGGACTTTCCCGTATCCAGCTTCTGTGACCTCACATGTTGGCTGCTGGAACAACCACTGGGTTTAACACACTAGTGACTAGATGGCTCAGAAGGATTAGCACTGGGGCAGGGAACATTTCACAGCTCAACTCCAGCCTGGCTTGGGAGTCATTTGAAAGCTTTCAGAAGCCTGCATTGTTTGACGGTCTCAGTGGACAGGGATCGACATCAAAAAGCAACATCTGCAATTGGCACTAACTGGCCTGTTTGCTGGATCCTCTGTGGAGATTATACCAAGGATTGAGCTCTCTCCGCCTCAGAGCAAGCATCAGAACAATAGGCTGGGATCATGCAGGGGCGCTTGCCCTGATGTGTATAAACACAGGGCTTCGGTCTTCAGGGCTGTCCCGCTGGCATCTTCCATCACTGCTAATCTTGCAT
Source organism: Gopherus evgoodei (assembly GCF_007399415.2). NCBI lineage: Eukaryota > Metazoa > Chordata > Testudines > Testudinidae > Gopherus > Gopherus evgoodei. The sequence goes on from NC_044343.1 coordinate 8,499,476, forward strand.
TGATGTGACTTCAGTTTGTACGATGATTAAACCAGGGAGCAAAGCCAGAAGCAACGTGCTGACCACTGAACCATCATCAGGCATGACAGTAAGGGTGGGGGCTCTTAGCAGCAGCTCACCCCCATGGAGATGAGCCCCTCTGCTAGCTGATACAGGCTGAAGTTTACTTCGACCAAAACCTCTCATTTCTTCCTTTCAGTCTAATACACAATGAGCCACATTTTCTAAACTAGGCATGAAAAGAGGCAATTGTGTCTTAAAGTCTCCAAACCAGGGGACTTCTCATGCAGTGCGGTATGCTGGGTTTTAGTTTGTCCCCTTGTGGAAAAATCTCCCATCTCGGAGAGCCACGCTGCTGGAAAAGCCCCTACCCCCAGGATTTACCTCCTGTAAGATGTCTGTGGGTTTCGCTTTTGGTACTGATCTTGAGGGCACTTGGGCAGCTTCCTCATCAGAGTCAGAGTCTTCCAGGAATCGCCTGCTCTGGGCTTGTTCCAGCATAGCTCTGCAAATCAAAGGGATCCCCCAGAGAGGTGTAACAGAGTGACTTGATTACAGTCTATATGTGCCCACATGGGCAACAAATATTTGGCAATAGGCTCTTCAATCTAGCACATGGAGGTAGAGCACAATCCAAGGGCTGGAACTTGAAACTAAAATTCAGACTGGAAGTAAGGTGTTACATTTTTAATTGAGAGAATAATTAACCATTGGAACTATTTACCAAGGGTCAGTGGTGGATTCTCCATCACTGGAAACTTTTAAATCAAAACTGGAAGATTTTTCTAAAAGATCTGCTCCCGGAACTATTCTAGGGCGGGGCGTGGGGGAAGCAGAGGACTCCAGGTACTTTTCTCACCTGCAGGCACCCCCCCTGCAGCCCCAATGGCCAGGAATGGGGAACTGCAGACAATAGGAGCTTCGAGGGAGGTACCCACAGGCGAGAGCAGCGAGGGCAGCAAACAGAGCTCTCTGCCTCCTCCCTTCCCCTCCCCCAGGGGCCGCAGGGACATGGTGCTGGCTGCCTCCGGGAGTGGCGCGGGGCCAGCGCAGGCAGGGAGCCTGCCTTAGCCCCGCTGTGCGCTGCTGCCACCCTGGAGCCATTCAAGGTAGGTGGCACTGGGCCAGAGTCTGCACCCCAAAACCCTACTACACCCCACACCCCAGCCCTGAGACCCCTGCCACACACTGCACCCCAACCCCTTACTCTGAGCCCCTTCCTGCACACCACACCCCCTCCACGCCCCGCACTCCCTCCCATACCCCAGCCCCCTGCCCCATTCCTACATTCCATGGCCCTGCATGATATTTCCCCACCCAGATGTGGCCCTTGGGCCAAAAAGTTTGCCCACCCCCAGACTAGGGGATGGTCTTCACTATGGGGAGATTGCTGCTGCAATCGATGCAGCAGGGGTTGATTTAGCAGGTCTAGTGAAGACCCACTAAAATCAACGGCAGAGCACTCTCCGGTGGACCCCAGTAATCCAGCTCTTTCAGAAACATAAGGGAAGTCCACTGGAGAGTGTTATTCACGTAGCTGGGAGTAGCATAATTTAGGTCAATTTACCTTGGCAGTGAAGATAAACCCTAGATTATCTTCGTGGACTTTTGGCCTTGGAGTCTATGACACAATAAAAACCATCCACCTTCATGAGACCTGCAGAGAGCAGTGCTGTCCTGCACACACTAAAGTTCTGATATGTTACAACTGAGCAGGGACAGGCACTCTGCCAGAATTCAACAGCTCCCACAGAGCTGCCAGACACCATCTTCCCTTCCTAGTGTTAGCTGTTACGGTTTGGCAGGCTTGGAATCCGTGCAGCACTCCAAGTCCCCTTTTTAGGTGCAGTTCAGTGCTGCTGACAGGTCTTTCATTTAGCCCCAGAATATTATCATGGACACTGCGGTAGGGTTTCTCCCTACACCCTGACACAAAGGTACTTTAGCCCTAAACCCTGGAAGAGGCCTTCTCTCAAGGAGAGTTCAGTCTCAGAGGCCAGCTCAGTTTCTGATCTCTTTGCCGAAAATGCCAACTGGGACCATGATTTTTGGCATGCAAATGCCTCCCCGTGGAGGAATAGGTCACTTATATTTCCCTTACCTCTTTCAGTATTAGGGCCACCACTTGTCATGTGTCTCCTTTACCTGTTATGTCTAGATAGGTGGGACATCAGCCATCCTACTAGATCTCCTCACATCCCAATCAACACAACCTCAGATTGCAAGTGTTACCCTCCCTTGGATCTCTGGCACTGTCCCTCCCATTAAAATAGTGTGGGGGGTGTTAACATCATTGCCCAGCCCACAGGGGGCAGCCTGGAAAGTGTCACATATCCAGGTGTGACCAGAACTCAAATATGAGCAACATTGCCAGTTGACTCACTTCATCTCCGTCTCATCCTCCTCTAGCTCCCTTCGTTTCCGCTCCTCCTCATAGTCCTTATACTGCTTCAGCATAGATTCAAAGTCCACATTTGCCTGACGCTGGTTCAGCTCCTTCAGCTCTTGCAGGTTCTCCAGAACCTCCATCTCCAGCTTGGAGTCCTTTGTCCGGTTCTCCAAAACCTAGCAGCGAAAGCCGAAAAGCCCTTGAAGTACTGGATAAGCCACACCGACAATTCAGGAACTGTATTATAGAACCATAGGATATCAGGGTTGGAAGGGACCTCAGGAGGTATCTAGTCCAACACCCTGCTCAAAGCAGGACCAACTCCAACTAAACCATCCCAGCCAGGGCTTTGTCAAGTCTGACCTTAAAAACCTCTAAGGAAGGCGATTCCACCACCTCCCTAGGTAGCCCATTCCAGTGCTTCACCACCCTCCTAGTGAAAAAGTTTTTCCTAATAGCCAACCTAAACCTTCCCCATGGCAACTTGAGACCATTACTCCTTGTTCTGTCATCTGGTACCACTGAGAACAGTCTAGATTCATTCTCTTTGGAACCCCCTTTCAGGTAGTTGAAAGCAGCTATCAAATCCCCCCTTATTCTTCTCTTCTGCAGACTAAACAATCCCATTAGCTTCCATTACTAGTATGGCAATTCAAAAGTGCCTGCAGCCACGGTACCCAAGCGACAGAGTTTAGCATGAGTACTAGACATGCAATAGCATGAGTATGGGGAGCCTATTTTCAGATCTTTAGAAGTTCAAGCAAAGATTGTGGTAAACTCCCTTCACTCATTCCAGGCTAAGACAGACCCTACTGCCAGCAGGGACCTCAGTTACCAGCTCTGCCTAGGCCAATTCCGAAGTTGCAGAACTGGGGCAGTAGCCTCTTTCAATGCACTGAAGCACAAGTGGCCTGAGGCCTGCAAATCTCAGTCTAATATTTAGGACTTAGGGGAGGGCATTCAAATACCTTCATGGGATTGTTCAGTTCTTCCTCCTCTCTCTCCTTCTGCACTCTCTTCTCCTCTTCCTCCAACAGCTTCTCAGCTTGGAAGTTCCGAGTGGCACCATGTTCCATGGTGTAGTCTGTGTTCTCAGGATCCGTCTGAGGAAGACAGGGGCAACGTAAGGGAATTATTATGAATGTGCCACAGGCTGCTACTACTCCAGTCACTGTCAATCCATTCAGTGCTGGTAATGAACAGCCAGAATGACTTTCAAAGCAACACATAAAACTACACAAAGCACTTCAACCTTGTTTTATTCACATCACCTTCCAAAAGAATTATTATTAATGCCCTAGAAACACCCACTGTACTCGGACACTTGAGCCGCAATAGTGCCCTACTCAGACTGTGGATGAGACACTTTACTATTTGTTAAAAAGGGAATAGAGATGACGTAGTTAGGATGCAAAATTTGACCTCTGGTTATCTTAAAATAGTAGCATTTGTTGGGAACCATCTAGGACTAGAATGGAGATCTCCTGACACTCACTGCCCTGATCTACACCAGGCTGCCTCCCCCAAAATCAAGAGCCCAGCCACAGAACTCTCAAAACCTTCACCTTGAACGTGATTTCTGCCAGGCAGCGGGTGCACTTGATGTAGAAGCGAAAGATGGGAAGTCCCAGGTACACTTCATTCTGAACCGTCTCTTTGCGAGCATTAAACTTCTTGCCTTTATAGATGTATTCACCGCAAGTCTTGCACCTACAGGAAGCAAAGAGAAAGTGAATTAGGTCTACAATGTAATACAAGACTAGAGAAAGACAGGAGTCTAACTGACAAACAAGGAGGCTGAGCCTAGTTTTAATGGGCATTGTAACTTGAGAATCACATTCCCATCTGAACATTTGGTGCCTATTGTTATCCATAACCTCTAAGATGACCAGAACAGAAAGACATTAGATACATTGCTATTTTTTCCATTTAATCTTTGATCAGTGTCACTTCTGTTGATTGATAGTTGCCTCCCTCTGACATACTGCTCCAGAGTGGGGCATTCACCTGCACATTCTGGACATTTAGGTACTTATATGGCCTTCATCACTGCAGTTTCTCAGGACCTCACCATCATTAATGGATATTATTATATAATTATTATGTGTGGCCAGATAGTTAAAAAACAAACACAGGGCATTTAGACACAGGGCTGATTGGGTAACTTGCCCAAGCTCACACCACAAGTCTGTAGCCAAGCCAGGAATTGAACCCAGGTCGCCAGAGTCACATCCACTAGACCATCCTTTCCACCTCCCTGGTTTCGGTGAGGTTTTTCAGCAACAGTAGAGGCTGAATCTAAATAGGCAGGTGTGTCCATCATAAAGAAAAGCCTGAGTGGACTTGAGTCTGGTCATGCTGCCCTCAGGCCTGCCTAAAAGCCCCTTATGAATACGGCAGGGGAACATTTGGTCAGCCCTGGCATTTAAGCATCAGGCTATATGTGCATACATAGTAGTTTGGGAGTGTGTAGATTAAGCCATTCTAGAGGAGATTCTGATATTTAGTTAATAGCTATACAAAATTGACCTGCCCCCAAAAAGGTTATGTCCATTGTAAATATTGTGGTGCACACAGTAACTCGCTCAAAAAAAATCAGCCAAAGCCTTACAAGCATTCCTTATTACCAAAATCCAGTTAGTATGGTCAGCAAATAGCTAGATTCACCCTCCATCCCAATATATGGTCAGCTCGATGGAAACACAGTAAAGAACCAAGGGGAGGACTATCCTATGAAACCCACCAAACTCTTCCCATAGGTTCTCCGGTACATGTATTGCCAGCACCACCTCCCTCACCTCATGTTGAACGGGGCCATCAACCGCACAACATATTGCCGGTCCTTTGGGAGCTTGAGCTTTGGGATTTTAGACGGATCGAAGTCCGGCGGGTAGTATTTCTACAAGAACAAAGCAGAACGGGATCAGCGGGGAGGCTGTGGGGTGAAGGTGTGAAATGGGGTGGGGGTGAGGGTATCACCCATTGCTCCAGCACTTTGGGATCCACTGAGGATCGGAGCAGGGCCTCCAAGTCAGGGTTCCCCCACACTCACTTCAGAACCTACCCACACGCAAAGCTTATAAGGCCTCTCAGCAGAACAGACACTGCCCCCAGCTCTCCTCTCCCCCGCTACGGGGCCCCCAGCTCTCCCCTTCCCTTCCCTCCCCCGCTACGGGCCCCCAGCTCTCTTCCTCCCCTCCCCCACTACGGGGCCCCCAGCTCTCCCCTTCCCTTCCCTCCCCCGCTACGGGCCCCCAGCTCTCTTCCTCCCCTCCCCCACTACGGGGCCCCCAGCTCTCCTCTCTCCTTCCCTCCCCCGCTACAGGGCCCCCCACTCTCCCCTTCCCTTCCCTCCCCCGCTACAGGCCCCCAGCTCTCTTCCTCCCTTCCCTCCCCCACTACGGGGACCCCAGCTCTCCCCTTCCTCCCCTCCCCCGCTACGGGGCCCCCAGCTCTCCCCTTCCCTTCCCTCCCCCGCTACGGGCCCCCCAGCTCTCCCCTTCCCTTCCCTCCCCCGCTACGGGCCCCCAGCTCTCTTCCTCCCCTCCCCCACTACGGGGCCCCCAGCTCTCCTCTCTCCTTCCCTCCCCCGCTACAGGGCCCCCCGCTCTCCCCTTCCCTTCCCTCCCCCGCTACGGGGACCCCAGCTCTCCCCTTCCTCTCCCCCCCCGCTACGGGGCCCCCAACTCTCCTCTACCCTTCCCTCCCCTCCCCCGCTACAGGGCCCCCAGTTCTACCCTCCCCTTCCCTTCCCTCCCCTTCCCCTCTACCGGGCCCCCAGCTCTCCCCTCCCCCCCGAAGCCCCCAGCTCTCCCCTTACTCCACTCCCCTCCCCTCCCCTCCCCCGCTACGGGGATCCGGTCCCGACCTCCCCCACTACCGGTCCCCTCCCCCACTACAGGGCCCCTCCCCCCGTTTCCGGGCCGCGCCGCAGGCTGCCCCCGACTCACATTCAAAACCTTCCTCTCCGACATGTCGCCCCCCGCTCATCCCCAGCCCGAGTCCGCCCCGCGCCAACTCTCCGCCCACCACAGCCCCACAGGCACTTCCTGGAGCCAGCCCCCCCCGCCCTTCCATTGGCCGGAACAAAGATACGCCGAGCATTGCTATTTTCTATTGGCTCATACTGCCGCCAATCACAGGGAAACCCCGCCCACTGACTCGGGTGCTGCAGCTAAAGAGCTCCGTCTACGCGTAAAGCCCGGCCGAGGAAAGTTCCGGGAGGCGCTGAGCCGTGGCTGCTGCAGGGCTGGGTCAGGTTTAGAGGCTCGGTGGGGTTCGGTGCATTGGCCGCGCCTAGGGGCTGCTCTCCCAGGACATTTCAAACCCTCCTATGCAGTGTACAGAGAAAGCAGGGGCAGCAAGTGGCCCACTCCTGAGTTGCCCATTGCACGGAGCCGTGCAAGGTTCATAGTGCAATGCCACGCTGGTCTCGCACTCAGCACCGCAGGGGCAAGAGGGCCCAGAAACAGGGGAGCTCTCACTTCCCCTGAAAAGAGCAGGCTCCAGCAATGCTCGAGTTTTATACACGTGCTCCTCCGCCATGGGCGGGAAGAGTTGCCAACTCTCCCGGTTTCACCAGGAGTCTCCCGAAACTGGGCTCTTTCTCCCGGAAGCTACTGAAGCCAAACCAGGAGAGTTTAGGCCACTAAATGTCTGGTGGTGCTGTGGGACTAAGCACCGCTCCCGAAAGCAGACAGCACAACCCTGTGGCCCCTAGGGGGGAAGTCAGGGAGTCTCTGGGTGCTGCCCCGAGCACCGAATCCGCAGCTCCCATTGGCCAGGAACTGGTGTGTGTGCCTGAGGGCATGGACAGGGTGGAACCCACCCCCCTAGGGGCCACAGGGATGAGTGGGCCACTTCTGGTAGAGGTGCAGGGCCAAGGCCGACGGAAGCCTGCCTTAGCCCCACTGTGCCACTGCCCAGGAGCCCCCCGAGATGAGCACCACCCGACCGGAGGCCACACCCCTTACCCCCTCCTCCACCCCAATCCTCTGCCCCAGGCCTGAGCCCCTTCCTGCACCCAAACTCTCTCCCAGAGCTTGCACCCCAGACCCCCTGCTCCAGGCTCCAGCCCCCTCCCATACTCCGAACCCCTCTGCCCCAGCCCAGAGCCTGCATCTCAACCCTCTGTGTGTGAGATCAAGCAACAGAGGGAGGGAGGGATGGAGTGAGTGGGGCGGGGCTTTGGAGAAGGGGCAGGGCAGGGGCCTCAGAAAAGGGGTGGGGCAAGAGTGCCAGGAACCACGGCCAATGAGAGCTGTCAGGGTGGCACTTGGGACAGGGGCAGCGTGCAGAGCCGCCTGGCCATGCCTCGTCCTGGGAGCCGGACATGCTGGCCGCTTCCGGGAGCTGCCTGAGGGGAGTGCCACCCGGAGCCTACACCCTTCACCCCCTTCTGCACCCTAACTCCCTACCCCCAGCCCTGAGCCCTGTCCCACACCCAAACTCCCTCCCAGAGCCCCCTCCCACACACTGAACTCCTCAGCCCCAGTCCCACACCAGAGCCCACATCCCCAGCCAGAGCCCCTCACCCCCCAGCCAGGAGCCCCCCTCTGCACTCTGAACCCCTCATTTTTGGCCCCACCCCAGAGCATGCACCCCAGTCCAAAGCCCTCACCTCCTCCCGCACCCCAACCCCCTGCCCAGCTTGCTGAAAATAAATGAGGGTGGAGAAAAGCGAGCAACAGAGGGAGGGGGGATGGAGTGAGCAGGGATGGGGCCTCGGAGAAGGGGCGGGGCAGAGGTGTTCGGTTTTCTGTAATCGGAAAGTTGGCAACCATAGTAAGGATATTTACTTTGTATATTTACACGTGATATTGACAATGTGTGTTCTCATGGTTATAAAGCTTTAACTTTTTGAATCTCAAAATCTGTTGTCGTTAAATAATTATTGTTTCCCATAACAGTGAAAATTTAAATAGATACAAACTGGAAAAAATGCTTCAAAATAAGCAGCAATATTTTCCATCCAAATCATAACAAAATAAATAACGAACGCTGCCAAACCTATGTATAACACAAGCCACAGGGCATCCCTGAATTAATTCCTGTTTGAACTGAAACATATCTGTTAGTGCAAACGTCCAATCTAGATTTAAAAAACAAATTTAATCTTACTAGGTGTGACAAAGTGGGATTGTTCTTAATGTTTCCTCTGAATACTGTGTGGGTACCTCAGTTTTTGGCCGACACTGTGTTTTCTGGCAAAATGGCCCGGGCCCTTCTCCCCTGTAAAGGGATGCTAAAGGTATGGGAGAACAAAGAGATCAGGTAACCTCCTGGCCCGGGAAAGAGACAAAGGCCAGAAAGGAGGGGTTGGAGGGGGGTTCAGTTTGAAGCTGGCTGGGGACGGGAAGTGAATGCAGACAGGGTTGTCTGGCTCGCTGGGCCCCAGAATGGACCCGGCTGAGGGATCCTGTTCTCTGTACCTACAAGCTCTGTTTTAGATCGTGTTCCTGTCATCTAATAAACCTCTGTTTTACTGGCTGGCTTAGAGTCACGTCTGACTGCGAATTGAGGGTGCAGGACCTTCTGCTTTCCCAGAGCCTCGCTGTGGGAAGTGCACGGAAGGGCATATGCTGAATGCTTCAAGGTCAGACCCAGGAAGGTGAAGCTGTGTGAGCTTCTTGCCTTGCCCTAAAGACAGTATGCTCTAAGGGAGAGGAGGCTCCCCAAAGTTCTGACTGGCTTTGTGGGGAGCAGTTCCAGAGCATTGCCCAGGGATTCCGTGACACTAGGACATAAGAAAGTCCTTATAAAATATACTAGAACAACAGGCAGGGGCGGCGCCAGGGTTTTTGGCGCCCTAGGCGCAGGGCCGGCTCGCCGGTCCTGCGGCTCCGGTGGACCTGCCGTAGACGTGCAGACCGCAGGAACTGCCGCAGGACCAGCAGACCGTCCGCAGGAACGCCTGTGGCAGGTTCCCCGGAGCCGCGGGACCAGCAGACCATCTGCAGAAATGCCTGCAGCAGGTCCACCGGACCAGTCTGCCACCCTCCCAAATCCTGGTGCCCTAGGCGACCGCCTAGGTTGCCTAAATGGAAGCGCCGGCCCTGACAACAGGCCAAAATGCTCCCCTCACACTAAGCTGTAGTTTCAAATGGATATGGTATTCTTACTTCTCCCTATCCTACACTCTTGTGTCAAACAACCACCAGGCTCCACCCCAGAGGTGACTGCATTCAGCAATCCTCAAGTAGAGTATTTTGAGGCCTGATCCTGCAGACATTCCCTGCCGGGCACAGCGCTTTCTAATGTGAGGAGTTTACTTCATAGGATCATTCATGATACTAAGCAATCCTGTGCTCAGCAGCAAAAGCATTGGCAGGATCAGGATGCTGCAGAGCACTTGTGTACTTACCTTTATACGCACAGGTAGCCCCACTGGTGGCTTACTAAGTAGGGGTGTAAGTCTTTGCAGGGTTAGGGGCTTAGATTGTAAAACACTTTAAGGACTGGACACTTTGCAATGAAAGATGCTATTTAAAGTAAGATGTTTTTTCTCTTCTTTGTTTGAATAGCCTCTGTCTCTTGGCAAAAATCTAATAAAATAGACGGTGAGTAGAAATATGATAAACCTAAATCCCCAAAGCTGAAAAGTACGTCAGCCAGACCATTGCTTAAGATAAATGCCATTTATTCCTTTTATCCGTTTGCTTTTTTATTTCTCTACCTTCTGAATGAAAGAGCATGTTCTCGGATAGAACGCCGAAGCATTCGGACTTCTTTGGCTAAAAAGTGAGTGAGTATTTGGTTATCCTAAATGTGTTTAACCTGATTACAATATGCCTTATCGATAGGAAAACCAGACATATAAGCTATGCCTGTGGACACGGAATATTCCTATCCCGGTGACATCAACACACATATCAGTCGGTTACAAGCTCAGCTGCTGCTCATTATAAATTCGCTGCAAAGCCAGAAAATACTTGCATTGTTCCAAGGCAGTGACAGATGGGAGATGAGACGCTAGTGGCACATGATTTGGTCCCACAGGGCCTCCCGTGCTGTCTCCTCTTTAGGAGTCGGATGGTGGGTCTGGCACAGAGGACAGGGATACAGGGAGAGGAGGGCATCCATCATGGGGGAGGATGACAGGAAGGGAACTGGCCAGAAAAAGGGCAGGAAACCAGAAGACCTGGGCGCTGAGAAGAAGGTCAGCCGGCCCGGGTGGGGACCCAGGCTCAGGAAGAGGATCTGACATCAACAAAAGGGGCGCTGGAAGTGAACTGGCCACAGGCCGCCTTGAGGCAACGGCCCGGGGAAGGAGTGACCTCCTGCTGCCAGCTTGGCTTTGAATGAGTAGCTGAACCATGCATTGTCCAAAGAGCGGGATTTGGGCTGGAATTTAGCCCCGTCTCTCTTGGGAACCAAGTTCTGAGTTAGCCCTGCTAGTAGGGGAGGGTTATCTGAAACACATAGCCACCCCGGGGACCTCCCGAGCCTGCTCTGGAGATGGGACTGTACTAGGTTCATGTCCTCGGTGAACTGGCCCAGAGGGGCCTTGTCCCACACACCTACCAGTGGGGCACGTACCTCTCTGCTCCAAGGAAACTCATCCCCAGTGTCTGAGGCCCACAGCAGGAGCCCGTAGTGGGTGACACAGGGCAGCAACAACAACAAAGCCCCAGCAGCCAGGGTGGCAAGAAGTGGGGGCTGTTACCCGTGAAGGGCTGGGGGCGAGGAGAAGGACAGAGAGGTTTTGAGAGCTCAGCAGCAGAAAGGAGTATCACAGCACAGGGACCCTCTCCCATCCCAACCCAGGTCCTGTGTTTTCTGTCAGGTGAATTACAGCCACCTGAGGGGAAGGCGAAGGCGAAGGCGAAAGCAAGTCGAATCTTGACCCCGCTGGGAGGCAGGTCCGAGAGATTCTGGCTGCACCAGACAACCCTGCTCACGGCTGCGTCCAGGGGGTGCCAGATACCAGCGGGCTCCAGGTGCTGTAGTTGCCATAGTCCGTGAAGTCCTTGGCTGCCACTTGCACGTGGTGGACGGCTCTGGGGCGGATCCCAGTCAGGATGAAGGAGGTCTGCTCGTACGGCCCGATCTGGGGGGCAACACGCACGGTGGAGGTGGGGTTAGGCCGGGAACCTGCCTGCAGGGCCACTCACAAGCGGAGGTTGCCTAGCAGACTGGGAGGCAAGAAACAGAGCTCCTATACCTGGCTCTGCCTTGGGCTCGCCCCTGGATCTTGGGAAAAGCTAAGGTACGTAAGAGGAGGCACCGTGCTCAGCGCTGGACAAGACGCTGTGCAGAAACACGGAGGAGGAGGAGGAGCGGCTGTTGGATGCTTAGTGCACCAGAGGAAATGCCTGAGTGGATCAGATCCGGGGCCCACCTAGCCCAGCCTCCCACCTCAGACAGTGGCCAGTGCTCGCTGCTTCAGAAGAAGGTGTAAGAATCTGCCCCCAGGAGGAACAGAGCCAAGGGACAGAGAATTGGGGTGGATGGGGATCCCCTCACCTCCCCATTAATCAGCTCTCCAGCTCTTCAGCACACTCAGAAAAGCAAAGCGGCGACTCTCTGCCCTCGCCCAGACACTACAGTCCCGGTTTGGGCAGTGGGCAAGACGTGACTGGAGCCATTTCTATGCCAAAGCAGATAACGGCCTTGACCCAGACGGGTCCTGCCCGGCCCTGGGAGGGCAAACGAGGCCTTTTCCAGGGGGTTGAGTGCACCGGCTGCCCTCAATGCCATCCGCGAACCAACAGCAACCCACAAACTGCTGGAGCCGAGAGCGCTGGGGCTTCGCGGGCACTCACCGTTCGGTTGCTGTTGGCTCCTTCCCTCGCGTAGCGGATGAGGTACTTCAGTGGGAAGTACTGCGGGAAAGGCCAGGAACTGGGCGGCTGCCACTCCAGGAGCAGCTTCTTGCTCTCCCCAGGGATGGGGGAGACCCTCAGGTCTTCCGGGGGATCCGGCCGGACTAACAAAACACACAGAACACTCACGCCCCGGAGCGCCTGGCGAGGCCGGCAGCCCGAGTCCTTCCCTCCAGCGGCAGGTGCAGCCTCCTTGCTTTGCCCAGCAGTGCCCGCTGGGGAGCCCAGCATGGTCAGTGTCCCAGGGCTGTGCTCTTTGATATCCACCAGGGGCCCTGCTGGGGCCCATGAGACCCCAAAGTCCTCATGGTAAGGTCCAGCCACTGGAGACTGAAGCCCTCTGTCGTGGCACCGTATGGCGGGGGCAGGGGAGGATTCCCAGGCACAGCTCCCCACTACAGAGTCTCACCCCAGAGCTAGAAGGAGCACTTCTAAGCATAGGCCTGTGGTGATGAGCTTTGGGGAGTGGTGCCTGCCCATCACGCAACGGGCTGAGACCCACCAGCTCGTTGCACAAAGGCCTCCAAGCAGCCAGCAGACCCGGGGGACTTTCCATCCCAGGTGAGCTGCGTGACCCAGCAAGGACCCGGTCCGTTTTGGCTGGGATTCGCCATGGAGCCCAAGGGGGGATGGGTCTGTCCTGCGGGTCTCCTTTGAGATTCCCAGTCTCCCTCCCCAATCCAACCAGTCCCGCTGGTATCCGAAACGTGACGGTCAGATTCACTGAAATATCTTCTCCGGGGCCCCAAGCTCCACTAGGTGGACCCTCCTCCCCAGCCCCATTACCTGGGTCACCAAGTGCAGGGATAGCACAACCGTGGAGGTGGCATAGAACCCAGGAGTTCTGACTCCCACTCCTGCTGCTCTAACCAAGACAGGTTAAGTGATGTGCTCAAGGTCAGCTCTGAGAATAGAACCCAGGAGTCCTGACCCCCCCCGTGTCCTGCTCTAAGTATGGTACCATGCACCCTTATGCCCTGGAGCCCTGCCCCCCAGCCCCCAGAGATCCCTGCCCTCCCCTCCCCATGGCGGCCTATCCCGAGAGGCTGTGAACTCTTACTGATTTGCTCCACGATGAAGGGGAAGAGGTTCATCGTCGCACCCAGCGGGTTCACGGCCGTCACGTTCAGCACGTAGGGGGTGATGGAAAACATCTGGATGTCGCTGATGGAGCAGCTGCTGGCCCCAGCCCATGGCTGGACACACTCGTTCTCCTTGGCCCCCATGCCATGCCTGCAGCAGGGGAGGACGCAGCTCTCTGTCCAATAGGCTCCTGGTGCTCACAGAGGATCACATACCCCGTGGGCTTTGTGCTACCATGGCTCACCAGGGTGAACTGGGAGTCTGAGCTCACCTCTCGCCCCAGCATTTGAGTGATGCCCCAAGAGTTGGCTGATTGCACCTGGGGACTGAACTCAGAGACCACCTAGAGGTCAGGTCCTCTCTTCCTCCCTCATCCCCTTGTCCTCAGCTGGCCCCTGAAGGATTTTACCTGTACGTGGTGATGAAATACGTCTCCAGGCGCGGTTCAGGCGCCGGCTTCCAAGTACAGTTGACGGTCTGGGGGTAACTGACAGCCCAACACTCAACGGCAGGCTTCTCGGGGGGCGCTGCAGGAGGGGGAGGGATGGACAGTCACACAGACATTGCAGGGGAAGCCGGACTATATCCAGAGCAGCGCAATTCTGGAGCAGCACATGTCACCCACCCCACTCAGCCTGGTGCTCTGTCCCTGGGGGGGCTCCACTGATCAGCCTGCCCCAGCCTTCGCCAACAGAAGCAGCTGTTTTAGCTCAGGCAGCAGCAGAGGCATCTGCATTGAGAGCCTGAGGTCCCGGGTTCAATTCCCCACTCCTGACAGCCTGTGACACAGCAGCTGTGGGTGCTGGGGCAGAATGAGAGAACCCCCCCCCCCCGACACACAGAAAGGAACAGCACACTCACAGCCCACCCGCAGCCGAATCCTGCGCAGGGTCCTCCCAGTGCCGGGGTGGTGGCAGCTGTATTCCCCCTCCTGGGCCAGGCTGGCGTTCCGCAGCAAGAGCTGGTCCTTGTCTCCTCCTGCCGCGGCCTCGGACGCAGCCACCTTGGTGCCATTCACTCTCCATTCCACCCTCCCGCCAGGAGTGTCGCAGCGTAGAAGCAGGTCGCTGCCAAGCGCGCCGTGCTGGACATGGCAGAGGCCTGCAACGCAAGGGGGGAGCTGTCACGAGGTGCCCGGCATGGTGCTTGGGCAGGCAGTGGGTGCTGCTTTGGGGCAGGGGTTAAAAGCCCCCAGAGGAATGAAGTGCTCAAATCCCATCATCATTTAGGGGAATTCAGAAGGGAGCAGGAGATCATCTGGTCTGATCTGCTGGGTATCACAGGCGGGAGAATTTAACGCATTGTGAGCCCAGTACTTGTTTGGACAAAGCGTCTCTTCCAGACAGGCCGCCAGAGTTGATCTGAAGGCACCTAGAGATGCAGAATCCACCACTTCCCTCCGGAGTGCGTCCTGCTGGTTAATCCCCCTCCCTGTTTCCGCTGGGGTCCTGGTTCTCATTAGAACGTGGCTGGCTTCAGCTCCCAGCCGCCGGGTCTTGTCCTGCTTTTCGCCGCTAGCTTAACTGGCCTAACTCCCTCCGCAGCTTTTTAAAACCTCCCCCCAGGATTGTGACCCAGGGGCCAGGACACCAAACTGGAGAGCCAGGACTCCTGGGTTCTCTTCTTGACTCTGCCACTGACCTCATAGGAAATGACTGGCCCAGGAGTGGGCCATTCCCAGCACGGGGAAGTTCCCAAGGCAAGTGGTTCTGCCCAGCGTGATCCTGGCTAAATGGGGCTTGCAAAGCAATGTGACCTCCCCAAAGGAGGCAGCCTTCCCTCCTCCCTGCCCTTCTCGTTGTTAACCTAACGTGCCCAGCGTCAGTTCCACGCGTGATGTTATCCCCTCGCTACGATTAATCTGCAGGGGCTGCCCACCGGCCAGCATCAGGCACAAGCCGATCACCAGCTGGGGTCAGGAGAAATTCCTCTCTCCCCCAACCCCATGATCTAGTACCACCAGGGTGACCTGACGTTCTGATTTTATAGGGACAGTCGCAATTTTTGGGTCTTTTTCTTATATGGGCTCCTATTACCCTTCATCCCGTCCCGATTTTTCACACTTGCTGTCTGGTCTCCCCAAGTACCACCCTCTGCTGCATGCGTCATTGCCTGGGTCGGAGTCAGGCTACTGGGCGAGATGGCGCATCGGAGTGCAAGGGACCATCGGCTTGGCGTATCCTGGCGCCACGGAACAAACCCCACAGCCACACAAAGCCTTGCTAGGGGCCACTGGGAAATGACCCTTCCCCCTCATACCCTCCTCTCCATCGCTCCCAGCCATGCTGCTGCAGGGGGCGGACCAGGCCGGCAGGACCAAGGTGACGATCACCATCCACTTCATTTCCCAGCAGGTGCCGGTCAGCAGCACGGGCGCCTGGAGAAAAAGGCATCAGGAGTGGAGCAAGATCAGGGTCTGAAAGTGGGTGTGGCTGGGAACAGATAACACCTTCTTGAGAGGTGCTCGACCCTGGGGGGTTGGGGCAAGAGATTGACGTCATTTATGGATGGGGTTTGGGCTGCATGAAGGCAGCATCATCCAGTGGTTAGAAGAAAGGGCCTGGGACCTGGGTTCTATGCCCAGCAACTGGGCAAGTCCCTTCACCCTTCTGTGCCTCAGTTTCCCCTCCCCCCTTTGTCTAGTTAGGCTGTGAACTCTTCGGGGCAGGGCCCCTCTCTGTCACTGGGTGTCTGTGCAGGGCCCTGCTCTGGGTTGAGCCTTCTGCTTGCTACTGGCGGACAGCTAAACAACAATCCTGCGGTAAGGAAAAGCATCCTGCCAGCCAAGTGCAGAAGATCTGATGCTGGGCCGGAGGCCCCATCTCGAATCCTGCGCCACATCCAGCCAGGCTGGTGCCTGGAAGAGCAAATGGCATGTGCTGGTGGTTGTGCTCCAGGGGAGGGAATCCATCCCTAGGATGGGGCAGGCCACTCCACTCAGATTCCTTAAGAACAGCCATACTGGATCAGATCAAAGGTCCATCCAGCCCAGTATCCTGTCAACTGACAGTGAGCAGTGTCCCAGAGGGAGTGAACCTAACAGGTAATGATCAAGTGATCTCTCTCCTGCCATCCTGGCTAATAGCCATTAATGGACTTAACCTCCGTGAATTTATCTAGTTCTCTTTTTACCCTGTTATAGTCCTGGCCTTCACAACCTCCCCAGGCAAGGAGTTCCACAGGTTGACTGTGCGCTGTGTGAAGAAGAACTTCCTTTTATTTGTTTTAAACCTGCTGCACATTAAATTCATTTGGTGGCCCCTAGTTCTTATATTATGGGAACAAGTAAATAACGTTTCCTTATTTACTTTCTCCACATCACTCATGATTTTATAGACCTCTATCATATCCCCCCTTAGTCTCCTCTTTTCCAAGCTGAAAAGTCCTCGCCTCTTTAATCTCGCCTCATATGGGACCTGTTCCAAACCCCTAATCATTTCTCTGAATCTTTTCCAGTGCCAGTATATCTTTTTTGAGGTGAGGAGACCACATCTGTACACAGTATTCGAGATGTGGCGGTACCATGGATTTAGATCAGGGAATAAGATATTCTCCATCTTATCTCTATCGCTTTTTAAATTATTCCTAACATTCTGTTCGCTTCTTGATTGCTACTGCACACTGTGTGGACATCTTCAGAGAACTATCCATGATGACTCCAAGATCTCTTTCCTGATTAGTTGTAGCTAAATTAGCCCCCATCATATTGTATGTATAGTTGGGGTTATTTTTTCCAATGTGCATGACTTTACATTTATCCACATTGAATTTCATTTGCCATTTTGTTGCCCAATCACTTAGTTTTGTGAGATCTTTTTGAAGTTCTTCACAGTCTGCTTTGGTCTTAACTATCTTGAGAGGTTTAGTATTGTCTGCAAACTTTGCCACCTCACTGTTTACCCCTTTCTCCAGATCATTTATGAATAAGTTGAATAGGATTGGTCCTAGGACTGACCCTTGGGGAACACCACGAGTTACCCCTCTCCATTCTGCAAATTTACCATTTATTCCTACCCTTTGTTCCCTGTCTTTTAACCAGTTCTCAATCCATGAAAGGATATTTCTCCTTATCCCATACAACTTAATTTATGTAAGAGCCTTTGGTGAGGGACCTTGTCAAAGGCTTTCTGGAAATCTAAGTTCATTACGTCCACTGGATCCTCTTGTTCACGTTTGTTGATCCCTTCAAAGAACTCTAATAGATTAGTAAGACACAATTTCCCTTTAGAGGAACCATGTTGACTTTTGCCCAACAATTTATGTTTTTCTATGTCTGACAATTTTATTCTTTACTATTATTTCAACTAATTTGCCCAGTACTGACGTTAGACTTATCTGTCTGTAATTGCCAGGATCACCTCTAGAGCCCTTTTTAAATATTGGCGTTACATTAGCTAACTTCCAGTCATTGGGTACAGAAGCGGATTTAAAGGACAGGTGACAGATCATAGCTAATAGTCCTGCAATTTCACATTTGAGTTCTTTCAGAACTCTTGGGTGAATGCCATCTGGTCCCGGTGACTTGTTACTGTTGAGTTTATCAATTAATTCCCAAACCTCCTCTAATGACACTTCAATTTGTGACAATTTCACAGATTTGTCACCTACAAAGGACGGCTCAGGTTTGGGAATCTCCCTAACATCCTCAGCCATGAAGACCGAAGGAAGGAATTTATTTGGTTTCTCTGCAATGACTTTGTCGTCTTTAAGCGCTCCTTTTGTATCTTGGTCATCCAGGGCCCACTGATTGTTTAGCAGGCTTCCTGCTTCTGATGTACTTAAAAAACATTCAAGTATCGGAGGGGTAGCCGTGTTAGTCTGGATCTGTAAAAGCAGCAAAGAATCCTGTGGCACCTTATAGACTAACAGACGTTTTGGAGCATGAGCTTTCGTGGGTGAATACCCACTTCGTCGGTTGCATTTCAATGCATGCAATAACAAAAAAACATTTTGTTATTACTCTTGGAGTTTTGGAGTAACTGGTCTTCAAACTCCTTTTTGGCTTTTCTTATTGCATTTTCACACTTAATTTGGCAGTGTTTATGTTCCTTTCTATTTACTTCACTAGGATTTGACTTCCACTTTTTAAAAGATGTCTTATCTCTCACAGCTTCTTTGACATGGTTCTTAAGCCACGATGGCTCTTTTTTAGTTCTTCTCCTGTGTTTCTTAATTTGGGGTATACATTGAAGTTGGGCCTCTATTATGGTGTCTTTAAAAAGTGTCCATGCAGCTTGCAGGGATTTCACTCTAGTCACTGTACCTTTTAATTTCTGTTTAACTAACCTCCTCATTTTTGCATAGTTCCCCTTTCTGAAATTAAATGCCACAGCGTTGGGCTGTTGAGGTGTCTTCCCACGGCAGGAATGTTAAATGTTGTTATATTATGGTCTCTATTTCCAAGCGGTCCTGTTATAGTTACCTCTTGGACCAGATCCTGCACTCCACTCTCCCATGCCTCTCCCCTTGTGGGTTCCTGTACCAGCTGCTCCAAGAAGCAGTCATTTAAAGTGTCGAGAAACTTTGTGTCTGCATTTCGTCCTGAGGTGACATGTTCCTAGTCAATATGGGGATAACTGAAATCCTCCACTATTACTTAGTTCTTTATTTTGATAGCCTCGCTAATCTCCCTGAGCATTTCACTGGCTCTATCACTGTCCTGGTCAGGTGGTCGATAGTAGGCTGGGTGAGTGGTTGTGGCCCTGTGGCTGAGAGGTGCCCCTGTGGTGAATGCTGCTGTTGGGCAGACATAGGAAAACCCTGCTGCTCTCTGCTCAGGATGCACCAGGGCAGCACATGGGCTCCATCAGCCGTGGTGAGGTCAGATTGTTTTACTGGCAGCCCAGCAAAGCAGGGACAGAAAAGGGGATTTTTTTAGCTGACAACATCTTCTCTTGCGAAACCGTGCTCGGAGGCAGCCTGACCTACTGGTTAGAGCACTGCCCCAGGGAGACCTGGGTTCTATTCCTAGCTCTGACCCTGGCCTGCAGGGTGACCTTGGGCAAGTCACATCCCTACTCCGTGCCTCAGTTTCCCCATCTGCACATTAGGGGTGATGACAGTGACCACCAAGCTTTGAGATCTACTGCTGGGAAGTGCTAGAGAAGAGCTAGGGCTTAGCATTAATGTTCCTCCACGGCCCCAGAGCTCTGCCTTTTAGCGGGGTGAATTCAGAGCTAGGGGCTCTGGTGGACAATCCTATGTCTCCGCTAGGCAGGTCTCGTGTGGCAGCAGCTCCTGGGCCAGCTGGTCTATTCTCTTGTTCAGCCTCCACAGCCCCTTCGCTCCTGGACAGCCCTGCTGCCACAGCCCAGGCTCTGCCAAGGCCCTTACCCACGCGGTGAACCCACATATCTGAGAGCCTCCCCCTCTGTCAGGGATTTGAGCAGGTAGGGTTACAGACCGGGGGGCCGAACACTGAGTGAGTGAAGGGACACAGAAAGGGTCTGTAGTAGAGCTAGGAATTAGACTCAGATCTTCCCAAGACCCAGCCCCATGCCCTGGCCCCTCCGCCATGCTTCATACTCCGGTTAGGAGGGCAAATGGCCAGGAGAATTTTGTCCTGCCTGGCACTGAGCTGAGGAGCCAGCCCACAGCCGTGGTTTTTGGTCAGTGCCAGATCCAAACAGCTGATGACCTAGATTCTCACCTGGACATTTTGGGAGGGGGAATGGGGGGGGATCTCTCACTCATCGCCCCGAAGCAACTCCACCAGTGCGCTCAACGGTTGATAGCAGCTCAGATGCCAGGAGGGTGAGTTACCCACCCCTCTCCTGGGTGCAGAGGAGGGCATGAAAGACGACAAATATCATGGCTTGGCCCCACGATGCTTCACGCCAACCACACGAGCAACAACCAGCCCCATCTGCCATCAAAGCCCAGAGGAAACCGGAGACTCACCCAACGCGCACAGCCCGGTGTCCTGATGCCGCTCCAAACCAGAGCCGACTGCAGGAGCCTTGGCTCGGGAAGCAAAATCCCCGTCTGACCTCAGCACTGCGGCTGCTCACTTCCTCGCACACAAAGCGCTCAGGAAATTCACGAGCTTTCCCACCAAGGTTCCCAGAGACAATTTGGCACAAACCACCCAGCCCACACGTCCCTGCCCCGGGCAAGGCGGGGGCCCTGGAATGGGGTCTGGAGGGACAGCAAAGCACAGAGGGAATTGGTGTTGTGGGGGGGGAGTGTTTAGTCGGTCTGGGCCGAGCTGCAGCAGGGCAAAGCGCTTTTGAAACAAGAGTTTAAGAAAAAGGCAGGGGCTGGATTATTCAGAGGCCTGATGCTTGGGCAGGGTTTGATCCTGCCCCTCAGAAGCCAGTGGGAATTACTGCTCTCACACAAACGCGAGCGGGGTCAGCCTCCTAGTATGCACCGTAACGTGGAGTTCGGGAGTCCAGCCCCCCGGCAAGTGCAAAGCTGTACTCAGGGCAGACACAGACCGGGCCCCAGGGGCCTGGATGAATCTCAGGACAACGCAGCCGCTTTCGGCCAATAGCATTCTTGCTAAACTTTCCTTTTTTTAAACTAAGGTTTTGACTCCCAGGTGTGTCTGGGGGAACCCCCTTCCCAGGTGACACCCCCACTCCCAAATGGCTAGTCCTGGTGGAAACCATGAGCAACAAAAATCCCAAGCTCTCCCCCAACCAGCTGTCTTACATCATTGCCTGTCCCCAGAGTCCCCCCCTGCTGATAGCACTAGGCTCCCCCACCTCCACTGGGTCAGTCCCCGGCTGAAAAGGGGGCTGGGAGTGTACCCCCCGGGATGACATCACCGAGATCAAGCCAAACGTTTCCCAAATGTTGCCATTTCGTGGGGTGCTGTTAACAACGTTTCCCAACTGGCCGAGTGGAAAAGGAGCATTTTGCCTCTGGACCGCTGGGCTATGGAGCTGGCCTCGGCCACAAACGCAATGAGTTTGGCAGGGTCTCAGCCTAGGCCCCGTGAAACGAGCCAGCAAGTGATGGTTAACAGTCCAGCAGCACCGGCTGAGTCTGCTTGGTGGGGGTTCAGAGAGTGGCACAGGAGGGTTGCGGCTGTGGGTTGGGACTGAGGGGCACTGACAGAGTTGGAGTGATGGGGGGGGGTCTGCAGGGCCGATGTGCGTTGGTAGTTAGTGAGGTGGGAAGGCTACGCAGGCCAGGACTGGAATAACAGGTGGGGTGGGAGCTGCTGTCCTGGGGTAAGAGACCTGGACTGGAACAGCCACCAACTGCAGCCCCCCTGCTATTCCAACCCTAGGCTCCCCCTACATCCAGCTCTGCCAGCGCCCCTCACTCCTGACCCAGAGCCTCCCCCCCCGCTTTTCCAATGCTCAGCTGCAGCTATAACACCGTCAGTGCACCCCCGCCCCCGTGGAGGTCCAGACAGGCCCCCATGTCAGGAAAGGCTCCAGCCTGGAATGGCAGGGGTGGCAAGGCAGGAGGAGGGCAGCAGTGGGGACATTCAGCCCAACATCTGCCCCCGTCACCCTGGCACCAGCTCCCGCATGTACGACCCGCCCCTTGCACATGTCCCTTCCCCACGCAGGAAAGCCAGCGAGCCTCTGCTGAGTGAGTATAAACAGTTTATTGCTGTGGATGCTCTGCTGAGAGCCGCAGGCAGAAGTTGGTGAGTTACCGCAGCCTCTTCCCTTCCCTGCTCACTTCTGCCCACGGAGTGAGGCTGGGCCCCTCGCCCAGCGGCATCGCCCGGTCAGGAGCCCGCCTCCCCCGTCCCTGCCGAGATGAAAGCACTGACGTAAAGGGCACCTTCCAGCCACTCGCCCACGGACACCTCCCAGCACAGGCTGCCCAGGAACAGGGAGCAAAAGTGCAGCCCCAGTGGTCACTCAACACACGTGTGCCTTGATTTTTGGTGAGGAAGCATGTGCACTGGGCCTTGCCACGCCGCTGGAGTCCAGTCGGTTCTGTATGCGAGTCTGCTCCGCTCCCCTGTGGGGAAGACTCCCCTGCTCGGAACCAGGAACCGGGTTCCCTCGCCCCAGGGCGCTCATCTGCCTTGCTCCTGCAGCTGCTGCATCATCAGGATCTGGTACAAGAGTCTCTGCACATCTTCGTCCATGTGGCCCTGCAAAGGAGATGCAGGCGGGGAAATCACACCGGTTTCCCTGACAGCGGGTCAGCAGCTGCCCTGACTCGCCGTCCGCCAGCCCCACTGGCTAAGGCAGGGCAGGACTGTGCCGACTCCACAGGCAGCCATCTCAGCAGGCACCTGGCAGCAAAGACGCTCTGGAGCTGAGCAGAGCCCAGACCCCTGCATCTACGCCAAGGAGGCTGCTGTGCTCCCACCCACACCCTAGGCAGGAACACATGGCCACCGCCGGATGCTCAGTGAGATCATTCCTTCGTTCTGCTGGATACGGGCTCAGGATGCAAAGTTCAGCTCCAGATCCCAGCTGCCCCAGAGGCCAGGGGAGCCCAGAGCTGGGGGCTGGCTCTGACCCAGCGCTACATTTCAGGAGCTCAGATGGAGGAGAAAAAGACCGTTCCAGTGTTGGTTTCCCCACTTTTCACAACCACTGTCACAGACACACACGCCTTGGACCTGCTGCACGTCCCGGGCATGGAGACGCAGACCTGGCCATGTGTGCACCGCACACCTTGGACCCGCTGTACATCCCAGGCACGGAGACACAGACATCACCACATGTGCACCGCACGCCTTGGAGCCGCCGTATATCCCAGGCACGGAGACACAGACATCGCCACGTGTGCACCACACGCCTCGGACACGCTGCACATCCCGGGCATGGAGATGGAGACACAGACGGGGCCACGTGTGCACCGCACGCCTTAGACCTGCTGCATGTCCCGTGCACAGAGACGCAGACGTCGCCACGTGTGCACCGCACGCCTTGGACCCGCTGCACATCCCGGGCATGGAGACACAGACGTCGCCACGTGTGCACCACACGCCATGAACGTGCTGCACATCCCGGGCATGGAGACACGCTGTGGCAAGGAGCGTGCACTCGACATGCACACACACACAGGCATACACGTCTCACAGGCTCCTGCCTTCTGCACAAGTGTCCTTCCACCCAGCATGACCCACCAGCTCCTGTCCAATGTGTCCTGAGACCCTCCACCCTTCCTCCAAACTCCTGCTCGACTCCGAGGGACAAGGCCAGGATTCCCTACTCCCAAGGAGCATGGCACTTCTAAGGTCATATCCTTCAAGTGCTGGGAATCTTGGGGGCAGGGACAGAAATCAGGGGGTTTTGTAGGTCCAAACAGGCCTAGTAACCAGTGTCTGAAATGCTTGGAATTCAGACAATCACCCACTACACACCCATTTATACTGACACACCCATGTGCAAACACCCCCCACCTCCACGGACACACATACGTGTACAAACACGCACCCATGTATACTGACACACACGTGTGCAACTCCCCCCCCCCACCCGCTGATTCAGACACACAAACAGACACACGGCTGGATACACACAGAATAGCAAACGCACATGCTCAGTCATCATGAGACACGGCGCTCCCAGCCCAGCCCTGCCCCCCGCGCACTGACCTGAATTGCGCAGAGCAGGTGGCTCCGGTAGAGCGAGACGACCTTGCGGTGGTGCGTCTCCATCTCCTGGAACCAAGGCGAGAGGTGGAGGGGTCACACTACAGTCCAGTGGGACCAGGCCACTCTCCACTCACAACCCCTCTGACCAGCGCCCCCCTGCCAGACACGGCACAGAGCTGGGGGAATCGGATCCCGCTCTGGCTCTCACACCGGATCCAGCCGAAGGGAACCAGTGTCACTCCCCTTCTGGTACGCAGCTAAAGCAACTCCCTCAGTGCTGTATAAAGATGCAACTGTTTTAGTGCAGGGGGACGGAAGGGCAGAAGGCATCAGGCCAAGACACACTGGCCCAGATCCTTAATGGGAGTTAGGCGCCTATTATACCTTTGTGGGGCTGGGCCCCTGAATCAGCATGGTCCACGCAGACCTTGGAACCAGCGACTCTGCTGCTTCCACCTGCCCGGACAGTGCCCCCAGGTCCTGAGCTGCGTGGCAGTTTCCAGACGCAGCCGAGGTCAGCACTTAGCCCTGCCGTCCCCGAGCCCAACAGGGGACGAACACCGCAACGCTCAGGGACCCACTTGATGGCGGGCTCTGCTCCTCCCCTCTCCCAGGTCCAGCTGGTCCCGGATACCCACGGCCAGCTGCTGTTCCAAGGCCTTTATCGTGCCCTGCAGCTTCGCCACCTCCTGCGGGTTCTGCTGCTTCCCCGGGCCGGAGAGCTCAGACAGGCTGTTCAAGGCCTCCTTCAGGTTGAAGACTTCCTTGGACAGCTCGGTGATCTGCAAAGGCGAAGGGATCGGCCGGTCACGAAGGGCTGGCTGAGTTCGCCGGGGCGGGTTTGAGTCTAGGGCAAAGTCTCGCATGATTATAGGACCCGCAGCACAAGGGATTCCAAAGCCCAGTTTCCCAGCGCCACCCTCCCGGCAAGCCCGCTGCAGAGCCAGAGCTGCTCGTTAACCCTTTGGTTGCTGCTGCTTCCCCCTGTGAGAGCACCCGCATTTCACTGGGGCATCGGCCCTTTGGGCAGCATAAGGGCGTGATCTGCTCTGGGTGGCGGATAAACAGCTAAAGAGCCAGCGGCGCAAACATCTGTTGCTGGCCAGCCAGCTCCTGTCCCTACTGGGGGGAGGTGGGTTGGTCTCTTTTGCCACAAATGGTGACAAACAATTTGGGTTTTTTTGGAGGTTTTTCGCTCCGTGACCAAAGATTGCAAAGAAAAATTCTGTTTCGTTTCCCTGGGGGAACCTCCCCCTCTCACTTTCTCACCCTTGTGCCTAGCAGTGCCAGGCAGCGGCGTTCCCCCCTTTGAAACAAACATGCATTCGGAGAACGCTGCATGGCCCGAGACCCACCTCACCCCCATCACGTGGCTCTATCACGGGCAGGGAGCTGGGATCCCCAGACCCAAATTTCACCCCTCTCATGGTGGCTCTATCTCGGGCTGGGCTCTGGGGTTGCCAGCCCAAATTTCACCCCATCCCATGGCTCTCTCGTGGGCAGGGCTATGGGGTCCCCAGTCCCACATTGAACCTGGCTCTAGCACGGGCAGGGTGATGGGGAAGCCCAGACCCACCTTCCTGTCCTTCTCCTTGACCAGCTTGGCCGAGTCCTCGATGCGGCCATGCAGCTCTTGGATCCGGCCCGACTCGGCCCGCAGGCTCTGCAGCTGCTTCTCTGCGGCGGCCAGCTGGGCCTCGGCCGCGTGCTTCTCGCTCTTCATGAAGAGGGCCTCGCGCTGCACCTGGAACACCTCCGTGCAGGTCCTCTCGTGCTTGCGCTCCAGGTCGCTTAGCTTCAGGCTCAGCGCGCTCACCTCTGCCTGCAGGTTGCACCGCAGCTGCTCGTGCTCCTCCCTGGGGACCGTACCCTCCCGCATGCTTGCCAGCTCGCCCTGCAGCCGCGAGGCCTCCTGGGCTTTGGCGGCCAGCTCTTGCTCCAGCTGCTCGGCTCTGGCCTTCAGCTCCTGGACGCTGCTCTCCAGGGCCTCCTTAGCTCGGGTGTGCTCCGCCGGCGGGACCCACTCCCTCCTGTACCGCTCCGTCGCCTGCTGCAGCTCCCTCGCCTCCCGCTGGGCAGCACTGTGCCTCTCCTCCAGCTCCAGCAGCTTCTTGTTGGACTCGGCCAACAACCCGCCCAGCGCCCCTGCCATCTCCTCCTGCTCCTGCCTGGAGATGCTCTCGGAAGCCAGCTGCTCCTTCAGAGCGCTCAGCTCCTCCTCCTTCTTGTCCTGATCCTCTCGGAGCTGGGCCTGCACCTCCTTGTACTGCCCCCTCAGCTCCTCCAGCTGCTCACGGAGCTGCCGGTTTTCCTCCTCCAGCCTCTGGCTCTCCGAGAGGCAGCCCATCACTCGCTGCAGCTCCCCGGCTCCCTCCTCCACGCTCCTCCTCAGCTGCTCCGCTTCTGCCTCCGCTTGGCAGCACCTCTCCAGCAGCTTGGCCTTCTCCGCGGCGGCTTCGCCCAAGGACACGCTGAGGGCCACCCTCGTCTCCTCGGCGGAGCAGCCTCGACTGGCTGCTTCTTCCTGGGCATCCAGGCGCCCCTCCAGGTCCTTCACCCTCTGGTCTCTCTCCAGCAGGGCCTCCTGGACTTTCTGCAGAGCTGCCCTCACCGTCTCCAGCTCACTCCCGGAGCTCTCAGCCACCTCCTGCTCCTCCACGGACAGGATGCCCAGCTGGATCTGCTCCCGCAGGAGCTGCACCTCGGCCACAGCCGCCTCGTGCTTCTCCTGCGTATCAGCCAGCATTTTGGTCAGCTCTTCCACAGATACATCTCCAGCCCCTCCTTCCCTGCTGCTTGTTTTTGCCGGCACCCTGGCCTGGCCTGGCTCCCGGCCTTTCCCCTCGGGCTCAGCTGGGGCATTGCTCCTCTGCAGCGCCTCCTCTAAGGTCTGGATCTGCGCCTCATATTCAGCCTTCATCTGCTTGTAAGCCTCCACTGGGACTAGCTCGCAGGAGGGATCGTGGGGCCCACTGCCTTCCAGAGCCTGCAGGGCAGCCTGGGCCTCGGCATACTGCTCCCTGAGCTGGTTGAACTCCGACTTGAGGGAGTCGTAGAGGGCAATGGGGACGAAGTCTTCGGCCGGGCCCACGTCACTCTCGTCTTTCTCGTAATTCTCCAGGATCTGTGGAAGGTGGGGAGGATAAAACCATGAGACTTGCTCACTGGGATCCTGAGCCCCGACTATGCAGGGGTATTACAGCAGCACAACACAATGGTGCCTGCCATACACAGCAGCTCGGCTCCCCTGGCCCAGAGCTCCTGCACCCTGAGATGCTTCCTAGGGCTTGATCTCTTCTTCCATCAATTACACCAGTCCAGTTACCCCGATTTACACCAGCGTGGGAGGAGAATCAGGCCCTGCAGTTTAACTGCACAGAGGGCTATGATACAGCGACAAGGTTAGATAGCAGGGCCTTGGAGTACAAGGCAAAGGAGCAAAGATTAGGCTTCTAACGGTAGGAGCTGGCAAAGGGAAGCCACCCAGAAAGCCTGCTCCAGAGGCCAGGAGTTGCGTGGGAGAAGACTCTTGCACAGTGACATTACAAAGGTCAGGGGCAGATGGGAGAGCAGAGAAGAGGCTGGAACACGACTTCAGAAGGCGTCCCCAGCAAATCCAAGCCGGGCCCTACAGCGAAGCAGGGAGCCTGCAGGGCCATTTGAAGGGGGTAGCAGGGGCGGCTGCCTAGTTTGATGTCTCTGCACACACAGTAAGACAGGTGGCGGCGTCCTGCACCTGCTGAGTCTGCAGAGCCCATGGAGAAGGGAAGCGCCATCATGTCATCAGGGAACCAGAGGGATGCAGCAGGTACCTGTATCTTCTCCAGCAGCTCCTGGTTTTGCATAGTGAGCGACTGCACCTGGCCCTGCAGCGTGGCCAGCAGCTCCTCCGTGGACAGGCTCAGGGTCTTCTTGGACAGCAGCAGCTCCGCCCCTGAAAGAGCAGCAGAACCCCCGGCCCCCACCAAGACCCATCACTAACTAACCCTGGTCCTTGACCTGAACAGCTCCACCCCCACCCTGAGAGCTGCCCCCTGCCACCACCTGCTTCCTGCAAAACCTTCCCAGGCATTTTCCAGCACAAGCCCAATCCTGCAAGGTGCCAGGGGCCCTCCTCTCCCATGGGAGCCGCTCACGGACCGCACCCCGGCCCAGGGCGGTGCTCCATCCCCCAGCGAGGGCTGGGCTGGTGCGCTGGTGGAAGGGCCTGCCACGTGCTTGGCGAATATAGCCCTGTCTTTCAGCCCGGGCAGCAGGAGCTCGTGCTTAAAGGTTCGCAGAGCCCAGGGTCAGTCCCAGTGTGACTAAGTGGGGTGGTTTCTTGGTCTTTCTGTGTTTTCCAGTGGGATGCATGCAGGGAGGGGTGGGACTCAGAGTCCCTGGGTGTTACTGGTTTAACGAGGGGAGGGGAGAGGGAGTTTGTTGGTACAGAGGACTGGAGAGGGAACTTGGGACCCCAGTCGATGGGCTGGAGGATGGAGACCCCAGCGACTGGTGACCTGGTGACCCGGAGACCCAGCTCAGGAGTCACAGCTGGTTCTGGCCAGTGGGAGGACAATGGGGTGCGAAGAGAGAACCCCAGTGACCCGACCAGCCGGTTCCAACCAGAGGAGGGCTGAGAGGAGATAAGGCCCAGGCTGTCCTGTTTACGACCCTGTTTACCTGGAGAGAAGACAATGGACAGAGGCGGGGTAGGGCCAGGATATTGGAGGCCCAGCTGGGAAGCAGGGGGGCTCTGGGCTGGAGAGGGGGAGCAGGCAGAGCCCACCTGGCTGCAGGGGGACTGGGATATGCTGTGCTGAGGGAGGCCAGGCCTGAGGCCCTGAGAGGTTCCTGTGCTGTGTTCAATCCTCAATAAACCCTCCTGTTTTATGCTGGCTGAGAGTCGCTCTGGTCTAGAGAACAGGGGGCATATCAACCCCTTTGGGGGGTCCAGAGCGAGGGGACTCCCTGAGGGGGCCCACGGCAGAGACAGACGTGCTAAGGCTCAGAGAGGTGTGGCTCCAGGAGGTGGAGGGGCCTGACCCCGAGAGAGAGGGGACCCCCACAAAGGGCTGCTGCACTGGAAGGGACACCCCCCATGGACCGCACAGGGCCACGAGTGGGCATGATCTGTGAGTCCGTGACACCCCGCTCTGCAGGGCACGCTCAGCCCCTCGCAAGGCCGTGCCCTCGGTGCAGAGCTGCACCAGCACCTGACGGGCCCAGGGCGCGACGACCAACCTGGGAATTCCAGCAGGTCCCCCTCTTCGTCCTGCAGCGTGTCAATGTCGTAGCTGGTGTTCTCCTTCTCGTTCTGGGGCACAGACAGGCAGGGAGTCAGGGACCCCCCAAAGATCACAGCTCCCCCATTCCCTGCGCTCTCCCACGGTGCCAGTCACTGAGCCAGGCAGCAGCTGATGCTAACCAGGACAGCACCAAGGCAAGGCTGCCCTGTCCCTGCAGCAGCTGAGCCAGCCTCAGGGAAAGTCCCACAATTCACTGGGCTCCTGCAGGACTCAGTAAGACCCAGCACTCCGTGTCCCCTGCTCTCCTACCTCCAGCAAGGACAGGCGGCTCCGGAGCACTTCAACCTCCTTCCCCAAATGCTCCTTTTCCCCCTGACTGTCCGCCAGTTGCTGCTGGAGCTCTTTTATCTGGATCCGAGAATTAGACACATCATTAGATCCGGACACTCGCACCGATTCCCGTCCGTATCTTCCGAATTAGATGGGGTGGATCTTTAACAAGGCCTTAGAGCCAGACCAGAGCCCAGCAAGGATCTATTTAGTCTAGTATCCTGTTCCAGTGCTGGCAGATCCCAGATGCTTTGGAGGACAGATATCCCTAACCTGGCACTGGCATCCCAACATTTCCTCCTGACCCCCTGCTGATGACCAGTTTATGCCCTGAAGCATCTGCATGAAGCCATTTTCCCTTCCCATCTCAGAGACCATTTGGAGCGCTCGAGTCCAGTCTCCGGAGACATAACACCTGGCCTACCTCCTTCTCCATGGAGCGTAGGGAGTCCTCCTCCAACTCCAGCCGCTAGTGGGAACACAAAGAGAGTCCAAGATGGTTAACTCGCTGTGCAGCCTGGCCCTCCCCATGGTCATGCATCAGCAGGTCTGATCGTGGACTCAGAACCGCAGAATGGGCATTTGACAAAGTGGGTATTCACCCACAAAAGCTCATGGTCCAATACATCTGTTAGTCTATAAGGTACTACAGGACTCTTTGCTGCTTTTACAGAATGGGCAGCCAGGCTCTTCCAGACACGAGACGTCCCCTCTCAATTACCTCCCCACCCACCTTGCCGGTGCAAGACGCTCTGGCACTAGTCAAGGTGATGCCACAAGCAGGTCCCTTCCTTCCTATCCTCCTTCCACCAACCCACCCAGAAACCTGGCTCCCCCCAGCTTGCAGGGTGGGGGTATCATATCAGTACCTCCTGCTTCTGCTTCTCCTGCTGCTGCTCCAAACCCTTGATCTTCTGCAGGAACCGAGCCCGTTCCTGCCTCAGCCGGACGATCTCCTCATAGGCCTCCCTGTCCTCCTGTGGGGAATCCCAGAGGTGGGGCAGTCAGGGAAGAGTGGTGGGTACCCATCCCGCCCCATCCCGGTATCCCTGCCAGGGGATCCTCACCGTGTCAGCTGGGGCAGGGCGAGCCCTGGCAGGCTTGGTGGTGACTATCCGGCTGCTCCGCTCTGTGGAAGGGGAGCTGTGCTCCGGAGAGCGTGGGGTGTGCTTGAAAACAGTAACAGTCGTCACACAGAGAGAATGAGGAGCCACCAGAACGGTGGCTGACTTAGCCAGTAAGCTCCCAGCTCTGTTCCCACAGAAGTCCCGTTATGCCTTCCACCAGAATGGCTTCACACAACACGTGCAGGGATCGTTTCACCCGATACCCCGATGCAGCCACCTCTAGGGGGCAGCTGTTTCAAACTGCATGTTGGTTATGGAGACAAAAGCAGGGTCTCGGACCCAACTGCAACCACGAGGGGGATTTCAGGGAGCAGGCTGGCCCTGTCAGCTGGAGTTTGGCCAGGACACTGGGACTGCCTCGTAACCAGAGCGCTGTGGTGGGACTCAGGAGCCCTGTGTTCTGCGCCGATCTGCTGGGTGACTTTGGGCAAACTGTGCCTCAGTTTCCCCCTGTAAAATGGGACGATGATACTGCTGACCTCCTGTGGAGATCTACACCCAAGTTTTGACAGACGGCACTTCCAGCAGCATGGGGCCTCCTAATGAGGCACAGACTCAGAGAAGAGCAGCTCCTGCTGCCTCACCATCTCCCAGCCAGCCACTGACCAGGCCTGCCCCTGCTTAGCTTAAGTGACATGGCAGGGTCACAATGCTCAGTGGCCGGGCAGCGGGAGCCAAAGAGGGGCTAAGACAGGGCTGGGAAATCCAGAGGAGGGGCGGGGGCTGGAATTCTTGTTCTCCATCAGAACCCTGTCATGGACAACACACTGAGTGGTGGATCCAGCCCTTGCCTGCCGACACCACCCCCACCACCCAGTGAACAGCATTCGGGGAAACCCTCTTTGCAGACAAGCGACCGGACCAGGTCAAGAGAAATTAACTAGAACCCACCCCCCCACATGCCCAGCTGAGATCTACCCCTGGCCTGCCAGTGCCAATCTGCTGCTGGACCATGACCATTTGTCAGAGCCAGGGGCACCCGCCTCACAGGCTGCCAGTCTCTCTCAACTGCCGAGGGACACAAGTCGATCGCGCCTAGGAAAGACCTGGGGAAGAGCTTGCTGATGCATTAGCAAGGTCCCACGGGGCAGGTAAATGCCTTAGGGCTGCACAAGGGAAGGATGGCACAACGATTAGGACATTCGTCTAAAGCTTGGACGGCCCGGCTTCAATTCCCTTCTCTGCCACAGACTTCCTGGGGGACCCTGGGGAAGTGACCCAGGTCCAGATCCTCAAAGGTATGTTGGCGACTAATTCCCACGGAAATCAACGATTTGACCTTGAGGAACCTGGGCTTCAGTCTCCCCATCTGTAAAATGGGGCCCATGGCCCGGGGGCGTCGTAGAATCATATCATAAAATCTCAGGGTTGGAAGGGACCTCAGGAGATATCTAGTCCAACCCCCTGCTCAAAGCAGGACCAATCCCCAACTAAATCATCCCAGCCAGGGCTTTGTCAAGACGGGCCTTAAAAACCTCTAAGGAAGGAGATTCCACCACCTCCCTAGGGAACCCATTCCAGTGCTTCACCACCTTCCTAGTGAAATAGTGTTTCCTAATATCCAACCTAAACCTCCCCCACTGCAACTTGAGACCATTGCTCCTTGTTCTGTCATCGGGTACCACTGAGAACAGTCTAGATCTATCCTCTTTGGAACCCCCTTTCAGGTAGTTGAAAACAGCTATCAAATCCCCCCTCATCCTTCTCTTCTGCAGACTAAACAATCCCAGTTCCCTCAGCCTCTCTTCATAAGTCATGCTCTCCAGCCCCGTAATAATTTTTGTTGCCCTCTGCTGGACTCTTTCCAATTTTTCCACATCCTTCTTGTAGTGTGGGGCCCAAAACTGGACACAGTACTCCAGCTGAGGCCTCACCACTGTCGAATAGAGGGGAACGATCACTTCCCTCAATCTGCTGGCAATGTCCCTACTTATACAGCCCAAAATGCCGTTAGCCTTCTTGGCAATACGGGCACACTGTCGACTCATATCCAGTTTCTCCTCCAGTGTAACCCCTAGGTCCTTTTCTGCAGAACTGCTTCCTAGCCATTCGGTCCCTAGTCTGTAACAGTGAATGGGATTCTTCCGTCCTAAGTGCAGGACTCTGCACTTGTCCTTGTTGTACCTCATCAGGTTTCTTTTGGCCCAGTCCTCTAATTTGTCTAGGTCCCTCTGTATCCCATTCCTACCCTCCAGCGTATCTACCACTCCTCCAAGCTTAGTGTCATCTGCAAACTTGCTGAGAGTGCAGTGAGGATAAACGCGTTAAGGATTGTGAGGCGCCACATGCAGCTGTGGGGAGGGGAGAGGGAGGCAGAGCCGGTGGCCCCCTCACCTGGCTGGAGGTGCCGGGGGGCGGCGGCGGGGCTTTCCTCTTTCTCGGGGTGCCGTTCCTCTCGCTGGGCAGAGGCTGGCTTGGCGACGTCGTCTGTGGAGACACCGACGGGAGAGGGCTCCAGGCTCTCTCAGCAAAACCCGACTGGGGGGGCGGGAGGGGGGGACAGCAAGGACAGGAGCAAGTTCAAAGGAGCATCCCAGGGGCTCCTAATCCCTCCCCGGCCCTGGAAAAGCCTCATGTTCCAGGAAGGCTTTCGCAGGGCCTCTGTTCTCCCGTGAGCCTGGAGAGCCCTTCCCCTGCCCAGGACAGCCCAGTTCTGTGAAAGCCCCTGAGCGGCTGGACCGTGGGGCTCTCTGCTGGGCCAGGCCCCCTGCGTCTTTACCTGTGACGTTCGCTCAGCCGACTCCTCTTCTGCAGGAGGCAGAGGGGAGGAAACAGAAACCAGCAGGAGGTTAGAGGGGCTGGGGGCACAAGCCACCCACGGCCTGGCCCCCTCAGCTCGAGGGGGAGCAGACAGACAGACACCGCCCTGGGGCTCCGGGCTCCATGCTACCATGTGGCGGATGCAAACCTGGGACCCAGCTCCCATCCCTCAGCAGACACACACTCAGCTGCCCGTCACTCTCCAGCACCCCCCTCTGGCCAGGCCAGGGAGAGGCACTTCCCATCCAGAGTTTGAGCAGCTGGGCCAGTAAAAGAAGGGGGTGCCCCAGAGCCCCCCACACTGGGAAAACACACATGCTCCCTGCCCCCAACCAGCAGAGTCAGGCCAGTCACCCCACCTGCAAAGCAGGGACATTATCGCCTCCCCCGGGCAGGGGTGAGATGCTGCTGCACGGTGCTCTGAGACCTCAGGAAGGACAGGGTTTGGCCGGGGGCAACTTACCGCTGGCCCAGGAGTGGCGCTGGGAGGCGTCCTGCAGGTAGTGCTGGATCAAGGCGTTCCCCGTGGCCAGGCCGTAGCGCGCTGCGTCCTGGCCCCTGGCGTCCACCATGCCGACCCGCGCCCCGGCATGGATGAGAACTTCCACCGTCTCCATGCTGCCGTTCTCGCAGGCCAGCATCAGGGCTGTTCTACAGCAGGGGTGGGGGGAGAGAGATGGCCCCACTCACCCTCCAGAGCCAGCGGCATGAGGTGGGTGAATTGGATCTCTGCTGGGGCCAACTCTCCTAGCCCTTCTCTCCCACTGCTCCTGGCCCCTCTCCCCTCTCCGCTCCGAGGACAGGACTGCCCAGGTTTGCAGTCAGACTTAGGGAGGGCAGGATATTCCCCCAGCAACAGGCCGGGAGCGAGAACCCTGGCCAGAGTCCAGCAGACACTGCACAGGGAAACCCCTTCTCATGGCGGGGAGCTCACCTGCACCATCAGCCCGCCCGTGCAGGGCAAAGGCGGGATCTGCACAGGCCGTTTAGGTTATAGCTTTGTAAGACGCTTCCTCGCAGATCCGCAGCCAGTGCCTGCCTGACTCATCCTGCCTGCCTCGAGTCAAGACGGAGCCAGGCCCTGAGGTTGCCAGCTGGAGACCTCTGGCCCTTGGTCAGATCCAGGCTCGCAGTCCTGCCCAATGGTAGGACTCGTTTCTCCACCATGAGTCTTCCCACTCCCGCACTTTAACCCTCTCTTCTCCAGCCCCATTTCCTTCCAGGGCCCTTCAACGCTCACCTGCCCTGCTGGTCTCTGCTGTTCACAGCAGCTCCACGATGCAGCAGGTACCGGCAAAGCTCCGAGTGGCTCATCTTAGCTGCCAGGATCAGAGGGGTGCAGCCATCCTAAAGCAGGGGCATGGCAAAGGAAGGTCAGTGGGGGGAAGGTGGAAAATGAGCAGCAGCGGGTAGCCAGGCTCGGATACAGCCCCTTCGCTGTGTGGTACCTGCCTCCTGGGAGCGTCCTCCCATCTGTCCAGAGCTAGACCCCACTGCAGATGGACAACGAGCCCATGGAGCACACACTGTCCCATTACCAGGCAGGCAGTCAGGGATAGACACCAACCCTTCTCTTAATCATAATGACACCTGGCTCTTCTCTAGCGCTTTCCAGCAGGGGATCTCAAAGCATTTCACAATCTTTAACCACCCACCGTGAGGCAGGGCAAGGCTATTATCCCACTGTCCAGAGGGAGAGGCACAGGAAGGCTAAATGATTTGCCCAAGGTCACACGGGAGGTCTGTGGCAGAGCAGGGAACTGAGCCCAGGTTGCCCAACTCCTAGGTGAGTGCCCTAACCACTGAGCTGTCCTTCCTGAGACAGGACGAGATATTATTTCTCAAGGTGGACACCATGTGCAAAGAAAAAAAACTACATAGAAATGTAAAACCCCGATGCAGCTAGTGAAAACCCAGCTCCACGAGCAGCATAAGCCACAACTGCGGGAGAAGTTCTCCCATCAACATAGTACTGTGCACATGAACACTTATGGCAGGAGAACTTATGTCACTCGAGGGGTGGAATATTCACATGAGTGACATAAATTTTGCTGAGGCCGTAGTGTAGATATAGCCTTAGGTGCAAGATTCTTCTTCGCTTCATGTCCTTTAACACCGGGCATTATTCTGTCCATCTCAGGTACTTACACAGCAACATCCATTAGGAGTTGAAGGTAAAATTGGTATATCTGTTATTGCTATGTTCTGTTTAGCTGCTGCCGCGTTCTACCCAAGAAGTGGCTGCATTTCAGTGGTGGGTGAGGTGATCTCTGCACATCTGGGTCTCCACTACATTACACCACCTTTCCAATGGAGAGTAAGGGGCATCTAGGCTTGTGGTGACTTTCTGTGCAGCAGAAATCAAACAAAGCACAAACCTGATGGAAAGAACCACCTCACCTTGTTCTTGGTATTCAAGGACGCCTTGAAATCGCAGAGAATCTCTGAGCATGAGATGCAGCCGCTGACAGCTAGAGAGGAAGAGAGGGACCATGAACCCCTGCTCACTGCCCCTGCCCCTACCCCCATGCCAGGATCTGGCCCAGGCTGGCAAATCCCAAGGTGCTACACTGGAGAGAGCATATTGGATCCACGTGGCCCATCACCATGGAATCTGGACACATTCCTGGCCCTCGCTCCTCTGTGCATTCACCCTTCTGCACAGCCACCTGCCTTTGAAATCCTCACTATTGGTCAAGTTACTGGCAGGCGGTTTACCCAGCTGATTTGACACCCACGTTTAAGATGGGGGAGTGGGAGAGGGGAGGATGCAAGTGGGACGGAGGGTCCTCTGCTGACCTGCATGGTGCAGCGCTGTCCGACCGTTGCTGTCAGCGCCATCAACCGGGCAAGATGCCTAATGGGCAGAGAAGATGGTGAGTGAAGAACAGGGGACAACCACCTTCCCAGTGGTGTGGGAGTTAAAAAAAAAGAAGAAGAAGAAGAAGAAGAAGAGGGTAATTTGTCAGAGAGACCCACGGCTAGGTACTACTCTGTGTCAGCAATTCTTGTCAGGCCTGACGTATTCACTACACCTAACACACCACTGTCATGATATATACCCAAAAGATTGCCCGTAATAAGAACATATGAATGGCCATACAGCCATTTAGCCCAGTATCCTGTCTTCCAACAGTGGCTAATGCCCGATGCTTTGAGGGAGCGAACAGAACAGGGAATCATCAAGTGATCCATCCCCTGTCGCCCATTCCCAGATTCTGGCAAACAATACATCAATGGAAAACTAGTAACTCGCCGATCGTTAATATTCTTGTGTGATGTATGTACGGGGTGTATATAAAGAGTTATATGTACTAGAATATTGTGCTTAAAATGTGTTGGGCAAGCAATCCATCAGGCCAGTCTGCCTTAGATAAAGGAACATGTATTTGCTTGTCTGACCAACCTGGTTGCCAGGCAGAGACAATGAAGGTACGTTTCCATAACAGATAAACCAAGCCATCAACCTAGCAAATGAAGGAGACAGCTTCCAGGACAAAGACAAGCAGTCTGAACCTCAAATGATAAGCAGTTGACTCAGCGGTTTACATTAGTGTATTATAAAAGTGTCGCAGGTACGGTCTTTTATGAAAGCCTGTGACAGGAGAGAGAACCTTGGTTTGGGCTTAGTTGTCAAAGAATACATTGCAAAGGTTTCCTGGATTATAAAAAGAAAGGGGAGAGAACCCCGTAGAGGACCATCACTTGGGGGATTCGAGGGGGCAGAACTCTTGAAATCACAGAAGGTTGAGTCCTTCAGCCAAGAGGGCTGAAGTTTCTGGGAACTAAATTTAGGTGAGAAACTTACTTGGGCCAAGACTGTAACTTTCTCAAATCAAGTTTTCGTCTTAGAGGCATCTTTTTACTTCTACTTTGTTTGTAAGCCTTCTATCTTTATTCCTTACATTTGGGATCCCTCAAGCCTCTGACTTTTTGTTTAATAACCTTCTTCTACTTTTTCTATAAACCAATGCAGTGCTGTGATTGAAATCAGCGTGTTTGTCAAACCCCAATTAAATTAATGAGCTGCTGTATATTGACTCTTCAGGGGGGCAACGAAGTTAATAATGTCTGTGTGTTCCAGGAGAGGGCTGGATGCTGTAGAGGCAGGCGGGTTTTGGGGAAATTCAAGACTAGAGTCACTCTGCAAACAGTACTGGGAAGATGGAAGCCGGGGTGTGACCCGCATGCTTGTCTGCTGGCTGTGAGCCACAACAGCACAAGATTCCAGGCACCCAGCGTTGCAGGGCACCCAAAACGTCACAGGTAAACTAACCTGAACTAAAAACCACATTCCCCACATGAGAAGTGCTGCTCTGTGGTGACATCTTCAGCAAATCCCTGGCTGCCTCAGCAAGGCACCGTCTGAAGTCACCCACAAAAGGAAGGGTAACTGGCCAGGATCAAGGCCCCCTTTTCCATGCAGGTGCCAACCCTGTAATGCTAAGCAGCAGAGTTCTGCGTGTCCAGTCACTCATTGCTGGGTGCAGTAGGGAAGGCAGAAGAGACAGGCTGAGGGGTGGGATGTATTGACCTAAACTCTATCTTGCTGACCAATTCATGTAATAGCCTCTGGAGAAGACCAAACAGCTCAGGGGGTCATTCATGGACTGGACAAAGCTGATCAGAAAATGGGATTTTCCCCAGGGAAAATTTTGATTTTTTTTTCACCAAAACTTGCACACTGAAAGATTTTGGCTGAAAATTTTAAATGTCTCAAATGCTGCCACTGTGCCTCGTGGGAGTTGTAGTTTGGGTGCCCCATGCTCACGTTCTCTTCTATAGGCAAGGCTGCCTGGTCGGACTACAACTCTCATGATGCACCACGGTCTACCTTCTTGGCAGGGGAAACAGGTCCATCATGGGAGTCCCTGGCCATAGTGCATCAAGGGAGACATAGTCTGGCCAAGGAGCTCAGCCTACAGAGGAAAACAGGGATGTGGCAACTGAACTACAACTCCCATGAGGCACTCTGGCAGCATATCCCAGTCAAAATATTTTGGTTTTTGAGGGATTCTGGTTTTTTACACACATAAAAAAACAAACAAAGTTTTTCCCTGGAAAGCAGACACTTTTCACAAAACACTTGGTCAACATCCCAATTTTCCATTGAAAAACAGTTTAGATGGCAAATGTTTGACCAGCCCCAGTATGGAGATTTCACACCTAGATGGCAATTCTAACCCTGCCTAGGTTGTTCCCTAGACTGAAAGGTCGCACGGACAATTTCTCTGCATGGCCAGGAGCTTCTGCAGCAGGTGAACCCTATGAGGGCTGCTATATTCCCCACAAACTCCCTGTACCCTGATCTCCAGCCCTCAGTGCTTCAGCATCAACAATGGACACATCCCTCCCTGTCGAACTCCAGGTTCCCACTGCTCCTGCTTGGCTGACGTACCTGCAGCAGTTTGCTCACGCACTCTGGGTGGCCGTGTTTTGCAGCCAGGTGGAGCGCATTGTACCCTGGAAAGAGAGAGACTGGCAGGGTCAAGAGGTAATCATAATGATGGCGATACTTTATACGTGCACCCAGGGAGATCATAACAAATCATCAGCATCAAACAATTTCTTCTCAACCCCTGGGCCCCACCCCGAGGCAGGTAATCGACATCCATGGATCATGTCATCCACCACCAAATTGCAACCATTTCTGGGGCAGGACACAACAGCTGGTTAATAGTTCACAGCAGCGCTACGGGGTGGCTTAAGAAATGGGGACTCCTCTGGCCAATAAGAACCGCACAAGAAGAGCAGGGAGACAATACAATTTGCCAAGCTGGAATCTGACTAGGAATCCAGGGTTAACTCTCCTAGCGTGAGGGAAAGCACCATCAAATCAGATCTGGAATCATTGTAAGTAATCAGGAGCCAAACAGTAGGCAATCCAGCAGCAGAGTGCCCCCTAGCACCCTGCTGGGGCACTACTTTATTATCAGCTTGGGAGAAAAAGACCACAGCTCACTGAATCACCAACACCCCTCCCTCCAAAGAGCAAACTGACCAGACCTTGCTTAGCTTGTGAGATGCAGCAAAAGCCCAGCACAAGGCAGGCTGCAGGATCTCACTGAAGTGCTTCCTATGGTGTAAATTTTAAAATATTGGGACCATTTCTATTCGGAGTCTAAAGCACGCAGAGGAGACACCCAGACCCCTCCTAAGAGCACAGGACAGTGGTTCTCAAACTTTTTTTTCCACAGACCACTTAAAAATTGCTGAGGGTCTCAGCGGATCCCTTAATAATCTTTCCAAAAGTTGTTTGTACTGTTAGCTAACTAGTGTAAACGGCTTTGGATAAAAAAAAATGTAATAATAATTAACGTTTTTTTGTTCTACAAATAAAAGCACACAACTCTTGTTTTAATATCAGTAGGCTTACCTTTCTAATGCGATGGATGTGCCCTCTCTCCCCTGCCGCTGCAGCCCCTGAGCTGGGGCTGGAATGGAGGGGAGTCTCTCCCTCTCTCCCCTGCCACAGCAGCCACAGAGCTGAGCCTGGGAAGGAGGGGGGGTGTCTCTCCCCCATCACAGCAGCCCCCGAACTGGGGCTAGGAAGGACGGCCATCTCTCCCTGGCAGCCACAGCCCTGGAGCTGGGGAAGTCGCCTCTTTCTCTAGCTGCCGCAGCCATGCCTATCCCAAATTCCCCCCAACCTCTCTTCTCACCTCACTGCCCCCTCTCACCTACCCCTATTCCCCCCAAGGACACCACCTCACCTTACATGTGCATCTTCTCCAGGGTCCAGGCACCTAATTAGTGGAGCCACGCCTGCGCGGCTCCACTAATTAGGTGGGTGGCCCTTCATTCACTTGTGTGCGGCTGCCCAGGCGTGCACCTTAGAGGGAACTATCCGCGGCCCACCTGAATGGAGCTCGCGGACCACTGGTGGTCTGGGGACCACAGTTTGAGACCCTCTGCTCTAGTATGTGGAAGCAGTTGGTGCCAGATATGCCTTTGACACACACTACCAGCAATCGGCAAGCGCATGATGATTCTTATCGGCCTGGGACATAGCCCGCTGCCCTAACCATCCCGGTTAGAACTGCGATGAAATGCAGGGTCCCCACATGTAGCCAGGCTCTGACAGACACAAGATTTCTCATTGCCCCTTTTGCCTGTGCTCAGCTCAAGCCTGCAGGGGCGTTTTTAAAGCAAGAACGCTGAGCGGCTTTGACGCCTTCTTTCCAGGGATCACCAAGCTGACTCAGCAGCGGTGCCAGAGATTACAGGGATTTGGGGAGATCCGTCCCTTTTATCCCAGGGGAGGGCTGGTGAACGAACAAGAGAACAATGAAGATTGGACTAAAGAATCCCAGAGGAGCCTGCCACTCCTCAGAAAGGGAAAGCTCGGCAGCTCCACAGGAACGGGCTTGATTCTGTAGCTGGGAAACACAGAAATTAGACAGGGCAGAGATCCATAAGGTCCCATTTAACTCCTACCCCCCTTGGACAGTACTGGAGCGGTCCCAGCAGCATGTTTTCCACTGCTTTGTCCAGTTTGAAATGGCCCAAGTCAACGTCCTCACTGTCATGTCACGTCAGGGCGGAGTCAGACCGCTCTGCCTACCCGAGCTGTCCGTGGTCATGGCGTCCGCTCCATGAGCGAGCATCACTTCCAGGCAGTCCACGTTCCCTCTCGTTGCAGCCAGGTGGAAGCTGTGGCACAACCAAGGAGCTCCCATCACCATCCACACTTCAGAGACCCCTCCCGCCACCCCATCTGCTTAAAAGGCCAGAGTCCGAGAAGTTTCCCTATATACAAAAAATCCTTAAAAAACCCCAACACATGACTAATGTGTTCCCTTTCCCATCTCTTCCCCTCTGGTTTGTTTTTGTAGGGTTGCTGATCAACTCTTGGCCACAACCACTGGTTTGTTACCATAGGGCTGCTTGTGAATGGGAGGAGTGGCTGTGAGAAGCAAAGACTCTGAGAGAGTAGCCTTGGGGTTGCTGTCACATACGCCACAGCCCAGGCAGGCCCCAAGCTATGGGGAGTACAATGGTGCCTTAAAGCTATCACCTCAAACCCAGAGATGGGGGGAACCGAGACTCTGGCCCAGTCTCTTTAGCAGGGAAAGTGACTCACGCGGATTTGCCCTCTGAGTCCAGTTTGGTGGGGACCAGGCCCTTGCGGAGAAGTAGAGACGTCACCTTCTCGGGGTCGTTGTAGTTCACGGCCTGTAGGAGCTTCTCATCATTCTTACCCCAGTCATGGCTCTGAAACCCAAACGGGCAAAATCAGGGACTTCGGAGCCCTACCACAGCTCGCTAGAAGGGGAGGGGGAAAAGGATACATCCAACAAGTTGGGATGCTAGGAGCTCCGGATTCAATTCCCTGCTCTGCCACAGATTCCTTGTGTGACCTTGGGCAAGTCACTTAGGTCTGTTGATGACGGCTTTTGAAAAATGGCTTTCCTTCTTCGACGCGGTGCTCACAAGCCAGTTCCTCCAGCCTCTCTGTGGGTTTTGCTACTCTTCTCTGAACTCCCTGTGGTTTGGCTGGCAACGAGGTTCCGGGGAATCCCAGCTGACATCCCGCTTTGATCTCCGTGCCTGCCAGAGACATTTTCTTCTCGTCTTGTAACCCAGCTTTGTGTTTGACTTTTCTGTAAAACGCTGAGAATCCACCAGTCTGCGTTGCAAGCTGCCACTAACACACAGGAACCAAGTGAGCCGAACTCCACTCAGAAAACTCATGGGAGAATTCGTGGGAATCTGTGGGAACACATCACTTTCCACCTCCCTCCCATGCCACCGGATTAAAGAATACCTCTCATGGGGTTCATCCCTCGCTTGTCTCCCTGCAGCCAAGATGCAGCCACAGTTCCCCATTCAGGTCATGATCCAGCAAAGACTTACGTACGTGCTTAGATTTGCACGCCACGGTGCACGTGGCTAAGCATGGGCACCATCATCCCATT
Source organism: Gopherus evgoodei (assembly GCF_007399415.2). Lineage (NCBI taxonomy): Eukaryota > Metazoa > Chordata > Testudines > Testudinidae > Gopherus > Gopherus evgoodei. Next base: position 8,541,660 of record NC_044343.1, read on the forward strand.
GGGGCAGCGGGGTTCCACATTTGCTCTCCCCGGATACTGAAGTGCTGGGGTGCAGGTTTAATTCAATGGCACCGAGCACTGGTGGAGGGAAAACACTGACGCTCCTAATTAAATCGAGAGAGTGGCTGCTATAAAGGAGAATTCAGCTGCGGTAAAAATGGGAGTCACCTTTAGAGAGCGGATAATGTCATCGATTCCTGCAGGCTGGTTCCTAAACCGCTCCTAATCCCAAGGCCAATACAACCGCTAGTCACCTTTGACGGTCCAGCCCTCAGCACCCTGGGCCACACTGACAACACCAGGTGGGATGGGTGCTGAGCCAGCCCTGCAATTCATCCTGAAATCAACAGAAGCTGCAGGCACCCAGCTCCTCCCTGGAGCACATCCCACTAGGAACAGCTGCCTTGTTCTTAAAGAGCTTATTGACGGGAGCTCACGCTGGTGCCAGGAGCCTAGAGTAACCCCTGGACAGGTAGCTAAGTGGGGGGCCTGGCATGGGGGTGAGGAGATTGACGGGTAGACTGGGGTCGGGGGCAGGGGGTGCATGGAAAAGCCAGGAGGGGGTGGGTGGGGTGTGTGCAGGGTCAGCCCAGGAAAGGGATTGGGTGAGAGGTGAACATGGTGCAGCACAGGAAGAGGGAGGGGAGGGGAAACCACCTGGAGGCGGGGGGGGAGGGCTGGAGGGACATGCACAGCTTAGGCAGCTAAGGGTGCAAGTGCCAGGGAGGGCAAGTGCACCCCAGAGTTGGGGGGACAGGGGCATACCTTACAGAGGTAGGGGGTGGGGTCAAGGGGTACATGTGCAGGCCATGGAGCTGGGGGGTGAGGGGTCCATGTGCAGCCTGGGGAGCTAGAGAACAGGGGGTGCATGGTGGCCTGGGGAACTGGAGGGCAGGGGGTGCATGGGCAGCCTGGGGGGGGAAGCTGGGGGGTAAGAGGTGCATGGGCGGCCTAGGGGGGCAGGGGGTGCATGGGGAGCCTGGGGAGGAATCGGGGGGTGAGAGGTGCATGGAGGGCAGGGAGTGCATGGGTGGTCTGCGAAGCTGGGGGCAGGGGGTGCATGGGTGGCCTGGGGATGCAGCAGCGCAGGGGATGCATGGGCAGCCCAGGGAGCTGGGGAGCAAGGGGCACATGGGCAGCCTGGGGAGGGGGAGCTATGGATCAGGGGAGCATGGGGTGCAGGGGGTACATGGGCAGCCCGGGGGGGGGCTGGGGGTGCATGGAGAGTCGGGGGGGAGCTGGGGGGGAGCTGGGGGGCAGGGTGTGCATGGAGAGCCGAAACGGGGAGCTGGGGGTGCATGGGAAGCTCGGCTGCGGCGCTGGGGGGCAGGGGGTGCATGGAGAGCCTGGGAGGGAGCTCGGGGGCAGGGGGTGCATGGACAGCCTGGAGGGGAGCAGGAGGAGAGGGGGTGCATGGAGAGCCCGAGGGGGAGCTCAGGGGCAAGGGGTGCATGGACAGCCGGGCTGGGGAGCAGGGGGTGCATGGACAGCCCGGGGGGGAGCAAGGGGCAGGGGGTGCATGGACAGCCCGGGAGGGAGCTGGGGGGCAGGAGTTGCATGGACAGCCGGGCCGGGGAGCTGGGGGGCCGGGGGGTGAGCTGGAGGGCAGGGGGTGCATGGACAGCCCGGGGAGGAGCTGGGGGACAGGGGGTACATGATAGTCCGGGGGTGGAGGGGAGCTGGGGGACCGGGGGAGGAGCTGGGGGACAGGGGGTACATGATAGTCCAGGGGTGGAGGGGAGCTGTGTCGGCCCCCGCGGGAGCAGGCGGCGGTCGGGGAAGGTCGGGCGGGACGTACCGCGAAGGAGGCGGCCGCGCAGAGGCAGATCTGCTTCATGGTGCCCAGCAGCGGGCGGGCCGCCATCCACCCGCCCGGCCGCGGTGCCAGACGAGCCGGGCGCCCGCCGGGGACCCTCCGCCGCTGCCGGCTCCCGGCGCCGCCGCCCCTCTGAGCCGGGCGCCAGCGGCAGCTTCAGTCACAGCGGAGGATCCGCCTCCCTCCCTCGGCCGGCGGCTGGGGAGCCCGGCGGCGCCTGCCCCCTGCCTGCGGAGAGAGCCGGGCAGAGCCCCCCCGACCGAGCCCCCCCCCCGGGGCCAGGGAACGGAGACCCCACCCACCCCTATCCGGGGAGCAGAGACTCTTCCAGCCTCTTCCCACCCCCACGTGGGGACCCCAGGCATCGGGGGCCTCCTGCAAGGCCAGGGAAGCAGAGACACCCCCCAAGCCAGGGGATCAGGGACCCCAGGCAGGAAGGCACCCCCACCAAAGCCAGGGGAGCAGAGGCCCCCTCCCCCAAAGATTCCCACCCCAAATCAAGAGGACAGTGACCAGGAGCGGCTCCAGGCCCCAGCACGCTGGTCCCGGCTTCGGTGGACCTCCCACAGGCAAACTGCCGGAGGCAGCCTGCCTGCCCTGCTTGGGGGGGCAAAATCCCTAGAGCCGCCCCTGACAGTGACCCCAGGCCATAGGGATGCCCATCCCCAAATATTAGTTTACTAACATCGGCCTGTCACCCTGGTGGGGACACTGGGGGTCCCTGTTTCCATGTGGCTCTGAATGAGGCTGACGCAGTTTGGATCCTACTTTGGCGTGATCAGAGTCATGGGGCCAGGAATCACAGGCTGAAGCTGGAAAAATCCCCCTAAATCACGTTGGGACAGGATGCGCTGGGACTTCCAGGACCCCGGTGAGCAAAGGGTCGGGCTCGGCTCGGCTTGGCCTTGCCCAGATGCCCAGGGGAAGGACCGTCCAGGAGTTGCTAGGAAGGAGTTGGGGGGAGAATGTCTGTGGGAAGGGAAGACGGTCCAGAGGCACAGGGCGCTCTGAGTGTTACCCTTTGAGGAGAGGACCTGGCTGGCTACCTCTTGTTTCCTGCTGAGCCATCCCACCAGTTAATAGGTTTATAGGGCAATGTGCTAAATTAACGTGATGTGATCACCGCGCCTAGCGCTTTGTACGCTTGGGATCCATAGAGCTACATAGGAGGTAAGTATTTTTATTCCCCTTACATAGACTGGGGAAACTGAGGCACAGAATTGCCAAGTGACTTTTCCAGAGGCAGACAGGGAGTCAAGGAGAGGGCTGAGACTAACATCCCAGGCACGTGCCTACTGCTTCTCCCATGCTAGTCTGCTTGGAAACTTTAAAAAAAAAATGGTACCAACGCAAACCTATTTATGTGGAATGTGGACACAGTATCCAGTTCCTCACATGATAGCTCTGTGTCTGCTAGGTATGAAATCTGCAGCCCTGGCACCCAGACGGCAAGGTTAGAGCACTCTCTCTGCCTTCTAATTTGAGGTTGGGTTTTTGTTCCGAGCTCCATTTCTCTGCACGTGTGGGTGATCCACCGACTGTCTCCTCCGGAGCTTCCAGTCGGCTCAGCCGCTGCCTTCATCTTACAGCTGGGAGCGGAAACGCCGTTTTACCCACACTGCGGGCACGAAGCTGGAGCTCTGGAGTCCTCCTCTTTGTTGCTAAATAATTGAAGAGTGTTGATTTTCTGTCTCCTAGGCTTAATTCCGCCCCAGTGGAAACCTGACGCGCTTGGCTCTGCAGAGCTGGAAACCTGAGTGAGAAACCGCTTCTATACCATTGCACCGGCGGCGACCCTGTTCTGTTGGACTGATCCGCCCCGCAGCAGCTGGAGAGCTCTCCGTGCCAGGTGGAGAGCAGACATAACTGCATGTCTGGCTGATGAGCGAGTGTGCGTTGGTATCCCCAGGCACAAGGATCTGTCCATGCAGAGTCGGCTGTAGAATTGGGCCTAAAATTCCACCTCGGCTCCCCACTCCCTCTCCTTTACTCTGCCTCATTTTTCTTTTCTCTGCCCTTTACTTCTGTCCCTTCCTTTCATTGGAACGATTCTGTTTCCACTTGGAATTTGATCCATTGCAAAGAAGCAGCTGCTTCTGACAGCTGAATCACTGACTCGGCGATTGCACCCTGTCGCACTGCGATATTACAGAGAATGGCCCTGTGTCAGGGAAAGCCAGTCTATATGCTGCACTCCACAGAGAATGGGAAGAAATAGCTTCCTCAGGCCACTGGCCTGAAGCCCAGTGAACCAAATCCTGCTCACCCTACTCCCAGGAGTGATGAGAATACTTCACACTTAGAGCATTTTGCATCCATTGATCTCAAAACACTTGGCAAAGGTGACGGAGCAATGGTATCCCCATTTTACAGATGGGGAAGCTGAGGCATAGAGGGGCAGTGACTTGCCCAAGGTCAAACAGTGAGTCAGGGAGCTAATTGGGAACAGAGCTAGGTTCCCCTAACTCCCAGCCTGGTGTCCTGTCTGCTGTATCTTAGTGACTTCAATGGAAGCACGATTGGGCTGACTGACTTCAATGGGGTTACTAGCTGTCCCAGGCTGGCAGCTTTTGCCTGAAGTGTCCCACCCTCTTTGCAGCTGTTAATTTTTCCCAGCAGGATAAAGGGGATTCTACTGGCTCATTGAGTCAAGGAGGTGGGAGTGGATCTTTCAAGAGAGGACCTAGAGAGTGGGCTGAGCACTCTGGAGGGAGGAACGCTAGGACCAGCCAAGCCTGGGCAAAAGGCACAATCTGAGCTTTGTGGTGCTGTTGTTAGTGTTTTGCTAATAAAGCTAAATCTCAGGGAGCAGGTTGGTACCTTTGCAGTTCAGATTGGGAAAGAAACTTGCTCAGATGACATATGCAAAGGCCACAAACAAGCCTTGTTAGTTGTCTTCCTTGCTCTGTTTCCCGTCACTCTCCGGTCACTGGAGTATCGACACTGAAGCGGTGCAGCAGTGCTGCTGCAGCATTTCAAGTGAAGACCAGGAGACTCACCACTGTCCAGAGACGTCCAGCTACCCCTGGGCAACACCACTGCACTCAGCGGAGTGCAGAGATGTAAAGGAGGGCAGGGTGAGGCAGTGCATTTGCAATTCAGCGACCAGTTCTGTGGCCGCGTGAGACAGCACCGACGCTGGCTGTCCCCCAGAAGATGGATGGCCAGAATTAGGGTAATGCACTGAGTAACACATACGGGTGAAAAGGGGGAACAACAGTGGACTAATGACAGCACAAGAGGAGGGGAGGAGGCCATCATTCTACCCTGGCCAGGACACTCTGAACCAGGAGGGAGCCAATGCCGGGGGATGTTCAGATTTCGTTCTGGTGAACCCTTGGCTGGAAAGATAACGACTTCAGCATCTTCTTCATACAGAATGGGGCCCAGAGCTCTTCCCAGGCTGACTGTATGAAACACACTCTTTGCGACTGCTAGGTGATGGACCAAGAGTGGATAATGCTGCATCCTGTTGAAACTGCCGGGGGGAAACTTAGGTTGCTAGAATGTAAATGACCCAAGCTGTCATTTGGCCCCGGGTGGCAATACCCTCACTCTTGCAAAAATGTCTTTAATGTGACAAGCAGTCAAAGTTTCCGTTCATTTCTCATCTCCAGCAGCACAGTATCCACTAGCATCATGCTGGGGCATCAGTGCCACAAAGGAGAGCACCCCCTACTGAATCACCAACCCCCCTTCAGCAATACTCACTTCGGTCTTTTTAAACTTGGCCTTCAGGCTTTTCATTCTGGCTTGAGTTCTCACGCTCTGCCTCTGAAGTCTCTGAACAAGGAACATAATGATGTTTTAAGGTACCAGTGAAGCCTGGTCTCTCTATCAGAAGCTAAACGCCGGGTGTAAATTCAAACATTCCCACCTCTCCCCACATCCCAGTGAGGCAATCAAAAATTCTTTCAGTGTTTAAAGATGGAGCTGCCTCCCGTCATGATACATGACACCAGACCAAGTCACTCAACAGACTGCTGTGTACGAGCAATGGGAAGACATGGTGTAGCCTTCATGAAGGCTCGAGTCTCTGCATAGCGCAGAACGGTGCTCGGCTCTAGCCAAACATTCAGACTCATGCAACCTTCCGTTACTGACTTGTCACCAAAATGAGCCCAACCGTAGGGCAGTGGTTCTCCATCTATTTGCCATTGTGGGGCACCGATGCAGCTCTCTGTCTTAGGCGGACCACATCCACACAACACATATACTACCTGTACGGCCCTGAGGATGTCACATGGGCTGCACAGGCCGTGGGTTGAGAACCACTGGCTTAGGGGGTGCCAGATGCTGATTTCAAAGGCACATGTCCCTTCTCTTCCATTTGTTTGCTCCTATCAGCATCAACTGCCTCGGAACACTTGATGTTTGATTTCTCGCCTGTACTTGGCCGGGATAGGGACCTGCCAGCCTGTCGCTCTGTGCTCTGCCACTGAGCTGCATCAAGTCATGTGATCTTTCCATCAAGGTACCATTAGCCTGCACACTGTGTTAGAAATGGGGTGTCTTGTCCTCTGGGCATACCACGGCAGGATGCATGCCACGCTGTGTCCTGTTACTCTGGCCTCTGCCTAGTTCACTGCACACTATATTACATGTACGTCTAGTGTGCCTTTCACCTGAGGCTCTCAGAGCATTTTAGAGCCAATAAATGGAGCCTCAGAACACTCGTTAGAGTCAGACATTCTTACTTCCATTTCACAAGTGGGGAAACTGAGAGACGAAGCTAAGAGTTGCCCAAGAGTGACTGGCAAATTGGTGGTTCAGCTGGGAACAGAAACCCTGAGCTCTGATTCTGAGTCCTCTGCTCTAATCACTAGATAGCACTCTCTCCCGCTCCTCACCCCACACCGGATTGTTAAATTTGCCTGGGTCATGCCTTCTACTGTGCCGAGGCAACCTGCCAGGAGACGAGCTGACTCGATGCAGCATGGCATCTTGATATTGCCTTGGAAACATCGAGATCGCTCTCTTTCACAGGGGAACGTGCCTCCTTGCTAATTTCGCTATTCTCAGCAGCTTTGTAGGGTCCTCTTCAGGACATGTCCACTGCCATGGAAACATACCTCTCTGCAGAGTGATTTAGATGGCTTCATATATTTGACCCAACACTGACTGAGCTCCAGCAGCAGAGATTTCCGAAACCTGCATTGGAAGGGCTCAGCAGAATGGGGTGGCTATTGACTCAGCCCTGGGGCCTTTCCATCACCCCTCCCAACCCCCTTCCCTACCTTGCTGATAATGCTGAGCGCAGCAGGGTGGGCTCCTTCTCCCTTACACTCTGTTCTGTGCCCAGGGCAGAAGAAACTGAGAAGTGTCTCCTTACTTCAGTCTCATTGACACGCTACCAGAGGTGGCACAGACGGAGCTAGCTGGTGGCACCACCAATGAGGACAGGCAAGGGGGTGGGACTTAGCTGCAGTGGGAATTAAGTTACTCACCTGCTACAGGTACAGTTACCTCTCCAAAGCAGGATGCTGCTCAGTACTGGGTGGTGGCGACAGCACTTGACTGAACACCTTTCTGTGCATAGGGGCTGCCTAGCCCAGTTACGGGTGCTCGGCAGCTCTCGGTTTGTGACCAGGCCTTATATATCTGCCTGGCTGCTGCTTTTCACTTTGCTAGCTCCCAAAAACCAGGCTACATAGTCTCTGCACCATTAAGGACCTGGAAGGCAGCAGCAAAAGGAAATGATTCACCTGCACCAGGATCTTGTTCATTTAGGCCCAACTCAAAAGTTAGGAGCCTACATACCTTTGAGGACCTGGGCCTTATTTCTTTAGACCGTGATGCTGCAACCTGCTTCCTGGGGGTGAAGCCCAGCACTTACATGAAGCCCCACTGAAATCCATCAGCCAGGTTCTGTGCGGTCGCAGACGCCCACCCACATGGAGCAGCTTGGTGGATCACAGCCTTAGTTTGTTGCGTGAAATGTTCCCTTTTGGCATGAGTTCCAAACGGGCAGTTCCAGGCACCAGCACATGCCTGGGGCGGCAAGCTGCAGGGGGGCAGCCTGCCGGTTGCCGTGAGGGTGGCAGTCAGGCTGCCTTCAGCGGCGCGCCTGAGGGAGGTCCACCAGTTCCATGGGTTTGGCAGTGGGTACGCCAAAGGTGTGGGACTGGCGGACCTCCCGCAGGCATGCTGCCGAATCCGCGTTACCAGCGGACCTCCCACAGGCGCGCTGCCGAAAGCCGCCCAACTGCCGTGCTTGGGTTGGCAAAATACATAGAGCTGCCCCTGGTTCCAAAGGCTTGGGTCCACAAAGGTATTTAGGGTCGTAACTTCGATTGCTTTCAATGGATATTAGAAACCTAAATACCTTTGTGACTCTGGGCCAAAATGTTTAACCCTTTTATTAAACGATGTGTTTCCTTTCTCATAGCGCCTTTCAACTCAGGCTCTCCAAGGGCTGAGTCTGCCTCACACAACCCCACTGTGAGGTGGATATTATTTCCCCAAATTTACAGATGGAGAAACTGAGGCATGGAGCAGTGATGTGACTTACCCAGGATCACCTGTATGAAACAGTAGCAGAGTCAGGAGTAAAAACTAAGTATCCTGACCCCCTCCCCCGCCACCCAGTCCCATAATCATTAGGCTCTAATCACTAGACAACGCTATGGCCCTGCTTCTGTACTGATCACTGTGCAGATGGAACCCCTACGCCTAACACAGAGTTTCTTGCAGGATCGGGGCCTGTGTTTTCTAATCATTTCTTTATTTTCCTATAACAACCATAGCATGGTGGGCATGTTGTAGATGGACAAGGAGGTATGTTCCCTGCCAAAAAAAGGTATAGTAAAGTGCAAAGCAAAATCATCCAAAATCTATTATTTAAAAACCCTCAAAACCACAATTTTTCAGCCAATCTCAGCATTTGTGAGGCCTGACTTGTGATTTTTCAACCCTCAGGGATGACGGTGGTGCTCAGGGCAGGGTCTGTTCCCTAGGACCTGTCCTTTCCCAATAGCCCCCCTGGATATGATGACCAGACAGCAAGTTTGAAAAATTGGGAGGGGGGTAATAGGAGCCCATATATAAAAAAGCCCCAAATATCAGGTGCATCCCTATAAAATTGGGACATCTGGTCACCCCACCCCCGGAGCCAGGGGCACAGGGCCAGCAGGCACAGCCCACCCCTCGGGCTCTATGCCTGAGCTGTGCCCAGCTACTGGGGGTGACAGTTCTTGCCAGGAGCTAACATGGCGCCGGGTGGCTCTGTCCTTAGACCTCTGCGCATGCGGCTTGACAGGAGGTGGCTTCAGTCTGCCCTGCCGCTTCCGCCCTTCCCCTGCGCTAGAGGAATTGACAACAAGGAAAACTTTATTGGTAGCGGCCCCGGGGCCGGCGGCGCGATGTCGGTGAACTACGCGGCCGGGCTCTCCCCCTACTCGGACAAGGGCAAGTGCGGCCTCCCCGAGGTGAGCGTGAAGGAGCAGCCCCCCCCGGTCCCCCACTGCCCCCGGGGATCCCCTCGCCCAGCATCGGGGGCCTCCCCGGAACGGGGCCCTGCGCTCCGCTCCCCCCCCCGGGGGCTCTTCCCCTCCCCCCCAACGGGGCCCTGCGCTTTCCCCCCCCCGGGGCGCTTCCCCTCCCCCCTCCGCTTCCCCCCCTCGGGGCGCTTCCCCTCCCCCCCAACGGGGCCCGGCGCTTCCCCACCCCGGGGCGCTTCCCCTCCCCCCCAACGGGGCCCTGCGCTCCCCCCCCCCGGGGCGCTTCCCCTCCCCCCCAACGGGGCCCTGCGCTCCCCCCCCCCGGGGCGCTTCCCCTCCCCCCCAACGGGGCCCTGCGCTCCCCCCCCCGGGGCGCTTCCCCTCCCCCCCAAAGGGGCCCTGCGCTCCCCCCCCCGGGGGCGCTTCCCCTCCCCCCCAACGGGGCCCTGCGCTCCCCCCCCCCCGGGGCGCTTCCCTCCCCCCCAACGGGGCCCTGCGCTCCCCCCCCCCCCGGGGCGCTTCCCCTCCCCCCCAACGGGGCCCTGCGCTCCCCCCCCCCCCGGGGCGCTTCCCCTCCCCCCCAACGGGGCCCTGCGCTCCCCCCCCCGGGGCGCTTCCCCTCCCCCCCAACGGGGCCCTGCGCTCCGCTCCCCCCCCCCCGGGGCGCTTCCTTCCCCCCCCCCGAACGGGGCCCTGCGCTCCGCTCTCCCTCCGGAGCGTTTCCCCCCCCCCCCAAGGGGCCCTTCGCTCTCCTCCGCTCCCCCCCCGGGGGCACTTCCCCTCCCCTCCAACGGGGCCCTGCGCTTCCCCCCACCCCCCCCGGCGCTTTCTTTCCTCTCCCCCCCGGGGCGCTTTCTTCCCCCCCCAACGGGACCCTGCGCTCCCTCCCCCCCCCCGGGGCACTTCCTCTCCCCCTCCCAACGGGGCCCTCCCCAGGGGCGCTTTCCCTCCCCCTCCACGGGGCCCTGCGCTCCCCCCCCCTCCACGGGGCCCTGCGCTCCCCCCCGGGCACTTCCGCTCCCTACCACCCCTAGGGTTACCAGATGTCCTATTTTTATAGGAACAATCCTGATATTTGGGACTTTTTCTTATATAGGCTCCTATTACCCCCCACCCCTTGTCCTGATTTTTCACATTTGCTGTCTGGTCACCCTACCCCCCAGTGGGGTGCTGGGCTCCCCTTCCTCCCCCCCGGGGGTGCTTTCTTCCCCTCCCCCCCCCCCCCCGGGGTGTTTCCTCTCACCGGGGGTGCTTTCCCTCACTGCACTGACTCCTCACCTCAGGGAAGCAGATTTGAGGTTTAAATCTGAACATCCTGAGGTCACTTAGCTGACGTCTCCCCATGCCAGGCCATGAAGTTTGGCAGCCAGCGCTGGTTTATTTCCATGCGGTGCTATGCATTTCTTTCCCTCTTCAGTCAACTTGTAATCTAGTATTTGGCATGCCATGCAGTTTAGCGGGGTGACCTGGGTGCAGGGGCTTATCCACCTTCCTGTGTGCTGGCATGGCGGGGACGTGTCTCTCGGGCTCTCCTTTTCCATTTTCCTTTCCCCTCAGATTTTTGACCCACCAGAGGAGCTGGAGAGGAAAGTATGTGCGTTAGCAGACCTGATAAGGGGTTCTTCCAATATAGTGTTTCACACAGGAGCCGGGATCAGTACGGCTTCTGGAATCCCTGACTTCAGGTAAGGGCACTACCTGAAGAAATCTGTAATTGTTGAACCAGTGTGGGCTAGTGGTCAGAGCGACGTGCTGACTTAGAACTTGGGGGCTCTATTCCTGGCTCGGCCACTGACTCACCATAGGCAAGTCACTTTGCCTTTCAGTGCCTCAGTTTCCCCCATGTGTGAAAATGTGTCTGGGTCACAGGAGTCTGGCAAAAGGTTAATGTTTATAAAGTGCTTGGAGATCCTTGGAGGACAGATGCTGTTGGCGTGCAAGTGTTATTTTACTGGGTTAGTGATGGTATTTGTGGTATTTATAGAGAAACTAATCAATGAGAAATGAATAGTTGTCTTATGGCTCCATCCCTGATACTTGGCCAGTTAGCCTGTGTGTTAAGTGTGGTAGGGAAAATAGGCCATTTCTTTAGTGCCTTATAACTGTTACTCTGGGAAAACTTCCTATCTTCTGACCCTCTGATAAATGGAGGTGAGAGGTTTCCTCTCCTTTCTGTCCACAGTCTCTGCTCTAGTTTGTTCCCAAAGTCAAAAACTTGCTATTCAGTAGCCAAAGTGGGCTCTGATGAGGCACTGAAGTCAGTGAGATGATTCTCTGAGGCTAGCATCGTAGAATAGAATCTCAGGGTTGGAAGGGACCTCAGGAGATCATCTAGTCCAACCCCCTGCTCAAAGCAGGGCAAATTCCCAGACAGCTTTTTAATTTTTTTTAAACCCCAGTTCCCTAAATGGCCCCCTCAAGGATTGAACTCAAAACCCTGGGTTTAGTGGGCCAATGCTCAAACCTCTGAGCTATTGCTCCCCCCTGTAACTTTCATCAACCCAAGCAGTGACAGTACTGGGTATCTGGTATCCTCTTTATATAGCTTATTTGTGCGTGCTGGTTAATAGCGTAACAACAATACAGAACAGTGGTCTCCAACCTTTTTGTGGCCAGTAGCACGTTCATGTTTTCAGAAGAGTGTGGCAGGCGCCAACAATTACTCACATACAGGGCCGGCTCCAGGCAGCAGCGGTGGAGCAAGCCCGTGCCTGGGGCAGCACATGCTATGGGGCGGCATTCCCTCCATTCTGCAGAGCTGGAGCTTTTTTTTGTTTTTGATGCCAGTGCTGGGCAGTGCAGAGAGAAGCCGGAAGGACAGAGAACACAGGCACCTGCAGCCCCGGAGTACTCTATCCCTGGCAGGCACGGGGTTCCGGCTTTTCTCACCTGCTGGGCACTAGGTGGGCCCCGCGCCTGCTGGGGACAGAGAACACCGGCACTTGCAGCCCATAGCCCCAGAGTTCTCTGTCCCCGACAGGCGCGAGGCCGCGGCTTCTCTCCAGCTTAAGCCACAGCCCTGTGCTTGCCAGGGACCAAGAACATCGGCGCCCGCAGCCTGCAGCCCTGGAGTTCTCTGTCCTCGGCAGGTGTGGGGCCACGGCTTCTCTCCCCTGCTGGGCACTAGGTGGGCGCACATAAATGCCCCGGCGGGTGCCATGGTGCCTGCGGGCACCACGTTGAGGACCACTGATATAGAATAAGCCCAGTAATACTTAACTTCAGAAAGGGGAAAAAATGGAGGAAGCTAGCTGAATGGAAATGAAAAGGTGAAATGCCTTCAAACTGCATGGAGACTATTTAAAAACACCATAATAGAGGCTCAAATTAATGTATAACCCAAATGAAAACAAAACACTGAGGACTACAAAAATGTCGCCGTGGCTAAACAGCAGCATAAAAGAGGCAGTTATAATGCAAACAGGTGTCCTTTAAAAATCGGAAGTCAGACCCTACTGAGGAAAACAGAAAGGAGCATAAACTCTGGCAAGTCAAGTGTAAATGTATAATTAGCCAGGCCAAGAAAGAATTTGAAGAGCAACCAGCGAAAGGCACAAAAACTAACAGCAGGTTTTTTTTAAAATACATCAGAAGCAGGAAGACTGGGGTCATTGGGCAATGGAGGTGCTAAAGGAGCACTCAAGGAAGACGAGGTTGCTACGGAGAAGCTAAACAAAGTTTTTTGCATCAGTTTTCACTGCAGAGGATGAGGGGGAGATCCTCACACCCAAACTCTTCTTTTTTGGCAACCTATCTGAGGAACTGTCCCAGATTGACGTGTCAGTAGAGGAGGTTTTGGAACAAATTGATAAATTAAACAGTAATAAATTACCAGGACTAGGTGGGATTCACCCAAGAGTTCTGAAGGAACTCAGATATGAAATTGCAGAACTGCTAACTGTGGTAAGTAACCTAGCACTTAAATCAGCCTCTGTGTGACATGACCGGAGGGTAGTAAATGTAATGCTAATTTTTAAAACAGGCTCCAGAAGTGATCCACGCAATTACGGGCTGGTAAGCCTAACTTCAGTCCTAGCTAAATTGGGTGACATTATTATAAAGAGCAGAATTATCGGATACCTAGATGAACACGATATGTTGGGGAAGAATCAACGTTGCTTTTATAAAGGGAAATCATGCCTCACAAGGCTTTTAGAATTCTTTGTGGGTGTCAACCACGTGGACAAGGGTGATCCATATAGTGTCCTTGGACTTTCAGAAAACCTTTGACATGGTCCCTCCCCAAAGGCTCTTAAGCAAAATAGGCATTCATGAGATAAAAGGGAAGGGCCTCTCTTGGATCAGTAACTGATTAAAAGATAGGATACAAAAGGTAGGAATAAATTGTCTGTTTTCACAGGAGAGAGAGCTAAATAGTGCCCCCCCGCTCCCGGGGGTCTGTACTGGGACCTGTGCTGTTCAACATATTCATGAATGATCTAGAAAAAAAGGGTAAACAACAAGGTGGCAAAATTTGCGGTTGATGTCAAATTTCTCAAGATAGTTAAGTCCAAAGCTGACTGCAGAGAGTTAAAAAAGGATCTCACAGAACTGGCTGTCTGGGTGACAAAACGGCCAGTGAAATTCAATGGTGATAAGTGCAAAGTAATGCACGTTGGAAAACATAATACCAGATATATAGACACATAATGATGAGGTCTAAATTAGCTGTTACCACTCAAAAATGAGATCTTAGCGTCACCGTGGATAGTTCCCTCAAAACATCTGCTCAGTGTGTCGTGGCAGTCAAAACGGTAACAGAACCATTAGGAAAGGGATAGATAATAAGACAGAACATATCATAATGCCACTATATAAATCCATGGTACATCCACACCTAGAATTCTGGTTCTGGTTGGCCCATCTCCAAAAAAAAAAAAAAGGAGATTTGGGAAAGGACAGAGGCAACAAAAGTGATTAGGGGTGTGGAACAGCTTCCATATGAGGAGAGATTAAAAAGACTGGGACGTTCGGTTTAGAAAAAGGATGACTAAGGGAGAATATGATAGAGGTCTATAAAATCATGAATGCTGTGGAGAGAGCGAATAGGGAAGTGTTAGTTACCCCTTCACATAACACGGGAACCAGGGGTCACCCAATGCAGGTTTAAAACAAACACCGCACACAGTCAACCTGTGGAACTCCTTGCTGGGGGATGTTGTGAAGATCACAAGGATAACTGGGTTCAGAACAGAACTAGATAAGGTCATAGAGGGTAGGTCAGTCAATGGCCATTAGCCAAAGGTGGTCAGAGATGCAGTCCCATGCTCCAGGAATCTCTAAACGTTCAACTGCCAGAAGGTGGGAGTGGACGACATAGGATGGATCACTTGAAATTGCCTTGTTGTGTGGGTACCCTCAGACACACCTAAGGCTGATCCCTGTCAGACACCATATACTGGACTAGATGGACCAGGGCTTTGAGTCAGTTACATTTAGAACGCTTGATTCATTCTGTTTTCCAGGCCCAACTGTTCCTCGTAAACAGCAGGTGGTGCTGTTTCTCTCCAGACCTGTCTGAGCCGCCCCAGAAGCAGGGCATGCACGTTGGCTCTGGGCAATGCAATTTCTGTTAGGCTTTTGGCTGCAAACTTTGTTTTCTGGCACAGTAAAATGCCCCACCGTGCTTGTTCCTGGCTGATAACTTTCACTTTCAGTAGTTGTGGCATCCGTCAGCCTGTCTTGCTAGTGAGGAGATTCCGAGTCTAAACTGAATGGGGTTCCTCTGGAACATCCTACTAAGTGGTAATGTAGTGGTGCCCAGAATCTCCTTGGTGGCACCACTGGACTGCAGACTTGTGCTCTTACTAGGAGGTAGGAGAGCATTACTATCCATGTTCAAATATGGGGAAACTGAGGCACAGAAGTGCATTGACCTGCCCAAGGTCACACGGTAGGTAGCACAGTCTAGAACACACATTGGCCTGTGTTCCATTTGAAGGGTATAAAGGTTAAAGTGGGGTGCGTGAGGGGGGAGAGTGTTTGTTTTAAGGGGATGTCTCCAGGAGTAATGGGATACAAGCGGGCTCAGCATCAGAAAGCATTTGATAATGGAAAGATCTCAGACTGAAGACTCTTCTGTCAGGGGAAGTAGCGGAAGTGCCATTGCTCAGTTCATTTAAGATTGGGCAAAGCACTGGAGATTATTCCCTACAGTATAGTCCTGTCCCAGAGCTGGCCTAATAGGTCTCTTCAGTCTCATGATTTCTGATTTGTGTCCAGCTAACCACACGGTGCCCCCAGCCCCCGACACACACACGTTCCCCAATCACTGAATCTGAGATACTCTTGAGGTTGAATCTAGAGGCCACTTAAAGGATAAGTGTATGTGACACAGTAGTAAATGAGGGGCAATTTCTACGCGAGCAGAGTCCTAGCAGGAAAACGAGCAAGTGGAGGGAAGATGAAGTGCATGGGATGGAGCTACTGTCTTACAGCCTCTTGTTGGCTGAACCTCTGGCTACAATCGACAGTCCTCCTCAGCATGCAAGTTACACGTGAACTCCATGTGGGGTGCCTCGTGCCACCACTGAGCAAGGCTCTGGATTTGGCCAAAATGAGACGGCTGTGGACTCTGCCCCTGGCTTCCCTTCCCATCTAGGCATTCCTCCTTCCTCATTTGCAGAGATTGTGCCCTTACTGATATGTCAGGCAGTGATTCCTCCCTCGGCTGCTCCTATTTAAGCCCAATTCCATTTCACCTCTGTCATGCCCCATGGTCTGCAGGCAGCTTTGAGCACTCCACTGCAGGTTTTAGTCCACTGAGCCTTGCCCTCCATTGGATGCTCTCCTTCCAGTCCTGCCCACTCTTCATGCCTGTACTTCCAGTATCGAATTTGATTTGGGTCAGTGCAGAAGTTCTCATTCTCATCTTGCTAGTTACTTCTTCATGTTAAAATGTTGCCCACGGTAGCACTGAATTAAGCACCGAGGTTACAGCTGTAGGGCCCAGGCATGTTCTCGTTACATCAAGGACAGGAATGCCATGGTAGCCGGTCACCTTCGTTTAGCAACTCACTTTGCTCTCTCCCCCTTAATTAGGGCTAGTGTGGTGTCTGATGACTGCTGCCTGCAGTTATAACTTGACTTCTTTCCCTTCCCCCCCTCTCCAACAGGGGGCCCAATGGCGTATGGACTATGGAGGAGCGGGGATTGGCCCCCAAGTTTGACACTACCTTTGAGAACGCGAGGCCTTCCAAGACCCACATGGCGCTGCTAGAGCTGCAGAGAGTCGGCATCCTGAAGTTCCTGGTCAGCCAAAACGTGGATGGCCTGCATGTGCGTTCTGGATTCCCACGGTACTGCACCTCCCTTATCCATCTACCCAGCAGGGCCCTGTAACAGGCATCAAAGCCTGCCGTGTTGTTGCTTTTTATCGAGGGCAGCTTTGCAGGATTTTGTGTGTGTGTGGATGCTGCACAAATCTCTGCTAATGCTTGTAACAAAATAGGTATTAACGCTTCAGTGCTCTCCTGAGATGAAAGCAATGCCTGGGCCCGAACCCTTTCAGCTTTAGAAGCAACATGGCTTCTTAATCACATTTGTACTAAAACAGCTGTTAGCCCCACTGTTGTAGTGAGTGTGTGGTTGGGGGAAACTACAGGATGCATTTGGAGGGAATAAGATGAATTGGATCTAAAGACTGTGGGACTAGGACAGAGGCAGATATAACAGCATCAGCACTATGTAATGCTCTTGTGGTAGTACTATGGACCAAGCTAAACCCAAGTCTTCCTGTATTGCTATTTCTAAAGGGGGGAGAAGGGGGGCTTAGTTTGTTTAAGGGCAATGACCCTTATAGTCCCAGGACTACTTCCCAAAGCTGTGCTGGAACTCAATACAAATGGATTTGAATGCCCTCCAAGATCTAGCACCACCTCTGTTAAAGGGCAGACATTGGCTTATATAAAGCAGCCGGTATTGATTGCCATGGCAAGCGTCATGATTGACTGTGTCTGTAAGGAGTGAATTTGTGGACAGGTTACATCAATCCACTCTGCCATTGCCTTTCTTTTGTGGGCTTATGGGGGCTGTTATCTTAGCCTGCTAGTTCTACTCTGTGTGTGTCAGTAGGACCCTTTCATGTGAAAATGGGAAAACTTCCATTTGGTCACAAGCTGATCTAAATTGTATTAATATTTACAGAGTGCTGTTAGTGTGCAAGGGGCTGTACGGAATTACATTGTGTCTGTCGGGAGGTGTCTTGGGGTAGAGAGGGAACGAAAGTCTGATCAACTGATGGCTCCATGGCCTGCGTTACAAGAACCGAATTTGTGTGCACATGGGAACAAAGTGCAACCACCCCATAGAGGCAGGTGCGGGCCTCAAGGCTACAGATCCCAGCATGCGTTGGGCTGGATGGAACACTGCATGCTGGGATTTGTAGTTTCTGTGGACTGCATCTCTGTTCAAAAGGAGGATAACTAAGGGCTGCGTCGTAACATTCCTTAGACCGCATATTGGCTACCACACCTCTTAGGTTGCCATGTCTGTGCTTCTGATTAGACCAAGGTCAGCTTCCCTTCACTAGTACGGTGCTGACACAGATAACATAATGCTTGTGACAAGTGCTGGATTGTTCGTCTTAGGGACTGAAGTGCCCTCTTGCAGATCAGATCCAGCAACCTTCTCCCAGGCCATCCTGTCCATGCACCTCAGTGCTAATCTAGAGGGAATTTGGTCTCTGTAACCTACTCAGGCCTTGGCTTCTTTATGAAAACTGCCAACGAGGATGCAGTTCGTGGCGTTTTGTTCACACCTGTCCCCTGGAACTGGACTAAGGACATCAAGCTCGTTTCAAAAAGGTTAACTTGGCTGTCTTAACCCATTCACTGCTCTGTGCAAGTACAGTGTGGTTCATCTCCAAGTAGTGCATTTTGCAGGCGTTTTTGTTCTAGATAAAATGGGTTTTGTCAGATAAGGTTAATAAACTCCATCCCTACCCCATCTCTTCAGTGAGAAGACCTTTACTGGCGCCTGACTGGGTCTGAAGTGCCTTTAAATTATGCTTTGCCGCATAGATCTGTAACACTTTTGAAAGGGCACAAGGGGGAGATGGTCCTGGGTTTCAGGTTAATCTTCGTTTTAGCAGCGCTGTGGTTTACTTGATTTGTTTGCTTCTCTTCCTGCATCCTCTTTATAATAAAGTCCAAAACGGCATGGCATTGTGCCCCCAGCTACGAGCTGTGCACTTGATTGACATGTGGATGCAGGCTCTCCAATCCCCACGTATCTGGCGGTAGAGACCGAACTGCTCGTACAGGTAAAGACAGCTTCAAAGACATCCTCAAAGGAACCTGCCTTTCCATTAGCTCAGTCTGGAAAAGGCAGCTTCTTCCTTTGACAGAAACTTTAATCTACAATAAAAATACCCCAGACAGAACATTTCTGACACTTCAAACAAATGAGTTATTTGCCTTGTGTGCCGGAGTGCTTGAATCAGGCTGGCAGATGAGAATGCAATTTTAATTCAAGAAAGAAAATATAAAGAAGAGGCGAGGAGGGTGTGTGAATGGGAACTTGCTTCCTTGGAGAAGATGCATCTTAGAAACAGCATGACATGATGTTAGCTAAGGAGCAAATCTAGCAGCTGTCTGGCTTGAGGAGATATTTGTTTGTGTTCTCGGCCCATGAGATAGCTCAGAGCTTAATTTGTTTTCTTAGCAATACAAATGGCCCTTTGACAAAGTCAGACGGGAGTGATTAGAAAAAACACGGTTCTCTACAAATCTGATTCATTTTCTTTTGAATGTGGGGGAGTCAGCTTCACACCTCAAGAACGTTCTAATGAGAGCTGTGACCATGGGCTATCCCAGGGGTTCTCAAACTTCATTGCACCACAACCCCCTTCTGAGAACAAAAATTACTACACGACTCCTGCCCCAGGCAGAGGGGGACAAAGCCAAAGCCCAAGCCCGATCTCCACTGCCTCAGGCAGAGAGGGCCAAAGCCCAAGGACTTCAGCCCCAGGCAGGCAGCCTGTAACCTGAGCCGCACCACCCAGGGCTGAAGCCCTCGGGCTTCAACTTCGGCAGTGGGACTCGGGCTTCAGCAAGTCTAACACCGGCTCTGGTGACCCCACTAAAATGGGGTTGTGACCCACAGTTTGAGAACCACTGGGCTGTCCCGTTTGGTCTCTCTGGTCACTCTCTTTTTAATTTTATTTTTTATTTCTGTGACTTGGTGTGTACACACACTTGCAGCAGTTAAATTGAAGGGATGGGGGTTTTTTTGTAACTGGCTTCGTTTAACTGACGCAGTTTCTGTGGGTGGGCAAGGCCTGCGGGTCACTCTTAAGTACTGATATGAAAACATGGTTGAAAGAAGTTTTTTTGTATGAGAAATACTAGACTCTCATTTCAATCTATGAACGAAAAGTTTAACAGTTGTAAAATGGTAAAAAGGAAGTGATTGAAACAATAGGAAAGCAACTGAACTGCCTAAAAAAGCCCAGAGCAGAAGGGGAAAACATTAAACCGCTGGTTATTGAGGGGTGGGTGATGGTAACTGTTAAGGAACTGTGTGAACCTGTGAACTGTTAGGACTTGGTTTGCTAGAATCTAGATTACATGGACACAACCAGCGATGTGGTCCTGTATAAAGCTAGTTGGCTCAACCTATTTTTAGGCTTCAGTACTGAATTTGGAAGATGGCAGTTTTCCCTCCTAGCTAAAGTAAATGTCAAAGCTACTGATCAATATGGCAAATGCTCACTAATTGCCAAATATCAATGTGTGAATTTCTGAGAAAAAATGGGTAGATTGAATGAAGTGGTAGAAAACAAGTGTCTGGAGTAGTGAAAATCCATGATTCTGTCTAACTGACAATATTCACACTGCCTAGTGTTGATAAGCAGAAAGCATCCATGCTCATCTTGGAGTGCGGGAAATCTGTTTTTTTTTCCTTCAAGATCAAAGGTTATTGAATGAAATTTTGCTCTTTGAAGCAGAAAAGCAAAATGTTGAGTTTGAGCCTGCACGTGAGATGGTTTTCTTATCCCAGTGCTGGGCTTTCCATCAGTTTCATTCAGGAGCAATCTCTGTTCATCAACACCAGAAATGGCAAGGATCAAACAGTAGCTATGCCGTGAAAACAACTGAAAGGCAAAGACTTGACTTGACAAGGGTTGCAGCCTTCTCTTAGTCTAATTTCACCATGTAGCAAAAACTGAGCAATTTGAAGAAAGTATTGAAGCAGTGTGCCCTGGATATTCTTTTCCAGACAGACTTAAATGCCCAGGCCCATAGTTAGATATTGTAAGCGAAGAAACAAGAAAAATTACAGGAAGAAGCACAAGAATTAACGTTGCCATTTAATTCAAGATGGTTTAATATGAGAAATGACCTAAACGTAGCTAGATGCATCCATATATTCTACTTAATATTCCTGCCTTTCATATGGGAACCACTCCTCCTCAGAAGAAGAATATTGTTTCCAAGTTGCTGAAGATCCTATCCAAGAATACAGAGAAAAGTATGACAGAGGCTTTTGCCTTTGACCAGACAATGATAATTAAGTGGGAGAAAAGGTGATATCTCTGGAGCACTCATCCTAAACTACTTCTATATGGGGATCGAACTTTGTAACAGCTTGACTATACCCCCTCAGGGTAGTAGAAACTAGGAGTCAGTCAACCCCTGTTTTCTGGGATCTCTCAGTGGAAGGAAAGTAGACCCTTAAAGAAACAGTAGCCTGGGTTTTCCCCAAGTATTAACTATTCCTCTGGGACCATCCTCCTCTCTCCCATCTCCTGCACTTCGTCCGCTCTAAAAATCCCAGGAACCTTAAAGGGACACATCACAAAACAGTTAGTGTTGACTAACCTCCTTGTCCCTGCTACCCTTAAGGGGATTGTCCCCCTGTTACAAGCTCGTGTAAATCTCACTAAGACCCTGATTCAGCAAAGCACTTAAGCCCATTGAAGTCAATGTGACTTAAGCATACACATAAGTGCTTTGTTGAACCGGAGCCTAACTGCATACGTTGTGCTTGCAGAAGAATTATTGAAATTCTACAGTCAGCCTTGTGGTTGCTGTCCCCAGCTTCCGGTGGCTGACTGCCGAACTCAGGGAGGCTCTGTCTTCACATCTGCATTTGGGGAGCAGCTGTTGAAAGTTGTACTGAGCACAAGGGGAGCTTTGATCAAAACAAATCATGCACTTTCCACAACAAAGGACTTCACAAAGAGGCACTGATCTTACAGAAGCACTTGAAGGTGGTTTCCGATGTACTTGACAGATCAGGTTGGCGCTACGCAGTCTTGGTGCAAATCTCTTGATGTCATTAACACCAAAGAAGTGGAATGCCGCAAGGACAAAATAATAATAATTTAAAAAAATCCCGTCTCCCCTCTGGAGCCTCATGCATGTCACAAAACTGCTGATCAGGAGGTGCGGGGAGGGAGAGGGAGGTGCCGATCGTGGGCAGGAGGCACTAGGAGCAGGGTGGGGGAACTGATGGGGGGGCATGCTGACATTGGTAAATTCTGGCTCCTTCTCTGGCTCAGGTTGGCCCCCCCTTGTGTATACAATCTGAAACTCCTCCTTCCTTCTCCCCTAGGATTTCACAGTGAAAATTGTACCTCTGGAGTAGGGTGTGATGCTGTGCCACAGGTTGGTACATTGAAGTAGTGGCAGTGTAGTCATGGAAAACAGTACAGTTCAATTCCAGACATTGTCTTTTATTTTATTTTTTTGAGGCCTGCTTTTAGCATTAATCAAGTATGTCTTGGTGCATTTGGCTTGGTTTGGGTGAAACGTCATCCTGGGCTAGGTGCCGAAAGAGCAAGCAGGTGGGTAAACGTACATCCTCTGTATTGGAGGCCACGTACCAAAGGGCAGGAGGCCTAACTTGTTAGATGCGGGATGGTCTTGTGCAGTGGCTCCCTGACGTCATTGGTTCATGTGCCACCTTCTCAAAACCCTGTGAAGTGAATGGCTGGAATCCCGAGCCCGGGTAATACGAGTGGTACGTGTACCACTGCTTGGGAGCCCCCAGGTGGATAGGACGCTGCACGGGAAGGCAGGAAACCAGGGTTGTATTACTGGCTCTGCTAGTTGCCTACTGGGATCTTGGGGAAGTCACGTCCCCTCTCATCGCCCGTTTCCCCCTCTCATCCTTTGTCTTGTCTGTTTGGATGGTAAATGTTTGGGGCAGGGGCTCTCTCACTAGATGCATGCACAGAGCACCCTGATTTTGGTTGGGGCTGCTATTAGTTGTATTACGGTAGCTGCTAGCGTGGGAACTCTGTTGTTGCGTTTAACTTACAGAATTGTTGGCTTTTCCTCTGAACCTACTTAGATTGTGAGCTCCCCAGGGCCAGGACAGTCTCTCTCTGTTCCCTTTGTACATCACCTTGCACAGTGGGGGCCTGATCTAGGACGCTACCACAATGCAAAAACATACATAAAAAGACACATTATTCTTTCTTAGGCATCAATACACTAACAGAGGGAATCCCATCAGCTGCGTTGGATTAGGCTTGTGGGTTTTGGGGAGCTGTGGGAAACTGGCAGCAATGCTGAGGGTGCCAGCAGGAGATGGCTCACCTTTAGGATGACTCAGCCTATGGCGATGCCATCAGAGAAACCTTTGGGTCATGTGGCCCGATCCCTGCCAGCATCCAGTGTTTCATCCAGAACAACCCCTTTCATCTGAGTTAGACATTGTCAAAACCTTAACTAGAGTCCGTGTGGGCCTGATGCAGCCACAACAGCTGTAAATAAGTCTCTTGAGCAGCCTGAGTCACCAAGGGGCAGCGTTGCCTCTGGGTTTCTGTTAATCTTTGCTGTTTCTTCTGCAGGGACAAGCTGGCTGAGCTGCACGGGAACATGTTTGTGGAGGAATGTGTGAAATGCGGCAAGTATGTCATCCCTGAAGGTCAAGACACACTCATTTGTAAAAAGGCAGCGTGAGTGAATTTCTCCACTGCTGTGCTGCTGAGAGGCACTGTGCCCCTTGGATGTGTCTTTGGGGTACAGATGGCCACTGCAGTTCTGGATTCTGTTATGTAACTGTTTGTTCTAACGTGAGTCAAGTTTGATCACCACATGAACCTCTGGCAGATAAGCCCATGGTGCAGAGAGCTTAGAACATGCGATATGAGCAAATCTGTTCTATACAAATCCTGAATAAACACTTAAATTGTGCCATTAAGTGTGAGAACATTAACTTCTGCCCCCACAGAAGATCCTCACAGCTCCTGTAATCTGTTCATCATATTGGTCATGCCCAGTTTAAATATCAGTGGTCTCTCCACGTAGCAAGGTCTTGTACATGTTTGCCACATAAGAATAAGAGGTCACAGCAGTCTGGATTTTGTCTTTTGATTCTGGGAAGTATAAATCCTAAATTCTGAAGTTATTGCTCTGAACTCCTTGAGAGGGAGATTGCCACGGGTAGAACTATGGTGTAGGGACAAATTGATCCCTGATGTAACTGTTCACTTCACTAGTTACACTGGGGATGGATTTGGCCAATGATGTTCATCTCCAGCTTCTCTTAGCACCAAAGGGGCATGATTCTCAGTATATTTATACTGCCCCAAAATATACAGGCATATTTATGCCTGTATCTGTAATTTTCACTCCATGCATCTGAAGAAGTGGTGTGTTTTACCTACTAAAGCTTATGCCCAAATAAATCTGTTAGTCTTTAAGGTGCCACCGGACTCCTCGTTGTTTTTATGATTCTCAGTGTGTTCTCTGCCTTTATATCTTCCTTCCCATTACTCAGTCGCATGGTCTAGAACAGGGATCGGCAACCTTTGGCACACGGCCCATATGGGAAATCCGTGGGTGGGCCAGGACCGTTTGTTTACCTGCAGCATCCGCAGGAGGCGGCAGCCAGCACATCCCTCGGCTCATGCCGCTTCCCGGAGCCCCCACTGGCCTGGAATGGCGAACCTCAGCCAGTGGGAGCTGCGATTGTCTGAACCTGTGGATGCTGCAGGTAAACAAACCATCCCGGCCCTCCAGTGGATTTCCCTGACGGGACGCATGCCAAAGGTTGCCAATCCCTGGTCTAGAACCTGGCTGGTGCATTCTAGCATCTTTCTTATCTACGCACTTGCATGCTAATTGCTGTGAACAGACTCGTTTTTTTGTCTTGCGCTCTGAATCGCCTCCTTTCTCATTGCATATGAAGGCAGTACGTGCGGGACGCCATCGTGGGCAGCATGGGCCTCAAGCCGACAGGCAGACTGTGCGATGCCTCCAAAGCAAGAGGGCTTCGTGCCTGCCGGTATGTATCGTAACGACAGCCTTGGGGGAAGGGAAGGGCGTCCTGCAGAAACGTACCAATTATGAAACTCCTGGACTCTGCCATTTCCTGGCTGTGTGTGGCTTTGGTTTTTACCACGTGGCGCAGTCCAAGCGTACCTGGAGGGCTCCTCTAAGTACTCAAGGAAGGGCCAATGGCTCATGTGTGTCTCTGTGTTAGGAGTGGGTGAGTTCCTACACTCCAACCCCCTTGGGTCCGGTTCAGTCTGTTAAACTCTCTCCTGTGAAAAGCAGAGACTGTGCAGGAGATCTTCGAAAGTACAAATGGGAGCTTGGCACCCAATTCACATCATCTGTCAATGGGAGTTGGGTTCCTAGGTGCCCTCTGAAAATCTCCCCCTTCTGTTGCTTCCTGAATACTGGCCACACGCGGGTCAATTGTGGCTGGAGTGCGCTGCCCTGTATGGTTTCTGTGTTGAGAGGGGCATTCTCTCTCCTGTAGCAGTGTATTTGATTCCACTCTGTCTAGTTGCTGCTTGCATTAGTTATATTTAACAAGGAGCTTTGTTTTCAATTGTTCAGCTTTAAGGGGGAGATTCTTTGCAATGGGATTTTCATCGTAACCTGGGCTCATGGCTGGAAAGGCGGCTCTGTGAAATTGGCATCTGCAATCTGCTCTGTGTGCATTTCACATGCCCTTGCTATCTTCAGTGACGCACTTCTTTCTGCTGCTCATTCCTGTTAGCTGAACGTAGGTCTGGGCAAGAGAGAAAGGGCCTGATTCTCCACGGCTCTGCATCCCCTAAGGTCATTGACACCAGTGCAAACTGGGTGTAGGATACCACCGTTTTGACTTAGCTCTTTGCACCAGTATGGACTGATTTAAGTGACTGCACATTGTCCAGAGCAACAGAAAGTCAGTCTCACGGACTCCATTCCAGCTCGCCCATCGTCACAGAATTGTTAGCAAAGCTCCAGTTGCAGAGCCGCATTCTGACCTGTGGGCTTCACAGGTGTAACTGAGGGCAGAATCTCCCCCACAGAATCTTGGTTGCTGAACTCAACCTGACTCTCAGATCCCCTGCTGAACTTATGCAGGCAGGAGTTAGAAAATCCATCTTTCACGTGGAGCTAATTGGATATGGAAATCAAGAGCCAGTAAATATGAAATGGCCCAGGGTTGTTTGATCAGTCTCTCCTCACCAGCTCTGCAGTTGGGTCCCTGATTTTTCCCTTGTCTGAGAGCAAAGCTAACTCTGTTTCCTGTTGGATTTTTTTTTATTTTCCAGAGGAAAGTTAATAGACACCATTTTAGACTGGGAAGATTCTCTGCCTGATCGGGACCTCAGTCTAGCAGACGACGCCTGCAGGTATTGCTTTCCACAGCACTGTGGTTTGGCCCCGTTTGTCTAACACCTGGTACTTCAGTAAAACCACCCGATAACTTGCTCTGAGACCTCTCCAAGCTTCTTGCCGTCTGCTGGGATGCATTAGGCTGTTCAGATACTTGGAAGCTGATCTGCCATTCCCAGTTCACTGCCCTTTTGTTCCAGGATTTTAACCCTGTCTAATCCTTAAGAATGATCGTAGCTGGCCACAGTTAGAAATTGCAGTGGAAGCGTGTTACTATTGGAATCCAGGGTCAAAGAAGAATAAAGTATATTGAGCGCATCCCCTAAGCAGATCCTCTTTTCCTCTGGAGACAGAAATTGCACCTGGCCTATCATCAAAAGGCTTTGCAGATAGCAGGGTAAATGCAGCATTCAGAGACCAACAGCTTTTGTGAGTAAGGTGGTGGCTGGATGATCCCAGGTGCTGGTGGTATTCCCTAAGAGGGAAGGATATTTCCTGGGTCTCGTTCCGTATTATTGATCAAGCATCTTAAGAGGACGTAGCAATGTACATTAAGTGACTAGTGCCAGGTAAATAAGTCCCTGCCTCTCAGATCTTACAGTACAAAGGTACAGTTCGCATGAGGAAATGAAAGGACGTCTAATTGTTGCTGCGGGGGCTGGGTGGACAAGACTTTCCAAGGCCTGGTTTGTTGTTATTTATACTGGCGTAGTGACCAGGATCCCCTTGTGCTACACCAGGGGTTCTCAAACTTTTGTACTGGTGACCCCTTTCCCACAGAGAGCCTCTGAGTGCGACCCTCCTTATAAATTAAAAACACTTTTTTATGTGTTTAACACCATTATAAATGCTGGAGGCAAAGCGGGGTTTGGGGTGGAGGCTGACATGGTCGCGACCCCCCATGTAATAACCTCACGACCCCCAGATTGAGAACCCCTGTGCCTAATGCTTTACAAACACAGATGCGAGAGAGTCCCTGCCCACAAGAGCTCCCAGTCTGAGGTAGAGTCTTTGCACATCATTTCAAATGGGGTTTTGTTCCCTGATTTCACTGGTTCCAATTCTGAACCTAAGTTGAGCTGCAGTTTCTTATGACACTTGTGCCATATGGCTTGTCAGAGGGGCAATAAGACCTGGCGGGAGCCTGGCCTTCTGTCTTCTTAGAGAAGGGGGCTTCAGTCATTGAGACTGGCTCTGTTCCCTTTCAAGAGTTCTCGCTGGGGTTTTTTTCCCGCCTGCAGGAAAGCTGACCTGTCAGTCACTCTGGGGACCTCTCTTCAGATCAAACCCAGTGGCAATCTCCCCCTGCTCACTAAAAGGAAAGGAGGGAAGCTGGTCATAGTAAATCTGCAAGCAACGAAGCACGTGAGTTAAAATGCTTTGACTGGCGCCTTGAGCTCAGAGCTGCCCAGCTACAGTCTGACAGGCCTTGGTTTTATTCCAGCCGTAGCACCCAGCACTTGTGGGTGCTTGATTGACTCCTGTGAAAGTGGGTCAGTCCAGAAGCCAAGCCGCCCGCTTACAGTGCCAGCTAGAAGAAATCAACCTAGTTTAGTAAGTAAACGTGCTGGGTCCCCATCGCTAAAGACCTTAGATCTTTGATTAAAAATAAACCTTCCGGTGGAATCAAAACCCCTCACATATCCCCAGGTGAATTGGAATCCTGAGTGTTAATTAACCCCCCGGTTAGTCCTTGCTGCGAGACTATAGACTTTGACCAGTTTTATGTATGTTCTGACCTCCCTCAAATATCCGAATCGTTAGAATCCTGTTACATAACCAGGGCAGTTTGTTTCTAAGACCCTCAAAGTTGTATCAAGGTAAGAGGTTGGGGAAAAAACCATTCGGGTCATCTAGTCCCTGTCCCAGACAATGCAGGAATCTTCCCTACAGAACTCTTTCTGTAGTGATTCAAATGGTCTATTCCACGTTTCACACCTCAGAGCCCCATGTCCCCTCCATGCCCCCCCCCAAAATAGAGAGGCCCGTAGTGCGTTCACTTCCCTCCTGACCAGAGACATGAGGATGTTTGTGACAGTGGCCTGCCTGAAGACCACCATGTGTTAATGGGGTTACCTTGTGTTGTTGGGCCTCCCCCAGGTTGTGTCGCTTCTGGACCTTGTCACATCCTGGCTGAAAGGCTCTACATTTCTAGCTGTCTTGAGGGTGATTCTCACTGAGCACTTCCCAGGGGTGTATTTCTGAAATCCACACAGATACCTAGCTCTTAAACTCCAGGAGGAATAATCCCACCTCCTTATACCGCCAGCTCAACCCTTATTTCTGCATCGTGATAATTGTAGGGACGGTTTTGAAATCTCTCCCAAATGTTGGCTGGCCAGTGTGGAGCTGAGAGTTAATCCATGGTGTGATGCAAATTGCTAGGAGTTGCAGGACCTTTCCCAATTCATGCGTGCACACAGAGCCCTTAAAAAACAGAGCAAAATCATTGGGGTCAGATCTCCCTTGAGAGAGTCCTCAAATTGCATGGTGTTTGGAATTCCCCTGAGGCTGGTCAGCTTTGTCCTCCACCTGCCATAATGGGGAGAGAGCAGCCGCATATTAGAGGCCTGTGGCCCCCAGACTGCAGTTGCGGCTTCTCTAATAGAAGGAGGTCAGCAGCTCCTGTCATCTGGGCAACCAGAAAGCTGTTGGATGGTGATCCAGAGCCAGGCTGGATTTTGGCCTGTGTTGTAGAGCTGACAGGCTCCTGCCCCCTGGATGCACATGTAAGTGCTAAGGCTGGAGAGACGTCAGCTTCCTGAGCCTGTTTCCTGTTTCTTGGCCATAGGACCGGCAAGCCGACCTGCGCATCCACGGCTACGTGGATGAAGTCATGACAAAGCTGATGAAGCAGCTTGGTCTGGAGATCCCTGAGTGGACGGGGCCAGCGGTGGTGGAGAGTTCTGAGCTTGTGAAGCCCGAACCAGCCCTAAAACTCGACCCAGACGCTCAGCGCCCAGCCAAGGAAGAGCCCTGCTCCCACCACAATGGCACGGCAGAGGGGGCTGATGGGATATGCCCGGGGCTTGGCTCCGCACGCGAGGAGCACTGTGACGGTCTGAAACAGGAATGTCCAGGCTCAGGCCACAGTCCCGTAGCAGCCAAGAGAGTAAGAGTGGAGTCGCTGCTCACCTGAGTTAGACGTCTTTGCTGTTGGTCGTTGGTCTTAGCAGCTAGCCGGGGCCACTTTTCCTACTGTCCTTTTTATACCTTGAAATATCACCCCCCCCCTTTTGTAAGTATTAAATATACTTCAATGATGAGTGTCTGTGCAGCTGCATCGGCAGTCGTGGGAGGGCTGGTTTCCAGCTACCCAGCAGTGCTGCTGGAGTAGGGGTAAGTTGCTGCTGCTTCGTCCATCGTGACGGTAGCTGACTGCTGACCCATCCCCTGCCGTCTGGTCTGTGTTGCTTGGGAAAGTAATGCAGAATTCCCTCGGTTTCTCTGGCAGATCTGCCCCAAGGGCTACAAGGTCTGGCTTGTCATGGGAGGGGCAGCAGGAGCTAATGGAGTCATCCTCGAGCAGCGCTTAGCCAGGCGACAGCACCAGTGAGCTGACCCCCAAATCCTGCGCTGCTCACGGATGAGAACTGCAGCCTTGCTGTAATCGGGAAGCGGGTACATGTCTGTTGCGCGTCCTGTGGGCCATTTCCCCGAAGATCTCGTGTTTATGCGTGCACACATCTTGCGGGCAGGGTGACACTTATTTCCCATTTTACAGGTGGGCAAACACAGATGCAGAGAAGTGCGGGTAACAGTTTTGAAGTCCCGTTGAAAGCCAGCGGGTCTCGGGTGCCACTTTAGAAAACGGGACACAAGCTTTTAAGTCAAGAGGCACTTTTTGAAAATGTTACCCCCTGAGACTTGCCATGGGCTCATCCATGCCAATTCCAGAGCCTGGTTTATTTCCCTGTTGTCCTTTCCCTACTAACCCTCCCTCCCTGCTGCATGGCATTAAATCCAATCATTGATGTGAGCAGGTCAGGTCAGGTCAATGGAAGAGCCTGACTTGCCTCCGTTTGTTTTGCTAAGTCTGCGTTCTCGAGGGCTGGCCCTCGCAGGCCTGCTCTGGGCCCCTGGGAACACTTGCAGTCTAGTTACGTGTTACTCTTCAGGCTTTGCAGACTTACTGGCTGAGGTTCCTCGCAGCGAAAGGGCAGCTACTGTCCAGCAGCAAGAGGGATTCAGCCGGACTCCATTTGGCATGGCTCTGTGTGGTCGTTAATATGCGCCACAAGCAGGGACATCTCTTCTTTGAGTACGGCCCGGTAGCGGGATTCAGTCACCAGAGCGCAATAGGGGCAGACACTTTTGTTGACATAATGAGATGCAGCGATTGTCCTTTTAATGCAGCCTGGCCTCTGCTAAGGTAAACAGATGGTAATTGCAACTGGCTGATAAGTGACATGGCAGAGATTTGCTTTGTGGTCATTGGCTTCGTCCTCCTTACATATGGTGTGATCGTTTTTCTGATTGAGGGCAGGCTGTAGGGAACGCAAGCTGTGTGGTCCCAGCTGACTCCATTCCCCTACTGAAGCCTGCCGCTGGGGACTGGCTCTCTCCATGGTAGCTGAGTTTATACTTGCAACCATCTGTGGCTTAGTGGTAAAGAGAAATAGAAAAGGTTGGGGGTGCAGGTGACTGGCTGAGGGTAAATTCTCAGTATTTATATTCCTGCCAGTTTTCCAGCGCAGGCTGTTCTGAGCCACTTGGCAGAGTCTGGGTTAGGATGCAGAAACTAGGAGCCAGTTTCCAGTCTCCGACTCCTGGTCAGAATTCGAAATGTCCGAGAACATGCTGTATCCACAACCTCCAATACATCCCAATGGCTAAACCACAGCAGGGGGGACAATACGAGTTGCTGTCTAAAAATACAACTTGACAAAGACTGTATGTGTTGGACCAGACTTACACTTCAGGCCCTGGCTATTGTCACTTAATGATCTCATGGTACTTGGTATAAGAGTTGGCGTTAACTCCAGTGACCTGACGCTCCTGTCTGGTAGTTATTCTGCCTACCCCATTTCTCTCCTGCGGTTTCTACTGGGTGTTCTATTCTTCACTTCCTATCCTAAACTGCCGGGGGCGTTACTGTGCTCTGTTAAACCGCTGCTGGGCTCCACCCCAGAGGTGGCTGCAGTTCAGTAATCCCTACACTTGCACAGCCCTTTCCTTCCTACCAGGGATGACATGAACCTACAGGCAGGGACGGCTTTAGAAAGTGCGAGGCCCAATTCGAACATTTTCGGCGGGGCCGTGGCAGGGATGACTTTAAAAAAAAAATGTCAAAAAAAGCCTTTCATTTCTTAGCAACCGGTGTCCTATAAAAAGTTCTGATTTAAGGGATGTACCACATTATGTATTTTTTGTACCAATAGGGTTACCCTACGTCCGTATTTTAAATTTTAAAAATTCCTCCCAGAGAGCAATTTAAGAACCAAAAAGCCTGACATGTCCGGGAAAATACGGATGTATGTTAACCCTACCTAAAGTTTTTTTTTTTTTTAAAAAGATGGGCCTGAACTAGAAATGAGCTCCGTTTCGCATGTGTGGGTCCCCCCCACTCCCTGGGGGTGTGCTAGGGTGACCAGATGTCCCAATTTTATAGGGATAGTCCCGATTTTTGGGTCTTTTTCTTATATAGGATCCCCCGACCCGCTGTCCCAGTTTTTCACACTTACTATCTGGTCACCCTTGTGGTGTGCACATGTGTAGGTCCCAGCTGCTCCCTGCCCCCCTGATTGAAGCAGGTGTGCAAGGTTACTGCCCTGGGAACTGCAGGGCACCAGTGGACATGGGGCTGGCTGGAGGCAGGGCAGGGGCTGACTGGAGGTAGGATCTGGCTGCAGGCAGGGCAAGGGGTGCATGGCTGGTTGGAGATGGGTGTGGGGTGGGCTGGCTTCAGGCAGGGCCACAGGGGAGTGTGACGGGTTAGCAGGGTTGGAGGCAGAGGAGTGCGGGACTGGCTGGCTTCAGGCAGGGGTGTGTGGCAGGGGTTGGCTGGAGACAGGGCAGGGGGTGCGAGGCTGGTGTGGGTAGGGCAGGGGGTGTGGGGCTGGCTGCAGGCAGGGAAGGCGGTGCGGGGCTGGTGTGGACGGGGTGCAGCAGGGGCTGGCTGTGAGCAGGGGCTGGTGCAGGCAGGGCAGGGGGTGCAGCAGGGGCTGGCTGTGGGCAGGGGCTGGTGCAGGCAGGGCAGGGGATGCGGGGCTGGTGTGGGCAGGGGGTGCAGCAGGGGCTGGCTGTGGGCAGGGGCTGGTACAGGCAGGGCAGGGGGTGCAGCAGGGGCTGGCTGTGAGCAGGGAGTGCGGGTACAGGGGATATAGCCCACCCTGTATGGTGAGTGCCCCCTTCTCCGCCGGGGTAGCAGCAGTAGCCTGGGGCTCAGGTGCTATATGAAGGGCCCGGGGCTGCTTTGCTTCCATCATCCTGGCCCTGTAAATAGCCGTGGGAGCCCTGGGGAAGTGGTGGGGCTCCAGCAGCTATTTAAAGGGCCGGGGCAGTAGAAGCAATGGGAGCCCCAGCCTTTTTAAATAGCCCCGCAGCCCTATCCCAGGGCTCCAGCAGTAGGGCTCTGGCGGCAATTTAAAGGGCCTGGGGCTCCAGCCGTCTGCATTTGGAGATCCTCTGAGATGCAAATTGTTAGCTACAGCAAGGAAGCCGGCCATACGCCCACAGCTGGACAGGGATGACTGGGGGCCAGGATTCCTCAAAGTCTGCTGTGCAGTCTACACGTGGTCCCACAGTGTATTGAAACACGGCTCGTGGTCACCCCTTTGCCTTGCAGCAGCAGGCGAGGCTGTAGCAGAACAGCTGTCGCTGGTGCCCTCTGTAACTGCTGTTAACTGAGTTACAATGAATGTTGGGTGCATTTATTTTAATATTCTGTAAATATACAT
Organism: Gopherus evgoodei; assembly: GCF_007399415.2. Classification (NCBI taxonomy): domain Eukaryota; kingdom Metazoa; phylum Chordata; order Testudines; family Testudinidae; genus Gopherus; species Gopherus evgoodei. Next base: position 8,574,385 of record NC_044343.1, read on the forward strand.
GCAAATGGGGTGCAGTTCTTGGGACCCTGGCAAGTTACCGGTGAGGGCCGGGAGTGGAGCTGCACCTGGCTGTGACCCCGGTGCCCACCGCAGCCCAGCTGCAGCTCCGCTCCCACCACCACCCCGGCCTCTCCCCTGGCCGTGGCTCTGGCCTCGCTCCCAGCCCAAGACCACCCCCCAGCAGCAGCCCTCTTAATCCTGTCCACACCTTCCCCATTCTCCCTCCCACGAGCAGCATCCCTGCTCCCAGCCCCAGCTCTGGGGTGTAGGGGGGCACGGAAGGGTAAGGAGGGGCATGACCCTCAAAAGTTTGGTGACCACTGACCTAGCTCTTTCTTCTGCTCACCAGATGAGTCTGGGGCTTCACGCCCTCCTCCCACAAAGGCTCCCCCCAAATTCTTTGGTCCTTTTCCTGCACAGAAAGAGATGTCTCGAAGATACACCCTGCCATTTTCATTGGCAGGTGGCCTGTGTATGAAACCTTCTCTGGCATGGGTCCCTCAACCTGCCCCTTGAGGTCTTGCCAGGTTCCGGGAAATCCAGTTAAATTCCACAGATCTCTGATTTCGGCTGCTCTTTGTGCTGTCTGAGGTTGGGCTGTGGATTCCATCCTTCCTGGAGGTGATCTCGGGGGGGGCCTCGTGCGTTATTAATCTTTCCCAGCATGACATCTGAGAGCACTTATCTGAAGAGGGATGGTAAAATTTAACAAGGTGTCGAAAGGCAAATGGACCTTGTGCCCATGCCGTCTCCTTGGTGTGGAGATTTCGTTGCTGACAGCGCTGGGGGATTATCCCGAGGGTGCAGAATTCTCTTGAAATGAGCGTCACGGTGACATGTGGAATATTGATGTATTCCACGGGGGCTCCTGCTTGTCTTACTGTGTCAGCATCTTGTTCCTTGGCTGTTAAGTAGAGCCGATGGAGGACGGCCCTGCTCCCAGAGCTTGCATATCATCATTTGGAATCTCATTTATGATTTATCTCCGTGGGAGTGATCCAGAGGGTGGAATAGAGACATGAGCTGTTTAAGCAACAAACTGCGAATTCGAGCCCAGCTTACTGCTATTATTATTTACTTATTTGGATGACAGGAGCATCTGGGAGGCCTGGCCAGGGTTGGAATGCCACTGTGCTAGGGGCTGTACAAACAGAGTGAGACAGTCCCTGCCCCCAAAGAGCTTACAGTCTAAATGGACACGGTGGGAGGGGAAACTGAGTGACAGGGAAAGTGAATTACCCAAGGCCACCCACCAGGTCAGTGGCAGCGCTGGAAGTGGAAGGCAAGTCTCCTACATCGCAGTCCAGTGCCCTGCCTATTAGGCGTGGGGCTCTCAATTTTTTCAGACTATGGTCCCCTTTTCAGGAGTCTGATCGCATACCCCAGGTTTCACGTCACTTCAAAATCACTAGCTCACAAAATCAGACATGACAATACACAAGTGTCACAGCACACTGTTACTGACAAATTGCTGGCTTTCTCATTGTTACCATACAATAAAATAAATCAATTGGAATATCAATATTGTACTTACGTTTCAGTGGATAGTATATAGAGCAGTATAAAGTCATTGTCGTAGGAACTTTTAGTCTGTCCTGACTTCGCTAGTGCTTTTTATGTAGCCTGTTGTAAAACTAGGCAAATACCTAGATGAGTTGATGGACCCCCTGACGAGTGCTGAGTACCCCGAGGGTTGAGAATCACTCTACTAAACTACACTGCAGGCAGCGTGTCCATTTTCATCAAGCATTCCCGTTCTTCAGGCCGCCAGTTTAATAGATTTGACAGGCGTCGCTGATCAATAGCTTAAAAATATCTCCTGAAATCTTGATTTTATTAGAGAAACAGGGGAAGAAACAAGGTAGTTGGAGCAATGCCAGAGTGGCACATAAGGTATTAATCCGGGGAAAGTGATCGCAGCTCTGCTGGCTCTTTGGGTTTCTGTTTCTATGGACGGCTCTTGCTGGCTCCGATTGCAAGGTTCCTCCCTCAGGACGCTGGGCTTTGGTGCGGATTTCAGTCCTGCTGCGGTTTAGGCTGCCTGTCCAGGCAGGCCAAGGAAGCAGCCATGGACTCTACTTTCCTGTTCCTGGAGTGGAAGTATGGTCCAGTGGTTAGGGCATTGCCTTGAGACTTGTGTTCGGGAGACTTCCTCTGTGACCTTGGGCGAGTCATTTTATTTTTCCTTGCCTCAGTTCCCCCCCCCCACCAGTCCATTGTGGATAATAGCCCTGCCCTACCCTGCAGGTGGAAGGGGAAACTGAGGCACGGAGGGGGGAGTGACTCACCCATAGGGGTGTTAGGATGGATAAATACAGTACGGATCATGAAGTGCTCACACTATGGAAACGGGGACCAAATAAGTACCTAAAACGCCTAGAATGGAACAAACACCTCCATTGCTGGGAATTGTAGCTACTCCTCTGGATTGTCTAGGGGCAGGGGCTGTGTCTGGAATTCGCTCCCAAGAGTCTAACCAGTGCTCTTGGGCTTGCATCAGATCCACTGGTCTGAGCAAGACTTGGCCAGATCCCTAAGGTGCATCAAACACCCAATGGTGCAGCCCAAGTACCATAAATCCATTTTCTTCTCCTATCAGTCTGGGACAGTCGGAGCAGGTTGGTGTCCCTGGAACAGCTGAGAAAGAGTTGAGCCAGCTTAGACCACTGCCGTTGCTTAGGGGCTGAGGAAGGAGTGAAGGAAGCCTTCTGCTCCATGGAGGAGCTGTGTGAAGAACAGGAGAGGGCTACGTGGGTAGAAGCCTCGTTTCAGATGCATCCCCATCCGCTGCTACTGATTTTGGTGGGGAGGTCAGGCAGGTAGGGGAGAAGTGGCTCCATGCAGCCTGAAAATGGATTGAGCTCTGCATGTCGGGTAGCAAACGGCGTGAAGATCAATGTCTGGGCACTCGCTGTGTGTCTGCCCTTGGCAGAGCATAGTGTTGTCCTGCGAGGCAAAAACTCGAAGAAGAAGATGCAGCTAAACCAGAACCTGGTGCAACTGGAGGAAACCACGTGGTTGCGTGGTTTCCAGGTGGAATTACTTGTGAAAGGTTGGATCTACGCTCCTCTAGCCATCTAGCATGGACTGTGTCATTGCAAGCTTCCCATCCGCACTCAGCCGATGGATCCTTCCCCTAGAACGGGAGGGGTCACCTCTATGAATGAGCCAAGCCTAGTCCTCGTGGGCCACTCATGATTTAGTCTCCCTGCCAGTGGGGGAGGCTCTACCTGTGCCATGGGCACCTGTCCTACTGCAAGTACGTGCCCTCTTCCAAAGGCAGCAGCTGGTGAAGGCCTGACCGGTGTTGGCCTGCCTGGACTGTGATCTGTTGAGTCAGATGCTGAAGGTTCCATGTCCCCTCCTCGACCCCCCATCATCCAGCCCCACCCTTGTTCTAAACAGCTACATAGTTTAGAGGGAGAGACAGCATGTCCCAGGGGGTTCTGCTTCGGACCCACTGAGTGACATCAGGCCCCCTGTCTGTGTCTTCCTCCGCCGCCCCATAGCTGTCTGGTCCATTTAGACTGTGAACTGTCTGGGGTAGGGGCTGTCTCTCACTGCCCGTTCAAGGCCTGGCACATGAGGGCCCTAATCTCATGGGGTCTTCAGGAGATGGAGGGCTTCCAGATCCTGGCCATTCCCAGGCGCGGCCCAGCGCTTTGTTACATAAGAGCTTGGCAGCGACGATGTTGCTAGGGCCATTACACGTCTCCCTTTCTTTCTGCACCTCGGGTGGTATCACCCCGCTCTGTAATTGTCTCGGATTGCAGTGAAGAGTGGAATTAGCTTTTGATGGCTCCTGACTGAACAGAGAGCAGAGCCGCCAGCCGAACAATCCCACCGACAATGGATGAGAGGGAGCAGGCAGGTGTCTCACAAAGTGGAGCCGTTACCACCTGCAGCCCACACAGGTCAGGGCAGGGCAGGCTGGTCGCCTAAGAGGGGGGCATTTCACAGGACTGATTTCCCCGAGGGCCGTTTTCTCATTTATACTGAGGGCATTTATACGTCTGTCCCCGTGAAGGGGGAAGTGACATAAGAACGGCCAGACTGGGTCAGCCCAAAGGCCCATCCAGCCCAGTGTCCTGTCTTCTGACTGTGGCCAGTGCCAGGTGCCCCAGAGGGACTGAACAGAACCGAGAATCACCCAGTGATCCATTCCCTCTCGCCCGTTCCTGGCTTCTGGCAAACATGCTGCTTGCGCAGTGTCTGTAGTGGAAATGAGAATCCGAGCCTGACATTTTTGTCAACATTTGCAACCTTCCTGCCGCACTGACAGGGCTTCTGCATTTCTTGCATACGATGGTGTTTATCCCCCTGCTCATCTCTGCTTGCTTCCTCCGGCGGCTCAGCCACAAACATCTAACGCAACGGAGGGGACTCCTAACCCCTGAACGGTGCGAAATCCCAGGTTCCTGACTGTGGCTCTGAGCCATTTCCGCACCTCAGGCCTGGTTTGAGCCATCCTCCTGGCACGGCCTCCCTTCGGAGACTTCACTGGCTTCATTTTGCAGGGCTCCCTGCTGTAGTTTCCAATACAGCGACCTCGGCTTGAGTGTGAACGATTTGTTCAAATTGCATGCTGAGTGGGGGGGGGGCTGCTGCTGCCTCCCTGAGATGTGTGTATGCAGCTTTAAGCCCAAGGGACCTTCCAGCCCCCCAATCTGACGGGCTGCTGGAAGAGTACAGCTGCAGCTCTCTGCCTCGAAGGTGGGGAGAGGCAGAACGCAGGGGCCTGCTAGGCTGGCGTTTGTGGTGGTGGGGGGTTCAGACCTTAGCACAGAGGTGGGTGCAGGCTCAGGACACGGTAACTGAGTTTATTCCAATTAGTGAAGGTACACCGAGAAAGCAGGGTACTATGGAGCACATACAAGCTGATTGGCCTTTGGAGCCGACCTTCCCCATCAACCCAACTCTGGGATCTGGTCACTCGCAGGACATGCTACACTCCCCCACCCTTTGCCACGGCGTTTCCACCAGCCTGGCAAACTATACAGACCTCTCTGTTCCCCTGGCGGAGATGCTTCTCCGGAGGAGGAGGCGCGAACAGAAGCCTTCCCTGGAGTCCTCTAGTGCAACCACCCTGTGGATCTCCTTCACCTGGGAGAGGAAATTCAATAGTGCAGTGCTGGACGCTATGGGAAGCCCTGAGCCGGGGAGCTGTTTGTTCCCCCACGTTTCCACTGAAGTGGGACATGCCAGCCCCGGCCCAGAGAGAAAACATTTGCCCCCTGCATGGCAGGTGAAGAGTAACAAGGCTTTTGGGGGGGGTTCACGCTGCTTTCCCCGCCCTTCATCTGCTTTCTGAGCATTACACGGGACTCGTTACGGTTCGTTGTCCAAAGCAATCTTAGCGCAGGGTTGTGTCAGGGGCTTGCTGGCTGGGCCTGTCTCTTAAGCCAACGTTTTTCTAAGTGGCCAGCGATCTGGGGTCTCTAGGATTAAGTGGCGGACTCGGGGAAAAGCAATTAGAGCCGCTCTGCGAGAGAGCAGCTGCCATGGGGCCAGGCACTTGGGAGAAAGCGAGGAGCCCTCTCCCATTGATCACCTTCCTCCCCGCGGCTCCTTCGCCTGGGCACCATCCACCAAACACTGGATCTGAGGGGGAGGGATGGTTTGATTAATGCTGAGCACTAAGTAAACAGGGGACATCCCCCTAGCAAAGGCAGAGCAGTGTTTGTCACTGATAGCGTCCATCAAACTGAAATCGCAGGCAACTTCCCCTGAGACTGTGTCATCTTCTGGAGGGATTAGCTCTGTTATTTCCCTGCGGGCTCTTTCTTCACCCCCCGACCCCCATTGGTGCGTGCATCAAGCCAGCAGCCAGAGAGCTGGCCGCCCCACAGTGATGCTGTTACCCCTTTTGACCCAAGCGATTGGCCAAAGTTATGGGCCTTGCAGGTTGTTTTTGCTGGTGATGGATTCAGGTAAATGTCTTGTTTCCCTGAGCACACATGGAACCAAGTAGCAGGAGGGAGTTTCTTTGCTTGCAGCTCCAAGCCTCTTTCAGCCAGCCCTCTGCCCAAAAAGCACTCTCTAGGCTTTTCTCAAGGGTCGTGCCTTCCTTGCTGCTGCCTTCACTGGGGCTGTTTCTCTCCCAGGCATCCCCCCTTCAGCAAACACACCCCACGAGGCCCTTGTGCCCATGTGGTTCTAATTCCTGAGCCTGTGTTGTGGTTTGAGGCCCCCATTGTTGCCTAGTTTTGGCCCAAATGAAGGGGGGTGGCTACACTCCCTTGTTCCAATGAGGTTTAGCCCAACCTATCCCAATATTTGACCCCCTTTTCCAATGGATTTGAGCAGGAGGCAGGGGTGCTGTATAAGGCCCATGCTGCAGCACCTGGGACAGAGTGCACGCTGTGGGCTGAGTTTGCTAGTTCTCTAGTTTTGAAAGAGGCTGAGGTTCACCACCACTAGAGGCAGCAACACACGTGTCTCCTCCAGGAAGGGACTTCGACCAGGAGTCCACTATTAACTAACCCCATAGGAAGAGACAAGAGCAGAGTCTTCCAGATCCTTGGCATTCCCAGGGGAGGCCCAGACCTTTGCTGGGTATTACCGTTCTTGCTGGGGCCATTATATATTGCTGTTGCTGGGGTCTATTCAACAGCTGCTGTGGCCCACCTCAGAGGAGGCTGCATTGCAGTGGTGAACAGTGACCTCACCCCCATGGTTTGCAAAGCCCTGTGGGGATCCTTTGGAAACCCCACTGCCTGAGCCTTTCCCCGCTGCCTTCCCCTTCCCAGAGCCTTTCACGACTGTGCGTGGTGTGATAGACCCAGGCTGGTTGGGAACAGCAGAGTAGTAGACGGGAGATATATTGGCCACTGGATAAGCAGTTTTCTGTTCCTCGAGTGACCAGAGCAGGGGCTGCTCCAGGCTAATGAGAACACCTGGCTCCAATTAACGTGCTAGGAGTCAGGTGAGGCTGTTCAGCACCTGACTCTAATGAAGGTCCCTCCAAAGCTGTAAAAGGGCTCACTCCAGGCAGGGGGCGGGATTGGGAGCAAGAGGCATGTAAGAAGCTGAGTGCAGAGGCAAACTGCTGGAGGACTGAGGAGTACAAGCATTCTCAGACACCAGGAGGAAGGTCCAGTGGTGAGGACACAGAGGGTGTTGGGAGGAGGCCATGGGGAAGTAGCCCAGGGAGTTGTAGCTGTCGCGCAGCTGTTCTAGGAGGCACTATAGACAGCTGCAATCCACAGGGCCCTAGGCTGGAACCTGGAGCAGAGGGCCAGCCCAGGTTCCCCCCAGACCTCCCAACTCCTGATCAGACACAGGAGGAATTGACCTGGACTGTGGCTTCTATCAGAGGGGAAGGTCTCTGGGCTGTTTCCTGACCCACAGGGTGAATCTTCGAGGTGAGCAAATCTGCCAATAAGCACAGGACCCACCAAGGTAGAGGAGGGACATTGTCACAGTAGGTACACACCAGAGTATGGCTGCAGCCTGCCCTTCACTGCAAGGTAGCTACACCTACCCTGCCGGCTGCAGCCAGTGTAGATAAGGCCTCGTCGTAGGGTTGTTCTCTCTCTCTCTCTCTCTCTCTCTCTCTCTCTCTCTCTCTCTCTCACTCTGTCTCATGCAACATCAAAGCAGCCCTGTTTGGTTGGCGTGTTTTCTGCCGTGGTCTCCTGGCGCTGCCTCTTCCCTTTCATCTCTGCTCCCTTTGCAGAGCTGAATGGAGAAGATGGTGATTTGAAAATAACTCTCCGGGCTGCGCATTGCTGCCTACGCCAGACAAGGCCTCTGGGCTTGTCTGTTTGTTTATGCAGCTGGAATAGCTTTACAAGGTCCCTCTCTGACCTGCATGCAGGTTCCAGGGAGGGCAACTGTAGGATCCCACACCAGTGCAGGTCACTGCAGCGCACCCAGCCTACTCAGCCAGTTCTGCCCATACCATGTATGTGCCCTGAGGAGGCAGTGTGGTCCAGTTGCTAGGGCACGGGCCTGGCAGTCAAGGGTTCTGTTCCTGGTTAGACCTGCTTTGGGAACTTGAGTGAATTGTTTGCCCATCTGCAAAATGGGGATAATGAGTCTGACCTGCTTCATAGATGGGGTCGTAAAGGCTTAATCAACGAATGTCAGTAAAGTGCTTTGAGATCCTCAGATGCAAGGTGCAAATTATTACAGGTATGGGTGGGCTAAGCTGGAGGTGATGGGTGAGGGGCAACTGGAGGTAAAGACACTCGAGTCTTGACTGTCTGGGGGGCTGATTCCTCCCTGCCATGCACCTATGCGTGCCCATTAATGACAACTCAAGGTGTGTGGCAGTGGGGAATCAGGAGTGAGGTGAGCCTCATGGCCTCACTCCTTACTGAGTCACAGCAGCCTTATGTGCCAGTGGGATGCCACAGAACCGGAGTCACACCAGGACATCTCCGGTGTGAACCAAGCACACTGCTGAGGCGGGAAGTCAGTGTAAGTTACACAGCTCAGACTCCCTTAGATCTGCCTTTGAATTTGGCCCGATGATGGCTCTGTTCCTCGCTCGCAGTGGGGAATTCTGATCTCAGGGATCCCAGTATACCCAATTGATTGCCAGGAAGTGACTCCGGCTTGACGCTGAGATCAGAACCCTGGGCCAGTGGCTGATGCTTCCCCAGGGCCAGGAGACCGGCTGCTTTCTGCACAGTTGTGTTTTGGGTGTGTGGCTGGTTGGGAGTGGGGGCTGGTTCCCCGCCGCTTCCTACCTCTGTAAATCCGCTTTGCTTAAGACCATTGAGAAATCTATAGGGAAATGAATTGATTTTTAGTTCAGAAACATTGATAAAAATGGGGGTTTCTTAAGCAAGGAGCCAAAAAAAATCCCAATTGAATTTAAAAATCTATTGTCTGATTTAGGGCCCAATCCTGCAGCCATTGAGCACCTTGGCCCTGCCTAGGAAAAACTTCCTCTCTGTAAAAGCAGTCGGACAATGGACCAAGCTGCTGAGGGGGGTTGTGGAAGCTCTTTTGCTGGAGGTTTTCAAAAGGAGGCTGGAGCCATCTGTCTTGGACCCAGCAAGTCCTGCATCTTGGCAGGGGGTTGGCCTGGCTGGCCCTTGCGGTCCCTGCTGACCCTACGGTGCTATGACCCAGCATAGCACTTAAGCATGTGTTGAACTTCAAGCACATCTAAAGCCCTCCTAGTCAGTAGCACCAGGCACAGGCTGGAAGGGAAGCTCCTACTTCAGCCCTTCGCTAGACTGGGACCAGAGTGCTCAGCTCGTCTGCAGGATCGAGCATTTAGGGCTCGACCCCAGGCAGGGCTAGTCTGCACACACACCCCCCGCCAGCTGCACTCAACACCTGGCAGAATTAGGCTCTTAAACTTGCCAGTGACAGCAAAGCGAAGGGTCTGGTTCTCCTCTGACTGGGAACAAGTCCAGCGCTGCACCCGATTTACACCTCAGGGGCCCAGGCAAGAGCCAGGCTCTGAGAGTTTGAGGCTGCAGCTTGGTCCTTGACCTCTTCTTCATCCTTCCTTCCCCCCCAGCTCCCTCCTTCAGGCCCTTTTCCACCCCCCAGCCCACTCCTTCAGGCCCTCCTCTTATGGCAGCTACTGCCTGGGGTAGAGAGTTCTGACCCCTGGGGTGGAGAGTTCTGACCCCTGGAGCAAAGGAGACCGCAAATCAATCACTTTAATCTCCAGCTTAGAATTTCCCGGCTCCCGAGCTGCAGGGAAGTGTCACGTTCAAGGCGGTTTGGCTGTTCGCTGATGCTGTTTATTAGTCTCGCTTAAGCCACCCAGGGCTTCGATGGTGTTTTCCCAGCTGCCCCTCAGCAGCCCTTTGAACTGAGCAGAGCGAAGCTGCGTGTGTAGATACCCATCAGCTCCATTTGTGGCCACAGCAAAAGGGAGGCGAGGAAGCTGTTTCTACAGCTGTGCGTTCACATGGGGATCGCATCAAAGGGTGACACACAACGTTCACAGGTGGGATCAGAGACGAGCAATAAAATACTTAATTAGAAGCAGGGCTCTGACATTTGGGTTTTACATTTATCTAAAAGGTTGTGGCTCCCCTGATCCACGAGCAGCCAAGGGCTTCTGCTGTCAAAGCCACTTGTGATTTCCATTGTGTGGCTTCATTAATTCACAGACATCAGCCTCTCCTGGACACCTGCCGTCCCGCACAAGCACCTGTCGGCTTCCAGTTATTGATAAGGGAGCTGGACTGCATGGCAGAGCCCCCAGCGTCTCGGGCTTGCCGTGCTCGACACGGTATGTCTGACAAAAGATAAAAGGAGATGGAGTGGGGTCTGAGACCACCCTACAGGGCTTTGCAACAGCAATTAAGCCTTACCCACACACTGGGTCAGTCTCCTTATCCCCCTTTTATGGAGGGGAAACTGAAGCACAGAGAGGGACCAGGACTTGCCCCAGGCCACCCAGTGAGACCATGGTAGAGTCAGGAACAGAGTCAAACTCTCCTGACCACTTCTCCTGTGCGTTCACTGCTGAACCCTGCTGCTGTCACCGTTACCAACCCTGGGTCAGATTCTCAGCTGGTGCAAACCACTGGAGCTCATTGGCGCTCCGGTGAATTACACTGGCTAAAGATCCGTCCCCAGGCTTTTCTTGGGGGTTACGCCAAGGGCCTAAGAGAGGGATTTTCAAAACCTCATGGCTTCCACTTAGGCACCTAGATAAAATGGTTGGATTTCCAAATGCGGAAATGTTGACTCTCTCTAGGCTGCAATTTGACATAGCCGGGGGCCCGACGCCCAGCTTCGCCAGTGCAGCGCCCCTGACAGGAGCATTGGGACAATAGTCTCGCACCAGAGGCATGGGTCCTCCTCAGGCTGCTTGGTGTGCATAAGGCAGATTGGAGCAAGAGAGACTGAGACAGCTCCTTCACCCTCCGGGAAGCCGGGAGGAGGTAGAACATCCAGGCCCCTGGCAGGCCAGGGAGTAGAGATCTGAGTGAAGCTCCTGAAACTCCATTGAAACCCCCTGGCCTGGATTCAGCCCATTGTGCTGAATGGGGTCACAGAGAGCGATCAGTCGGGGTGAGAAAGGGTTCCCAGGGGCAGGTTATCCCACATCTGGGTTTTCTTGCCACTTCCTCTGAAGCATTTGGTGTTGGTCATGGCCCTCAGGTCAGATCACTCCAACCAGGCTGACGTTCTTGTGACCCGGCACGCAGCATTTACAACAGAGCGTCACCCCATGCTGCCGCTGGCTGGAGACGTGGCAGTGTCATGGCGTAAAACAGCGTGACGCAAGGACAGTGTGGCCGAGCCCAGAGCTTCAGAACGCCATGAGATTATTGAGCGATGGCTTTAGAATAATAAATGTTGGGTTCTTTTTATTTCCCTTCTGGCTTTTGAGCTGTTTGGGTACCCTGGCGTCACGTTGTCAAGCTTTTCTCTGCAACCACGAGGGCTTGAAACTTACTTTTCCTCGGGAAGCTGAGATTCTCCTGCAATCGCATCATTCCAGCAGCTGGGGCTTTAAGGAAAACACTAGCGAGCATGATAAAATCGCAAAGAGACTGTGCTGCAATGATTTTTGTGGCTCATAGGGGCTCCTCCCAAGGACCCCAGCTGCGCTTCTGACCCAATTCATCTCACTTCTAGGGTGTAAGAGACTCCTAGGAGTGTATAACATGGTGCGTAGAACGTGGGAAGTGTCCATATTAGTTTTTATAAAAGTTGTATACATTTCTCTGCGGGTTTGGTGGGTATTGCATTATCCTGTAGTAACCCAGGCCAGGGGCTGCAGAGAAGAGGAGCAGACCAATACTTCCAATAGCTAACCTAGGGGTAGGCAACCTAAGGCACGGGTGCCGAAGGCGGCACACGAGCTGATTTTCAGTGGCACTCACTCTGCCCAGGTCCTGGCCACCGGTCAGGGGGGGGGAGGGGCTCTGCATTTTAATTTAATTTTAAATAAAGCTTCTTAAACATTTAAAAAACCTTATTTACATACCACAATAGTTTAGTTCTATATTATAGACTTATAGAAAGAGACCTTCTAAAAACGTTAAAATGTATGACTGGCCCATGAAACCTTATATCAGAGTGAATAAATGAAGACTCGGCACCCCACTTCTGAAAGGTTGCCGACCCCTGAGCTAACCACTCACCAGTAATTAAAGGACAAAGCAGAGAGCCTGCTGCTTTGAAGTCAAACCTGACCCCCCCCATACATTTATCTGCGGGTTTCCCCCTTCCCCTTCCCCTGCTCCAGTTTGGAGCAGGTTCAGTGTCTTGGGAAGATTAAGAAACTTTGAATTGGATCGAGGACAGCCTGGGAACTCAGAGTCCCACACTGACTAAGAAAGAGGCTGGCTGAGCCTCAGGCTCAGGGTGGCTGGGCCAAGTGGAACCCACATAAGTAGGCAAGGAGAGTACAGGAATGAGGTGAGATCAGATGCATTTGGAGTCTTATTTTAGCCATTTTCTCGCAGAGTGGGATGTTCCTATGGCTGGAGAAGCCCAGCTCTGCTTGGAAGCTGTTCTCTGTCGCTGCGTTGAGCAGCTCTTTAGAGCAGGTAATACAGTTGGGAAGGAGCAGGGGGTGCTGTACCCTGGTGGGCCAGTCGGATGTGGCCTGTCCGGTGGGGGGGTTCACTCAGAGAGGAGGCCTGTCACCTGGGACGAAGTGCCCGTGGAGAGAGAGATCCCAGGGGCAGCTCACCCTGACCCATAACACACAGGAGCCTGCCTGCCTACTCATGGGCCTTTGGAAGAAGCAAAGACTTAGGACGTTCCCAAGGGGCTGGCACTGCCTGGCCTCCATTGCCTGCTTGTGCAGGAGTTTGAACCTCTTTTCGTTCATGCCAGTGAGGGGCCTTTTACACAACCGCCTTTCCTGCCTACCCGATTATAGGACCCCGGTCCCAGGCGTGCAAGCGTCCCTACAGCCCAAAGCCAGCCCCCCAGGACAGCCAGAAGAGGCATTTTGGTCTGTTGCCCTGGTCGTCTAATCCACACGCTTGCAATTACGCCTGTCTTGAAATGTGCAATCAAGGCTCCATCCTCCCCTGCCCCGCTGTGTTTGTGATCACGGAGCCAGGGCTTGAGACATCCCCCCACCGTTCAGAAGCCCCGCTAGCCCGCGGGGACTGATCAAAGAGCCAGGTTTCAACTCCCTGCTCCCCCACTGCGTTAAGCCAGATAAAAGGGGCTTAGGGGGGCTGGTGGGACCAGGTCTTGTCTTCTCTGCCAGGCAGTTTGCAGGCTCAGTGTGCGTGTGTGCATGCTCTCTCACACACACTGACTTGTTTTCATTCACCGACCCCCCCCTACACACACACTGCCAAGCAGCCGTCTAGGAGCAGGATTGCTTTCCCCAGTTGTGCGCCGAGACCCCCGGCCTCTTTAATGACTTTACCGTTAGACTTTCACGCACCACTTGGGTTTTGTCGCCATTGAAACACTTGCACAGACCCCCCCCCCCCCAATGGCACATCCCCTTCTTTGCCCCCAGAACCGCCACACCTCCCAAAGCAATTGGGTCCCGATCCGGAGCAGGGATGGCTGGGTTCCCAGCTCCAGCTCTGCTCGGGGGAGCTGTCCCGGCCTCGATCCCCCAGGCAGGGGAGAACCGTTGCCAAAGCACAAATTCATGTCCATAGGATCAGTCTGTCTTGGGAGTTTCCTAAGGCTTCTTGGGGCGCTGTCCGGAGTGCTGAAATCCTTCTTCGCTTGGGGCGTCGATGCAAGACTTCAAAGGGAGAACAGTACGGAGACATTCCCCCATTGCCCCCCAACACGCTGCCTTAGAAACTCGTCTCTTTACCCTATAAGTCTGTGACTTTCAGTGAACCAGAAGGGATTGAGACATTCAGTTCCCATTCATTTGAATGGGAATCAGGAGTCCAGAGCCCTTAGCTTGGAAAATCTCCGCCTAGAGCTGATCTCCAGGGATTTTGTGCCTTAAACACTTGGATCCCATATAAATTTTAAAGACTGACTAGATTCCCCCCCCCCACACACACCGCTCCCCCTTTAGTGTTATTATTTGTATTCCAGGGGCCCCCAAAGGCTCCAGTGCAGAGAGCTGAATGAACAGACACTACTGCCCCAAATGTATCCGGATAGCACTTCGTGACCCCCATTGAGATTGCAGCCCCTTTGCGCTAGGCACCGTACATACACAAAGCAGGAGACATTCTCTGCCTCGGAGACATTGCAATCTAAACGGGCAAGACAGACAAAACGTGGGAGGAGAGACGGAGGCCCAGAGTCAGGGAAACACCCCAGTTGTCCTGGGTCCTAATCTGGTGCCTCAGCCATGACACCTCTAAATTGACATGAGCGGCGCTTCACCCATGGCACAGAGGCTCAGGCAGTCCCCTCTCTGCTAGCAGGGCTGAGCCTGCCTGGGGTGGGCTTTGCTGGCACGTTACCTTGAGGAAGAGTCCTTCAGCGCCTCTCGGAACTCCCTTCTCACCAGGCAGTACAGGATGGGGTTGAGGCAGCTGTTGGTGTGAGCCAGGCACACAGTGACGGGGAAGATGTACGCCTGGGTGTTGTAGAAGGCTTTAGTGAAGGGCACCAGGTTGAATTTGATGAAGATGCCCCAGGCCGTCAGGGCTTGGTTGGGGAGCCAGCAGATGAAGAAGGAGAGCACCACGATGGTGATCGATTTGGTGACCCGGGACCTCGTCTTGGGGTTGCTGCTGCTCATTCTCATCCTGCTCAGGAACCGGAGGAGGAGGATGTAGCAGGCCGAGATGATGGCCAAGGGGATGACAAAGCCCAGCAGGACCTTCTGGGTCTGGTACAAGCCCAGCAGGAACTGGGGGTCGAGGTCTTTCAGCTCCGGGAACTTGACCAGGCAGAGCTCATCCCCAGAGACCCTGTGGGTGGTGGAGAAGATGGCGTGTGGCAAGGTGGCTAAGGCAGCAAAGAACCAGATGATGGCACTGGCCACCTTAGCCAGACACCTGTAGGAGGAGCAGCCCCGGTTGGCCTTCAGGGATGACACCACAGAGCAGTAACGGGCCACACTCATGGCAGTGAGGAAGAAGACGCTGGCGTACATATTCATGGCCGAGACTGAGGAGATCAGTTTGCACATCAGCTTGCCGAAGGGCCAGCGGAAATCCAGGGCCGTGTCCACCGCCCAGAAGGGCAAGGTCAGGACAAACTGCAAGTCAGTCACCGCCAGGTTGAGCACGAAGAAGGTGGCGCTGGACATTCTCCGGCGGTGCCTGGAGCCCAAGAGGAAGAACACCAGCAGGTTGCCCAGCACCCCCAGGGTGCAGACGGCGGAGTAGACAATAGCGATAGCGATCCGGGTGGCTTGGGTGCTGTCCAAAGGCAGGAAGGGGACCAGGTCCACCAGGCTGTGATTGGAGACAGTCCTGTTGCCTCCTGCCTGGAGTTTCTCCTCTGTGCTGCAGCAGTTGTGCTCAGACATGCTGGTGCTTGCTCCTCGCCTTCCCTTTCTAAACCAAGGATTGCGCCAGGCTCTGCTTTTCGCTGCTTCCACCAAGTTTCTGCTCCGATCTCTCGGTACCCCTCGGTTTTGATCAGCCCGCAGAGAGCCCCCTCCCTGCCACGCATGGCAAAAGCTGGGGAGCAGCAAAACTGCTGCCTGCTCCCCCCAGTTGACTCTTTCCTCTCCTGCACTGCCGCACACGCTCCCTTGGCAAGGAAACAGCAGGCGAGGACGGTGCGGTGGAGAGGCTCAGATGCGGAAAGGGGTGGGAGGGGAGAGGAATCGCAGTGTGAGCAGGAGCAATATTAAGGTGAATTTTACCAATGTCCCCAGTGGGACGATCACTGTATTTCTTCTTGGCACTACAGCGGTGTCCAGACCCCCCGACTTGGCATCAGCATCTCACTGTGTTCGACGCCACCCAGACGTGTAATCAAACGACACGCCTTGCTTGAAACGGGGGAAAAACTGAGGCACGGAGCCGGGAACTGAGCTGCCGGGTGACCTTGGACAAAGGGCTTCCCCTCCTGCCTTTGTCTATATAGACTGTGAGCTCCTTGGGGCGGGGACAGTCTCTCACTGTCTGTCTGGGCAGCACCTGGTACCCCAGGGTCCATACCACCTCTGGGTGCTACTGGAATATACCTGCTAATAATCTGACTATCTGTGGTAGGTATCTGGCCCCCCATCATCACCATATCTGTGCTTCTCCCATTCGTCAATGCTGTTACCCCCATTGTACTGCGGGGGAACTGGGGGATTAGGGGATGCACCCAAAGACACAAAGGACAGTTGTGGCAAAGCAGGGCTTGAACTTGTGTCTCCTGAGCTCTAGGCTAGCTCAGCCCTAACCCCTGGCTCGTCTCACGAAGGGCGACAGCAAGGTGGCAAACAGTCGTATATGACAGGCGGGTCCCGTTTCACACCCACTTTGCGCTGGTGATAATTCAAGTTTGCAGGGCAGTGGAGAATCTTTATTGTTCCTTCCACGCTCACTCAACTTATTCCTGATTTACAGCAGCGAGGGAAGACTCTGCCCCTGAGGTTTGACCTCTCTACCCTACTGATCAGCCAGTGTCGTCTTCAAACAACCCTTGGAAGCGAGCACTGGGGGAGGCATTTCAGTTCTCCAGGCTGGATTTCCAGGGGGGCCAGATCTCCATTTCCAGCATTCCCCGGTGGTGGCATTAGGAGTCAAAATGGGATACAGGGATCTTGCAAGGCTTTTGGACCCAATTTAATCCTCTGAACAAACGCACCATCTCCAAAGGAGAGACCCACTTAGCAGATAACCATTGCTCTCCCTGCACTTCAAATCCTCTGCTGCCAGATTGAAAACTGCGTTCAGTTTCCCCTCTTGCCCTCCTCATTTCACCTGCCAGCTTTCAGCCTGGAGAGGATGACTGCTATTTAATCTTAAATTACACCTTTGTCAAAAGCACATTCCATGAGCACTGGGGGCATGTCGCTAGCATAGCGGTGACCAGAGCGGGCCCCGAAGCTGCTTACCTGGGTTTGATTCCTAGCCAACATGACAGTGAACGGGGCAGTTTTAAGGTGATCAACTGTTGTCCGTGACCACTGGAAGTTAATTGACTTAATCTGCAGCCAGGAGAGTTAAGGTGGATATTAGGGGAAAGTTTCTAACTTTCAGGGGCGTCAAGCTCTGGATCAGGCTCCCAAGGGAGGGCATGGAAGCCCCAGCACTGGAGGTTTTTAAGAACAGGTTGGACAAACCCCTGTCAGGGCTGGTCTAGGTTGACTTGGTCCTGCCTCAGCGCAGGGGGTTGGACTAGGTGACCTCAGGCGGTCCCTTTCGGTCCTACATTTCTATGATTCTCTGAGCTACCCTGGCTGGGAGCAGGGGATGCCAAGAAGCCTCGGGTGGCTTCCCCCCATTCCTGGCAGGGAATAGGGAGAAGGGGGTGGGGAACAACCTACCGAGGGCCTGTGGGGCAGACAGGGGCCAGCAGGGAGCTGCCAGTGGAGCTGAGACTGGGCTGTCAGCACCCCACACTGCCCCTCTTAGGTCGGTGGAAGCGCTCCAGGTGAGGACACTCACCACCGGCTCAAGGACATGCACTGCCAGTGGTTACTGTGATGGCTGTAAGACAATCTAATGTCGGTTGACTTAGGTTTGTAGTGTGGACATGCCCTCAGGGTCATGAGTTTTCCCTTCAAAGGTGGCTCCATCTCACCCCCCGCCCTGTCCCCCCTACCTCCACCCCGACTCCTCTGTCCCTGCTGGGCCGCACTCTGGTGCACTCAGCCAGCTCGCTCCCTGCAACTGAAATACGAACGAACACCCCCCCACCGGGGCTTCCGCAGCTCAGAACAAAATCAATTACTTGCAAATTGGGGCTCATCCACCCCCATCCCCCCAATGGGATTGGCAGCCGCTCGTAAGCCTGGCACAGCGTCCTTGAGCGAGGCTGTAATTTTCGTCCTCGAGCCCTTCTTATCCTGGGCAGTAATTACAGCCCTGGTGGCTGGTGCATTTTAATCAGCCTTTCCCCAACTCCCAGGCTGTGAGAAGTGACTATTGGCATTTTTGTACAAAAATCCCTGGCTGGATACATCCGCTAGCCAGCGCCGTCCGTTGCAAAGGGACAAGCTGCAGCTGGAGTGCTCCTTCCACACGGTGCCTCTGCATTAACGTCGTCCTGCCGTCCTCACTCGGGCAAAACTTCCGTTGCGCTCTAGGGGGGTCATGCCTGAATAAGAGCAGAGCAAAAAGACCTGACCCTGGGAGCTTCTCATTATTATGGTGGTGCCAAGACGCCCCCCAACCAAGCTCAGGGTCCCACTGCGCCAGGCGCTTTACAAGCACAGAAGAGGAGGCAGCCCTCCCCCGAAGAGCTGACAATCGCAACAGATCAAGAGGGAAAGTGACTCACCCAGCGCAGTAGCAGAGCAGGCACTAACTCCCTGGTCTGCTGAGTCCCCATCCAGTGCTCTATCCTCTGGACCATGCTGCCTCTCTGGGAGTTCCTGGAGCCTCCACACCCCTCCTTGACTCTGGGAGGCGCTGAGGGGACTTGGCCCCATGCCTCTGCCATCCTATATGACAGTGCTGGCTCTGAGTCAGCTGCTCTGCTCAGCCCCTGCTCCAGACATTTCCTTTCAGGATGCTGATTAATGCCTGGGGAAACTGAGGCTGAGGACAAAAGCAAGGCAGGGCTGCAAACACGTAGAGCTGTTCTCTGGAGCGCAGGCCCCAGGGAGCTGCCAGCCCAGGAACATGCTCACCCGGGGTACAGGAATCAGGCAGGAACACTGTGTGTGGCTCAGGGACAGAGGCCTAGATCCTCAAAGTATTTAGACTCCTAACAGCCTCATGACCCTTTGAGGATTGGGAGCCAAATTGGGTGGAGCTCTGCTCTGCCTTCTTCCCCACTGATCCAACTTCTCTCAGCCCGTGACTGCCCTGCTCAACTTCTGCTGCGACATCAAGGCCAAATCCCTAGGGTCCTTACTCAGTTTGCACATTCCCTTTGCCCTTAAGGGGAGTTTGCCCAAGCACAGGACTTCAGGATCTGCCCCTTGCCACACGTAGCCACTGAAATGCTGCCACTTCTGGGGTGGAGAGGAGAGAGGAAGTCAACTGGCTACCCCCTGGCAGGAAGTGGAGGGGAAATGTGGGCTAAGGACACCAGGGTAAATCCATAACAATGCCCAGCCCCAATTCCCTGCCCGCCAGTAATTTGCTCCCTCTCCTCCCCATGTTCTCCTGGCCTGTTTGCCCACACCCTAATAGGGAGAACCAGCCTCGCACTCCTCTCTCGATGCCAGTTAGGAGCTCAAGGTGTCTGTGGCAAACTCCATCTATCTATCAGGCATCAAAGAGTAAAAGCCCCACCCCCCATCCCAGCCGTGGTATCTCACAGCCCCTCCTCGCACCATGGCCCCCTGAGTTCTGCCCATGTTGTGGTCAAGACCTCACCTGATGAAAGCTGAGTGCAGAAGAACAAGGCATTGGCCCAGCAAGGCTGAGGTCTGTCTCCAGCCAGGGCCCAGGCCTAGTGCTAGGAGGGAAGGGAAAGGCTTCTCCTGGTACAGTGGGCTGAAGGCTGCATGTAATGAAGGAGACGCTGTGCCCCGAAGCGTGTGGTTAGGTTACCTGGGGAGGGAGTGTGTCCAATGGCCCGAGCGATGGAGATGCTGCTACTTCCCAGCTTCACTTTTCTAGAACATCGCTACCCAAAGGCTCCCCGAGCAGCATGCAGCCTGCACTGGCAGAACTCCTGCCCCCTCTGCCGGAATGCGGCCACCTCTGGGCTGCCCCACCTGCTTCTCCAGAGGGGGGCAGAGGAATCCCTTCTTGGCCAGTGGAGCGTGGCCATGATCCAGTGTAGAATGGGGCTGGGATGCCCGGCTTAGCCCCTTCGCTGCTGGACAAGTGGCAACACAGATACCTGGGCACCACGTTTGTCCTCTGCTCATAATGTCCATCTTTGCCCTCCTGCAGACCCCTGGCCCCTTGAAGTGCAGAGGGGCCAGCTTCTCTCTGCCAGCACAAGTGCCCCCCAGGAGGACCTGATTAAAGAGCAAGGTGACAGCTGGGGCTAATCATGAGTGGAACACAGGTGTGAATGGGGAGGGGCCTTTACGAGGAATGGCAGGAGGTCTCTGGGGGAGGCTGAGGACAGCAAAGCAGCACAGGGGTAAGTCTGCTGCCCGTCCTGAGCCAGAGAGCCAGGGCCGGGAGGCAGGAGAGGGCTGAGGGCCTTAGACCAGCGGTGGTGCTACTCTGCCAACCTTGGAAGCCAGGAAGATGCTTGGAAGGTCTCCTTCTGGGAAGGCTGGGGCGGCCGTGCTGCTGAAAGGGCAGGTGAGTCTGTACGGTGCAGAAGATGCTGGAGCAGGGGTGTGCGGCGTGACGTGGGACTGTGTTTTGGGACTGCCCCCCAGGTGCACCGTGCGGGGAATAAATACAACACGAATTGGGCTTTCCAGGACGCTGGTCTGTTTATGGGATAATCAGCTGGCTCCGGGTAGGGTCCTACTGGACCCAAGAGAATTTGTGGTGGAGTTTCTAAGGGTGGGTTGACACGGCCATTAACAACAGAGGTGGGAGGGTCCCAGAGCTCTGGCTGCAGCCGCAGCCCAAGCATCTGCACCCGTCGGCCAAGCCCTGCATGCCCGAGGCAGCTGGCACGGGCCAGCCGCAGGTGGCTGATTGCAGTGTAGACACACCCTATAAGACCAAACCTAAGAGCCCTGGAGACTGAATCTTCTGGTTATGTTCTGGCCTGACCCTGCCCTGGGGGCAGAGGAGAGTCAGCCAGCAATGGGGGGGACTTGGACCACTGCCCTCTAGGAATGAAGGGGACGTGCCCTGCAGTGCCCCCTTCTGCCCCTGCCCCGACGCTCTGCTGAGCAGTGGTTGCATTTGTGACACACGCACCTGCCCAGCCCATGACCCTCCGCTGGGATTTGCAGCCAGGTCTCCAGCAAGGAAAGGCGACACCTCCTTATTCTCACTCTGCCCCCGCACCTCTGTACCTGCCCCCTCCTCCTTCAGTCCCACGGGTCTGCCACTCCCACGGTCCATATGCCCTCTGCTCCCTCCGCCCAGGAAGTGCTACCAGGCCCCTGCTTTGTTGTTCAGCCAGCCACAACCATATGGTCCTGGACACATTTATCCGGCCCTGCCAGGGTATCCCTCCCTCAGCTGCTCGCCTCTCCCTGGCATTAGTCTTACCCCTTGCCCTGACCCCCCAGTTCTGTGCTAGCTCTCTCCTGCGGCTCCCTCATCCATGAGTGAGTGCCAAAGGGGACAACGTAAAGCCGTGCGGGCACTGGTGGAGCGGGAAGCCGGGCCAGCGTTTCCTCCTTGCTACAAGGGAATCTGCAGGAGGCAGGAGCCCCCTTCCCACGGTGCCCTGCCCGCCCCCCACAGGGCTGATTTTTCAGAGGCTCTGCAGCTCCCATTGACTTGGGTGCTCAGCATGTCTGAAAATCTGGTCACAGGGAGAGTGCAGGGGAAGTGTCCTGGGGGGGGGTGGTCCGCGGGCACTTGGGTGCTGGCCTTTGGCCATCCCAGTGTTGGCCAACCCCACACACCTTCATGGTTCCACCTCAGCCAAACTCCACAGCTCTTTCTTCCAAAATAGTTTATTAGGAGACGAAAACTCAGGCTTAAAAAAAAATCCGCCCCCCACCCCAAACACAGAGAAACACCGAATATCCCAGCATCCCCTGCCAGGCCCCTCCTGGCCATGTGGGCCCCCCCGGAGAGAATCGCAGCATGTGCCCCACTCTAGCCAGGGACACAGGCTGCTCTGGCACCAGCTGGATTTCGCAGGCCTCGCTCTGGGGAAGGGCTCTGAGGCCCCAGGCGGGGTCAGTCCCCGCCACCTCAGGTGTTCTCCCTATGCCTCCCTCCCTGATATTAGCCTGGGGAACAGGGTCCCCAAGGGAAGTGGGGGAGGCACCTAGGCAGGGCTCACACTGCCTTGCTTAGGGGGTTCAGTTCCAGCATCTTAGCACTGGTGTCTTGTCGATTGTTGGGGGCCCTGTGCCCATGACCTCCAGCAGTCTCTCTCTCTCTCACACGTACAGCTCCAGACGCTCCACCTCTGCCTGGCGGCTAAGCCGGATCCCAGCATGGGGCTTGGTGCATCGCAGCTGTCAGGCATGGTCAGTGCTGCCTCGCTGAACTCGGAAGCGAGCTCCTGGTTCCTGAGGGGTTGTGCCCGCCCCCCAGCTGTGCCTAGCCATTTCAACTCCCCACCCCATCCTCTCCGTGCACCCCAGGAGAGGCAGTGCTAGGAGCCGGCAGAGCCCGAGCTCCCTAGCCAGTGTCCCCGGGGCCTGCCTTGAGTATTAACCAGCTCCGCACACGCTGGGGAGAGCAACCCATGGCTTTCCTGCCCTTCCCCTGCCCTTTTCACCAAGGGCCCCAGGTCCCCCTTGTGCTTCTCTCAGACAGGATCAGATCCCATTTGGAAACTGCACGGACCCCTTCCCCGCTGCCTCTGGATCCCCCTGCTCCCCCCCGCCGCTCCAGGCTGCCCAGATGCCTGCAGAGTGGAGCTGCAGGGCGGTCTGGTTTCCGCCTTTGAGGTGATTTTGGGGCTAGGCACCCAGAGGCCACACATGCCGCGGGGCCGGGAGGGACCGACCCTTCCTTTCCGCGGAGTAGCCTGTGCCTGGGCGGCTCTGTGCAGGTCCCCACCTCCCCTCCCCAAGCCGAGGGAGCACAGAGAAGAGACTCGAATGTGGGGCTGGACGGGCAGCACTGGGATAAATGTCTCCAGTCCCAGAGGTGTGTCATCAAAAGGGGGGAAGGGGCAGTAAAGGAAGGAGAAATGTCAGACAATTAGCAGAGAAACCTCCCAGTCCATGGAATCCACAGGGGGCCTGGCGGGAGCCCCGTGTTTAGGCAGCGACCGTACCCCAACCCGGGGTGGGGGGCGGGGGTGGAAGGTTGGATGGGGGCTGGAGAGTCTTGTTCCCCTGCAGCTCTGGCCTGGGTGAAACGGCAGCTGCCCAGGGGCCAGGCTCCCCTCCCCTGTGAATGCTGGAGCCTCTGAGGAGCCAGCTGCCCCCCCTCTTTTTACCCCCCTTCTCTCTCACTCGTTCACCACACGCGCTCTGCTCCCCTGCCCCCGGGCAGGCCCCCAGGGCAGCACTCCCGTCGGTGCCCCCCCGCCCCGGCTGGGGTCCTGGCCAGCGGTGCCCAGCCCTCCTGCTCATGTCATCGCTGGCCGGGCGTGGGGGAGACGGCCGGGGGCGTTCACAGCTCCTCGGCCGGCTCCAGCTGCACCTGGCTGGGCTGGCTGGGCTCTGTCCAAGCCAGCGAGGCCGCGACGGGGCCGTCGTGACTCAGCCCCTCAAAGTCCGAGTGTCCGTCCTGTGGCAGGGCCCCCGTCCCGTTGGCCTGTGGAGCCTCTGCCTGGGGCCTGCTGGTGAGCACGTGGCTGCTGAGGAATTTGCGGAGGACGCTCTGGGCCTCGCCGGCGTACTCTGTCCACACGGGATTCTCCGGCTCCTGGGGGCTCTCGGCGGCATCCTTCCTCAGGGCATAGACCACCCGGGAGGAGGCATCGTTATGGAGAGACCTGGAGAACACTGCCACGGGGTGGCGGAGGGGGGGCAATCAGTGAGGTGTCTCCCAGCGCCAGCCGCCCAGCACCAGGCCCCTCCCCCCACCCTTCCCCCACATGTTGTGAGAATCATTCTGCACCCGATCGTTCTTTATGGGGCACGGAAATTGCTCCGCCCAGCACTGCCAGGCAGCCACCTCTGGGGTGGAACTGGACAGCGTAATAGCATATGACAATGATGCCCTGGGATCACGTTCTCCCGGCATTGAAATGCAGCCACCTCTGGGGTGGAACTGGACAGCTGCATAATAGTATACGGCAATGCTGCCTCGGGATCGCGTTTCCCCCACTGCTGAAATGCAGCCACCTCTGGGGTGGAACGTGGCGACTGTTTAACAGCTCTCAGCAGCCCCGCAGTGCTCTGTGGTCCCAGAAATGAAAAAGAACCAATGTCTAGTGAAAGCTCCATGGGGCATTTAGGAAGGCAGGTTGGCATTCCAACTGCAAAAAAGAAAGTGCCAGGGGAATTTTTGTTAAACCAAATTTTAATGTAAAGCCCTTGGGTTTTACTTTGATTGGGAAGACAGCAGCTTCCCAGCCCAGCCCCTGAATGGCGGGGGCGGGGGTACTGCCTGTGGACAAGGGTTTTGCGTTAGCCCTGCTTACCCCTCCACCGATGTCGTCTCACGTCAGTATCCTCCTGGTGTTACATACTGGGAAACTGAGGCACGGACATGAGGACAGTGCCTTGGTCACCCAGCGAGTCATGGCAGAGCTGGGCTTGAAAGCAGCTGTCCTGTTGCCCAGACCTTAACCACAACACTGTCCACTGCCAGTGGGTCTGGGCAGGACCCCTCAGCTCCCAGGTAGCAACCGGCATGTTGCGGACCCCTGGACTCCCACTGCATTCTGCACATTACCAGCACGTACCTCTCACCGGCCCAAAGTCACCTTCCGGCTCCGCTTGATTGGGGGTGAAGGGGCTGATGGAGGGGAAGACGATCAGGGCGAAGGAGAGCAGCAGCACCTGCGAGCCGGAGGGAGAGAGACATCAGCTGGCCCCCCGGATAGTCATGGTCTCCTGGCCCCCCTGCCTGTGGGTTGGGGGGGCAAGAGGAGGGGAACTTGGGTACCAGCCAGAGGACCTACTTCAACTTCCCTAGAGACACTGGGAGCAGATCATGAGTCTGTGTCTGTCTGTCTTCCATCACCATTCATACCCTAATGTCTATCTGTCTGTCTGTCCGTCCATCCCCATCCTCAGTCTGTTTATACATCCATCTTCATCCATACCCCTCTGTCTGTCTGTGTGTCCATCCATCATCCATTCATCCCCATTCATACCCCAATGTCTGCCTGTCTGTCTGTCCATCCCCATCCTCAGTCTGTCTATCCGTCCATCCATCCCCATTCATATCCCTCTGTCTGTCCATCCATCCATCCCCATTCACACCCCAATGTTTGCCTGTCTGTCTGTCTGTCCGTCCATCCCCATCCTCAGTCTGTCTATCCGTCCATCCATCCCCATTCATACCCCAATGTCTGTCTGTCTGTCTGTCTGTCCATCCCCAGCCTCAGTCTGTCTATCCATCCCCATTCATTTCCCTCTGTCTGTCCATCCATCCATCCCCATACATACCCCAATGTCTGCCTGTCTGTCTGTCCATCGATCCATCCCCATCCTCAGTCTGTCTATCCGTCCATCCATCCCCATTCATATCCCTCTGTCTGTCCATCCATCCATCCATCCCTATTCATACCCCAATGTCTGTCTGTCTGTCTGTCCATCCCCAGCCTCAGTCTGTCTATCCATCTATCCATCCCAATTCATATCCCTCTGTCTGTCCATCCATCCATCCCCATTCATACCCCAATGTCTGTCTGTCTGTCCGTCCATCCATACCCCCAATGTCTATCTGTCCATCTATCCCTGTTCATACCCCTGTCTGTCTGTCCATCCATCCCCATTCATACCTCTCTGTCTCGCTCTCTTTCTATCCCCATTCATCCCACGTCTCTCTGACTCTCTATCGGCCCCGTACACTCTGTGATGTTTGTCTGCCCACCTGTCCATCTACCCTTCCTTGCCTGTGCCTGTTCCCGTGGTATCGGAGCGCCATCCTGTGGTCAGCAGCAGTGGGGTGGGGAAAGCTCCACGGAGCCAGACCATGCCAGAGCCCACCCCCAGCACAGAGGCAATGGCAGAGCCGGGGGTGCTGCCGGTGCAGTCCCCAGCTGCTGCTGTGCCGTACCTCCCCCTCAGGAATAGGGGTCTCGTGGCTACATGGAGGCAGTGGGGGGAAGGGAGATGGAGGGGGCCCAGGAAGTCTTGCCCAGCAGAGCCCCCTCCCTCCCCTTGCCCAGGCCCAGCCCCCCTTGGGGGCATCAGCACAGAAGGGGGCAAATGGAAAGAGATCTCCACGCACTGCGATGCAGGTCCCCGTCTGGGCGGCTTTGTTAGTCGACTGCACCACGAGGGTCTGGAGTTTCCTCAGTTGCTCCAGAAGGGACCTGGACGCAGAAAAGACCCAGTCAGAGGCAAGCACTGAATGGGGGGCACTGCCCCCCCCGTGGGGCTCCTGGGGCAGACCCATCCCTCGGGCAGTTAGAACTAGAGAGTGGCATGGACAGGCTGAAGTGGGTGACTTGTGCCAAGTGCAGGGAGCCAGCCTGCCCTGATGGCCGAGGTGGGAGCTAGCAGAGCCATCTCCAGGCGGGATCTGGGCAGCTTGCACTTCCAGGGGGGCTGGGGGAGGCCTCCCCTGGGCTCTCTTTGCAGCCGGATCGCCCGGTTATTCAGGTTAAGGGGGAGACAGCCAGTGCCCTCTTCCCGCCCGCTGCAGGGAGCTGGGACTTACGAGTTCTGCTTCTCCAGGTGCAGCACTTTTCTTTGCAGTTCCTGGTTCTGCGCCGTGCAGGCCGACATCCTGGGGGGAGAACCGGGGGGAGGTGTGAGCCGGTGGGGGGCTGAGACGGGAAAGGGGGCAGAGATACGAAGTGGGATGGGGGCAGAGACGGCTCCGTGGGGCAGGGCTGGGTGGGAACTAGGTAGGGACATGAAGCAGGTTCCCCCTCGAGCCTGCACCGTCCACATCCCAGCCCAGGGGCATTCTGCCCCTGTGGCCCAGTGGTAAATGACTGCACGAGGTGCAGGGCACCGGGGATTGGGGCCTAGAGCCAGCCGGCTCCAGCCTGAGGCAGGCAGCTCCTGCTCGGCTGTGTGGAGAGAGCGGCTGGGGTCTCACCGGCTCTCCAGGCCGTCGATATATTCCTTCTTCTTCTTCCGGCTTTCCTGAGCCGACTGCTTATTGCGGATCTTCCTACGGATCTTCTTCAGTACCCGCTCCTCGTACTGCCGGAGAGAAGGGCAGAGCCCGGACCGTGGCGCTGGGGGTGGGACTCCCTGACTGGGGTCCTTCCTAGCCCACAGCCCATCACTCTGTGGCCCTGCAGAATAGATACTACTGCGCACCTCTCACTGGGGGGGCTGGAATGCTCTACAGGGAGCAGTTACCTCACCCTCCCCCAAGATGGGAAACTGAGGCACCAAGAAGGGAGGGGACCTGCTCAAGGCCCCCCCAGTGGATAGGACCCAGGAGTTCTGACACTAACCAAACTCCCTCGGCTGAGATGGCCCAGTGGGAGCACAGGTTCCGGGGATGGTGAACAAGCCGGCCCGGCCGCTCTCCCTCCCCTAGCCCCACAGGGCTGATCTCTCCTGTGTGAACAACCCGCTTCCCCCAGGGCCTAGGCATCCACCCAGACCCATCCTACAAGCCACCCCCGTGGCCCATTCACTGTCCCTCACCCCACCCAGGCTCCACTGCTGGGGTCCAATTCGACCCTGGAGTGAGTGAGTACCACCACACCCCTGGAGTCGGTGGCACGGCCGTGGCCTACACCAGGCCTAGATTTGGTCCAGGAGCCAACAGCAGGCCAGAACCTATGGCTGCATCCACAATGATCCCAGCAGGGACCCCTGTCCCATGTGCCCTCCACGCCCCCAACCCCCTCCACATCTACCCCGCTGGCTCTCCATGCACTGGAAGGATAAGGCTCAGCTGTAAAGGTGACCCCGGGGGATCCTGTCCCTTGGCCTCTCCTTACCTTGGTGAGGGGCAGCTGGGTGGGCAGCGTGACCCCCTCCTTGGCCAGCAGCTTCTTCTCGTCCTCTGTCAGCACCAGCTCCTGGCAGTGCCCATGACTTTGTCTCAGCAGCGCTGGGGTCATCAGCTGCTGCTGCTGCTGCGTCAATGGCACCAATTTGTTACCCCTGGAAGCACCTTGCCCCCTGCCCCCACCCCGGTGCTGCTCCAAAAGCCCAGCCACACGGACATCCTACTCGCTGGGGGGACCATCCCAGGGGGCAGGGCAAGCCCACCTGACCCCTCTGCAGACCTCCAAGTGAACCTGCTAATGAACTGCTAATTAACACACACTCGGCTCAGCTGGCCATTTCCCTGCAGCTCACGCTGTAGTGTACAACAGATGCCCCGCTCTGCTCTGGGGAGATTTTACATCCCTTTGCATGGGTGCAAATGACTGCGCAAGGTGCAGGACAAGAGAGAATCGGGCTCTTTGGGCCTGACCTCCTGCAATCCAGTAATTACAGAGCAAATGGGTAAGGATGGATGGAGAGCAGATGGGAATGGATAGATGGATGTACAGAGGGACAGGTGGATGGATGGAGGCTATAGAGAGGTGGACAGATGGATACAGTGAGATTAGGGAGGATGGATGGACAGTGGGTGGGAACGGGTGAACAGGTGGATGGATGGAGAGTGGATGGGAATGGGTGGATGGATGGACACGAGGGATGGATGGATAGTGGGTGGGGACAGGTGGACAGATGGATGGACAAATGGATGGACGGGGAGATGGGGGGACAGGTGGATGGATGGATGGGGTGATTGATGGAGAGTAGATGGGGTGGATGGATGGATGGGGGACAGGTGAATGGATAGTGGATGGGGATGGGTGGACAGATGGATTGATGGATGGATGGACAGACGGGGGACAGGAGGATGGATAGTGGGGACGGGTGGACAGGTAGATGGATGGAGAGTGGATGGGAATGGATGGATGGATAGATGGATGGACGGGGGCACAAGTGGATGGAGGGGGGATGGATGGTGGGTGGGGACGGGGAGACGGATTGATGGATGGATGGAAGGACAGGTGGCTGGAGGAGGGCTGGATAGTGGGTGGGAATGGGTGGACAGGTGGATGGATGGATGGCGGGACAGGTGGATGGATGGGGGGATGGATAGTGGGTTGGGATGGACAGACAGGGGGACAGGTGGATGGATGGATGGACAGACAGGGGGACAGGGGGATGGATGGGGGGATGGATAGTGAGTTGGGATGGGTGGACAGGTGGATGGATGGAGAGTGCCTGGGGATGGGCAGGTGGAATGCAAGGCCCTCACCATCTCACAGCTGCTGGACAGCAGCAGGTCCTTCACTGTCAGGGTGCAGGAAGCGGCGATCAGAGCGGGAGCAGGCAGGTCGTGACTCTTCTCTGAGAAAAAACCAGGATTCCACATGTCTGGGATGAAGGACAAGGGGAGACAGGGGATCGGTGTGATCAATGCCCTGGGCCAGCTGAGCAGCTTCTTGGTTGGAGTGTCCGGGCCCCAATCCACTCCGCCCCCTGAGTCCCCTGCAGGACTCCCCCTCGCTGGATTCCTGCTGGGCCTGACGCCACCTGCTTGGCCCCTGGGCAGAAAGGGGGTGAAATGCCCCCGAGCCGGACTCCTCCCGCGCCCCGTGGGAGCGACTCACCACGCGACACGGGGTGGAGGCTGACGGAGCATCAGGCCCTGAGTGTGCAGCTGAGCCTGGGACTTGGGGCTCCAGCTGCCGGACCCCCCCGCCCAGCTCCCCCCGAACTGCTCCGGCTGCAACCAGCGGGATTTACCGCCATCTGCTGGTGACTCG
This sequence comes from Gopherus evgoodei, assembly GCF_007399415.2. Classification (NCBI taxonomy): domain Eukaryota; kingdom Metazoa; phylum Chordata; order Testudines; family Testudinidae; genus Gopherus; species Gopherus evgoodei. Next base: position 8,603,755 of record NC_044343.1, read on the forward strand.
GGGTTTTACCGGAAAGAGCCACTCGCGCTGCAGTTCCACGCGGGACGGGCCTGTGTGCTCGGGAAGGACCGCTCAGCCCCCGCGCACAAGCTGCGTGCGCACCCCTCTGGGCCCCTCTGCCCCCCCCCCAGTTCTGCAGCCCAGGATCCCCGCCGAGTCCCCTCCCAGCCAGGCTCCCCACTGACCCCCCCCCGAGCTGCACCCCAGGCTCCCCGCTGACCCCCCCCAGCTCCCTTCACCCCGGGCTCCCCGCTGACACCCCCAGAGCTGCATCCCAGGCTCCCCGCTGACCCCCCCAGCTCCCTTCACCCCGGGCTCCCCACTGACCCCCCCAGCTCTGCACCCCAGGCTCCCCGCGGAGTCCCCTCCCAGCTCCCTTCACCCCGGGCTCCCCACTGACACCCCCAGAGCTGCACCCCAGGCTCCCCGCTGACCCCCCCAGCTCCCTTCATCCCGGGATCCCCACTGACACCCCCAGAGCTGCACCCCAGGCTCCCCGCTGACCCCCCCCCCAGCTCCCTTCACCCCGGGCTCCCCACTGACACCCCCAGAGCTGCACCCCAGGCTCCCCGTTGACCCCCCCAGCTCCCTTCACCCCGGGATCCCCACTGACCCCCCCAGCTCTGCACCCCAGGCTCCCTGCTGAGCCCCTGCTCCAGCTCCACACCTGAACTCACCAAGGTCTATGGAGACTTCAGCCTCCCGCAGGTCAGCCCCAGGCAGGCTGGGAGCGGGCTGAGCCTGGGAGGCCTCCTGGTAGGGGTACGCCGGCTCACTGGGCCCTGGGCTGCCTGTGGGCATGTAGTGCTGGGGGCTGTCGAGCTGGTCCGAGTTTGGGTCCTCGGAGATGCCACTGTCGCTGGCTGCAGGGGACCAGATCGGGGAGTCAGAGCCAGAGTCCCCTGAGCCCAGGATGGAGCTGAGGAAATCCTCGTTCTCCTGGGCACCGCGCAGCTGCTGGAGGAGAGACAGAAATGAGACCAGGCCATGAATCACCCACGGGAGGGGGAAGCAGGGCCTGGATGGAGGGCATCGGCTTGCCCATGGGCACGCCCTGCCAGAGCGTGAACTAGCTGGGGGTGGGGCTGGGACAGGTTCCCGGCACTAGTGCATGGGGTGGGGATCCCAGTGCACCCAGGGGCAGGGGTGGGGATCCCTGTGCACCCGGGGGAGGGGGTGGGGTCGGCCTCCCCCCACCCCCGGCACTAGTGCACTGCACTGGGCAGATTCGTCAGTGACTTCTTGGCCTTCCAGGCAGAGGGGTCCCTGGGGAACCCCTGGTTGGGAGACCAGGCTGGCGTTTCCCTCGTGTGCCCCTGCCTTCTCCCGTTGGCCCCGGCTCGGGTGGCGGGGGGACTCACACTCTGCTCTGACCCGGGCCAGCCGGCCGTGTAGCCCCCAAACTCCACATTCCGGAGGATCCCGTCCTGTCGGTCAAAGAGCAGGTCCAGCAGCTCCAGGCTGTCGATGCTGCCCATTTGGCAGCTGGAGGCCATGTCTGCTAGGGAAGAGACACACCTTAAGGCCAGGCCAGCTCCCTGGGCACCCTGGGGTGCAGAAGTGGGGATGGTCTCAGCAGAGAGCTTGGGGTGCATAGACCTGGGGGGGCTCAGTGAGGAGCCCGGGGTGCAGAGCTGGGGGGGTCAGTGGGGAGCCTGGGGTGAAGGGAGCTGGGGGGGCAGTGGGGAGCTGGGGGTGCAGAGACCTGGTGGAGGGGCTCAGTGGGGAGCCCGGGGTGCAGAGAGATGAGGGGGGCTCAGCAGGGAGCTCAGGGTGCAGAGACCCGGGAGGGCTCAGCGTGGAGCCTGGGGTGCAGAGAGCTGAGGGGGGCTCAGCAGGGAGCCCAGGGAGCAGAGCTGGGGGGGGTCAGTGGGGAGCCTGGGGTGAAGGGAGCTGGGGGGATCAGTGGAGAGCTGGGGGTGCATAGACCTGAGGGGGGCTCAGTGAGGAGCCCGGGGTGCAGAGCTGGGGGGGGGTCAGTGGGGAGCCTGGGGTGAAGGGAGCTGGGGGGATCAGTGGAGAGCTGGGGGTGCAGAGACCTGGTGGAGGGGCTCAGCGGGGAGCCCGGGGTGCAGAGAGATGAGGGGGGCTCATCAGGGAGCCTGGGGTGCAGAGCTGGGGGGGCTCAGCAGGGAGCTCAGGGTGCAGAGACCCGGCGGGGCTCAGCGTGGAGCCTGGGGTGCAGAGAGCTGAGGGGGGCTCAGCAGGGAGCCCAGGGAGCAGAGCTGAGCGGGGGGCTCAGTGATATAGTGAGAACTGGGACGGGAGGGTGAATCCCTCCTGCCCTGCCTCCCCTGGGGAATAATCTCCCCACCAGCTCCTCTTCCCTCTGCTTCATCAGCTCGTTGCCTGGCATGTGCCGTGTCCCCCCAGCCTTGGGATGCGGATCCTCTCCCCCGCCGGCCCTGCCCCCAGGCCTGGAAGTGGGGACGGAGTCCAAGGGGAGGGGGGAACATTCAGGTGCTTTCCCCTTCCCTCAGCATTGGCCATGGAGCCTAACCAGGCCTCGCGGCTGGGTTTATTGCCTCTTCCTAGAATTTCCCCCCCCCCCCCGGCTGAGCCTGACTGGAGCCACATTTACTACTGGACCCTGAACCTCCAGCTTTTCTCGCCTGCGTCCGCCCTAGCTGTCTCCAGCAGCGCCTCCTGCTGGGCGGGACCAACATTACAGTGTTTCCCCGGGGCCTGGCCCTGGGCGGCTCCCTCGAGGCCCACGCTTAGGGAAAGACAGGCCACTATTTCCCAAGGGAATGAGTGATTCTGGGGGGTTGACTTAAGTCACCATAAAGGGGGCTGCTTTTCACCTGCCCCTCTGACTGTCGGGCCCTTTAAAGTGTCTCAGGTTGGGCACCCAAAGTTGCTAGTCGCTGCTGAAAATCTTGGCTGTTGTGTAGACACAAAGAAGTGTGTGTGCGGGGTGTGTCTTTGGGTGCCTGTGTGCAAATATGTGCACCAGTACCCTCTAATGGAGGGAATCCAAACACCTGCCCTGTGTTTCATAGCCCCTATACTGCCAGCATCTAAGGGAAATTCTCCATTAGCTTAAGAGACAGGAAATGTTGCACAGCTGAGTTCTCTCCCCGTTGCTATGCTGGAGTTCCCAGAGGCTGTGGGGAGCACAGGGAACCCAATAAGTCCTAAGTGGCTATGGTCTGTTCTATTGCTTTGCACTGCTCTGTTGGGCAGAGGTTGGCATTTTGATAGCTCTGAGCATCCCCGCTTCCCCCATCTCTGCCATGCAAGAGGGAGGCTCCTGGGCCAAGCTGGTGACTAATAAAGGTCTCTCCAAACTGCTCCAAGCACGGGGGAGATCAGCTATTCTCCTCCATACAGCAGGTCACTGGAAATGGGCAGATGCCAGACTCCCTCCTGCATGTGCCAACCCCACCTCGTTGAGCCCCCGGAGATGAGGAAATGGTGCTGACAAACCCCCAAAGGCCAGTTGTCAGGACACACTGCCGATCTAGAGGAGGTGGCCATGCCAGCCACAGGGAGAGGGCCCTTGGCTGGAGAGAAGTGTCCAAAGCACTTAAATATCCCACCCTCCTGCCTCACGTAGGTGAGAACTTGGCTGGGCTCAGAGAGGCAAAGCAAGAGGCCCTGGAACCTGGAGCATCCTTGCAACATCTTGGGCTCTGGCTTGCGCTCGTAGGATAGTCCTCGGCCTGCAGAGCCCTTTCTGGTGGTCCCTGCGGCTGATAGAGCCGATGGAGGTGGATAGAGGACTGAGAGTGGGAGGTGTTAGCGGCTGCCTTTGGGAGGTTAAGAGGGGAGGTGACTGGGTGCTGGGCTCACTCAGTGCCCATCTGAAATAATGAGCAACTAATTGTTTCCTGGCAACCGGGAACCTCTGAGCTGACTCCTGCCTGGGACTCACTCTGCAGCTACAGAGCTAGGTTGATTTCATGGCTGTCCATTTTCTCCTGCCCCATAGCGTGGCCCTCCACAGGGTTCTGGGGCTGCCCTCAGGGTGCACAGGAGGTGGGATCAGGTTGAGTGCCTCTCAGCTGGTATCCCTGCCTCTCTTTTTTAGGCTCCCCACAGAGAGTCAGAAAACAGCTACTTGACTTTGGGTCCTTCCCCCTCCTCTAACAGGAGCTGGCTGACCTAGGGGAGAGGATAGCAGTTGTGAAACTGATCTTACGCTTGATTTTAGCCACATATGCCCCTAACTTGGGCTCTCGTTTCCCTGGTAAAAATCCAGCACCGAGGGGCTCGCTCATGTTGTACACCGGGAGGAATTGGAAATCGGTGGAACTGCGCCCACCAGGGCCAGCACAATGACAAGGAGCATCAGGTGCACTGCAGGGCTCCTCCCAGCCTACCCCAGCCTAAAGCAAACTGTGGCCCATTAATTCTTTATTTCTGCAAACGCAACCCTTGGGCTCTGTAGTAACGGCAATAAGATTTTTCATTCCAAACATTTTTTCCGATGCCAAACAGCTTTTCCTTGGGAAAGGGCCAATTTTGAAGAAATGTGGAGGCCTTTGTTGAAAAACCTGAAAACGTTTCCCTCTTCAGCCACTGAATCATTTTCCTTGGCCACAAACCTAACGGTTTTTGGGTTGGAGTTTGGCTGGCCAAAATGTTTCAGTTTGGCGAAAACTTCAACTGGCAAATCTTGAAAAAGTCTCATTTTGTTTTCATCTAAATCTTTTGCAGGTACCCAACAAATCAGTTCCCAGCCAGCTGAGCTCTGTAGCTACGCGGCCAGATTTTCAAAAGAGCTCAGCTCTCGTCTAGGTACTTAACTGCAGGACAGATACTCCAGATCTTACCCCCCAGCTGCCCCTGTTGTGCTATGAAGGACCAGCTGAGCTCTTGTGAAAATCTGGATGCTTATTTGGCAGCCGTGCTGATTCATTTGTATCATATCACCTAGGACCCATGTCTTGTGAAAATTCTGGCCCTAAGAAACAGACAGGTACCAGCATTAATCACATTTTATAGGCGTCAGATGGATATTCAGTGACCGGATCTGGACTCAGTGCTTATAATGGAGATGCCAAATACCAATATTTGATGGCAAGTTTGAAAAATATAACGGAAAAAAAACCCACCACCCCAACCCGAGGCAGACCTTCTAAGGTAGCTGCTTGAGTCTGGGTGGGACTAGCAATCGGCAAACAGTTGTTATTAAATCACTCTTTGGCCAGTGGACTTTTCTGTCCCCCTGTCCCGACCTTTGTCCTGTTGTTTGTGTGGCACTGATAGTCAAACGCAGGGCTGCTAGGAAAAGACACCAAAAGGACAGATTTCTGGAGGAATTAGCCCATGGACTTACCTCTGTCTATAACAAAGTCCCACTCCAAGGGCCTCTGCTGATGCAGACAGGGGGTTCCCGGTGAACCCCCGGAATCACTGGTGGCTGGGAGGAGTCTTCTCTCTCTCTCTCGGCTTCTCCCCAAAGCTTCTTTCACTCAGCGACAAAGTTTAAATTCCAGCTGAGCAGAAATAGCGTCAAGGATTGCAAAACCCTCCCCGGTTCTGATTGGACAGTGGGGCGAAGGGCTCTACACTGACTGACAGCTAGAGGGGAGCGGTAATGGCTGAGGGGAGCTGGGTAACTATTACCAAGATGTTTTTGTTGTTCTCCAAGCCAGAGTGGGCACTGGGCCGGCAGTGCAAAGTCCCAGCCCGCTCCATCTCTCTGTGAACTCTCACCCACTTTCAGGAACTATTTCCCTTTTGCTGGACCAACGCATCAGCATTAATCACATTTTCTGGGTGTCAGAAATAATCCCGGGGCATTTGGAAGATGTTGCTTTCGACTTGTGCCCTTATCTTATCCTGTATCATAAACACACTGAACAGCCTTTCTGGCCTTCTGAGGCCAGGGTACAGGGCAGGACACCTGGATTCCTAGGTTCTACCCCCAGCTCTGGCCCTGACTTGCTGTGTGACACTGGTCCAAGTCACCTAACCTCCGTATCTTGGTTTCCCCACCTATGAAATGGGGATAATGGTACTTACCTTCTTAAGCACTTTGAGATTGATGGATGTAAACCTCTAAGGAGTAGAAGGTTATTATCTTGCTCTGTCTTCTTTCTCCCTCAGTGGGTAGAATTCCCATATGGTACCAGGTGATGGAATGGGTGGAACTAACATCCTGAGGTCTGACCTGGTTCTCACTTGTACTGCCTGGACATTGACTTTAATGGAGTCACTCCAGATTTACGCCAGCATCAGTGAGAACCCAATCAGGCCTCTTGGCTCTGGCCTGCCAGGTGCCTATGGGGCGATAGCACTGCTGAAGCAGCTCCACTGTAGCTTCTTCTAGCGCATGAGCCGTTCTCCCCAGTAATGCAGTGGCTGAGCTTACCATGTTGCCCAGATACTAAGGTGATGGGCCCACTGGGAATCAGAGGAGACAGGCCACACATTCTGAACTTCATAGAGCAGTCCAGTTTTGATGGGTCTGTTCCATGTCTAGCTGTTCGGCGAAGAGCCCAACGGCTAACCTCACCAGACAGGCAGCCATCCACACCAGCTAAGGCCTCTGGGAAGCCTTTGAGGGTAGTCCCATGTAGCTTGCACTGCCGTGACGCAGGCCTGGATGACAACAGCAAGGCCTGGATCGGAGCGAAGCGGTCCCAAACACCCAGCCAGACATAGCTGGAAAGAGGCCACTGCTCCTGCCTGTGATTCCATCTGGTTCAGGCCAGATATAAATCAACAGAGCTGCAAGGAACCAGTGGAGCTGGGCCTATTTATCCTAACTGCGGAGCCAGCCCTTTAAACTGAACGGCGGGCAGCATACCCATCTTACTGATCGGTTGTGCTGCCGTTAAGGTAAAATAAAGTCACCCAACAGCTACAAATTGCCCAGAGAAATTCAAATGAAAAATAAGGCAGAAATGTTTAACGGCAAAGGTGGTTGACCAACGGACCGAGCTCCCAAGGGAAGGGTGGTTTCTCCATTTCTTGATGTCTTCGGACCAAGATTGGCTGCCTCTCCGGAAGTTGTACATTAGCCATTTTCTAGTTAGGCGGCCCAGGACAGGGCTAGCAGTGAAATCTACAGCCTGTGACATACAGGAAATCAGACAGATGATCTGAAGCTGTATTCTGGCCTTAAACTCTACGAATCATTGTGGTGGTGAAGACATTGCCAGTTTCTATTATAACCCTTCCGAGGGGGTCCCTGTAACTTGACTGTTCGCAGGATGTTTCTATGATCCTATGGAGATGAACAGAGTGTTGAGGCTGGCGGATAAACAGAGCGCAAACATGGTAGCAGATGCGGTCCGAGTAGGGTGACCAGACAGCAAGTATGAAAAATCAGGATGGGGATGGGAGGTAATAGGAACCTATATTAGAAAATGACCCAAAAATCAGGACTGTCCCTATAAAATCGGGACATCTGGTCTCCCTAGGTCCTAAGTGCAGACTGGGATGAGCCTGTTGAAAAGAAGGCGAGGCTTGTGGTCTTGCATTCTGGAGAATCTAGGTTCCAATCCTGGTGCTAGCACAGACTTCTGGGGTGACCGTGGACAAGTCATGACATCCCTCTGAGTAGCTCCTCCTGCGTAAGGTGAGGATAATGATACAGATTTCCCAGGGGAGCTTGGAGAATGAATGATTGTCAGGCACTTGTTTACTGCAGCCACAGGAGCCAGAGAAGCTCCTAGACGGACGGAGGACATTGACGGCTGGTGCGGTGGGGAATGGAAGGAACGATGTGACCCAGAAGGTAATTTTCTCGGTGCAGATTGTGGGAGCTGTTCACTCTGCGTTATTGCACGGCGTCAGTTTGCCCTTCGGAGCTCATTCAGGCAGAAAACGCCTGTTTCAGAGGAATTTCCAATAATCATGCACGGAAACCTCTGAATCCGGGCAAGTGGATGCTTTGGGCTGTGGCTAGGATGCTTCCTGTCTGGCGCTAGGACAGCGAAGGTCTGATCCTGCTCTCAGTCACATGGGGTAAGTCAGAGAAGGGCCATGGAAGCCCAGATGTAAGAGCCAGTTGCCAGGCCAGGCCAGCTCCAGGCTGTCACAGGCGAATGGTAGGCTTGGCAGTCAATCCCGATTGTGCCTCTGGGGTGGGGAATGCTAGGAACGGAGCAAGGTGGGACATATACAAGTATCCCCTCTGCCTGAGTCCAGCACTCCCCTCCAGCAACAGGACACCTAGGCGGATTTCCCCCCGGCAGAGGGATCCCGAAGCCCAGATGAGTAAGAAACCTTGTGACTTGGGCATGGCGCAAGGGGCCGGGGGTGGGGAGCAAGGCCATGAGTGAGAGGCAAGGTCAGTGTCTAACACTGTTATCTCATTGCACAACATCTTCCGATTAGCAATCAATGGCCTGATCCTAGGAGGCGTTGGGGGCCCTCAGCATCCGCTGATGTCCCAAGGGGTTGCAGATGCCCAGCACCTCATGGATTGGGCCTTAAGGGAGCGGGGCGCCGTTAGGGATTGAAGCCCAGTGGCCAAACTCAGGTGAACACAGCGGGGATTGCCCACTAGGCACCTGCTTGGCAGATCTGGAGGGTGAGTTTAGCAGATCGCCTCATCCCCAAAGCCCACTGACCCCATGTCAGAGGTACTCTCCACTCTGCCTCTGCTCAGAAGCAGGTTCCAGTCAAAATCGGCAGGGAAGGCCTAAGACTAAATAGGGTCTATCAAAATTCAGGGTTCGTTAGATCGCTCCAGAGAAGGAATGTGGGGCTGCTCTCTTGGGCAACAGTCCAGGGGATACACAAAGCTCCCCTGCTGCTGAAGAGAGACAGAGCTCTAATGCTGCTTCGTGGGCGCATGCAGGTTCATACCCACTGAAGGAAGTTGTGATTTTTTTAATTCTGTTCCCCAGGTGCTGTCAGCTCCCTTGGTGATGCAATAGCATGAGGGCAGGAGCCTCCATTGGGCAATGTCCTCAGAGATGTGATTTTATTGCTGGCTTACCCATGGCACTTGGTGCGAAGGTCACACGTTTCAGCTTCATGTTCTGCAGGCGGCAGCTTGGGGAACAACTGATAATTATTAGCAGAACCTGGAGCATAACGGCAGCAGAGAGCAGCTAAATCCAGGCTGCCGGGGGCATCCTATCCAGGCCTCCAAGCAGGACGGTGGAAAAGGCAACAAAGAAACTGCCCCCCTCCTTCCATCCTGGGTTTGATGCTGAGCTTGGCACATGCTGGGCCAGGATTTTGGTGCATAGCCTGTGCCGTGGGGATGCCCAAGCTCAGTTATACAGCTCACTAGAGAACGTCTGATAGCATCTCTTCTTCTTTGCCCATAGCAGAGAATCTGGGAGAAGGGAGAAAGAAAAAAGACTTGGGGCATTTAGAAAGGATGGCTGGCCAGCCTCCAACTCCCATACGCCTTAAAATTCATGCTTCAAGTCACTGGAAGTGGAAAGGTCTTTCAGCTGCAATGCAAAACCGAAGGCCTGCAGGCTTTGTGGTTAAGGAGCCCATGACACTTTTTGCAAGGTTTGTACTGTAAAATGCAGCCTCTTAGCCACAGGCAATTCTATTCTGTATCCCTACACACCGCATCAAGTGAATACTGTATTCTCCTTCACTTGTGTAGCGTTGCTGTGTGCTGTTATAGAGCAGCTGCGTCCCACCCCAGAGGTGGCTGCATTTCAGTGGGTTTTCGGTAGTTTGCACAACACCCTGAGCACAGTGGATAGGCCATCTGACTACCCAGCAGGCTGAAAAGCTGAGCAAACTCAGGCAGATGCAGCTGTATTACGCTTCCCCAATTCACTCCTGATTTTCCTAAGGTTTGTGTCATTCCCCCAACAAATAATCAGGGCTCTGTTGTAACACATTTTAGTTTTTGCAACCCCCTCTAGCTACAAAAGTATCCAAGGTGCTTTGTAGTAAAGAGACCTAAAGGTAAAATAAACATCTGTATCAAACCAGATGGGAAACCAAGGGGCTGTGATGTAAAAACCAAGAGGCTGTGCCAAAAGCCTGAAGTAAAATTTTTAATCAAAAGGGGCTGACACCCTGGGACTTCTGGGACTAAAAGAGAGGAAGCTCCAGAGAGCTGAGGTCCCAAAAGCAAAGATAAAGAGCTTGATTCTCCCCTCATTTTCACAGGTGTAAATCAGAAGTCACTCCACTGATGTCAATGCAGATGAAACTGATGTAAGGCAGTGGAGAATCAAGGCCAAAGCTAGTACTTCTCTAGCGCCTCCGTGTTCCTGGGTTCAGATCTCAAAAGGCACCATGGCCTTTATATCACAAGAACATCAGAACAGCCAGCCTGGGTCAGACCAATGGTCCATCCAGCCCAGTATCCTGTCTTCCGACAGTGGCCAATGCCAGATGCTTCAGAGGGAATGAACAGAACAGGGCAATGTATTGAGTGGTTCATCCCCGGTCATCCAGTCCCAGTTTCTGGCAGTCAGAGTTTTAGGGATACCCAGAGCGTGGGGTTGCATCCTTGACCATCTTGGCTAACCGCCATTGATGGACCTCTCCTCCATGAACTTATCTAATTCTTTTTTGAACCCAGTCATACTTTTGGCCTTCACAACATCCTCTGGCAACGAGTTCCCCAGGTTGACTGTGTGTTGTGCAAAGTAGCACTTCCTTATGTTTGTTTTAAACCTCCTGCCAATTGATTTCATTGGGTGACCCCTGGTTCTTGTGTTATGCGAAGGGGTAAATAACACTTCCTTATTCACTTTCTCTGCACCATTCATGATCTTATAGACCTCTGTCATATCCCTTCCCCCTTAATCATCTCTTTTCTAAACTGAACAGCCCCACTCCTTTTAATCTCTCCTCATACAGAAGCTGTTCCATACTTCTATCATTTTTGTTGGACTTTTTCCAATTCTAATATATCTTTTTTTGAGATGGGGCATCCAGAACTGCAGGCAGTATTCAAGATATGGACGTACCATGGATTTATATAGGGGCATTGTGATCTGTTCTGTCTCATCTATCCCTTTCTTAATGGTTCCTAACATTGTGTTAGCTTCGAGTGCTGCTGCACATTGAACAGGTTTTCAGAGAATGATCCACAATGACTCCAAGATCTCTTTCTTGAGTGGCACCAGCTAGTTTTGACCCCATCATTTTGTACGTACAGTTGGGATTGTGTTTTCCAATGTGCCTCACTTTGTATTTATCACCACTGAACTTCATCTGCCATTTTGTTGGAGTCAGAAGCTCACAGAGGTGTTATAGCATTAACTGGAAGAGGAGAAATGTAAAAGTGGTCTGGGCTGGGGTTTGTTTGTTTTTTTTGGTCACAACCTGACTGTCAAAACTGATGCCGGCAATTCACCCACTTGGCGCTGGTACCAACGTACAGTTATCAGGGCTTGCCAGGATCAGGAGTGCACTTGATTTTAATTGCTTGCATGTAATTATGCAATTGAACACTGCCCTTTGATCAATGAAGCAATGCCATCTCATCAGCTTCCCAACCGAGTCAGATGGGGGGTTTCCAATTGGTTAGCCCAGGCCTGGGTGGCAACTAGGGGGGTGACCTAGGAAGAGGGGAGGAAGAACAACTTGGTGACACAAGACTGTGATTTGAGGCATGAGCTGATCACTAGGGAGTGTGTCATAAGGGAATCTATTCTTGGTTATGATTCATTGACAATGATTAGTTCTTTTATTATGTATTTATTACCTAGATTTCTAATTCAGCCAACACCCTGGTATCGGTACCCGACTGGGATAAAATCACACACCTGGGACGGGAGAGTTACCTGTCTTCTACGGCATCTGGGACCAGCCAAGATCAGCAGCAGAATACTGCTCTACAAGGAGCATGATCCCTGAGTCCTCATGATGCTCAGAGTCAGAACTAAAGGCAGTATCATCTCTGTGACCCTCTGTCTCACACACCCATATGAATTTATAAACGAATGCAGTTAGTTCTCCTATGGACTGGGAGGAAGAAAGAGAGAATGTTATTGTTCTTTCTGTTTTAAAACCCGTAGGAAGTGCTCAGATGCTCTGGAGGCAGGGAGCCATCTGAGTAGCTAGGCAGACAGATGGATGACAGACAAACGGAAAGATGGGTCTCACTGCATCCTTCCAACTTCTCCAAAAACTCTTAAGATTTATTATTGATGAGAACACCTGGAAATCTGCATGATGAAAACTAAAGTTACAGAAATTGTTATTCCCAGCTAATAACTCCGTAAAACCCCAGACCTTCCACTCCCACCATCCTTCTGTTCACTCAGTCCTACTCACTTATCTCCAGGTCAACCCCATCCCTCGATCCACTCCTTATCCCTACCCCACCTCACCATCCACCCTATCCCACCCCCCCATCCCACACCCTACCCCAACCCTCTATCCCCCACCCCCTCATTCCCATCCTACTCCATCTCTTATTCCTCCACCCTATCTCATCCCTTTGTCCCCCACCCTACCCCACCCATCCCCCACCCCCTCATCTCCACCCCTACTCCATCCCCTTATCCCTCCACCCCATCCCTCAATACCTCAACCCTCATCCCCATCATCCTTCCCACCTTACTCCATCCCCTTATCCTTCCACCCTATCTCATCCCTTCACCCCACACCCACCTATCCTCCCCCATCCCCTTCCCTACCCCATCCCTCCATCCCCCCTCATCCTTCCATCCCCCTCCCTACTCCCACCCATCCCTCCACCCCATCCCTCCTCCTTCCCCCATATCCCTCCACCCCCACCCCCACCCCTCTACCCCATCCCCTCATCCCTCCACCCCATCCTCCACCCTAGTCCCACCCCATCTCTCCTTCCCCCCTCATCCCTTCCCCCTACCCCCACCCCTCTACCCCATCCCCCCACCCCATCTCATCCCTCCTTCTTCCCCCTCATCCCTCCATCCATCCCTCTTCCTTCACCCCATATCCCTCCACCCCCTACTCCCACCCCTCTACCCCCACCCCTCATCCCTCCACCCCATCCCCCACCCTACTCCATCTCATCCCTCCTCCTTCCCCCTCATCCCTCCACCCCATCCCCCACCCTACTCCATCTCATCCCTCCTTCTTCCCCCTCATCCCTCTACCCCATCCCCCCAACCCATCTCATCCCTCCTTCTTCCCCCTCATCCCTCCACCCCATCCCTCTTCCTTCCCCCCATATCCCTACACCCCCTACTCCCACCCCTCTACCCCCACCCCTCATCCCTCCACCCCATCCCCCACCCTACCCCATCTCATCCCTCCTCCTTCCCCCTCATCCCTCTACCCCCTCCCCCCTCCCCCACCCCATCTCATCCCTCCTTCTTCCCCCTCATCCCTCCACCCCATCCCTCTTCCTTCACCCCATATCCCTCCACCCCCCTACTCCCACCCCTCTACCCCCACCCCATCCCCCACCCTACCCCATCTCATCCCTCCTCCTTCCCCCTCCCCACTCCGCTATCTCCCGCTTCCCATCCCTCTCCCTGCGCGTCCCCGCTGGCGCGCACGCGGCGAGCGCTGCCTTGCCCGCGGCCGCGCCTCGCAGCCGGGAGCGCGCTCTCGCGAGACTCCCGCGGCCCCCCTCCCCCTGCCGGGAGCGCCCGCCCCTCCCCGCCTGGCTCGCTCCGGTGCGGCCCCGCCTGCGATGCAGCCCGGCCCCGCGCCCTGACTCCCTCCGGCCTCCGCTGCCCCCTCCCCGGCCAGGCCGCAAAGCCCCGGCCTCGCGTAGTGCGGCTCGCCGAGCCCCGCGGGGGGTAGGGCGGCCCCGGGCCGGGCCATGCGGCGGGGCCCCCGCTAGGCTCCGCGGGACAGGAGGGAGGCCCCGGCCCGGCCATGCCGGCCAAGAGGAAGCCGGTGCTGCCGACCCTGACAATCACCCCGACCATCGCCGAGGGCCCGAGCCCGGACGGCTCCTCCGAGTGAGTGCGGGGGGGACCCGGGCCGGGGGGGGGCGGAGAGTGAGTGCGGGGGGGACCCGGGCCGGGGGGGGCGGAGAGTGAGTGCGGGGGGGACCCGGGCCGGGGGGGGCGGAGAGTGAGTGCGGGGGGGACCCGGGCCGGGGGGGGCGGAGAGTGAGTGCGGGGGGGACCCGGGCCGGGGTGCGCGGGGGGGACCCGGGCCGGGGGGGGGCGGACAGTGAGTGCGGGGGACCCGGGGCGGGGGGGGAGAGTGCGGGGGGGTCCCGGGCCGGGGGGGGCGGAGGGGGTCCGGGGGGGTCCCGGGCCGGGAGGGCGCGCGAAGAGGGTACGGGGGGGACCCGGGCCGGGGGGGGCGGAGAGTGAGTGCGGGGGGGACCCGGGCCGGGGTGCGCGGGGGGGACCCGGGCCGGGGGGGGGCGGACAGTGAGTGCGGGGGACCCGGGGCGGGGGGGAGAGTGCGGGGGGGTCCCGGGCCGGGGGGGGCGGAGGGGGTCCGGGGGGGTCCCGGGCCGGGAGGGCGCGCGAAGAGGGTGCGGGGGGAGACCCGGGGCGGAGAGGGTACGGGGGGACCCGGGCCGGGGGGGGCGGAGAGTGAGTGCGGGGGGGACCCGGGCCGGGGGGGGCGGACAGTGAGTGCGGGAGGCGGGGGGAGACCCGGGCCGGGGGGGGCGGACAGTGAGTGCGGGGGGGACCCGGGCCGGGGGGGGGCGCGAAGAGGGTACGGGGGGAGACCCGGGCCGGGGGGGGCGCGAAGAGAGTGCGGGGGGGTCCCGGGCCGGGGGGGGCGCGAAGAGGGTGCGGGGGGGACCCGGGCCGGGGGGAGGGGCGGAGAGTGAGTGCGGGAGGCGGGGGGGAGACCCGGGGCGGAGGGGGTGCGGGGGGGACCCGGGCCGGGGGGGGGCGCGAAGAGAGTGCGGGGGGGTCCCGGGCCGGGGGGGGGCGCGAAGAGGGTACGGGGTGTGGGGGGAGACCCGGGCCGGGGGGGGGCGCGAAGAGGGTGCGGGGGGGTCCCGGGCCGGGAGGGCACGCGAAGAGGGTGCGGTGGGAGACCCGGGCCGGGGGGAGGGCGGAGAGGGGACAGGCGGGGGGGCAGGGAAGCCGGGTTGGAGGGGGAGGCCAAAGTAGGGGGCTGGAGAGGGGGAGCCTGGTCTGGGGCCAAGGGGAACCCAGGCCTGGGGGGTGTTCGGGGCACGGGAGCCAGGCTGGAGGGGGAGCCCAGAGTAGGGGGCGGGGAAGCCTAGAGTTGGGGAATGGGGAAGTGGGGGGGAGCCTAAGGGGGGCTGGGAACTGTGAGTGGGGCTCTATGGGGCAGGGGGCATGGGAGGAGCTGGGGCAGGAGGTGCCCCCCTCGGAGGGAACAGCAGGGGTGGGGGCAGGAGCTCAAGTAGAAATGGGGCGATGAGAGGGGTCGCCCCGAGGGGGCCAAGGGAAGGGCAGGGAGGTGACCAGGGGTTAGGATGCCCGAGACAAAGGTGACTGGCCGGGCTTCTCTCACTGGCTGGGGATGTGGGAGTGGGGTGAGAGAGAGGTGGTGTGGGGGTACAGGGGATGTTGGGGTAATCATGCTGCGGGGGTGGGTGGACTGGAGAGAGAAAGGGGCCTCAGAGATGATAGAGGCTTTACAGGTACTCCCCATAAACCCCTCGCAAGCTATAAAGAGTCACCTGTCCTAAGTGCTTGGAGCTCTGCCCACTTCTTCACCACAATCATTTACCTGTGAATGTAAAGTTAGGAAACAAAGCTGGGGGAATAGGATGCTATTGCCAGGGAAGAGGGGGTGGGCTCTAGGTGTCAGGGTTGGCAGGTGATTGTAAAAAGCGCCTTCAGAAAAAAAGACATTTTAGGGTGGTGAATTAAAATTGTGGATTAAAGGGTTGTGATGGATTTCGAAGGGGAATTAGCTCCACACCCTTGGGCCTACCACACTGACAGTCCAGTCTTCTCCTGACCAAAGAGATCCCAACAGGAGCACCAAAAGGCAGATGGTGTCAGAGCATAAATACCTCATTGTGCTTGGATAATAGATAGGCATCATGTTTGGGCAGGATAGTGAGGGGTGTAGTGTTTTAAGCTGGGGGATTTGCATGACTTCATGGAAAGTCCCTCTCATGTTACTTAGTGGGCTGCCTAGCTGTATCCCTGGATTCAGAAAGGGGAGCGGCTGCTGGCACAGCTTGCTCCTCTCCCGGCAGTGAGCAGCACTGCTGCTGGAGCGCCTTTAAGGTTTTAATGATTCCCCCTGGTTTCGCTTAAATGGCTGATTGTGAAAAAAAAATTTAAAAAATGCATGTCTGTAAGGGATTTGTGCTTCTGGGAAGATGTTGCATCATTTATCTCCAATATGGCAATTCTTATGTCCCTATCAGTAACATTCCAGGGTTCGTGCCTTTCATTTGTTTATCTTTCTGCCATATCAGGATTTGAATCTGAATACACATCGCTTTGGAGAAGGTTTTCCTCTTAGCTTCCTTCTCCCTACCGGCAGTGTTGAAGGGGTCCAACATAAACTATATATGGGACTTGTATTACGCTGGGCCTTTTGGCACTTTGTGTAGCTAGCAAACAGCCAGAGTTCCAGTTTTGCCATCTCCTCTGGAGGAAAGGACGTCAAATTCTCTGTCTTTAGCAGAGACCTAACCGGCTCTAACAGTTTGTCCTGCTCCTCCCTGTTTCTCTTCAGGGCAAACCTGGTAGATCTGCAGAAGAAGCTGGAAGAATTGGAATTGGATGAGCAGCAAAAGAAGAGGCTAGAGGCTTTTCTCACCCAGAAAGCCAAGGTTGGGGAGCTGAAGGATGACGACTTTGAGAGGATCTCCGAGCTGGGAGCTGGCAATGGTGGGGTGGTCACCAAAGTACAGCACAAACCCTCAGGACTCATTATGGCACGAAAGGTAAAAGAGAGGTGGCAAGTGAATTGTCCTTCTTGTGCTCGTGTTGGCCTACCGTGCCACGCAGCAGAGAGGTTGTAATAGCAGATCGCTCTGGTACAAAAGCAGGACTTTGCCCATCCTAACCCTTCTGCTTCCTTAAATGATTTCCATACTGGTAAAGGCTGATTATGAACCCTGGAGACCAAGTTTCCTAGGTATCCTTAGAACAGGCATTGCCCAGGCAGCAGCGCTGTTCTTTTCTCTGTGCTTCAACCCTGACCTAGAGCATCCCCCGTTGGGGTGAGAAGAGAGTTTAGTCTCCTTGTCCTTTATGCTGAAACTACAAGCAACGGTGACTCTTGTGATATGGTTACTAGCAAATGGATTTAAGTTTCTCAAACTCTTTATGCATGAGCCACCAGTCATCAGTTGATCCTGACTTTCTGCCGCTGTTGACCTGAGCTGGATTTGACACAGTGGCACAAAGATGAGATTCTTCCATAATTAATTCTCTGAGAAATCCAGTCTTCTGTCCCCTTCTTCAGTATTAGCCTATGGAACATGAGTTGTATTATGTCAAATCCTATGTATTGTTTAGAGCACGGTCATGCTTTATCTTTCCGTTAGAGCAGCTCTTAACTCAGCTAAATTGAATGAGGTTTTTGGGAAAGTTGTACAGTTTTCAGGGGCAAAGGGTAGCTAACAAGGAGAGAAAAAGTGTGGCAGAACTTGCAGAAAGAAGTGCAGATGACAGGTCAGTTAAGGTGGTTCCTGTACTGTTTGCCACTTGCTATGAATTAGATCATACTCAGCAACAAAGTCCCAGAGATCCTTGTGCCTTGAGACGTCCTTTCTCAACCTCCAACTTAATATCTTTGTTAATGCTAGACTAGTTCTGTGAGAAGCCTTGTGAGTTTGTCACGAAAACTTACTGTCCCAGACACACAATTTGTTCATCCCCCTAATGATACCCAATAATGGAAATAAATAATTTACTTGCCTGTCCGAAAAAAGGGCTAACCTTCCGTGAGAGAACAGGTAAGATTTCTGTTGGTTATTCAGATCCACGGTGTGACTTAACTTGAAACTCTGGTCTCTTGTCTTATAGGGATGAATTTTAAAAGCAGCAGGTAAAATTCTGTGGGTCTGATGAGCCAATATGTCCCACTGACTGGCTTCCCCTGGAAAGCAATATCTGTATAGCCTTCCACAGTAGCATCTAGCTTGGGAGTACTGGAGCTGGAAGGGTGTCAGCAAGATGCTGTGTATGTGAAAACTGATGGAAACCTGTGTTCAGAGCCTGGTTTGAGATTTTGAGCCTTGTCAAACTTCGGGCTGTAAGTTGTTGGTCCAAATCTCCCCTGTCTCCCCATGTAGAATGATAGAAGTCCCAGGAGACTCTGAAGCGTGTAATAGCGATCACTATTGTTTGAAAGTGACTTGATTTTTCTAGCGGCTACAGCTTCCCTTCCTGCGAGGTATTCCTTGCACATCAATAAACTGGTCCTACATGGAGCTCAAGGAATAATGCATCTGCTCCTCAACTTTCAAACA
The DNA here is from genome assembly GCF_007399415.2 of Gopherus evgoodei. Taxonomy (NCBI): domain Eukaryota; kingdom Metazoa; phylum Chordata; order Testudines; family Testudinidae; genus Gopherus; species Gopherus evgoodei. Next base: position 8,621,975 of record NC_044343.1, read on the forward strand.
ACTCTGTCTTAGTGATCAGGTTTTACTTCTTCCCTGGTTTCTTTGGGATTCAAACCCCCTTTATAGTGCCCGTAGAGATGGCTTTTTTTGTGATAAACATTTACTATGTTGGTTGTCATCTCTGCACCCAGCTTGCTACATTGGTTTTCTGCACTGTACCCTGTATTATCAGCCTGGGGGTGACTAGTGTGCTCCCTTGCATTCTGTGCAGGATGCAGAAATCAAGAGTAGTATGGTAACCATAGGGCCAACAGCTCTCACCAGCACAGGACAAAGTGGGGCTCTTTCAAACCCCTCTTCTGCTTCTCCCTTCCCTTACTTCCAGGCTACTGCTGTATGTTCTTGTAGCTGCTCCTTGATTCTGTTGTTTGATTTTTCTCTCTTTGCAGCTGATTCATTTAGAAATTAAACCCGCCATTCGTAATCAAATTATCCGAGAGCTGCAGGTCCTGCACGAGTGTAACTCTCCGTACATTGTGGGTTTCTATGGAGCATTCTACAGCGATGGAGAGATCAGCATCTGCATGGAGCACATGGTGAGCCTAAACTCCCTCCTTTTAAGCTGCTGCTCTCCAGTGCTGTATACTGGGCAGATCCTTCTGGGTTGTAGATGCAAAGGAGTATGTGATGCTAGAGTTTTTTCTGACAGCAAAGGCTTGTTGCTCTGGGTGTGGGTGGTGGAGCTGGGACATCAGACTCTGTCTAGGAGCTGCAGAGCCAAAGTTGGGCGACTAAAATACAGAGAAATAGACTTTCTGGAAAGCGGAAGTGGTGGTTTTGGGGTCCAGCCAAGAGGAAATGTTGCAAACCCTCCACTGAACAGAATTCACTGAACTGCAGTGTGTCTTCCGCTGTATCTGGTGGGGAGGGCGTGTTGTATCCCCTCCACATTGGTGCAGCCAGCGCTGCCTTTGCATTGACAGTAGTGTGTAGGGGAAACAGCGCGGAAAGCCTGTGACATTCATATGTTAAACGATGCCATTAAAATGGCATTTCCTATGATAGCAAAGTTTAATCATGAAGTGCTTAGCAAGAGATGGGCGTATCCTCGGAACACCCATCTGTGGTGATTACCCGAGAGATCTTCCTTAATCTGTGAACAGTCTGATCTAGTGTTACTGACTAGTGAACCCAAATGTGTTACACTGCTCAGTCCTCATAGGTATGTAAATGTGGAGCCTAGAGCTGGGAAACATTTTTTCAGACCATTTATCTTATTTTATTTTCCTGCCAGTGCTCAGTTAATTTCTCTGCTCTGGATTTAGGATGGAGGCTCTCTGGATCAAGTGTTGAAAGAAGCCAAAAGGATTCCTGAGGAGATCTTGGGGAAAGTCAGCATAGCTGTGAGTATCCCTCTCCCAGAGCTCACTCAAAACCCAAAGGGAAGAGGAGAGGCTTCAGGCTTTCAGAACTAGGGTGGCCAGATGTCCTGATTTTATAGGGACAGCCCCAGTATTTGGGGCTTTGTCTTATATAGGTGTCTATTATCTGCCACCCCCATCCCAACTTTTCACACTTGCTATTTGGTCTTATCAGAACTTATTGTCTCTCAGGGTGTACTGGGAGCAAATACCATCTGAGTCTTGACCCTTTGCCGGTCTGTTTCCCAACCCTTCCTGAAATCCATTCTGTACCCCAGGACTCTCTTATTTCCTTGGAGCTGGAGCACAATTTCCTGTTGGTAGATACACCTACTAATTCAAGTTGCAAACCCAGGTTTTCCCTCCACCCCCATATTGTTATTGTATCGTCAACTAGGAGTCAAAAGAATTACCATATGAGCTGGGAAGTTAGTATATTTCAGACTATTTGCTGCAGTCCCAGCTGGGAGGGTAGAAACTGGTGTAGGAGCCTCACGGAAAGCTTCCATCTAGCCAATGAACCAGTGACTTCATATCTAACACTATGGGATTTTCAATTGTCTGAAAGTTTTATCTTCTTAAGCAGAGTGGATCTAAAGTGCAGCCAACATTTGCTCAGCTGTGTGTCGGTTACTCCCTAAAGATGAAGCCCTTAGTTGCTACAGGGAGGCTTTACTGGTGGTGTTGCAGTATTACAGGATCTTAAGGCTGTGCAGGATATCTCTCTCCAAAGGTAAAGACTTTTCCTTCCCAGCTTTTACCTCTTTCTGTCCTTTGGTTTTCTTCTAGGTTCTGCGAGGTTTGGCCTATCTAAGAGAGAAGCATCAGATCATGCACAGAGGTGAGAGGGGAGAACCTAAAAATAGCTTCTCGTGACAACCAGAGACCTGGATTGTTCTTACCTAGCATTGCACATACATTTTTTATCTCTCTCTTTTCTATTCTCAGACGTGAAACCTTCTAACATCCTGGTCAATTCCCGGGGAGAGATAAAGCTATGTGACTTTGGGGTTAGCGGTCAGCTCATTGACTCCATGGCAAACTCCTTTGTGGGGACTCGATCCTACATGTCTGTAAGCCCCTTTATTCTTATGCAAACGTTTGGATGTATTCTACAAGGGAGAGGGATTTACCACTCTTGGGAACCAGACAGAGCATTAGCATAATGTCCAGGATCACTCACAACTCCACCAGGCACTCTTAGCCTGGCCTGTAGTATCCTGCTGTTACACCCTTCGATGCTGAAACTAGCAACCAAGCCAACCAGAGAGGTAGTTGTCATATATGGACAAATCATTGAGGGCTAGATCAAGACCTCACTTCACTTCTGTCTCCAGCCTGATTTATTTTTTAGATGTACAAAGAACACTTAAGTGTACTTACATAAATCTGTGCCTTTTAAAGGAATGCCATCAACCTTAAAACGAGTCCATTTCAAACAAGAGTTAAAAGTAGTCTGAAGTCCTATATGTGCTCTGAGTTCCCCTGCCAATATTTGGGGGCTTAGAGTTGCACTGGAACTTCTAACACACGCCTGTGCGCGCGAATGGTAGTATGTTCCATTCACTTCACACTGGTGCAGATATTCCACACGGTGCAGGGCCATGGGGAATCGGGTCCAAAGTGGTGTCAGGTGCCCCACGTGAACTGGAAAAAGAGAAGTGACAGTCCCCTCAGGTGTTACTTGTAGCAGTAGGTAGAAGAATTTCAGGCAGAGGTGAGATGTCTGAGTTGAAGTTCCTTTAATCATTAGATGCTGTTGGGCGTTCTCTTTCTATCCACACAGTCTGGGGGCAATGTAACTTCTCTATCTGCAATGGAATTGTTGCATATTGACACTTGTGTGTCTGTGAAAGCGTGCACAGCTCCCATTCTAGCCAGCGTCCTTTGCTTTCATCAGCGGGAGATTTACTGACCAGGATAATTACAAAACTCTAAATCTGTGCTGGCACTTCGTCCTTAGCTTGTTTGCCTCAGCGGGGCGGCGTATAGTGTGCATCTCCCCAGCTGGACGGCTAGGAACAAAGACGTGGGTTATTAGGAGTGCTGTCAGCCTGCACTTCTGTCCTTCACTCTGAACTTCTTTGTATTTTGGGCACTGTTCCTCTTCAAGTGCAGTTATAGATAGGACAGAGACTGGAAAACAAAAACAAAAAAACCTCCTCTTCTTTCTCAGTCCCTCAGCTCTGTGTGATTTTTGAGTCATATCTCTATTGGCAGCTGTGACTCTTATTGGTTCTGCAGTGATGTAAGGAGCAGAAAACCCAGCTAGGTTTTCAGATTCTATTTGAGAGTTCGTAGTATTGGGGCAGGGTTTGGGTTTTTTTGTATATACTGAGTAAACTAGATCTGAATACACTGAGAAAATAACCCCATGGTGTCAGTTACTCTGCTGGCCATAACAGAACTTAACGAAGAGCTGCACTGAAGTAGCATTTAAGTATCTAAAACCTGCACTACACATTCTGTGGACATGACCTTTCTAGGTAAAAGAAATCCCGCCCCCCCGCCCCCAATATTTCCTCTGAGCATATTAATGTTTCCTGCTGGTGTCAAGAGTTGCAGGCCCTCAGAGGATTCTCGTTTGGAAACTCACATGGTATTCTTTATAAACAGCCTGTCCCCACAGCAATTCAGCCTTGAAACAGAAAAAATCCAATAAGCAAGAGCTGCTTTAGCCTGAAGGTGTGGGGGGCAGGGGGAGAGAGAGAGTGTCGTGTCTATTTCATTTAAATGTATAGTTAGTGGGGAGTGTTTTATATCCTTCCGTGTGAGGCAGAGTTTCTCCGCAGTAACATGCCATAGCCACAAATTACTTCCAGTCAATGGAGTCTCTTTCATGTAGTGACCTCTCTTCTGTTGAGAAGTACAGTTTGACTGAGGCACATCTGTGATTTTTCATTACAGCCTGAGCGGTTGCAGGGCACTCATTACTCAGTTCAGTCTGACATCTGGAGCATGGGTCTCTCCCTGGTGGAGCTGTCTATCGGAAGGTACCCAATCCCCCCACCAGACTCCAAGGAACTGGAAGCGATATTTGGCCGTCCCATGGTCGATGGGGCAGAGGGAGAACCTCACAGCATCTCACCGCGGCCCAGACCCCCAGGGCGCCCTGTCAGTGGTAGGGGCTGAAATTGACACCTGTCTGCTGGAATGGTTTTTGGTTTATGGGGCTGGGTTAGAAGTATGAAACAAGCCAGGACCATTCATTGGCTTTCATCATTTCTCTGCATATGGACATGGAGTTGAAGCGAGGCAAATACCTAAGGGTTCTAATGGGAACATGTTCTGCAGAAGACTGGCCTATGCCCAAACACTGGAAGCAGAACCAGCACTAACTTGATTCTCTGGTTTTTACAAAATATGTGTGTAAAATCAGTCTCCCATAAAGGCAGCACACACATGAAGGCCAAGATGTTCCAAAATGACTAGTGATTTGGGGTGCTCAACTTGAGACGCTTTGAAAGGAGCCTGATTTTCAGAGGCCTGGTGTTTAGCCCTTTGAAAATCAGGTCCCTTTAAAGAGTGTGAAGTTGGGCCCACAGAATCATTGGAAAATCTTGGCCTAACTGCAGAACTTGAGCTGGAAATTTGTCTCTCTAGCAACGTGATATTGCTTTGCTGACTAACTTTGTTGGTGAGAAGCAACAGCCCTGGAGGCAAGTGCTTTTACTCACGGGTCAGGTGCAGCATTTGTATCGGCAGAGCAAGCTTCCTGCTAGCGTGCCTGAATCCTGGCCTAGGGGTAAGGGCTAGTTCAGTTTCAGCAGCCCATTTGCTCCTTGGTTTCTGATTAAACTGTTCTCCAAGGGGCCAAATATGTGCCAGTTGTGGTGTATTTGGGAGCTGGACTGAGGCCACCAAGTTCATCTCATGTAGGCTTCTGAACAGCCATTAGATGGTAATGGTTGAGTGGCTGGATTTGAACTGCTGATCTAAAGGCAAAAGGCTTCTTGGTCCACTTCCAGCCCTCCAAGCTATATGATCTTGTGCTTCCCAAATGCTCCAAGCTATTAAATGGATCAGGAATTTGGTAGCAGAGGTTGAAACCATAAAGCTCAAAACGGGCTTTTAAAAAAAAAAATCCATCTCCATTGTCTTGCTTTTGCTTCCATCAGAATCTGAACTCCACTGTGCAGGTTCTGTTATCTTCGTCCCTGTGCAGTTTCTTACTCTGCCTTTGTCCTCTTAACTACACAGGCCACGGAATGGACAGTCGGCCTGCGATGGCCATCTTCGAACTGCTGGACTATATTGTTAATGAGGTTGGTATTTGAAATCACCTTTCATCTCCTTTCCCCCTGTTTGCTGGAGTCTTTTGGAGTCTCTGGACTCAGAATAAATTGAAAATCTTCATTTGCTCATCAATAAAGGGGTAACAAGTACTGAAAGCTTGACTGATATCTCCTTCTCTCCTATTCACTCTATTTGTATTGGGGCCCATTCCGTCTCTCCCATTTGTTCTTCCTGTCTCTTGGTATTGAAGTCTACAACGCTAAGCTGCCTCTAGTTCTGGAATAAGACCCTACAGACAAGGGCTTCTAATATCTTTGAAGGAACTGTGAGAAGAGTCAAAAGGGAAGCCTTGAGGGTTAATGAATATTTGTTCAGTAATCAACCATTTAGAACAAACTCCTCCATAGACCTGTGAAGGATAAACAGTCCCTCTGCTAGGAGCCAGATCACCCCAGTGTTCTCAGCCTGGGGTGAATGCCTAGTCTCTTTTTGAACAACCTTAAGGTAAATTACAATCTGGGGTCTTAAAGTGAGCATGTCCCAGTTCGGAGGCAGGATTAGTCTGTGGGAGGAGCAGTTTCCCCTGTATGATGACATGATGAGTCGTTACCTAACCGCAGTTGTACCTGTTGAGTTAGTTCCATCTGCTGTAGGATTTCAGGTATGTGGGATTTGCTGTGTCTTATCCGAACACTGATCTGGGATGTTGAACTCCAACCTTTTGGCTTCAGTGCTTCAATACCTAATGCTTCAAAAGTAGGCAGCTCTGCTTCCCCTGTGAACCTAGCCAAATGGCAGTGCTTTAACACGGGTGGGGGGCAAGGCTTTCCTTCAAAGGCCTTGAATGATAGAGCTGGAAGAAGATACGCACTGATGGGAGGCTAGTGGCTGTAAAGGGAAGCAACAGTTCCTCGGTTCTGAGGTTTAAAGGGAAATGCGTATGAACAGTCAGGGCTTCGGGCTGCAGCTTCTCCGTGACTGTTCTTCTTCCTGACCCACTGATGCAGAAAACCCTTCTGCTTCTTTTCCCAGCCTCCTCCTAAGCTGCCGAATGGAATTTTCACGCAAGACTTCCAGGAGTTTGTAAATAAATGGTAAGGATCTCTTTCTACAAGTGAACATAAAGGCTATGCCCAGGGCTGGTTCGGCAGCCCTAGAGATTGAAACTTTCCATCCCGTAGCAAGGTGGCAGGACATGTACCCCAGCCAATGTGCGTCCACTCTGACCTGGAGGGACCACCCTCAGTCAGACTTTGTGATCCATTCAATCTGTGATCCCTGTGAGCTCCTAGGTGGGCGCTTGTCTTACAAAGACCACCGACCCATTTCATATAGGCTACAAAAATGGCTGTTGGGTAATGGCTTGGAGTTGCTACCAGTGTGGGTTGGTCACTTGAGTCATCCAATCCTCCCGTCTTTCTTTGTATCTATTATAAGACTTTTGGTGGATGCCAAGATAAACTCTGCAGCCGATGCTGGTTTATTGACAGCCTTCTCCATGATGTGGTATCCTTCCAAACACTCACCCCGAGGAAGCTTGCCTAGAATGTTTTCCAGGAGCATGAGACCTTCTCTCTTAATCTCTTGCCTTCTCCACACTTAGAAGGGATTGTTTTTCTTCAGTTGGACTTGCCTTGTTTGGGCCTTCATGCTCTGATGACACTGCCAGCTCTGCTACCTTTGCTTAAGACGCATGTCCAGAAGAACCTGTAATTAATGTAGACTGTGTACTTGGGAAGGAGGGGTTGGTTGTATTTAGACATTACAGTGCTAATTTTCAACATTAAAGGATGCTGTCAGCCTGCATATTAGTTACACCTAATGAGGCGACATCATGTCTTGTGGGCCTGAACTGAAACCCGCCAGCTTTGCTTTGGCTCATGGATGCACTTCAGTCTCAGATATGGGTTGATCTTTTGCAGCTTTCTAGGCCTAAATTTTCCACAGTGACTAATGACTTTGTATCATAGAATATCAGGGTTGGAAGGGACTTCAGGAAGTCATCTAGTCCAACTCCCTGCTCAAAGCAGGACCGATCCCCAGTTAGATTTTTACCCCGGTTCCCTAAATGGTCCCCTCAAGGATTGAGCTCACAACCCTGGGTTTGGCAGGCCAATGCTCAAACCGCTGAGCTATCCCTCCCCTCAATTTTTGGGTGCCCAACTTGAAACTCCTTGGAGAAGCCTGATTTTCAGAATTGTAGAACAGCAGCTCCATTTCAAAATGAGGTGTCTTTCTGGTGTTTTAAGTTTGGCACCTAAAATGGCTGGTCACTGCTGGAAACGTACACTCTCATCTTTATTTTCAAATGAGGGTGGGAGTGGTTTAGCAGCAACCTCTGCTAGACTCTTCCTTGAGAATCAGGTTTCCCTGAAGTTTTTCTATGATGCTTATCTCCTAAGCCTGCTGCAGCGTTTGGTAAGTGCATGGATACTGTGGTGTGGCATGAGAACCTGGATAGATCTGATATTGAGGTCTGACTGTTCAGGGAAGTCCTGCTCTCCGGGAATCTGCTAGGATAGACTTGAAGGGTGTCCCTCAGTGGTGGGTCCATAAAGCCACTTTTAAAGTTGTGATAGAAGTGACCAGGTCTAGGTCTGCTGAAGGCAGGATTCTCTGGCTTCCAAATAAACCAGACACCAGGCTGGGTAGCCCTCCCGGCCAAATAAGCAGCTTTTCACAAGAGGGGTCTGACAGATCTTTCCTGCCTTTTCTTCTGTTCTCAGCTTAATTAAAAATCCAGCAGAACGGGCAGATCTGAAGATGCTGATGGTAAGTGGGGAGCTGCAAGTTGTTTTGTATCGTGGGTGGGGTTTTCCTCCATTCCTTTACCAGAAGCAGATGCTATTGGATTTGGTTTCTTCCTCTTGAGACACTGAATGCTCCAAAGAGACATTAAGGATGAACTGAGTAGGAGGTGAGGGAAAAGCTGCAGGAAAATGCCCGTCAGATTGGTGCATTTACAGTCTTCCAGAACCGGGCCCAATACACGTATGTCCTGCAGCCCATCCTGCTAACCAAGCCCAACGCAGGCACCAGGCCTTCCTAACATGGTTCCTCAGAGAAGTCTTTTGGAAGGAAAATAGTAGTTTCTGTCAGAAAAATTTCCATGTCTTCCCAGGCGGTTTGGGAGATCTGTTTTCCCTGTTAAGCTCCAGAGCCTCACCCCAGCTGTGCACTGGTTTCCTAAACTGCTGTGGACTGGGATATGGGGAGACTGTGCCCCCCCCACCCCCCAATACCTCTTGGAGCTGCTGCTCTGGGCTTCACCACCTGCCTCCCCCCTCCTCCAGGTGTAATGGCTGGTGGTTCCTTGGAGTGGAAGATCCTTTACATGCCATCTCCCAGTGTGACAGCCTGCGGGGAGCTGTGCTTCCCACAAGTCTGGGATGCAGGCTCCTCAGATCCTGCCCACTCTGGATCAGTTCTGCATCTAAGGCTCTCTGCCCGGGGGGTGGAGTACAGGATTTGCAGCTCTGGAGCTTTGCTGAGCCAGTTCTGAGATCGCACATCGCTCTGCCTGTGCACCTGGCGCTGCATCCCCCCCATCTCCCCATGCTCAGTGTCCCTCCACGAGGCTTGCCAGTTGGGCAGCAGTGGGGATGCATGCGCTTTCTTGTTCACTGGGGCTCTGTCTCCAGTGTCTGCTCATTCTATCCCGTGCAGTACATCAGCCAATTAGAGAGCAGTGTGGCTGTCACCCCCTCCCCTACTGATAAACTGGCTGAAAACCAAAAAACCCAGCCCCACAGCTAGTTGGACGTCTATCTAAAAAGCTGGTTTTGTTGGCTGGGGAACAGAACGAGCCGGTCCTCCAGCTCCATCAGAACGGTGCTGGCAGTACAGCATGACTCCAGCAAGAAGCTGTCACTGCAGCACAAGCATCTGTCAGCCCAAACCGTTAGCAACGTGATGAGTCACTGGGTGATATAGACCCCGTCATTGGGTTAGAACTGCTTTGGGGAGACAGAGCTCCGGGCTTTTATCTAGTATAGCAGCAGCAGCAGACACCATTACCCTGTGGCAGCCCTTTGTCCTCCCATTCGCGTCCTGTAAAGCACTGCCTGGGAAGCCCTTGTTACATCAGCGCTGGCTCGCAGATGGCAGCATTAGACCTGAGAGGGGCTTGCTGAAGCTAGCCAAGTGCAGCTGCCGTTTCAGGGTATGTAATTGCTCCAGAATCCTGCCACTGGGTGCCACCATCCCGTGTCTGGTCTGAGTGAGCTTCCTACACTGACTTCGGGAGGCAGGGCCGCCTGCCAAATTGACAGCGCAGCTGCACCGTTTTAATGCGTCTGGAGAAGGCACTCTAAGGGCAGGTCTACACTACGGGGCTAAGTCGACCTAAGTTACGCAACCCCAGCTATGTGAATAATGTAGCTGGAGTCGAGGTAGCTTAGGTCGACTTTTGCAGTGTTTGCACCGCCGGGGTCAACTTACCTTATGCTTGTCGTTCCGGTGGAGTACTGGAGAGATGGGAGAGAGATCGGGGGTCGATGTAGTGGGTCTTCACTAGACCTGCTAAATTGACCCCCGGTGGATCGATCGCCGCACGTGAATCCCCGGTAAGTGGAGATAAGCCCTAAGCCAACAGGAGAGAGCTCTCCCGTTGGATTAATAACTCTCCCTCCGAGAGGAAGTAGCTACGTCAGCCAGAGAAGCCCTCCCTGGACATAGCGCTGCCTACACGGGGGATGACGGTTGGTGTAACTGTGTGGCTCAGGGGTGTGGACTTTTCACACCCCTGAGCACTGTCGTTATACCGAAGTAAGTATGCAGTGTAGACCGGGCTAGGACTTTGTGGTAGAGAAGTATGGAGTGTCTTGTGAGCTGTGATAGACGAAAGAGATGCATGTGCTTTACTCTCTCTTTTCCCCTTTCAGAATCACGCCTTTATCAAACGCTCTGAAGTGGAAGAAGTGGATTTTGCTGGCTGGCTATGTAAAACACTGCGGTTCAACCAGCCCAGCACCCCCACGCGCACCGCCATGTGACGGCAAAGCAAACTGCCTTGTGTCCACACGTCTGCCTGTCAGTCACCGTTTCCTGCCCTTCAGTAGAAGACAGAACCGCCCTCCTTCCTCCCCCGTCCCCTTCCCAAAACGGCAAAGCACCATCATTTTGGGAAATACCCATCATCCAAAAAACGAGCAGAAACGGGCTTGCTTTCTTTGTTTTGTTTTTTCATGGCTGCGTTGAAGCGTGGCTCAGTCTTTGAAGTTTCTGACATTTGGGAAATGTGCTGCTGCTTATGTTGCCTCTTTTGAAACCTGTTCCCTTGGGTTAAAAAAATATAGTGTGCGCGCGGGGGGTAGGGGGAAGATCATGTGCTTTGTATACTTCCTTTTGGTGGGGGCTTGAAAATGGCTAGTGTCAAAAGCTATAGCTCTGGACACAGAGAAACCTGTCAATGCGAAATGGCTAGGGTGAGGGCAGGGACAGTTGCCAGATGGTAGAGCTCTTGTACGTGTGTTGGCAGAGAGCAAGAAGGAGAAGAGAAGGTGTTGAGACTAATAGATTCCTTGAGCTTGCTTGAGGAAATTAGCAAGGGCACTGCAAGGACAAAGAGATGGTTCGTGGGTAATATTTTTAGCCTAGCTGGGGAAAGAAGAACAGCACTAAATTCTCTCCCACATTTCTTGTGTCTGTTTGACACTCAGCTCCTTAACAGGGAAGCCTTTCTTATCTCCCCTTGTCCTGTTCCTCTTTGTGTCCAGCCAGGGCTCTGTCCTAACCCAGATGCTGGAGAAAGGACTGACAAGGGAATCTGTTTTTCTTCATATAGCTTTGAGGTCCTTTTGCATTACTGTGTGTTGGAAAGTTGGTTTCTAGTAGCCCAACATCCTTCCTTGCTGATCTTCTTCCAGGTGTCGCGAGGAAAAGTTTCTGCTTTTAAAACGGGTTTTCTAGTATATTCCAGGCACGCACTGCGTGTTCGGTGATCGTCTTGGGCTATTAAATTGCCACATTGGGAAGTTAGCCTGCTAAGAAAGGGAAAAGAGTCTGAGCCAATTAATAACAGACTGCAGGGCAATACTGGCCACTCTTCCAGTCAATGTGACGGTCAGGGCAAGAAGCTTTTTGTGGTAAGCTTGGGCCTACCAGAATTGTGATGGAGGAAACAGTACCCTCCAGCGGCTGCAGCAGCATTACTGCCCTGCCACACTTTGAAGGGAAAACTGCGTTGTGCACCCGACAGCTGGCGATACAAAGGGAAAGCAGGCATTTCTCTGCAGCTCCGGCACGTTCTGCCACCAGTGCAGAGATGCTGCATTGGGAATGGAATCCCGGGTGACTGGCCCAGGGAAGAAAAGTCCTGATCTTCCTTCGGATCTACTCACAGCACTGACATGGCTGATCGAGCAGCAACCCAGGAGTGTGATGCAAACTCCAAAGGCTCTTGGGGCATAGCTGATCCTTTGCCCGTTTTCTGTGCTGCTCCACAGTCCGGCGAGAACCATCTCCCACGAGGACTGTGGCGGATGCAAGTATTTTTAGAAACATTCTTTGGAGAGGCAGGGAGAGGATGGGTGAGATGCCTCAAATCCTACAGGAAGCCAAACAGCAGATTTCCACCCAGGGTTCTTTCCCTGTTTGAAATGGTCTCCACGCTGCTTGCTAGTGGTCAGGATTGTTGAGTTTTGTTTTGTTTTTCCTCCAGCACTGATGTTTTTCCCCCCAGGTCCTACCAGAGGGTTTCAAACCTGTGATCTCCCACGGAATATACCTAGTCTTTCTGAGTTTGTTCTGTTCCCTCCCCTCCCCTGCTTGGTCTCACTGTGTTAGAGTGGCTGGTTTTTAACTGTATACCTGTACATTCAGCTGAGCCTTCAGACAACCACGTAAGACAGAAGACCAGGGCAAGGTAGCTGTGACTCCAGCCGTCTTATGACCAGCTGGCGAGATGCTGTACAAGGCCACTGGAGGAATGAAACCACACATCGGAACTAGTTTTATGACATAACTAGCCAAAAGCAATCAAGTCTCTGGGGGAGACTTGGCATGCCTAACTCCTGTTGGCATTAATTGGAGCTGGATGTCTTAAACTGTCCTCTTTGCCTGGGCGATATCTCCCCTCTGACAGTTTGATGGCACGTGCTCCTTGGGTAGGGAAAAGACCTGTCCAAGCCACCCAGACATGGTGCACGTCTCTTTGCTCTTCTGATAGGTAAGGATGCCATCGCACTGTGGCTGAACTGTTACACAGAGCTGCCTGCACCATTGCAGCACCTTTCCCGAGCCCCCTCCATCTTCAGCTCCAGTAGTTAGGAGTCCTGTCCAGTTTTAGCCTCTCCCCATTTCTCGGCGTTCCCTGCCGAAGGCCAGTACAAATCCCTGTGCGGCATAGTTCCATAATTGTGATAGGTGGAGTGGTAACTCCAAACATGCTTCATCCAACAACAGTCCTGCTGGCAAGCTCTGAACCATGAAGATCTCCATAACGCTCCCTAGAAGGGTGACACCAGTCGTACACTCTTTTCTGCTGCCGAGCTGGGAGTAGAGTCTTGCCTTGACCCCACTGCCTTGGGCAAGCAGATCTTGCCATCTGCCTTTCCCCGTGAGCTGCCTGGTTCTCAGAAACGTTTTACTGTAGACTCTCTGGGCAGGGAGACCCGGATGGCGAAGTGAAAGTGACTAACTGAGGTAGCTGTTTGCTTCTGCTGATCCAGACAGGAAGTCTGAGGAAGCCTCTTTTGGGACTACTGGGCCTCGCTTGTGTGACCGGCGGTAGCATGTATGGAATTTGCCGAGTGTATTTATCTCCTCTTTCTCAGCGGGGATCCGGTTCTTCATTTCCTTGAGGGAAAGGAATAAGAGGTTAAACAATAGTTAACCAGAAGGGCCTGCTCACCTTTGGTGGAATCCCACTTCTCTCAAGCTACCTCTCTAGTTTAGGGAATGATAGGTACGTACCTTGCAGTTACGGGAGCAAGGAAGGGCCTTGTTCTGCTATAACAGTTGAGTCTCATGAGGTGGGAAGATAGCCTGCATGGATCACATGGACAGGGTCTCTTCAAAGAGCCTTTTATTTTTAAATATACCCTTTCTTCTGCTTGCTGTAGAAATACAAGCCATAGGAATGACTCATTCCCTTGCCCTCTTGGCTTTGGGAGGGGGTGTGTGGGGAGGTCTCTGATGTGCGATTTCCATTTGGCTAGAGTCTAGAAATCTTGTCTTCGTCGGTTCCCCTAAAGCAGGATGTCTTGGCTTACGGGGCAGAGGCCTGTCGGCGTCCTCAGCCCTCGCATTCTTGTGCTGCTGTTAAAGGAACAACCTGAGCCAGACCACAGTGGCTGCAAAGGCCAATTGTGAACTTGTAAATTTGGGGAAGGGGCAGGGGGGCGCTTGATTTATGAGGCTTGGAAAGCATGGCCACTGCTGCTTTCTAATGGACAGTCCCGTTATTGGGTAGCAGCAGACATATCAGTGCCCCTCCCCCAAAACACATACATTCTTCTCCTGTAACCGCGTTCCACTGGGGAATGTATCGAATCTACCTGAAAAGGAAAGGATGTCGGGCGGAACCTGATCACTCATGAAGCACCTGCCGTGTCTGTATGGTGTTGGTTTCACCCCCTTGATGAAGGGCAAGGTGCCAGCCAGTGTTGAATAAAGTCTTTCAACTAGCACGTTGACAGTGTAATTTAACGAGGGTTGGGGGGATTCCCTCCCTACCCATAGATGCATTTCATGCTGCTGATTGTGGTTCAGATATGCTGGGTGTTTAAAAAAAACACACACCCCCACACAAATATAGTGGATTGTGCTTATTTTTTCAAATAGTACCAGTAGCTCAAGCACTGATGTCATTTTTACATCTTTGAAGGCCTTTATTTTTACCCCGGAGTTACCCTATTTGATCAGATCATCAGGTGCTCTCATGCCTGGGTTCTAGTTAATCAGACCACTAGGACATTAATGCAGAAAAGCAGCCGAGAGAGCTGGAAGAATGTGGATCTCTCACTGTTCGGGGGAACCTCTGCAAAGCTTTTACAATCTCCTGATGTCAGGAAGAAGTGGAAACAGGTTCCACTGCTGCTCCAAACCAAAGCTTATGCTGCAGGCTTCAGATTTCACTCTAATATGCCTCTCTCTCTCCATTTGCCACAGCGTCCTGTAATATTTATATAGCAGGAAGAAAATGGGTAGAGTTTAATAGCCCGAGAGAAGACTTGTCTGCTAGGTAGCAAAGATTTGAGAGCAAGAATCTGAAGCATCATCTCTGAGTGGCAGTTGTATGTTTTCCAACAACCCATTAATTTTTTTTCCTGGAGTGCACTTATATTCCATCAAATCTGGTAACTCTTGAGGATTGAATGTATTATACAAAGTGTTTGGGTTAATTTTAAAAAAAAATTCTAATGGAAATGGTGAGATCATGTGCTCTGAATGACTATGTACTGTTTTTTGGTCATGTATATGAACCATGAGGCTCGGGTGGGGGGTGTCTCTTTTTTGCCTCTTATTTAAATACAAAATGGTCAAGAGTTCTTCTGTTCAAAAGCTTTAGGATATTTTTGTTTTGCTTTTGCGCTTGGTTTTGGAGGTGAAGGAGAAAGTGTATTGAGCATTTTGTTGGTGCAATTTTTTTTAACTATTTTCATCATGGAAAAAAAAATAAATGGCACTTTACATTAAAAGGCCCTTTTTCCTCTTTCGTTTCATCACAGGTGGTTTTTAAACATGAATTTTTAAACAGAAACATGAATTTTAACCTTCATAAAAAATGATGGGTCTAAATTAGCTGATTCCACTCAAGAAAGAGATCTTGGCGGCATTGTGGATAGTCTCTGAAAACATCTCCTCAATGTGCAGCAGCAGTCAAAAAAGCTAAGTGTTATGAACCACTAGGAAAGGGATAGATAATAAGACAAAAAAAATCATAATGCCACACTATAAATCCATCGTACGCCCACATCTTGAATACTGCGTGCAGCTGTGGTCGCCCCATCTCAAAAGAGAGATACTAGAATTGGAAAAGGTACAAAGAAGGCCAACAAAAGTTATACAGGGGTGAGGAACAGTTTCTAGACAAAGAGATTAAAAAAACTGGGCCTGTTCATCGGAGGTAAGAGATGACGTAGGGTTTATAAAATCATGAAGGGGGTGGAGAAAGTGAATAGGGAAGTGGTGTTTACCCCTTCACATAATACAAGAATCAAGGGTCACCCCATGAAATGAATAGGTAGCAGGTTTAAAACAAACCAGGAAGTATGTCACAATGCACAGTCAACCTGTGGAACATGTTGCCAGGGGATGTTATGAAGGCCAAAAGTATGACTGGGTTCAAAAAAGGATTAGATCAGTTCATGGAGGATAGGTCCATCCATGGCTAGTAGCCAAGATGGTCAAGGATACAGCCCAGGCCCTGGGCATCCCTAAACCTGTGACTGCCGGAAGCTCAGACAGGACAATGGGGGATGGATCACTCAATACATTGCCCTGTTCCGTTCATTCCCTCTGAAGCATCTGGCACGCCACTGTCGGAAGGCAGGATCCTGGGCTAGATGGACCATTG
Source organism: Gopherus evgoodei (assembly GCF_007399415.2). Taxonomy (NCBI): domain Eukaryota; kingdom Metazoa; phylum Chordata; order Testudines; family Testudinidae; genus Gopherus; species Gopherus evgoodei. The sequence goes on from NC_044343.1 coordinate 8,638,091, forward strand.
GTCTGACCCAGCGTGACTGTTCTTATGCTTCAAGAAGGTAGAGGACGAAGAATTATTTCAGCACTGTGGATCTGGGACCCTAGTAGCAATCAATAGTGTGTCGAAGAAAGAGGCACTTCTCATTGCATTTCTCATTACCCTGAATTCTGCTCCCAGAACGTGTGTGTGTGTGCGCTGGGGATCATGGATGCTAGTGGGGAAAGAATAGCCTTTGTCTCCCTAACTGTAGTGGAGGAGCATAGAATTTGCCTCTACAATATTTTGGAAAAATCCACAGTTTAAAAGGGGGATGGGTAGTGAGTGAAAAATGGGACACAGTCCCCCTGCTGTCACAGAGAGAAGAGGACGCACTTGACATCACTCTTCTTCCAAAGAAAAATCAGATGAGTTTAGGACCCAAATGTAGATGGTGTTTTGTTTTTTTTAAAACATCATCACGTGACTAAAAAAATAGTTTCTCTTAGTTGTAAAGTGAAACTGACCCAAACAGCACAGATGCTTGGAAAGCAGATATGAATAATCAGTTGCTGTTAGCAAAATACACAGAGTCCTGCATTCATTTTTGATCCTCTAGACAGAGCAAATGCTGGGCGAAATGGCGCCGTCCGATGAAAGGAGTGAGCAGTGTGGCACATGACGTAGCAGTGAAGCGGACCCAGCCTATGCACCTGGCAACCTGAAACACTTAAAATAATGGCACTCAAGAAGCTAATTAAAGAAAACGCTCTCCCTTGCTCTGGATGGTTGTATGTTCAAAATGGAAGGTGAAATCCTGGCCCCATTGAAGTCAACCGGAGTTTTGCTGTTGACATGAACGTGACCAGGAGAATTCGGTCAGAATTTGCCAATGCGAAAGTGAAAAGTTTTGCAGCCACAGTTTGATTTTGATGATGATTTGATGGAACTCAGTGCTGTTCCTGCCTGCTTGGGTCTGTCTATGCTGCGAAGAAATACCCGCACTGGCCCACGAGCGGCAAGGGTCCCAAAACCTGGGCTTCAGCCTGAGCCCGAATGTCAACACTGCAAGTTTATAGCTCCATGAGACCTCAGGGCTTCCAGGATGCCTGGTTCCCATCCCCTTCCACTGAAAATTTTGGTCTGTTTGGGTTTCTCTCTGAATTGGAATGAAACAAAACAGCGAACTCTGTGAACAGAATTTCCTTTCTCAACCCAGCTCTGTTGTACAGATGTTAGTTTGGCCTGCTCTGTTGCGTGGTGGCCTGCCTGTCTGGAATTGATATTTCCCAAAACCTAATATCCCTGGAAACATCTTCATAAACAGAGATGTGTGGGGATGATGGGCAGGTGCAAGGGAAGAGGCTTTAACCAAACACTTGCCAGCCACCAGTAAAACTAGCTCAATGGACCTTACCTGGCAGGATTGAGCCAGCTCTGGGAGCTACACTATATGGTGTCTGGTGCAAAACCATCAACCATAGTCCCTCTGGCTGGTGCAATGGTCCTTAATAGACTATGCATGTTTGATTAAATTCACACGGGGTTTTGCAAACATAGGGCAGGATGCTGCCCTGAAATGCTTGATCTCAATGTTGCCAGTAGACAGCTCTCCATTATTTACTGGGGAGCTTGGCATCGTAGTGTGTCAGATGCTGTACACAGGGATAACAAGATAGTCGTGTACCAAAGAGGCCCTAATTCTGCCATTTCCTCCATGGGGATGTCAGTGGGGCTCTGGGAAGGTGCAGAGATCGCTCTGTGGAGATCTGGGCGCAGGACTGGGGGCTTGAGATGAAAGGGAAGATTTTCCCCATTTTGCAGAGGTGCAGATAATGGGACTTGCCCAAACTCTGCTCCTACGTGCTACAGGAATACAAATAATCAAGTCACCTGGGAATCTCTGGTGCAGGTGGGAATTGAGCATACAGCAACTCAGCCTGCATGCATTTCTTTAGAGATTGATGCTTTCCGTCTCCAGAAAGATTGACCTGGACTGGCTCTTCCTCTGAAGAGTCTAGAATAAGTTTAACAAGCAGCTTCCAAGACATCTCAGGGATGCGTCCGTCCTCTTTCTGCCTGGCCCTGCTTGCCATGTGGAACCAACTAATTGCAAAGGATGACAATTGTGAGGTGAATGCGTTCACGCTCATGGAGTGCAGTGATGCTTCCATTCCCAGCTCTCTGTCCCTGTGCTATCCGGGGGTGTACTGCATAGAGACATGACCATCTGCATATTGGCTGGAGCCCTGCTAGCTTGGGGGTGTCCTATCTGTCTGTGCCCTGATGCAGCAGGGACCCGTTGGCTGATGGAGACCAGGGGATACCTGGTAGTGTGGGCAGGGAATTCTTGGTGGCACCTGTGTCTGAGTCGGAGATTAAATGGAGTCAGTCCTGCTGGCTTCTGGGCAGGGTGTTTAACCTCCTCTCTTGCCCGTAGTGGAGCAGCAGAATTGTCCTGTCCTTGCTGGGCATCTGTGCTTGGAGAAAGCAGAAAGCTGAGGGGAGCCTCAGCAAGGTCTGTAAAATCCAAGAGGAAGCCATGCTCTCTCCTCTCCTTCAGCACTCGGAGCAGCAAGGATGGGAGAGCCAGGGGGTGACCTGTAGCCTGAGGCTGCCAAAACTACTGGGTGCGCCCAGGCACAGACCCACAAGTGGGTCTGGCAGTGCAACTGAAAAAGGGGTCAGGCCCAGGTTGAGAAGAGCAGGATCACCGGTCACAGGATCTCCACTGTCCCAAGAGCTGCCCTAAGAGCAGGTGCTTTTCCCTTTTCAGCAAAGGACTCCATACCTAGCACATGTTTCAATCCCATCCACACTTGTGTGTGCTGTGACCCTGCAGGCTGAGGCTCTCAAAGCACTTTGCAATCACTGAGTGAATTGTAGGTGAATATGGTTCCCCCAGTTTTTTGAGAGGAGGAAACAGGCATAACAAAGGGTTGTGACTTTTGTGGAAGTGGCCCCATCACTGTGTGTGACAATCTCACCACAGTTGGTGGGGGCACTACTACCTTTCCCCCCCACCTTGTGTGAAAACATTTCTCCATTTGCACGCTGTTGCCTTGATTAACAGCAGCATTGTGCTTGCCCTGAATGAAACACTGGGCCACTTAATAGTACCTAGCTCTTATACAGAGATTTTCATTTTCAGAGCTAAAGCACTTCGCAAAGGAGAGGAGCAGTGTGTGCCCTGTTTTACAGATGGGGAAACTGAGGCACCTAACATGACTTGTCCAAGGTCACTCAACAAGCCAGGGGTAGAGGATGGGACTGGAACCCAGGTCTCCTGACTCCCAGGTCAGTGCTCCAGTCACAAAGCCAAGTTGCCTCCCTCCCACAGTGGACAGTAGCTGTTGTCAGCATCAGTCCTCTCTCCCATGATGGGAATGGCTTAGTACTAGACAGAGAGAGGAGGGGAAATATTCTTGATCACGTTAATCCTTTAACAAGTCTGTCCCATGAATGGAGCAATGGTGGAAAAGCACTGGCTTGGTTGCCCTGGAGGGCAGAGCATTGTAATTACACTGTCCCTGTGCTGGTGGTAGGCAGCAGTCAGGGTGGCACACACTGAGTTTGGGCTCCGTGATCTTGGCCGAAGCTACCATGGAAGTGGCCCTTGCCAGTCAGTGCTGGTGGAATAATTCTGCTTTCGCTGGCTCTTCTGCCTACAAGGGAGCTGCACCAATCTAAGCCAGCGGAGGATCCGGCTCGAGGAGAGGAGGTCGGGAGGGAGCTTCCCGTCTGCTACCGGAGCCGTCGCATTGAGGTTACAAGCCCTACACCTCCTGCCCTTCCTTACGTGGGATGCCATCAGCCCATGCATGCGCCACACAGAAACGGCCATCGGCCGGTTTTACTGCCTGCCCCCCACCCCAGATCCTCCTCTCCCCCCTAGGGCTATGAAAATGTGCTTTAAAGTAACCGTATCCCATCTGTAGTGGATGTAGAGGGTGATGGTATTGTATTAACACAGAGCACTGTCCGGACTCCCAGGCTTCTGCTTGCATGGGTACAGGCTTTGCTTTCCCCAAGGAAAGGGGAAATAAATTATCAACCAACCACCCAAAACCCAACCTCACCTTCTTGCACGTCGTTAGAGACTGTGAAGACCTAGGTAGTTTAGAGAGGAAGGAAGGTCTTGGGGATGTGGGTCTCAGGTAGGGTGACCCGACAGCAAGTGTGAAAAATCGGGACGGGGGGGAAGGGAGGTAATAGGAGCCCCTATTAAAAAAAGCCGCAAATATCAGGACTGTCCCTATAAAATCGGGACATCTGGTCACCCTACTTTAGTTGCCTCTCATGGCTATTTAGATTGGAAAATCTTTGGGGGCAGGGACTGTCTTGTACCATGTGTCTGTGCAGCGCTCAACGCAATGGGGCCCTGATCTCAGCTGAGGCCACCTGGTGCACCGCAATACGAACAATATTACTGGCATTCTCCTTGGGCGAGTTCAGGGAAGAGGCTGGGTGTTTCTGTCACTCTGTCTGTGAAAAGTCTCCGGTTTGAGGCTGAGATTTAAATCTATATAGTCCTATAGCCCAAAATAACTTCCCATGTGACCTTAGGCAAGTCACACGCCCGCTCTGTGCCTCAGTTTCCCCACCTATAGATTAGAATGCCTACCATGCAAAGGTGTTGCGAAGGTCAGCTCGGTAATGTTTGTAACGTGCTTTGGGATCTGTATCTGGAGGTATTGCTATGGATGCACCTATTGCAGGGTACCTCTGCACAACTTCCAAGCGCTGCCAGGCTAAGCAGCAAGGGGACATGCTTTGGTCTAAGCCTGCGAGTGCAGCTTCATAAACCAGGCGGGAGTGGGGCAGTGAACCCTGATGCTAGTACTGTGCTCTAACCACTAGGCTACATTGCCACACACCAAATGAGCCAGGTCCCAGCATGCTTTGAAATGTGATCCCAGCCTCTGTTCCTTAGAAAGAATCCTTAATCATACCTCATTAAAGTTAGAAGATCTCTGTGCATGGCACAGTTTGCCCTGCCTGTGTTAGGTGTACGACCATCTATCCTCTGTCTGAGGGGATATAGCCCATTGGCATTATGATGTTATTATTTGTATTGTGGTAGAATGTAGGAGCCCAGGTCCCGGACCATTGTGCGAACAGGAGCTGTGCAAACACAGCATGTTGTTTTACCTGTGAACACACCTTCTGAGAGCTCTGATTAAAGGCACATTACGGGTTTGCCAATTCCAAGCATTCAAAAATCACCAGGTTGCCCTAACTTTCATGTGGGTTTTTTTCAGATAATACCTGTTGGGTTCTTTTTTTCACTTTCTGGTCTTTGAACCTTCAGGGGTCACATTTTCAACCCTTTTTTTGCAGCCAGGAGGGCCAGAAATTTAAGAAAGTGGAAGCTGAGAATCACCTAACTCCAGAAACTTGGGCTTTCAGACAAATAACATGTTAAATAGGAGTGCTGGCAAAACTGCACTGACCTCTCCATTTAGGCCCCAATGGACTTCAATGTTTTAAAAAACGAGTTAATGCAAAACTGCCCAATAAGAGGGATATTTTGGTGATTTTCTTTGTTCGCTTCCTTAATTGCAGCAAAAAGGCTTCTGTGGGTGGCATGATTTTAACCTTTCACCTGCTGCTATGGAAACTCAAAGGGAACAGCCTAGCAGAGAGAACAAAACTGACCAGTAATAGAAAGTGAAACTGACCTGGCTAGTGTATTTCAAGGTCTTTGCTGAGTGAGTGGCACAGAAACAAATGGTGTCACGGAGGTGAAGTGATTACAATTCTTCATAATTTTCTGACGGGGTGTTGGTCTAGTTGTGTGTAAGGCAGGTAGGGTATAAATCAGGACACCTGGATTCCATCTCCAACGCTGCCCTCTGCTCGATGTGTAACTTCACTTCCTGTCTCCAGGCCAGATCCAAAGCCTTTCAACAGGCGTTGGATCAGGGCTTCTGTGCTTTTCTCTGCCAGTGTGTAAAAAGGAGGCTGAGGCTACCTACCTGTTTGTAAAGTGCTTTGAGATCCTCATGGGAAAATAGGGTGACCAGACAGCAAGTGTGAAAAATCGGGACAGGGGGTGGGGGGTAATTGGAGCCTGTATAAGAAAAAGACCCAAAAATCAGGACTGTCCCTATAAAATCGGGACATCTGGTCACCCTATGTGAAAAGTAAGGGAAATAAAGGCAGGGTATTATTAGTCACAATCCAAGTACTGAATGATAAACAGGCCAGCAGTTTTTATCTTGAGTTTCCCAGTAAGAATATAAGAATGGCCAGACTGGGTCACACCAAAGGTCCATCCAGCCCAGTATCCTGTCTTCCCACAGTGACCACTGCCAGGTGCCCCAGAGGGAGTGAATCTAACAGGTAATGATCAAGTGATCTCTCTCCTACCGTCCATCTCCACCCTCTGACAAACAGAGGATAGGGATACCATTCCTTACCCAACCTGGCTAATAGCCATTAATGGACTTAACCTCCGTGAATTTATCTAGTTCCCTTCTAGAACCCTCTGCAGATCTGTTGATTAGTCCTCACTGGGGTGGTGGGGGAGCTGTTTATTATTTACTCCTTTGGGTTTTGTCTCGCTCTCTACATTTTTAAGGTTTTGATTTCTTCCCTTTGTGAGTTTATACACTGAAAAAAAAAATCTGTGATGCTTCTCCCGATTGGTTGCCAAATGTTTAAGCTGAAATGCTCAAGAAATGCATGGGAGTGTGTAGGGATGTGTGTGGGTGCATACACACTCGTGCATATTTGCATGGCTGCTTGTTCGTTGTGTAGCTTAGCGGATTGAGTACTGCATGGTGGGTCCCAGGAGCCCTGGATTCTATTTCCAGCTCTGCTACTAGCCTGCTGGGTGCCCTTGGTCAAGTCATTTGCCCCCCTTCTGCGCCTCAGGTTCCCTGCCTGCAAAATGGGGATAATGACCTCCTTTGTAAAGTGCTTTGAGATTGACTGACGAAAAGTGCTATTATAGGGGCTAGGGATTATTGCGTGGGTGCTTTGCTCATTGGTGGTGTGTGGGCACTTGTGCTTGTGGGGCTGTGTGAATGCAAGGAAGCTTTGCCTATGCTTGCCACATGTCAGCTCCCTGACGCCAGTGGCCACCTGTAACACGAGCACCTTTAGGCCTCTGCAGGTTAGTGACAGGCCCACTCCAACCCTTCAAGTGTCTCCCCGGAGGGCCCAGCCGCGGATCCACTGGACACTCGCAACTTTGGCAGATCCGCTGCTTCCAAAGACGCTTGCCAGTTTCACCTCAGACCATCTCTCTGCTTAACACAAAGCACTTTGGCACGTTTATAGTGAAACGAGCACAAGGCTGTTGAACAGAAAGAAGCGATTCAAGTGCTTGCGTGTCAAGTTGAAGTATTGGAAACAAAGGATTACCCCCAAAGAAAAATCATCACACACATTCTAGAACCTTATTTAACTAGATACTTTCATGTCTTACGGGCCCGAGCTCACCCCAAAGTCCTGACAACAATTTACAGCTGGGCCCGGCTGAGATCCCTCGGTCATGAGACGAAACACACTGCCACCTTGTCTCCTAGGTGAAGGAATCCTGGGTGTCTCTTTCTGCAACCTCAGATATATCAAAACAGTCCTTCCGCCTTCATTCATAAACCAGATGCCCTCTTGCTGATTATTCCTCTCTGTAGATTTTGCCATCTCTTGTCAATTTCAAAATCTTGATTAGCTTGTGGCTCAGTTGCAATTGTGTCCATTGTGAAGCAGTCAATACAGATATGAACAGACAGAGAGAGAAGCATATTAGCCCCTGCCTGAAAGGAACATGCGTGAGAGACGCCACCTCCTAATTGCCTGCCTTAAGAATATAATTTTCAGTATAAACACATTACTCCTTAAATATTATCCATACATACATTTTGCGATGGTTCTGACAGTCAACAGGGTACTAGACCTTATATAGAGGCCTTATATTAGAGTTTTTCAAAAAGGGGTCGCCGCTTGTGTAGGGAAAGCCCCTGGCCTGCCGGGCTGGTGTGTTTACCTGCCCCGTCCACAGGTCTGGCCGATCACGGCTCTCGCTGGCCACGGATCGCTGCTCCCGGCCAATGGGAGCTGCTGGAATCAGCATGATCCATGGCCAGCGGGAGCCGCAATCGGCTGGACCTGCGGATGGGGCAGGTAAACACACCGGCTTGGCCCGCCAGAGGCTTTCCCTACACAAGCGGCGACCCGTTTGAGAAACCCTGCCTTACATGCCATCCTTTGGTGAACTAGTATGCCTATATCTGGACCAGGGGATCCCTGTAAAACTCTCTGCATCCCCTGTGCCCTCTGCTAGTCAGCATCAACAAGTCCCTGGGTTACCATGCGTGTGTGTACACGCGTGCACAATTTTAAACATGCCCACTTTCCCCTCCTATGGAACCCAACATTACCATAAAAAAGGCTGAGGCCCAGGCAGGGGCGGACTTTAAAAATCACTCATATCTTTCAGGTGAGATCTGGAAAGCCAAGGTCCCCTCATATATTCTGTGGTGACATTAAAGTACCCAGGATACTGTTTATAGAAGCAAAGGTCCTTACCAGGGTCCTTGGCCAAAATCCACACACAACACCCCCCCCGCTCTCTAGTATGGTGTGATGTGCAGCCCTCCCGCCAACAGCGGCCACATTCCAGCAGTGCCATGGGGTGCTATGCTGTGGGACTCTGCTATATGAAACATGCTGTAGAAATGTAACACAGGTAAAGGCGTTTTGCTTGTAACCAGGCTTGGCAGGAATTCATGCTTATTTTTTTTTCTAGTTTCAACAGATAACGTTGATGTTTGGTTTTAAACATTTATTTTTATCTGTTTACACTTTCACAGTTGCATAAAATTATGGGTTTTAAGCATTTTTCCCCCCCTCGATTTTCATTTATTTTAATGTGCCCAGTTGTGGGAAATCGGACACTAATTATTTAATAACAATCGATCTTGGGATTCAAAAAGTTAAAGCCTTATAAATGTTAAAGCACAAACTGTCAACGTCACGTGTCAAAACATACCAAATAAATCGCCTCAACTCAAACTCTACGAAGGTGGCAGGCAGCTTTGTCCTAACTTGGCCGATCTGCACATTTCTATTGTTACTGATGGAAACATGACGTGTGCGTGCGGTGAAATGGGCGTTTATTGACATTTACTGATAAACATCTAATCCTTCCAGACCCACCTGTAACAGCTTGGGAGGCCTGTGCTGAGCTGGATTCTCCAAAGGGAGCCCAGAATCCCACATTTTAGGGCTTTTGCAGCAGAAAGTTGACCCCCGACCTTAGTTTTAAAGGGCTTTTTGCCCTAAAGTGCTTGGGTGGAATCCCTAGAAGGCCAGGGGTGATCAGACAATGGAGACAAGCAACAGCTTACATAGCAGCTTGTCATGTCCCTGTCCTGAGCTGATTATCATGTTACTCTGTGCTATACCCAAACAAGGCCAAAAGACATCCGTGGGCTGATCTGTTCCTGACCCCTTCCACTTGATCTGCACTAATGACCATTTCTATGCTGGTAGCACTGCCAGCACCAAACATTCAAAAATCACCTCCCCACACAAACAAGAGACAACAATAAGATATTTCAGCTTCTATTTTTTTTTGTTGGGGGGGTAAAGGGGAGTCATGTTATCAAGCTTTTTCCTGCGACCACCACAGCTAGAAACTTACTTCAAAATGAAAGGTGAGATTCTCCCCCATCACATGACTCCAGGAGTTGGGGCCTTAAGTGAAACACCAAATAGCGGCAGCACTGAGTGTGAGAACTCACACCCACAGATCTCCTTCTCTGTTACCAAACTGCTCGCCTAGCCAGCCGCACAAGCAGGCTTTCCCAAAAAGGCCTTTTGGCGGCCCCAGTGAAAGGTGATTGAATAATGAATTTGACAAATGTCGTGCTTTTTTTCTAAGGGTAGTGGTTTTCAACCTTCTTTCATTTGTGGACTGCTAAAAAATTTCAACCCCTTTGGAAATCTTAGACATAGTCTGCAGGCCCCCAGGGGTCTGCAGACCACAGGTTGAAAACCACTAGTTTAAGGATTTGATTTATATTTTTCCCCCCATGTACAGAGCTGGGGCAACCATTCAGGCATAGGCATCAAATAGTTCATAGGCCAGATTTCATGCCATTTTCCAGCTTTCCAAGGCTTGTGGTGGTTTCTTCATCATTGGTTATTTTAAAATCAGGATTGAGTGTTTTTCTCAATGATCTGCTGTAGCTCAAAACAGGAATTATTTTGGGTTAATTCTGTGACCTATGGCAAACAAGACATGAACCAAGATGATTGCAATGGCCCCTTCTGACCTTGGAATCCATCAACTACTTGTCCAAGACCAAGATTTTTAGTAGTGTTGATTGATTTTGAGCTTCTGAATTTTTGGGGTGCCCACTTAGAGATGCCTTATGTAGGCCTGATTTTCAGAGGGGCGAGTGCTAAGCGTTTTCTCAAAATCACAAGGAAGGGGGGGGGGTGATCATAGTGTGAACATCTGCACAAGCTGCTGTGCAAAGGCATCTCACTTTGGCATCAAGTGGGAGCCACCGGTTAATTATTTCCAGTCTGAGCTTTGGATACAGATTATACAGGGTGGGTTGTTCTGATTTCATTGAAGCGGGGGAGATAGGATATAGTTTCTTGAATGCAGACTGTAAATTTATACGGGAACCTCCTAACGGGGAAGAATATATTGAGGTCAATTAATTGGGCTGAGACACAGGTGATCCTGGATCTATTCTGTTTGCTAGGTTCTTCTACTGTGCCCACCAGCGCAGTATTTGAGCATCTTCCTGAAGAGCATTAAGTAACGGGAGGAGCAGCTCTACATCCTGGCTCTGCCACAGACTTTCTGTGTGGGCATCTCAGGCTCTGTTCTGGGGCTGCTAATACCAAAAAAATGTTCTAAGGATAACTGGTTAAGGTTTCGTCAGCCGCTCAGATATGATGGCACTGAGTACTCCAGAAAACCCTGTGAGTCAGTACAAATGTAAATGGGCAGGGTATGGGGCTAGGTAGCACAACAGGACTTTCCCATCTCTTGTTTTTAGGAGCCGGACTGTTTGCTGGAGGTTACCTCATGGGCGTGACTGATTTTCTGCGGACCACTCACTGTGTCAACCCCCAAAATGACACTTACTAGGAGACAATCCCCGCCCCAAAGAGTTTACCATCTAAATAGACAAGACAGACAACGGGTGGGAGGGGAAACTGAGGCATGGAACAGGGAAGTGACTTATCCAGGGTTGCTCAGCAGCTCAGCCCCGTGAACCCAGGTGTCCTGATTCTAGGGTGACCAGATGTCCCAATTTTATAGTGACAGTCCCAATTTTGGGGTCTTTTTCTTATACAGGCTCCTATTACCCACCATCCCCGTCCTGATTTTTCACACTTGCTGTCTGGTCACCCTACCTGATTCTAGCCCTCCACTCTAGCCACTAAAGGGGAAATCTTAGTAACAGTCCAATTGTACTTGACCGTCTCCAGCACTTTCCAATGGTGTCTCCCCAGGCTCTTTACAAATATCGTCATTCCTGTAGTACCCAGGGGGAAACTGAGGCACAGAGCGGCGGCTGTGACTTGGCGAAGGTGACCTGGGAAGCATGAGGCAGAGACGGGGAACCGGAACCCACCTCTCCCACGCCTCTAGCCATGGGCCCAGCGGTGCCTCTTTTAAGTGAAAGTGACCCAACTTTCCCCAGGGGATGGCTGTAGCAGCTGAGAACAAACAAACTGCTTCCACGTGTGAGCACGTGCGTGTGTGTCCAGGAACACAACAGCTCCCTTCTCCCAAGGGTGTTCTGGGTTAGATAACATGGATCGGAGCCAGGGAGGGAGGCAGAGGAATGGTGCAGCTCCCCTCTCCCGGCTGGGGGGTGGCTGGATCTTGGGGAGCCGAGGCAGAAGCAGCGAAGGGCGAGCCGTGGCAGGAGGGTGTCCTGCCCTCTCTCGCCCGCTCTCTGCCGGGACTCGCCGAGCCTGTTTCAGGCGCCTGGCGCGGTGGCTCGCCGCCCGGGGAGGGAGAGGGGAGGCTGCTGCAGCTTTAAGAGAAGGGAGGACCCCTTTGCCCTTAGAGAAACCAGGAAGGGAGTTCAGCATCATACGGGGCTTTGCATATACAGTTACAGTAGGGGCAGTAACACCAGAGAGAAGAGGGAGAGCTGGCCGGGAACTGACTCCAAACTCCAGGCAGACCCCCCCCCACCCCCAGCCCCGCCACCCCCAGGACCAGCAAGGTAAGAGTGGGGGGATCGGGCTGTCTCGGGAGGGGGGGGGCGTTTGGGTGGGGAGGGGAGGTGCTGAATCAAGGGGACATTTAACCCCCCCTCGCCGGCCCCCCACCCCCACCTCAAACAGGGAGGCTGCCTTGGAAGGAGGAAAGTCGCCGCTCCCCCTGGCTTGTGCTTTACTTTATCTCCACCCCAACTTTATAAACCTCGGGATTTTTTTTTACATGGGGAAGTGGGGGGGCTTGTCCGAGAATTTCCAGCAGCTGAGGGGAGAGGGGAGTTGCAAAGGGAGGGGGCAGAGGGTGAACAGCGCGTGTTTGTGCGGGCGGGGGGCGAGATTCATTTTCTTCTCCATTTTCTAGGGAGGGTGTTTTTAATCTGCCTGCCTGTCTCTTTGCATTTGGCAGTTGCAAGGCTGGTCCAGGGGGCTGGGGTTGTACTGAGGCGGGGGGTAGTTGCAATATGGTCGGGGGGGGGGTTGCAAAGAACTTTGCGGCTATGCAGTTAATGCAGATCCCCCCCCTCTCTATTCTCTGCTGCGTGCATACGTTGTACTTGGCTGGGCTGGTGCTTCCTGGGGGGGGGAGTTTTTTTTTGAGGGGGGCCTTGCAAGCAAATAGGGGGGAGACTCGCACAGAGGGGTGGGAAAATGAGGCTCATGGGAGTTGTAGTTTCCCCGCCCCGCTCGGTCTTGCAGGTGCAATGGGGCCTTGGACTACGACTCCCAGGGTGCCCCGCGCAAGGCCGGCCGCCTCCAAACCAACCCTGGCCGGGAGGTGTGTTGATGGGCGGGCGGCCGAGCCAATGGGAAGAGGACCTCCGCCCCTCCTTCCCGCCCGGCTCCGCCTGGCCAATGGCGGACCGAGAGTGCTGCGAGAGTGGGGGGCGGGATGCGGAGGCGCCGCCGAGAGTAGCTCGGCCAGCGGGGCAGCGCCCTCCCCTCCCCCCCGGCACTTCCGGGCCCCCCCCCCCGTCCCCTTCACGGGCAGCCCGGCCGCGGGGGAGGCGGGGTCCCCGGCCGCCGCGCTCAGGAAAGGCCGCGGATGCGGGGCCTAGTGTAGGCCCAAGCCTGGGTGGTGTCCGCAGGGCTCAGGCCCGGCCTCCTGCCCCCACCCCCAGCGCAGGCCTCCATTGGTCGCTGGCAGCCCGGGGAGGGTGGGGTGTGGCAGGCGGCCAGGCTCCCGCGGGGAGGGGGCCGGATTGCGGTGGGGCTTGGCGCCCTGCTGAGGGGTGGGGCCGGGCCTGGCCGCCCAGCCGCGGGCAGGGCGCTGGGGGGGGCCTCGCCAGGGTGGGGGGGTTGGGTCCAAGGTCGCCCACAAGCACAAGGCCGCCCCGGGGGGGGGGGGGGGGGAGCCTGCTGGCCGGCTCTCCCCTCCCTTGGCAGACAGGGGAGGCAGCTCCCGGGCTGCCTGGGCTCCCCCCCCCGCCTCTCACACCCGGACGGTGGCAGCAGGCTGCAGGAAGCAACTTGCAGCTGGATAATCCACCCCTGGCGGGTTGAAGGGGGGAGCCCCCATCAGACTGGCTGTGCACAGGTTCATCCAGCAAATGGCCCCGAGAGGAGAAATCGCTCTGCCAGCCCCCGTGGAGCCCTGAAATCAAGCTGGCAAGTTGCTGCAGAGGCTGGAATGTGGAGACCAAGCCAGTATTGTAAAGGCTTCAGCATCACTAGCTCAGGCTGGTAGGACCAAGGGACTTCTCTACTCCTGCCAGTATTCAGGGCCTTCCTCGGCCTTCCTCCTCCTCTGAAACCACAGCTAATCCTTGAGTTGGGGATCAGAGAGCTATAAATCAAGCCCATGCTTTGGGCCGGGAGCCAGTCTAAAAAGCTCTCCCATAGAGGCCAGGAAATATATCTGAAGGTCATTGCACGCTTCCCATTGTGAACCACAGCTTTTGCGGGGCTGATCTGTTAAATAACAAGTGGGTGAGTTGTGGTGACCATGGTTTGGAGCTGGTGGTTGGTTCCTGGCTAGCAGGCTGGGGAATGAAAGTGCTGCTGTCTGTTCTCTGTTGGTAAAGGTTTATACTGACAATGGAAAAATGGACTGACAATGGAAAAATGTTAAATTTGTTGAACTTGTATGTAGCTTACAGTTCACAAGATTGTCAGACCTTTCTGTCATTCTTCTCAGGGATCTTTATGCTCTCAAAGTTTGTGCATTAGCTACTGCTTGGTCTAATAAAATGCATCACATTGAGGACCAATATGGCTACCTACATCTTCTCTTTACTACAGCATTTCTAGCAGACTTCCCAGTGGTTCCCTGGAGGGTCCATTATTTCCAAGCAGCAGCCTGGACAGCGAATGATCCTGATTCCCTGTAATGGCCACTTGGCAGGATTTACAACTGGTTCCTGAGTTAAACTAACTCAGATTAAGATTACCCATCTTTCTGCTATTAAATGTATTATTTATATCGTTCCCAAAGTGTATTAGGCACTTTATGGACAAATAGAGAAGATGCCTGCCTTGAAGGGTTTACAGTCTAAGTAGGTGGAAGCAGAGAAGTGGTTAATTCCATGATTGATTGTTAGTACTTTGGTTGAGGAGATGTCACAGAATATTACAGTTTGTCTTGGATTGAAGAAGCAACCTATAGTCATTTATGAGGGTTGATTTGGAGAAAGCAGCAGGTTTAGGAATTCCAGCAGGTTGCTTACGGATGTTTTTAAATGTTTTCTTTTTTTTAAAGTCTATGAATGGGTTATTGGAGAGGAGCCATTGCTGTTTAATATTCATTCTGGCCGTTGTTCAGGCTTGCTCTGGGAAAAGAGGGAGTGCAGCGGCACAACCCAAATGTGGATGAGGTGGTAGGATTTTTTCACCATGCCTTAGTTGTGCCTAGGAAGAGTTTTGCAGTGCTGGAGTTCTAACGAATTAGACGGTGGATCAAATAGCTCTATGCTTTGTGCTGATCTGTGGGTCTTCACGTGGCCTTTTTTGAGCTCAGAAATGCACCCTGTTGCATTGTGGTACAGGGAACTGATAATATTTAGCTATAATACTTATTTTTCTTAAAGGTGTGGTTTTCAGGGGTGCTGAGCACTGGAAGATCCCCTTGACTTCAGTTGGACTTGGGGCTGCCCATAACCTCTGAATGTCAGGCCCATAATGCTTTACAACTCCAGTATTGTACTAATCTGTATGAATGTCAATTGAAGACTGACAGTTTTTTTTTTCTTATGGCTATGCTTTTGCAGCCATAAGTAACTGCATTTTGTCAATGAACCCAAAGCTCATTAATAAGTTAGAAAGTTTAAAGTTGAGGTACCGTGGCCCAGATCCGCGAAGGTATTTAGGCTCCTAACTCCCACTGATTTCAAGTGAAGTTAGGAGACTAAGTACATTTGAAGATCTCGGTCAGTGTTACCATTGAGCTGTTAAATTAGCATTTTGTTTGCCTAAGTGGTTATTTGGGTGCCAAAGTATGCCTTTTAGAACCCAGTTGTAGAATTGAACATCAGAACATAAGTGCCTGTGTTTGAAATGTAGGCCCCCAAACTTGAAAATCAAACCCAAACATTTGAGATGTGCAGTTGAATCTTGATTAAAAGTGACAGTCTTAGGCTGCTAAAGTCATCTGTGACAGACGATTAGACTTCCACTTGTTATCTTGCTAATCAAAACAATAAACAATCATCCTCAACTTTGGAGAGGCCAGCATGTCTTTGTAATTAAAAGCCTTTTGATGAGCAATATTTGAGTGAGAGAGAAAATGAGCATCCTGGATGGTGAGAAGTATTTGTGCCAAATCCCGTGACCTTTTGATCCGAAATAGAATGTTTTTTTTCTGTTCAGAACTCTCTTCTATTGGTCACATCGCCAGCCAGTCAGTAGTGTGTCCATGCCTTCGGTACCTGAAGTCAGAGCATCCCGCTAATCCTGGAACCGTTCCAGTAAGGTGTCAGAACAGGAGTAAATGAGGTCAGACAGGCATTGGGATTCTATACAAATACCTCCTCATATTCCCATGCAATATCTTGATGCTGCGCATAGTCTAGCATCACATTGTCGAAAGCCCAAACGTTGCAGCTGGATTCTGGAGAATGGACTGGATAATGTTCTTAGCTGTCCAAATGGCAGTAATCTGTTCTTGTGGAGCAGGGCGTAGGGTGATCCCTTGTGAAGTCAAAGAATTTCCCCACAAAGACCCAGCGCATGATATGATTTTTCACCTTCCTCTGAAGCATTAGGCTTTGGCCTCTGTTCTGTTTGGGAGACAGGACCATAAGTGTGTTCTGCTCTGATATGATAGGGAGTGGAACACTGTACTAAATGGACTGCTCTGGTGTAGCTTTAGGTAGGAGACAAGACTGTGGGTACATCTAGACTACCTGCCGTATCAGCGGGTAGCGATCGATTTCTTGGGGATCAATATAGTGTGTCTCATCTAGACGCAATATATCGATCTCTGAATGCTCTCCCGTCGACTCCGAAACTCCACCAGTGCGAACGGCGGTAGCGAAGTCAACGGGGAACCGCGTACGTCGATCCCGCGCCGTGAGGACGAGAGGGAAATTGATCTAAGATACTTTGACTTCACTACACTATTCATGTCGCTGAAGTTGCGTATCTTAGATCGATTTCCTTCCCCCCCCCCCAGTGTAGACCAGCCCTAGATTAGGGGAGCTGGTGGTCTGCTCTTATATGACAAGGAGTGGGAGACGGACTCATGATGTGCTGTAGCATAGCTGCAGGTGGCAGACAGGACTTGTAAATCCTCATTCCCTAATGACAAAATGCCCCGGAGTTCGCTGTGGGTGTTTAGCACTTCCATTACTTCTTTTCTTTTTCATTTCTTCTTTTCATGCCTACTGTTCTTTAAATTCCACAAAGTTATACCTCAGTCTCTGAAAGGGCATGCAGCTCTCCTTTCACCGCAGCTCATGTATGTGGAACAGTGCCACCCAATGTATTGTAACACCATCTATTGTTCTGTTTGCGCTCTTAAAGTCCTGATTGACATACCCAGCTATTCCCCACTGGAAACCAGGAAGTAGACAATTTTTCCCCTCATTCCTGTTTCTGAATGCATCTCCAGTGCAGTGCTGTGCAAGTCACTGGAGCTTGGGCTTGTAGCTACAGGTAGGCGTTCTCTCCTTACCCAAAGTCTCCTGCCCCAACAGGCAGAGAGGACAGGAGGTGCTGTTCAGCATTCCCTTCCTTCGTAGCTGTACAATCAGTATGCTGGAGGAAAAAAAAGTTAATGGCAGGACACCATTACTAGGAATTTATTTTATGGCATGCTTACTCCTGGGATTCGTTTCTGCACTTCAGGTAATGAGCAATAAGACAAGAACTGTCTGCTTATTCACAAACCAGGCATTACATAATTGCCGGTCCTGCCTTGTGCGCTGTGCTTTGTCAGTAAACCTAAACCTTTGTCTTTTTATTTTTTCCTTCCTGGTGTGGAAAAGATTATTGGCCTTTGAGGCAATCAGAATAACACGAGACCTTTGAACTCTTAAGCCAGAGAGAGCAGGGAAGGAAATGGCATGCGTATTTGAGGGAGGGTTTTGCTCAGGGTCGAGGGGAGTAGAGACGGTAAAATGATTGCAGTTTTGAAGATGATTGATTGGGCCTCGCAACCGGAGGGCAGTGGGGAAACTAGATATCAAAGAGTATCCAAAGCTAGTCTTAATATGTCTGTCTGCAACACAGAATAGCAAATGTGTGTGAGATCATGTGGAGGTGAGAAGGGTGGGTTGTGTGAATTGAAAAGATAATTTGATTAATTTGTAGACAAAACAATAAAGGATGGGACTGCAAAGAAGTGATTCGGGGGTGAAGGGGACTAGTCCTGAGGTGCCCAGTTCTGCAGGTTGCCCAAGGTTGAGGCTCTGGGCGGAGCTCTGGTTGCACAATGGGAGTCCTGCTTGAGTAAGGAATGCAGGATTTGGCCTCAAATGCCTTGTGTCGACTCGTGCCCTGTCTTCCAAGCAGCTAGAATAGAAACATGGCCTACGTTGGAGGCCAGTATCCTCACCCTGTCTTCAAGTCCAGATGGAAATTTATGGACTGATGCCCCCGCTCGCCCACCATGTGCCAGAGTCCCTCCATGGGCCCCTGCCAGGTGAGGTCAGAGATTCCTTCCTAGGTGGTGTTCTGGGGAATGGGTTAGCACCGGAGCCTGTTTTATCTTTTTAATGGTGATTTTTCAGGCTGATGCCAAGACTATTTGGTGCCAGGGCCACGTGTTGCCTGTTGAAATTTTGTTGGTTGCTTTCAAGTTTACAGAGCCATCAAGACACAATACTTCAACTCTGCCTTTAAAAGCAGAAGCCCTCCCATCGTAACCAATTCAATTCCAGGCATTCTCTCTCGCCCTCCCACCCCGCTTTGCAAAAATGGTAATGTCTGAGGTTTCCCAAGGAAGTTAAGTGCCCAAAGACGACAAGAGTTGGACATTTCAGGAAGTAAAGCTGTCTTTGAAAATCCTATCTGAACTGTGGTTTTGTAGTGATGCATTCTGGTCACTTTAAATATTTCCCTCTTAAAAATAAGTAATCTTAAAATCACCACAATCTGTTTGTTTCTTTATGGCAATACCAGAGCAACTTAGGGGGAGGAGAAAGTCCATTGAACTGTGATAGGCACGCAGATAAATTTTGCTCTTGGCCTTGAGAGTCTGATCCTGCAGTGAAAATAAGACCTTCCATTAAACCATGTATTTGGGGGGAGACAGTCATTGATGTTTGACTGTTTGAATAGTGCGCTATTGTAGTGTACCAGCAAACATAGCCCCCCCTACACACCCCGGTTTGGTACACACGCAGGTCTTGACTGTATTGCTGCATCTATACATGTATCAAGACACATTCCTGCGAGATTAAATGTGGTCCCCTGATGACACAGGAGATAATTGTCAAGGAGGTCTGGGTGGAATAACCAGTTAAGACAAGCCTTGCAACACAGAAGTTTGCCCTAGTTTTTAATGTCAGTGGTTAAAATGGCCCTGTGTTGACATAGTGTAGAATCATCCCCATGTGTCTTCTGTGCTGCCCTTCTGTAGGTTAGCTGCGTGGTCTGGGTTGTATTTAGCCGTGTTTGGGGTTTACTCCTTCTGCTATGCCTTAACTGAAGGGCTTTCTTCTCTTAATGTATGATGTGCCATACTGATTTAGACCATTGTTACCTAATCACTGTCCTGCTTCCAATGTTAACCCATACCTGACGCCTCAACAGAAAATGAGCTGTCCCAATGCATCACTGTAACACATGTGAGGACTTTCTGACCCCTGCAGTAATCAGTATGTGTCATAAAGCAGGAGGAGTTGATTACCCCGTGGTAATAGGAGTAATCAATGGGGGTTTGCATGGCCACAGAAGCTGACTATAATAGCCAGTTCTTTAATAATCAACTACAGTATTTTTCTCGTTCCTATGGCAAAACATTGTAACCATGTAGGCCTTGTCCTGAGATACATGGAGCACCTGCAACTCCTCTGGAAGAGTTCAGAACATCTCGGGTGAGGCCCTACATAGGGCGACATTGCTTCCTATTCTGAATTTGCTTGTTGTCATTGTCAGGTGTCTCCTTGACCCTGGCCTTGTGGCACAGCCAGAAAAAGGAGCGGATCAGCTTTCACTTTACCCTCCACAATCTTAATTCTCACACTCATCCCTTTTGTTGTTGTTTGTATTATGGTAATACCTAGAGGCCGGAGGGAGTGGGCACTGTGCGCAAACGCAGCAAGAGATAGTCCCTGCTCCCCCTCCCCAAATAACTCAATTTAAATTGAGGAGGCAGACAAAGGGAGGACAACAAAGGCACAAAGAAGTGAGGGGACTGGCCCAAAGTCACACAAGAGTCAGTGGCAGAGCTGGGAATAGCTCCCAAGTCTCCTAACTCCCAGTCCAGGGCCTCTACCAGTTAGATCACACTGCCTCTGGTTTTTCTAGTCTCTAAACTAAATCCTAGTGGGTTTTGTCCCTCTCATCAGATGATGAAGCCAGTCTATTTAGCTTAACAAAGAGAACGTTAAGGGGTGACTTGATCATAGTCTGTAAGTACCAACGTGGGGAACAAATATTTAACAATGAGCTATTCCATTCCATCTAGCAGGGAAAGGTCTAACACAGGGGTTCTCAAATTGGGGTTGGGACCCCTCAGGGGGTGGTGAGGTTATTACATGGGGGGGTCGCCAGCTGTCAGCCTCCACCCCAAACCCTGTGTTTCCTCCAGCATTTATAATGGTGTTAAATATATAAAAATGTGTTTTTAATTTATAAGAGGAATCACAGTTGGAGGCTCACTGTGTGAAAGGGGTCACCACTACAAAACTTTGAGAACCACTGGTCTAACATGACCCTGTAGCTGGAAGCTGAAGCTAGACAAATTCAGACTAGAAATAAGGCAGACATATTTAATGGTGAGAGTAAGTAACCATTGGAACAGTTTGCCAAGGGTCATGGTGAATTCTCCATCACTGACAATTTTTTCAATCAAGATTGGGTGCCTTTTTAAAAATATGCTCCAGGCATTATTTTGGAGGAGTTCCCTGGCCTGTTTTATTCAGGAGGTTGGACTGATGATCACAATGATCCCTTCAGGCCTTGTAATCTGACTATCTTATCTTCTACATCTGTAGGACTAGGTCCCTACCAAATTCACAGTCCGTTTTGGTCAATTTCACGGTCGTAGGATTTAAAAATAGTAAATTTCATGATTTCAGCGATTTAAATCTGAAATGTCATGGTGTTGTAACTGTAAGGGTCCTGACCCAACACCGAAGGCAGCAGCGCAGAAGTAAGGGTGGCCTGGGATGGTATTGCCACCCTTACGTCTGTGCTGCCGCTGGCTGGGTGCTGCGTTCAGAGCTGGGTGCCTGGCCAGCAGCTGCTGCTCCCCAGCCTCAGCTCTGAAGGCAGCACAAAGGTAAGGGTGACAATACTGTGCCCCCACTACAATAACCTTGCAGCCCCCCTCATGACTCTCTTTTGGGTCAGGACCCCCTATCTGAGAAGTGCTGGTCTCCCCGTGAAACCTGTATAGTATAAGGTAAAAGTGCAGCAAAGACCAGATTTCACGGGCTGTGACGTGTTTTTCATGGCTGTGAATTTGGTAGGGCCCCCATATGACTGAAGGAATTATCCCCTTTTATAGAGGCTTTCTCTATTTAGTCATCGTGTGAAATGTATTTACATTTTCCCGGTGCCAGAAACTGAAGGACAAGTAATGAATCCCTTTGCTGGTGGGCTGCAGTGTCCCTAATAATCTCCTCGCTTACAATGAGGAATCCCAGCCCTATAACATCTTATTACGTTCAAACAGAGCCATTGATACCAGAGAGTCAGTTCAGTTTGGGTAGCAATTATCTCCCTGTTTCATCCCAGCTCCGTGCAGGGGGAGGTACGGATCCGGGTCGCTGTTTAGTCAGAGAGAGGAAGAGAAGAAGAAGATGGACATTCTTTCTTGCGGAAGTCTGTGATTTGGGGGAGGGCATGGCTGGAGGAGGGTTGGCCCTAATCCTTTGTACTTAATAGAGCCTTTGGCCTGAGTATCTCAAAGAGCTTTGCACGCAATTGTGTGTCAGAACAGTTCTAAGCAGTGGTGGGGTGCCTGTCTGATAGATGAGGTACAGAGGGAAGAAGTGACTTAGGGTATGTCTACACTGCAATTCAACCCCTGTGGCTGGCCTCTGTCAGCTGACTTGGGCTCGCGCTGCGGCGGTGTAAATGTGTGGTGGAGCTATTTGGGCGTGGACTGGAGCCCATGCTCTGGGACCCCTGAGCCCAAACATTTACACCACAATTTTACAGCCCTGCAAGCTGGTGTGGGCCAGCTTTGGGTGTCGTGTTATAGACACCCTGCGTGGCAGAGCTGGGAGTAGGAAGCCCTGTTTCCCAATTCTCTGCTTTAACCACTCAATTGTACTGCCTCACCAGCACAAATGGCTGGTCAGCATGTCCCAGAGTACAGTGGTAAATGATACCCGTTCAGCTGGATCTTTGTCATCCTTCAGCTGTTTTCATCTTTGACACAGCAGTAAAAGGGGAAAAAATGTGAATGCTAAAATTGTTGTAAACAGGCTGGCTTGTAAAATTCAAATCCGTGTCTTGGGATGCCTTCTCTCAGCTCTCCGTAACTTACCTGGCTGATGGGGCATTGCTGAATTACCTCCTAATGCCATGTGTTTCCAGGAGTTCGAAGAAACTGGGTGGTACTCGGTATTTGCCTAATGGTAGAGATTCTTTTGATGATGGTTTTTACCTAGTGTTGGGAATTGGCCGAGAGCTGTCTACCTCCTGAGTTTAAGATCTAAATCGAAAGAATTCAGATGCCAAAACAACAGACTGGAGGGTTTTTTGTGTGCCGATTTTAGATGCAAATGTCCCTGACCAATTTAGATGCTCTGCCAAATATATCAGCCCTAGACTGGCTTCTCTGAAGGCACACACAGGATGCAGCCGTTTCTGATCTAGGAAATGGTTGACGATTTAAGGAGGTTTTTTCTTGTTGCATTGGCTCTGTAGATCTGCCCCTTTTTTGATCAGTGCTCGGAGAGGAGAGCTCTGAGGAAAACCTACCATGTCACTTGGCATCACTGGAACTTCTGCACGGCACTACGCTGTTGGAGGAGGTGTATTGTTTTTCATGTGAAGTAAAACCAAGGTTCTTTATCACTTGTGGTCAAGCGTTCCACGCCCCTTGTTGGAAAAGTGGTGGGCGTTAATTCAACTTCTGTCCAAACTTCAGATTGAGTAACTACTACATAGTCTTCCTCTCTAACACCGCCAGCGGAATTTAATGGGATGTGAGAGTCGTCTTTTCATTTTGTAAACTATTGTATGCGGTGTACGTCCCACCTCAGAGGTGGCTGCATTTCAGTAGTGGGTATAGTTCCTGCATGCTGTTGTATATGGCTTGTAAAATACTTTGAGGTAAGAAGTGACCTATAAATACAAATGGTGGGGCAGGTAAAACTCTTTGTAATTACAGGCTGGAGAATTGGTGGTAGAAAAATCCAATTTTTTTTAACCTTTTGGGCGGGTACCTGGTATAAAAAGCAGAATCATAAAATGGGGATGTGGCATCCATATATGCCTTGCTATTGCTTCTACCCTGATGTGCTTTTCTATGCAGCTGTAAGAAGCAGATCTCTGGCAGGTCACCTGGATCTGGCAGGTGAATGGGGGCAGGTGATGTTATGGACCCTAGGACAAGTGCAGGTCATCTAATGATTTGATTGCAATTAGGCGGTTTTTTGCCATAACCTAGAGATGCTGGTTCCTTCTCCAACATCTCGTCCATCTCAGCCTTAGTCCATAGTTAAGAAATCTGGGGTTTATGGCCCTAGAGCCACAGTCCCTTAGATCTAAACATGGCCGGGGTTTGTAAGGAGAAGAAACCACAAAATGCACCTTTTGAGTTCAGTAATAGCCCATGTGGCATTTTGCCTTTAGATTCGCAAGTCTCTCTCGGGGGGTGGGGTGAACCTCATTATTGTCTGACATCTGTTCAGATGACATGGGGGGGTAAGTTTGGATTCCTAGTAGGGAAGCGTTCACATCACAAAAGCCACCACCACACTAGGCACTAATTACCCCCCAACTCATGGCCTCAGTAGAGTGCCAAGGCCCAGCTTTCCTAGGGGTGGTTCCTCCAGAATGGGGGGCATTCTGGGGTATCCATGATAAAAAGGGGAGTAATGCAATCAGGTGACAATGGCATAAGGAGTCAGGAAATGTGGGTTCTGTTCCTGGCTCACTGACCTTGGCCAAGTCACTTACCCTCTCTCTGCGCCTGTTACCTCAGCTGTGAAACCAAAATGACGCATACCCCCCATTGAGATCCATGGATGTAGAAGTTCTCTTATTGCTAAGGAGGTACCATTTGTCTGTTAAAGAGAGCATTTCATCCTCCTACACTGTCAATCCAGTGCCATTTGCCAGCTCTAAATTGCCTTTTAATAGTCTGTCTAAACCCTGTCATTGGTTTCTATTGACATCCAGGATCTTCATCTCAAGAGCATGCTTTTGTTTTGCAGGTCCACATAATTCAGATGCTTTGATGGCACTGCATTGCCAACAGCACATTCTTTTTGGGAAGCGGTTGAGTTTTAATAGTGACATGGCAGAGGTGAAACCAGCTGCTACTAAGTAGGCAAACACCCTACTTTAGGAATGCTTCATTTCCTCCTGACTGCCATCTTCCCACTGTTGGCTCTGTGCTGCACTTCTAGGCCTCTGCAGAGTTTAGGGAGGATCCTAGGCAGAAAGAGACATGCTCAGGCTTGCCCTGTAATGCTGCAGAAACTGGTGTCGGCAGAGATGTCTTATGCTCCGAATGGCCTGAGAGCTGTGTTTCTCTCAAGAGGTCGAGGGCTGCAGACATTGAGTGGGAAAGGGGAACCGGGACAACTGTTCCCTCAGGGTAAATGGAACAGACAAGGACTTGCATTGGGTGATCTATAATGGGGGTGAGCTGTTCGTAGTGGGGGACGTGCCCATTTCTCCAGCTGGTGGTGAGTGAGGGATGCAGTAATGTTTGGGCTTTGGACAACAAACTGCAGAATTTTGTTTTAATAGCAACATCATTTTAATAATCCTCCTCAGCACTCCTGCTGTTTGGCTGTACCTTGAGCAAAAGGACATAAGCAGTGGCCTTGTGTGCCTCCTTGGGTGTGTTGACACCTGGGGTCAAATGGCAGGCGCTTTCAGTTCTTCCAGGTGGTTATTCCCATGAAGCCTTCTCCTTAAAACCAAGTAACGGTGCCCTGAACCCATCCGTCCCTCTCATCGATGAGTGAGCTGATTTAGTTCTAAACTGTTGTGTAACATTATTATTAAACAGCAGATGTGTTGGTGGCAGAACTGGTGGCATTTTGGCAGTGGGGAAGGAGCTCTGTACTTTATAAATAAAGTGCTTTGAGATCTTCAGGCTGAAGGATGCTTTGCAAACGTAGTACTTTTACTGGCTAACCAACCATCTGTGACTTATCTGCCTATACCATATGGTTCACAACCCTCATTAGCCAATCAGATTCCTCCTTTCATCCAGCTAAACTTTAAATAAGTGCAGGGCAATAAGAGAAAAAATTAAACAAACTCTGCCCTCAGGCAAACCTGGTCATTAAACAGCACGATGTCAACAGTTTTAACTTTGACCCTGACATGACATGGGCATGTCACTTGAATTCACAGAGTTCCCATAAACTGCTGACTCCAATGGCAATAATTTTGGAATCTGTCTTAAATCAATTAAAATTTGTGAGTTGTCAAGTCATGTTTCTGCCTTTTTTTGAAAAGAGTCATTTGTCTGCAAGCCCTGAAAGGAGTTAAAATCGCCTTTGTGTGAAAATAACTTCCCTGCTGTTACAAGTAACAGCTCAGATGATTGAACTAGGAAGAGATGTATTCTTCGAGTGATTGCTCATGGGTATTCCACAGTAGGTGTGCGTGCTTGCCAGGTGCACCCCTGCCGAAGTTTTTCCCTTAGTAGTATCCGTAGGGGGGAGCACCACCCTGCAGTGACGCCTCTATATTGCTCTATAAGGGGAGCGCCGCGCTCCCTACCACCCTCAGTTCCTTCTTCCGACTATCTTCACTGGCTGCAACTTTTGTGCTCCAGCTTTGGTGTAGCTCTTCAATTAGCCTTAGTAGTCCTTGTCTTCTCCAGTAGTTGGATAACTTCTTTAGTTGGTTGCCTGGTGTGGGGCATGCCCTGTGCCCCAGGCTTCAAGTCGTGCGACTCCTGTCGCAGTTCTATGCCAAGACGCGACCCGCACACGCAGTGTCTCCGCTGCTTGGGTGAGACCCACATTACAGACCATTGTAAAATCTGTAGATCGTTCAAGCCTCGAACTAAACGAGAGAGGGATATCCAGCTCCGTGCCTTGCTAATGGAATCTATGTTGGCCCCGGACACTGCGCCGTCTGGACATGGCACCGGGCACTGCGTCCTCGGTGCGGAGTGAGGCTCCCTCCACCAGCCGGCACCGCTCACCCGCTAAGAAGCAGGGAAAGGCTCAGTGGTGCCTACAAAAAGACAGGGGTGAGGCTGGACCCGAGTTGGGCAGCCCACGATCCCCCTGGGGACCCAGACCTCCGATTCGCACTAAGCGGAGTAGCCCGGTCCCGTCCACATGTGCCTCTCCCGCGGTGAGAATGCCGTTGACGCCGGAGGCTGCACAGGCCGTGCACGACATCCTTTCCCTTCCGGTGCTGGGTGCGCTGCTTGAGACGGGCACCTGGTCCCGAAAGAAGCCGCCGTTGGGAGCACACCAGCTCTCCACGGCAAGACACAGTCCCCGCTCCAAGAACCGTGCACTGCCCCATTTGATGAGGTCTTCATTTAGCTTGTGTCAGCCCTCCACTCCGCTCAGATTGGCTGACTCGCCTGCGCCGGACTCTTGAGGGTCTTCTACACCCCACCGGGGCGACAGGCACTGAGATAAGTGGCGTTGACGCTCGTCCTCGAATTGTGGCTACAGGAGCAGATTCCGATGCTGTCGTTACAGATGCTCAGGTTCGAGTGCCTGCTCCACCAGACACCATGCCCGGAGCTCCCCTCGACACTCTGGGCTTCTTAGCTACGAGAGCAGCACCTCTGACGAGTACCGCTCATTGTTGAGGTCCAGATCTCCAGGTTGTTACCGACACGACCATAGACGCTCCCGCCGTTCTTCCAGCACCGTGCGGTCAACGGCGACCTCGGCTTCGGCACCCAGCCGCCCGTCCCTGAGCCGCACCACCCCTCGAGCAATTTGCACTGCCAGGTACCCAGGCTGGTCAGTGGCAAGGGGCACCATGGCTAGAGTAATGGTGTCAGTGGCCGCAGTTCCCACCCAGGCAAGACCCCACTCGGTGGCTGGAGCATCCCACGCCCACTCGGTGTGTCTCCTCCCCCCCCCCCCCCGCGACAGAGTCAAAGTCAATGGGTACTGACCAGGCAGTACCGGGCCTGGATTCGGTCTTGGGAATCGAACTACCGGCACCTCCCAACGTCCTGAGAGCCGGACCAGCCCCCTCGCTGGTGCCGGAGGAGACCATAGCAGCCCCTCCGCCCATTCTACAGGAGGACTTTAAGGCTTATCAGGAGCTCCTCAAGTGGGTGGCCTCAAATCTCTAACTCTCAGCCGAGGAGATGGAGGAGCCATCAGACACCCTTTTCAATGTGCTGTCCTCCTCGGCATGGGGCTGTGTGGCCCTACCTCTCCAAGGGGTAGCCAACATGTCGACTACTGTATGGCAAACCCCAGCTTCCTGGGCACTTATCTCCAAAAAGGTGGTGAGGAGGTACTTTGTCCCGATTAAGGGACACGAGTACTTGTACTCCCACCCGGCACCCAACTCCTTGGTGGTGGAGTCAGTCAACCACCGGGAATGCCATGGTCGGCCCACGCCAACCCCCAAGGACAAAGACGCCGGGAGACTGGATTCTTTTGGCAGGAAGGTTTATTTTTCCGTGAGCTTCCAACTCAGAGTGGCCAACCACCAAGCCCTGTTGAGCCACTATGATTTGAACTTATGGAGTCTCTACTAAAATTTGAGCCTCTTCTCCCAGAGCGAGACAAAAAGCAATTCAAGGCTCTGGTTGAGGAAGAGGCAGAAGCAATGAAAGCAGCCTTCCAGGCCTCCTTGGACGCGGCCGACACAGCAGCCCGTTCGACGGCCTCGGCCATATGTACGCACAGGGTGTCCTGGCTTCTCGTGTCCGGTCTATCTGCAGAGTCCCAGTCCTTGATGCAAGACCTTCCCTTTGACGGGAAAGTGCTGTTTGCAGATGAAACCGACGTCCGCCTGCATGGGATGAAAGACTCCCGCACCACCCTGCAAACTCTGGGCCTATATGTCCTGCCAGCAAAGGACAAACCTAGGCTGCAGACTTCAGCACCTCCCGCTAGGGGCAGATATGAGCCCCCGCCTAAGAGACGCAGGTCTCTCGAAGGACAAGAAGCAGGAAGAGGTGGTTTTGACTCTTTGGGGGGGGCCACCGGGCCTGTTGCTGCGGAAGCCCTCCAGTTAATAAAGTTTGTGTTCTGCAACCGTTTATCTGCATTCCGAGTGGAGTGGTCCCATATAACGTTGGACCAGTGGATCCTCAGCACTATTTCCAGGGGCTACATGTTGCAGTTCGCCTGACTCCCCCTCCAACACCCCCAGTCCTGGGAGGACCTCGGGAAACTGGAACATGTCCCCCTTCTAAGCCAGGAGGCGCACCTGCTGGACCTGGGTGTGGTGGAGAGGGTACCGGTAGAATTCCAGGGCGTTCCTTGGCCCAGTGCTGGGAAGCCCTGGACCTATGGGAGTTTTGCATAGCCCACCTACCCGGCGCGCGCAGTGTGTGAGCCGATCACCTCAGCGGGGTGTTTTCCTGCCAGTACGAGTGGTCACTCCACTGGGAGGTCGCCCGACAGCTCTTCCGAGAGTGGGGAGCTCCCTGGGTCAACCTCTTTGCTACTACCCAGAACCGACGCTGCCCCGAGTTCTGCTACAGGGCAGGGGAAGAAAGGGGGGGGGTGATCTCAGATGCATTCCTCCTCCAGTGGTCAGGCCATCTGTTCTATGCATTTCCACCATTCCAACTGATAGGCAAGGTCCTGCGAAAAGTAAAGGCAGACAGGTTGAGGGTTATCCTCATAGCCCTGGATTGGGCCCACCAACGTTGGTACGGGACCCTCCTACAACTTCTAGCGGCCCTACTCACAGAGGCTGCTGCTCCGCCCAGATCTTCTCTCCTAGAAGAAGGGATGTCTTCTCCACCCCAACCGAGCACCTCACCTGACAGCGTGGTTGCTCCATGGTTAAACGAGGAAGAGGGAAGGTGTTCAGAGGATGTCAGACGAATTCTGCTGGAGAGCAGAAAGCCGTCCACATGACAGATGTACTTTGCCAAATGGTCTAGGTTCTCTAGGCGGGTGGGGGAGCGGGGTGCCTCCCCATCATCTGCATCCCTCCAGCTCATTCTCGATTACCTCCTGTCCCTTAGGACCTAAGGACTAGCTCCTGCCTGTCAGGGTACATTTAGCAGCCATTTCAGTCTTCCACCCTCCGGTGCAAGGTCACTTAGTTTTTTCCCATCAGATGACCCCCTGCTTTTTAAAGGGCCTAGATTGTGCATTCCCGTATGCCAGGTCCATGGTCCCGCAAAGGGATCTGAATCTAGTGCTGTCTCGCCTAACGGGTCCTCCCTTTGAACCCTTGGCCACATGTTATGGAAAGCGGCATTCTTGGTGGCTATCACCTCAGCCCATCGTGTCTCGGAGCTTAGGGCCTTGACCTTGGAACCCTCGTATACGGTCTTCCACAGGGATAAAGTCCAGCTTTGCCCACACCCTGTGTTTCTCCCGAAGGTGGTCTCCCCCTTCCATATGGATCAGGACATTTTCCTACCAGTACTCTGACCTAGGCCGCGTTCCTCCAACGAGGACCGCCACCTACACGCGCCAGACGTATGTAGAGCGCTGGCCTTTTTATCTGGACCGAATCAGGCCATTCAGGAAATCCTCGCAACTGTTTGTTGTGTTGGCAGAGTGCATGAATTGGCAACCAGTTTCCGCCCAGCGCCTTTCCCGCTGGGACACCTCATGCATACGCACCTGTTATGACTTGGCAGAGGTTGCCCCGCCGCCTATCGTAAAGGCGCATTCCACACGAGTGCAAGCCTTGTTGGCTGCCTACGTAACCCACGTCCCTATCCAGGACATATGTAGGGCTGCCACGTGGTCCTCTGTCCACACCTTTTCCTCGCAGTATGCTATTGTCTCCCAAGCATGGGATGATGCCAGGTTTGGTAGGACGGTACTCCATCCCGGAAACCCTTAAACTCCTACCCACCTCCATCAGATATAGCTTGGCATCACCTACTGTGGAATACACAGGAGCAATCACTCGAAGAAAGGACAGTTACCTGTTCCGTCACTGCAGTTCTTCAAGATGTGTTGCTCAGGTGTATTCCACATCCCGCCCTCCTTCCCCTCTGTTGGAGTTTTCTGGCAAGAAGGAACTGAGGGTGAGGGGAGCCCGTGGCTCCCCTTATAGTGCGATATAGAGGCGCCACTCCAGAGGTCGCAGTGGTCCCTCCCTGCCCCTCCCGGGTACTGCTAAGGGAAAAACTTCTGGCACTGGTGCACGTGGCAAGCACGCACACCTACTGTGGAATACATCTGAGCAACACATCTCGAAGAACACCAACGACGGAACAAGTAACTATCCTTTTCTCTTCCACTTCGTACATTCCGCATCACTTTGTGTATTGTCACTTTCGCTGGTTCCCCAGCAGCATCCTGGCCTGTCTACACTAAGAACAGTTCGGCTGGTACAGCTATCCCAGCAAAAACCTTCAGTGTGGAGGCAGTTAGGTTGGTATAAAAATGCTTATTCCAGTATAGCTAATGCTGGTTTGGGTTAAACAGCATAAACTGTACTGACATGTAGAGACAGTTATACCAGTATAACTGTCTCTACGTTAAGGCTTTTACCGGCATAACTATGTTGATTTAAAGGGGAAAAAAATCCAAACCACCCTCCCCCCCCCCGCTCTCTCAGTAAAAAAAAAATTTAGTGTAGACCAGGCTCCAGTTAGTTTCCCTGGTGTGGCTCTTTTGAGGGAAGGGGTACTGCGTGACACTTTTTTCAATTGACTATATTTAAAATTGACACTGTACCTTGATACAGGTGCTACAAATTATGCACATGGATATAATTTTGGAACCTCTGAAATGCAGCCACCTCGGGGGTGAAATGTAGCATCTTTATAACAGCACATTGCGATGCAATCTAGTGAGCGTAGAATGTTGTATTCAGTTGGAGAAAAAACTACGTGGGAGATTGAGGTCAGTTGCTGCCCTGTGGCTCATTCAGTCTTTAACGTGGCAGTTGTGCCTAGCTTGAAAGCCCCCAGCACACCTGTCCATTAGGCACCACACTGAGACCCCTCAAACTCATTTCATACAAGTCACTGAAAAGCCCGTTGCTCCATGGCTACTGACATGGGCTGCTTTGCAATCTGTAAAGGTGCACGTCTCCCTATCCCATTACTAATATTCTGCATGCTTTAATAACCTTGCCATTTAGAGTCCCTGAATAAGGGAACAGCGTGTGTGATTTCTGCCAGCTGTTCAGAAGAACTTAGCAAGCGGTATGCAAGGTAAAAAGCCTTTGTGCTGTTGGCCGAAGTTTTATAACCAATGCTGCTGTGATAGAGAAGCTGTTTGCTCAAGGATAACTGAGGATGCTCGCCTAGGGGGGAAGTGTATATGTTTTTTAAACTCCTTCACGTTCTCAGCTACTGCAACTTTGAACCACAGCTCAACACAAAAGGCATTTTGTCCAACTCGAATAAGTTGTGAAGTCTCATGACCCAGCTACCATTCCCACACTATGCTGTCGATTTGTCCCGGCTCCCAGGTTGTGTGGGATTAACCCTTGCTTGGATGGCTGCCTTGCACCCAGCTATGGCTGGGCGTGACAAACCCCAGCTGTGTGGGTGCTGCAGGCTGCCTGGCCGAAAGATTATTGCCCAAAGCTGCTAAATGCTTTGCCCAGCTCAAATTCTGTCTAAAAGGGGAGGAAAAAACCTCCCTCCAGCATCTAATCTGGGGAAATCTCTAAATTTCATTTTGAGGACCAGGCCAAAACACACTCGCTCAGCGGGATAGCAGTCTGTCCTTCACATTTGGCACTCCCTCTTTTCAAACACAGAATTCTGCCCATAGTCACCCACTTGTGGCCCCACTGTCAGTCAGCGGGGTTGCATGATTGTAAATTAGGCCAATTCCATCTATTTACGTACTCTGTCATATTTGAACACCTTACCATTGCTAATAAACATACCCTTGCACAGTAGCCTGTTAGGAAGGGAAGGAATTATTTACCCCCATTTTACAGATGGGAGTGGAAATGAGGCACAGAGCAAGGAAGTGATTTGCCCAGGGTCACCCAAGGAGTCTGTGGCAGAGCCAGGCATTGAACCTACATCTCCTGTGTCCCCATCCAGGGCTTTAACCACAAAACCATCTTTCCTCCTCCCTTATCACTGCCCTTCATCTAAAAAACCCATGAGCCCAGAATCTAGATACACTTTTGTGCTTAGTTTTAACGCACACAACCATATTTCATCCCTTGCAGCTGGTGTCAGTTCCTTCCAGGCCAGGAATATTTCATACCTTGTAAAAATGCAGATGCTTTACATGCCGTGAGACACCACAGCCCAGCTGATCCATGTTAGTGGTTACCCGCTAATGGATGTGCTTAAGGGCCTGCTCCAGCAGCTCCCATCAGAGTGAATGGAGGGACTCCCAATTACTCCCTTGGATGGGTGCACTTGCACCATGCAACTCTGGGATTTTAAAGCCGGTTCCTGCCTTGCTGCTGTTCAGATCGATATGTTTCATTAGGATTGAGCCCTTAGTGAACATCTGCTGCGGCAAGCGCTGTCAAGTGCCAAAAACTTCCATCCAGGACCAATTTTATTTTGTCCCTGACTGACCCAAGTGGGTGTTACTCAGAACCTCAGGGTGAGGTTTGAGCTGTTCTTTGAGCTATTGGAATGAGAAAAAAGGTAGCAGGATTTTTTTAAACAGGGGAAAGTGTAGCAAAATCCCCTTCTCTTGGGCTGAGATCACTCATGGAAAGTTTCAACGTGGAAGCGCTGCTGGGGAAGTTATGAAAAGTAGGTGTGTGCTTGTCTGTAATAAAGACTGTTTTGCAACCTTTGATATTGTGACCGGGTTCCTGTCTACCACCACTATAACATAGCGCTATCAATTGCTTCCCTGTGTAGTTAGTTCTGTGCCTGACTCTGCCACTGATTCATTATTTCACGTTGCACAGGTCACATCCCTTCTCTGTGCCTTAGTTTCCCCTGCTCGGGTGCCCCACAACCAGCCGCACTGGCTGCTGCTGGAACGATCTGGGGCCGGTGGCTCTGGCTGGTCCCAAGCAGCGGTCCCGGAGCCAGCCACACCAGCTGCTGCTCACGCGGCCCTGGGCAGCTGGCTCCAGGGACCTCCGGAACAGTGGCTGGTGTGGCTGGTTCCGGGGAGCCGCCTGAGCAGTCCTAGGGGTGCCCTGGGGATCGCCCGAGCCGCAGCAGTCCAAGGACGGCTGGAGCAGCAGCCCCAGGGGTGCCCGGAGGCCATCCGGAGTGTGGTCCCTGGGAGCAGCAGCTGGAGGGCAGTCAACTCCCAGGACTGGAGCAGGACCCCCAGGGCAGCAGGGCCTCAGAAGCGGAGATTTAGTCAGGGGTATTTTTTATAAAAGTCATGGACCGGTCACGGGCCGTGAATTTTCATTTATCGCCCGTGTCTTGTTTATGACTTTTACCAAAAAGACCCGTGACTAAATCTCAGCCGCCTTATGATTTTGTATTATTATAGCACCTAGAGACTCCAAGTGAGAGGAACGCTCTTGTGGCAGGCGCGGTACATACTTAGCGAGAGCCGACTCCTGCCTCAAAGAGCTTCCGGTCTTAACAGGCAAGGGCAGGAGAGAGGAATTATTCCTATTCCTATTTCATAGATGGCAAACTGAGGCCCAGGGAGATGAAGTGACTTCCTCAAGATTGCCCAGGGACTTTGTGGCGGAGGTTGGAATAGAACGTGGATCTCCTGATTCCCAGCCTAGTGCCTTAATCACCAGACCCAAACGCTGCCGTGCCCCTGGCTGGCAGATCACTTGAGAAAGTAGAAAGGGTCTGAATAGTCACAGTAGGAAGTTAAGCAGAGCCGCTTTGTCTAGCTAGCCTGCTAGGGCTCACTAATAATGTTAGAAAGAGGCATTTCGCTTGGAAAGTAACGTGTGTGAGGCTGGCGCACCAGGCTTTGTGCAGAGCCGAGTGTGCTGCCGGTGCTTCCTGAACGTTTCAGGAGCAGCTTTGTCGCAAGGCTCTTTCCTTCCATGCATGGGAGTGCAGCTGGTGAACTGACAGAGCAGGGCTCGTTGGGGAAAGGGGATGGGGTGGCACAGGTACAGCCCAAGGTTTTATAGGGTCCTGTGTGAGCTAAGATGGGTGGGGATCCCAGCCAACTTCCGCCCCCTCCACTCAGGCTGCCAAGCCGGTGGAAAGGCTGCTGGGGTGTCCAGCTGGCATGTCA
Organism: Gopherus evgoodei; assembly: GCF_007399415.2. Classification (NCBI taxonomy): domain Eukaryota; kingdom Metazoa; phylum Chordata; order Testudines; family Testudinidae; genus Gopherus; species Gopherus evgoodei. The sequence continues at coordinate 8,672,299 of NC_044343.1, forward strand.
GGAGCACAGGCAGCGTGTGTGTGTGTGTGTGGGTGGGTGGGGCAGGGGGGGCGGTGTGGAAAGTGCTCTACTGAGGCACCCTGCTTCCCTTCAGTGCATGTGGGCGGAGAAGGAACAGAGAAGTGGGGCGTATGGGCACTGTGAGTGGCACTCCCTTGGCAACGCAGCTATAGGAACGGGGGTCGCTGCTCAGCTGCACGGTGGCCCCCTGGGATAGGACAGGTGGCCCAGTGGGTACCGCACTGGGCTGGGGACATGGGAGGCTTGGGTTCATTTCCTGGTTCTGCCGAAGGCTTCCTGCGTGACCTCGGGAAGTCCTTTAACCCATGCTGGGCCTCACACCCCCACCTGTCAGCCAGGCTGCTGCCTGCCTGCCTCCCAGAGCGGGGCAGGGTAAATCCAGCCGTCACGGTGCCCTCATGAGTCCCCCGCTGGGGCAGAGAGACAGACTCCACACGGACGATTCATAGGGGCAAGAGGGATTCAGCTTCCCCTACCCATCGGGTCCGTGGCCTCTCTGCTCTCCTTGCCAGCTGCTCTTGTGGCTACTACAGGAGCTGGGCTGGTCACTGCACTCATTTCAGCCGGGTTGCAGCGGGCCGGCGCCCTCGGTTCTGTTGCATAAACTTCAGCTGCTTCCACAGCTCTGGGGGGATGCCATGGGGTGATGGCCGGTGGCACAGGGTGGGGAGCCCGGGGGGGATGACCAGAGAACAACAGGGTCTGTCTGTGTCCAGCAGCCTCAATAATGAATCCCCTTCATATCCATTGAGTGCAAATCCTGTCTCTCTCCTCCCACAGGGAACGCTCCTAATTCCACAAGCATTTAAATCCCCGCTGTCCTCCGGTCTCTGACCTGGGCTCGTCATCCTGCGGCGGGGGCTCTGGAAGCAGGATGGGAAGGTTTCGTTATTTCCCCGTCGCTACAGGCCAGGGCCCTTCAGTGCCCCGACTGCTTGTGCCCCTCCCGCAGGGTGGGACGTGTTGGTGCGTGTACCCTGAGACCTGCTGAAGCTGTCCCGTTCCTTCCCCAGCAAGTCATTTGTAGATTGTGCTATGAGTTTCTCTCTCTTTTTCCAATTGCTTCTCAACCCTAGAGCCGCGTAGCAGGGGATCTCTCCAAAGGAGACGGCACGGTGGGAAGAGCAGGAGACTAACCGAGTGTGGGACTGTAGAAATGTTCAGTGCGAAGAGGACCTGGGGGTTGGGGTGGGTGCATCGGGTCTCTAGTATGAAGGCGGCATGCGTGTCTGGCACGTAGATGAGCCTTTACATGGGGCAACAGACAATAAATAAGACCCGTGGTGGGAGATGCTTTTGACAGTCCAAACACCTTTTAGCAAAGAAAGGCTCTAGAACTGATCCTGCTTTTTTTTTTTTTCTCGTCTCTTCCCAGCCTTTGGTGTTCAAAATGGCTGGTGGCGTGGACGGCCCCATCGGGATCCCGTTCCCTGATCACAGCAGCGACATCCTGAGCAGCCTGAACGAGCAGAGGAACAACGGGCTGCTGTGTGACGTGGTCATCTTGGTGGATGGTCAGGAGTTCCCCACCCACCGCTCTGTCCTGGCGGCCTGCAGCCAATACTTCAAGAAGCTCTTCACCTCAGGGTTAGTGGTGGACCAGCAAAACGTATATGAGATAGACTTTGTGAGTGTGGACGCCCTGTCGGCGCTGCTTGATTTCGCTTACACCGCGACCTTGACCGTCAGCACTTCGAACGTCAACGAGATCCTCAACGCCGCCAAACTGCTGGAGATCCAGGCGGTAACGGAGGTTTGCACGGATCTCCTAGACAGGAAGATTCTGGCCAAAAATGACCAGATGGATTTAGTAGATCAAATTGATCAAAGGAACCATCTCAGAGCAAAAGAGTACCTGGAGTTCTTCCAGAGCAACCCCATCAATGGCCACCAAGGCAACTTTCCATGGACCAACCAAGACTTGAGAGACCTTCAGAGACTGAACTTCCAAGGGCAAGAGGACGAGGAGGAGCCGGATTGCAACGGCATGGACTTCTACTCACAAGCCCCCCCAAACGAAAGACCAAAGGTGAACGATGGTGACCCTGACAGCAACCATGCCATGTGGCTGGAAAGAGAGGAAGAGGAGGCCCCGGGAGCCTTATTCCCACCTTCCCAGAATGGACATTACAGTGGACACAGCCTGACGGCACAAGGAGAAGAGGAGGCAGCCCCGGGAGGTCACTTGGACCAGCAGGAAGCCAGCAACTCTCCCAGTTTCGTTCCTGGGGGAGCGGAGGCTGAGGAGGCTGAGGCTAGAGAGGTGGACGGTCTGGCCGCCAGCGCCCTACTGCAGCAGATGATCAGTTCCGTGGGAAGGCAGCAGCTGGGTGAGGACGACCAGAAGGACGACGACGGGGTGATGGATTATTACTTGAAATACTTCAGCAGCTCTCACGAGAGCGACGTGTATCCGTCCTGGTCCCAGAAGGTGGAGAAGAAGATCAGGGCGAAAGCATTCCAGAAGTGCCCCATCTGTGACAAGGTGATCCAAGGGGCTGGCAAGCTGCCCCGCCACATCCGCACCCACACGGGCGAGAAACCCTACGAATGCAACATCTGCAAAGTCCGGTTCACCAGGTGAGGGGCAGAGGAGGGTGGCGAGGGCGGCGGAGGGGTATTGCACAAGCCGGCCCGCTGCTTACGGGCACGGGTGGGCGTGGGACGGCTCAGCCTTGCACAATCCCCTGCTGCCTGCAGTGATTCATTTCCTTTTTGATGGGCAAGTGACGAGTGATTTTTTTATTTTGAGTGCCCGGTTTGAGGAACCCTGACTTAGAATGTACCGAGCTAGCCACCGAGTTAGCTACCCTTCTGGAAATTGGGGGCCCTTCCATGGTGTCAAATGCCCCGAATCTCTATAGTCCCTGATCAATCTTGGCCATGCCTGGGATTTGCAAAGGGGGCTAGTGGGGGCTGGGCATCTGGGGGAGCTTGGATTCCCTAGCAGTTTCCCACCCCATATCATCTCTGTCCTTGGGGGAGTAGATTTCTTTGGCCAGCGGGGGCTGTTTATTGTAGATGACGCTTGAGAAATGGCCCCTTCTAAAGACTGAAACAGCCAGAGCCTGGTAACTGCAAAGTGCCCTGAGCAGAGCTGCCACTGCAGCCACCTGGTGATGCTGGATCTGAGGAAGGGATCGGGACTGTCTCTCTCCCTCCTTCCCTCCCCTCATTTAAAAAAAAAATCAACTTTTTGTGGCCTCCTAGGGGTATGGGTCGTTTCAGCCCCATTCCTAATCCGGGTCTGCCTGGGCTTCCCTCTGCCATGGGTGTGCCGAAGAAAGGGGATATTGTTCGAGTTCTTCTGGTTCACTTTAGTCCACGTGTTACAAAGAGGCCTCCTCTTTGCAGTCTTCACGTCTGATTGCGGCGTGAGGCCGGGGTTCCGCCCAGATCTTTCCGCGCTGTGCCAAGCGACTGTGTGGGCTGGCTGACAAAGAAGCCAAACAGCCTCGCCCGCTCAGCTTGCTTTCTGCTTACGCAAATAGTCCCGGATTCAGGAGCACCAACGGGGTTTGAGTCCCGTGTGGAGCCTTGGGGTGGGGGAGGAGGATCGAGCCAAGAAAACGCTGAGCTCATGGGCCTGATTCTGATCTGCCCCCTGCTGCTGTAAATCAGAAGTGACTGGGTAGGGTGGAGCAGCAGCCTCATGGGTGAGAGCGGTAAGCGGGCGAGGGGAGAGGACGCATCACACCCAGCTGTCCTTGATTTCCACTGAGTGGGAGCCTGAGGAGTAGGTGCTGAACCCCTGGCAGGATCGGGCCTCAGTCCCTCTTAAAACGAAGGGAACTGCACCTGCTGGAGTATGAGCAGATGTGGTGCAGCAACCCGCCCGGCCATGCAGTGGGGAGAGGGCCCTGCATTTGTTAGCTGTGGCATGCAGCATGGGGGCCAGCTGTGCCACTCCTGTAACCTGCTGGGCCAGCTCTAGCCTGGAGTGGCCAGGCATTGGCCCTGACCGGCGGGCGAGAGACACCTCCGGCCCCCTGCCGGTGAATCTGCCAGCAGGGAGAGCGCAGAGTCATGGAAAGCAATGCGTCTGTGGTACGCATAGGGGTGTGTGTTTGTATGCAGTACATGTGCACGCGAATGTGCGCTCACACACCCGGGAGCCAACCCACCTTCTTCTCAGAGGTGCTGTTGAGAAGCCGGAGGATGTGTCTGTCTCCAGAAATGCAGATGGCAACTGTCCTGTTACTAGATCCTGCCTGTCTGCTAGCTACAGAGTGTGCAGGGGCGGGGGTTGAGATGGGTGGGAACTTGCTGCGGCGAGTTTGGAGAAAGATTTGATGATGAGGCAGTGCAGCCTCATCGCTTTTTGATCTCTCTGTCCTGCCGTACGCCCGTATGGCTGTATCACTCTCTCTCTCTCTCTGTGCCCTGAGCCCAGTCTGCATTATAAACAAGGCTGGTGCATAATATGCTGCGGCCGAGTTTCCAGACTGAAATCCAGGAAGCCCGTATGTGGCCACAGAAACCCCAGAAAACAGGACATCTGTAGCCTGGGCTGTCTCCCACCGTGTCCTCTCTGCCCCTTCATTAGCAAAGATGCCCTTTAATTGCAGACCCAATGTCACAGCTGTCCCAGGAAGACCTGCTGTTCCACTCCCTGTTTACGACTTCAGTTTGTTGACCTCAGAAATGCTAAGAAATCCTGACTGGTGTCCTGCTCCCCTTCTGCTCTGCTCATCTGACTTGTGCCTGTCGGTCTTTGTCAGATGTTTCATTGCTCAGTGTGAGGTCCTGAAGGCTGGGGGTTGGTCCAGCCAGCCCAGGAACATTTGTGTCTCTTGCTTTTTACTGTAGTTCTGATCCTTTCAAATGAAAGTGAGGAGAGCAGCTGGGTTCTGCTGCTTTCCCTTTGACCTCCACAGTGATGCCACCTCCAGGGCTGCAGCCTGGATTTCCCATGAACCCCTCTGGGTGCTGAGTCACCGTGTGCTTTCCTCGGCCTGCCTTCTACAGCTTCCCGCGCGCTCCGCCCCGCCACTCCTTTCGTTAAAGAGACTGGGGCAAGCTAAAGCTCATCTGTTAAAAATAAAGGTCCTTATCTGTGCTAACAGTAATAATTAATGATAACAAATTGGCCGTACTGTGACAGCTGCTAACAGATCAGGGATCCGGTTATGCTGGGCCCTCCATATACACAGGGTGAGAGACGGTCCTTAAAGAGCTTACAGTTTAAACAGGCAGGGCGGACAGAACAGGGGTCAGCAGCAGAACTGTGGATACAAGCCTAATCCACCGAATGCCAGTGCAGTGCCCTACCCCCGCCTCTCTGAGAACACCCTAGATTAATAAAACGGGCACTTGGAAATAATCTCATTTGCTCATCACCATTCATTACCCTTTCGCTCAGCTTGGAGAATTGCACAGGGCCAGTCAATCTGATGTTCTTTTCTAGTCAATTTCACTTTTGGGGTTTCCTGTACTAGCCCTGTGAGAAATGTTGGGGGGAATCATAACAATGGAAAATCATTTAAAAAAAAAATTCGATTACTATTTGGTTTTTAAGAAAACGTTTTGGCTTAAACAATGTTCCTTTAACTGGAGCCAATGCAAGAACCACTTAACCCATTGCAAACCTACAGGGCGGCCTTTTCGAAACCTGTGCCGATTTCTTCCCCTTTTGGGGTCCGTTCAGAGCCCAGCTATTGACTCATCCCGAGCACCTCAGTTCTTCCAAAAAACTTTCGGCAAAGCTCTGCGGTTGCGCTGGCTTGTTACAGTCCGCAGCAGAATTTTCACCAGTACATATTCTCCTTATTTATTATTGGCATGGGATAGGGCCCCGTTGTGCTAGGTTGCTGTGCAACCAGGGGCGGCTCCAGGCCCCAGCACGCCAAGCACGTGCTTGGGACAGCATGCCGCGGGGGGGCGCTCTGCCGGTCGCCGGGAGGGCAGCAGGCGGCTCTGGTGGACCTCCCGCAGGCGTGCCTGCGCAGGGTCCGCTGGTCCTGCGGCTTCAGTGGAGCATCTGCAGGCACGCCTGTGGGAGGTCCACCGGAGCCGCAGGACCGGTGACTGGCAGAGCGCCCCTCGCGGTGTGCTGCCTTGTTTGGGGCAGCGAAATGGCTAGAGCCGATCCTGTGTACGACCCCGCATGAAAAGCCTGTGGGTGCCCCGAAGCCCCACCAGGATAAGCAGGCCGCTCCAGGAAGTTGTGTGTGTGGTTTGTGTGTGAAGATGAACGCTGGTGGGCAGTGGTCTCCGTCACATACAGACACTCTCACGCTTACCAGGGAAATGGGGATAGCCAGAGTGACAGGGACCTATGAAACATTTTGGAAGGGATCTAAATCCTCCTGTGTCAGAGCATGAACCAGACCCTAACTAATGGGGTTGGGAGAAAATTTCCCAGGGGCAGGATATCCCATAGCTGTTGAGTGGGGAAGGGGAGTTGTGGAACCATTCTCGAAAACAGCTGATGTTGACCGTAGTAGGTGACAGGCTATCGGCTGGATGGACCCGCGCTCTGCTCCAGTGTCCCAAACAGGGATACGTAACTCCGGATTCCTGCACACCCGGCCCCAGTCGCAGGACCGTCTCCACTCAGTCTCCACAGCAGAAACTGTCGACACATGGTTCACATGCGGCTAACTCTAGTGGGGAGTTTGGGGACGTGGATGCTTGGCCACCAGCTTGCATCACGCAGGCTACCAGGCGGTGGCCCTCTCGGCTAGGGGAAGGCTCCATAGCCCGTTCTCGCGGAACTGAGTCAGCTCGTTCCCGGTAGGAAATCTCCCAGTCCTTAGCACAGCCAGCCCTGAGGGATCATGGTGCTGAATGTACAGGGCTTCCCAAGTCGCCATGGGTCAGGGGGTGGGAGGGTCCCCCTCTGGTCGCCACATGTCTGGGTGAGGGAGAGATGCCAGGTGGTGGCGTGGGAGTGAAGGCTCTCCTGAGCCACCCCCCGTCACCATGCGTCTCGGTGTGGGAGGGTTGCTGGGTGGTGGAGGTGAAGGCTCCTCCCCTGGTCACCACATGGTGGCATAAAGGTGAAGGCTCCACTCACCCCACCCAGCCCACCGTGTGGCAACCCTGCATTCAGGCGCAGAATCCCCGCCCCCTCCCTGACTCCATCTCTCTCTCCCGTGCAGGCAGGACAAGCTGAAAGTTCACATGAGGAAGCACACAGGTGAAAAGCCTTACCTGTGCCAGCAATGCGGGGCTGCTTTTGCTCACAACTACGACTTGAAGAACCACATGCGTGTGCACACTGGCTTGCGGCCTTACCAGTGCGACAGCTGCTTCAAGACTTTCGTCCGATCCGACCACTTGCACAGGCACCTTAAAAAAGATGGGTGCAACGGCATCCCATCCAGAAGGGGGCGCAAGCCCCGGGTCAGAGATGTGAGCGGCGTGCCCGCCCCCGCAGGGAACCCCGAAGATGGAAGCTTTGAAGCTGTTGGCGAGAGACAAGAATCACAGGAGGACACCGTGCAGAAAAATGGCCAGGAGGAGCACTTTGAAGATAGTTCTAACAATGAAGCATCAGGAGGATTGAATGTAGCGGAGGGGTCGTCAGAGGGTAACACACAAGGACTCTCCTAAACCAAAAAAAAAAAAAAGTGTCACAAAATCTAGTTAGTACTTTCCTCCAATTTCTCTTTAAAATATTTCTCTCCCTTTTAAAAAGATTATATATATATATATATATATATGTTTCCAATCTTCCCACCATAACCAGTCCTGTGGGGACACCTCTAATAGCTAAGGACCTTTCGTTGGAAGGCAGATGCTTAGGAAGTGTGAGATTGGGAGGGTTGAAAGGATCTATAACATGGAAAGAAGCTTCCATGCAAATCCAAAGCTTTTATTTTGTGTCCAGACACACTTTAAAAAATGGCAGAGATGCATCTATTTAAAAAAAAAAAACAGAAAAATTCCAAGAGGTGAATAGGTTCTTCCTGGACAGTCACTACATTTTGTGCCTCCGTCTGACTGGATGGGAAAGAATTGAGTGCAGCTTTCTCTCCACTGGAAAGTGAAAGCTCCTGATGCCTGAGATGGTCTTGTGTTGATCGGGGATTTGATTCTGCCATAGGGAGTTCAGATTCTTTCTGACCTGATGCCGAGCGAAGCTGGCTGAAATCACCTGGTGCACTATTTTTATAATGATAATTGGGTGGGGGGGGGAATGGATGATATTTTACATATTCAATTTTTTAAGAATGATTGCTCCTGCCACATGGGTGGGCAAACAGAATTTTGCAAGGCTGCTCCAAGCCTCAGGTTTGAAATGCCTAGATGCCAGGTGAAACTGCGACTCTCCCCAGGAGGTTTAGATTGGCGCTTCTTTCCCGATTGGGAGGCAGGACTCCTGCGTTCATTCCTGGCTCTGCCACAGAATTGCTGGGTGACTTTGGCAAGTCGTTTTCCCTCTCTGGGGTGCAGCTTCCTCAGCTGTAAAATGAGACAAATGCTGTTTTGTGTGAGATTTGGGAAGTGCTTTGAGGTCCAGGGCGTGCGTGTTGCGATAAAGGTGTGAACTCCTTCCTTGGCAGATAAACTGCTCTGTTCAGGGGTTACTACGTGAGGGTCTCTTGGACAAAAATGGCAGCCACTCTCTGCTTTGTGCAAAGATCTTTGTGGCACTTTTCCTGAGGATGTTTGCAGAGCCCTTGGCCAACATTCCCCCTCACCCACCCATTGGGCAGCACATGTTCATGCCTCACTCTTGTCCTCCACCCCAGAGGTGGCTGCATTTCCATGAGTGCTGCATATATATAGTCTGTAATGTGTTGTAGTATTGAAGGCCCTGTTTTAGTAAGGTAGCCGTGTGGCTACCAAACCTCTCTCCCTAGCCCACTGAAAACCCTGAATCGGGCAGGAACCTGAGCAATCTAATCCAATTCCAGGCAACCTCTGATGGAATGGGCTAGTTCTCTACTTTGATGACTTATTCCCTGGTCCTGTGCTTGGCAAATTGTGCCCCAATAGGAGAGGAGCAGAGGGTAGATTTTTGCTAGATCAGATTGTTGCCTCCTGAATCTGAACCTTGCCTTTCAAGACACAGCAATTAGTCAATCCTCACTGTTGATTCAGACTCCCTGATACTCCCCTCCCCCAGAGCTGAAGCTCGAGACCCCTCTGGGATGTAACAGGATTCTTCTGTATCTTTGGGCCTGCCGGGAGTTAAAGATCAGTAACTGACAAGATGCGGTGTTCAGTCTTTTGCCACCCTGACATGGAATGGACAGCGCCGGTGTGATCGTGCTTTTAGCACTTGTTAATAGAAGCTTTCACTCCAGGATCTCAAAGCACTTCATTAGATAGTTCTATTAAGTAAAAGAATCTCTTGGAGCAGGGTAACCCCCAAGATTTTAAGAATCAAATGATAGCACCCTAAAAGCAGTTAAAACTGAGTTTTTGGGGTTGCTTTTTTTTTTTTTTTTTTTAAAGGGTTATTTAAGGTCTCCCTGAAAGGTGTGCTGAGTCCTTCTGGAGATGGAAGCTGTTGGGATGGGGGGAAAAAAGCACTCTGGGGCTGCTACTCCTTTAAGGCTTTGGAGTTGGGGTTTGGAATTTATCTCCTCTGGGGACCTCAGGCTGGGCCATTTAAATGCACAGGCTTCTGGGATGGGTAGTTCTCCATCAGACTGGCACCAATGTATTTACTGTTCTGCAGAAGCAAAGCTGAATTTATTTATTTGAGTAGTGGGCACTGATAGACTGGCCCGGGGGATGTGTACAGAGCTAATGTGGTGGGGTGGAGGTGATGGGCACCGGGGCTGACCGCACCACAAGCCCCGGCGTCCTCTACTTGCTGCGGTTGCTAGGAGAGCGCCCAAAGCTTCACCTGGTGCCTGGTTTCAGTCCCCAAAAGATGCGGGCGTGACCTGTGTGTGAGATGATCAGAATCGCAGGCTAAGCTGGTCCAAAACAGGCCACTGCCTCCTTGACAGGAAGGGGTTCAGGGCCTAATGGTTACACCAAAGTCTTTACAACCCTCTGCTAGCACAGGACCTTGAAAGTGGCTTGTAAATTATTCCCACTGTCCTGAGGCCCAGGTGGCCTGGGTCTTCGGTCTGGTCCACACACAAGGTTTTGTACCAGTATAACTGTGTCAGGTAGGGGTGTGACTTTTCACTGAAGTAGTTATACCAGTACAATGCCTACTGTGGATACATTGGTAACAGTACAAAGATTTGAGAAGGGAAATAAGCAATACTGGTATAAGCATCTTTCTACCAGTAAACTGCATCCACATGACAGGGTTTATACCCCTTTAACTACTCCGGGACAGGTAAAGGGGTCCCGTGCCCTCATGTGGACACTGAATGTTGTTGGTGGTTGGTAACCAGTCCCAGCCCTATGATCTGAAACATCTTGCACGGGTCAGTCTCAATCAATCCCTATTCCCTATCTGGATAGCGAGTCAAGTATGCAGATATAAAGTATATATTGGTGTGTATTACCCAGCTCCTCCAGCTTAGCAGAGTCTAGAAAGGGCACCTTTCAGCCATTCTCCTGTTTTTTAAATGCACAGTTCAAAATGAAAAGAGATTCTAGTCCTTTTATTTTGAAAGCACTTTTTAGATTTTATTTTAATTTTAAAGTGAGAGCAGGTTTGGCCGAATGTAAACTGGAGAGGGAGTGAGAGGGGAGTGTGTGAACTGGGGGGTGGGGGGGTGGGTGTCGGGGAGAGAAAGATGGATGTTTATTTAATGCAGAAAAAGCAATAAAAATTTAAAAAAACATTATTAAAAAAAAACCATAAAAAAAAAACAACCACGAAGTCTTAGCACTTTGCGATGGAACGGGTACTTTGAAATCACTTTATCTTAATTTAAAAAGCAAAAGCGAAACATGTTTACAAGTTGAAACCAACTTCTATGGAAAAAAATTATTATTAAAAAAAAATTCCTAAATTTATTTTTGTAAGAAAAAAAATGTGTGTGTATATATATATTAAAAAACAAACAAACCCCACAAAACCCAAACCTAGGCAGGATCCCACGTCTATTTCATGGAATAACAAAACAAAAAGATATCCAATGAGAGGAAGGATGCTAATTAGGTTCTGTGACATGACCTGAAAACAAACCCCTCAAAGTGACTGCACTTCACAAAACGGAAGCTTGAATAGTAGACAGGAATCATGGGTGTTTTTGTTTTTGTATTTTTTTCCTTCTATTTTCCTTTTTTTTTAATTTGTCTGTTTGTTTCTTAAATGTCTTATAGCCAGTGCTAGTCCAGATGTCTCTCCCACCTCCCCTCGTGCCCCTCCCGCCCCCAGGAGCATCTTAGCTTGTGTAGCAAGGAGGAAAGAAAGCATCTGAACTGCTGGGTGATGTAATTGATCGGGGGGGAAAGGATCATGGGATGGGGGCAGCCCCTGTGATCTTCCTTGTTTCATTTCTTCTCCGAGGGTCACTCAGCCAGGCTTGGGTAGATGATGAGATACGTCTCCTGGGTAGAGCGCTCCAAGCCAAAAGCATACTCCATCTTCGAAGTTAATCTAGCATTTCCCAGCTCTGCCTCCTACCACAGCACTAGACGTGCTTCTAGCATGAAGCAGGGGTTCAGGTTTGAAGTCAATTGGTTGAGGTCTAATTCGGGATAGAGGCTTCTGTGGCTTGATGGTGCACGTAAACCATCGTCCTCCCCACTCACTGAGCCCTGTGACTATTCCAGAATCAGCTGCTTGGAGTGGAGAGGGGCGGGGAAACCCACCTTACAAATTAAATACAGAGAAAATAAAGTATCAAAAATAATATCCCCCATTGCTTTTCTTTGCCAGCCGCTCGGCTGGTAGCCCGATCTTTGCCCCACAGGAGCGCCCTCCTTCTGGTGTAATGTAAAAACCAAAAAAAATTTCACAGCAAGGAGTTTTGTGTTTTTTTCCCAAGAATAAAAAGAGGACAGAACCCGGCGCTCCTGAATCAGCGTTTCCCCTGGGGTTTAAGCGCAACCTTACTGTCTGAACGCGGGCTCGCTCCAGGAGACGCAGAAAACCCTGTGCTGGTGCCTTTGCTTTCAGGCTGTTCCCGGTTGCAGAGCGCGAAGCTGGGCTCGATGAGCTGTAAGATCAGTGCCGAGGAGATAAACTGGGGAGAATGTGCTCTGCCGTCAAGGGGGTGGAATTGATGACCTAAGAGGTCTCTTCACCTTTGACTCCTGATGCCATGACAGTTGAGATCCATTTTACTAAGATGGCTCAGTCATCAGCTTCATTTAGTGCTGGAAGCAGGTCTCCCATCTGTTAGACCGCAGGGGTTGGAGGGTGTCAGTCAGCTGAAATGTACATCCAAGCAAGGGACCATATCAGTCCTCACGCAGCAGCCAACTAAGGGGGAGTCTGAAAATATCCTGCTGCCCCAAATCCAATCCCAGTTTCTCCGTAGTGTTGGCAACAGTGCAGATGCTGGGTGTTTCCTCCGTGCTGTAAAACACCTTAATCCTGGCCCCTGCCTTCCCATCCAAAAGAGAGCGGAGTGGAGTGTCCCGTGACCCGGGCACTAGCTGAATGTGGCAAGCCACCTCTTCCAGGGATGAACCTCTGCTTAGCACTGGCTACCTATTGCATATGCAAAAACTAGTGTGGACTTGTAAATAGACAGTTACTTGAGGTTCTTTATTGTAATCAAAAGTTGTGGTATCTCTTTTCTCGTTTGTGTTACCCCTTCTCTGCCCTCACCACCTTTTAAAGCTTGGGTTTCTCTCCAAACCTCCTTCTGCCATTTTGGGGGGTGGGGGGAAATCCCCCCTCCTTCCAAAATGGACAGCAAAAAAAAAAAAAAAAAAGTCTCAGGATTCTTGTTGGAGAGAGTGAGTCAGACACCTAGATTCCTTGTAAGAAATGAGAGCAGCCCCGGGGGTTTGACAATCCCAGCCTGCCCTGTCCCCCCCCTCCCCTCCCCGCATATCTTGGAGATCCCAGGGTGAGCTGCTTAGGAGGTGCTCTCTGCCTCTGAGGGCTCGTCCAGACTGGGGGGGGGAAATCGATCTTAGATACGCAACTTCAGCTACATGAATAACGTAGCTGAAGTTGAATATCTAAGATCGGATTACTCACCCGTCCAGACGGCGCGGGATCGATGTCCTCGGCTCTCTGTGTCGATTCTAGAACTCCGTTCGGGTTGATGGAGTTCCGGAATCGATATAAGCGCGCTCGGGGATCGATATATCGCATCTAGATTAGATGCAATATATCGATCCCCGAGCAATTGATTTTAACCCGCTGATACGGTGGGTAGTCTGGACGTACCCTGAGAATGAGCAAACGGGCGGGGCTGTTCTTAAGGGCAAGTCGCGTCCCCTCCTCTGTGAAATCTGAACAGCAGAGCTGGAGCCTGAATTAAACGCCGAGATCTTGGTTCCAACCGCAGGGCCCCCACCCAAACCAGAACAATCCCACACTTTGGGAAAGATCCCCTGGGGAGCTGGAGCAGAAAACTCCCCGGTCAGTCGGTTAACTATGGGGATCTGGCGTTCTGGTCTGTGGTTTGGGTTGGGATCCATCTCTGCTACAAGACGGGGGTATCCTTCCATCCCTGGAGGAACAGAGGGCAGCTTCCACCCGATGTAGGATGGCACTACAACTGCCCTCCACGCCCCCTGACCCACACCCTGCCACTGTCCTCTCTCCAGAGCAAACCTCCTCTCTCTGTCCCCTTGGGGCCCCTTGGCAGAGATGGGTTTGGAGGCAAGTCAGCGATGGCTTCTGAACAGAGATACCGCACCTTATTTGTGATATGAGATGCTTTTACCTTTATTAGAGAGCCGGGGAGCTGCCGCGTGAGCTTTGATTGATACAAGAGTGCCGGCAACACTTTAGCACAAGCCTTGATAAGTTTGCACTAAAAACCAACCAACCGATCTTCTCCCTTCTCCGTGTAGGGAGGCGTGGCCTCCAAGTACATTCTGCCTTAACTTCCTCACCTGTCTTACGCTATGTACCAACCGACGGTGGACAGACTAGTGCTTGCAAAACCTCCCCAATCATATACTGTATATAAGCATTGATTCTTCTTGTTGTTAAGATGATTCCTCTTCTTTTGAAATTCAGGTTGTGATAAAGTGTTGCCAAAGATACTGCTGAATTATGACGTTTCAGGAAAAAAAAAAACCAACCCCAAACCCGTAACTCCTACGAAACAAACAGACGACACAGCGGACTTTTTAGTACTGCCTCTTTGTTTTCTTGGTACAAAACAAACTATGTAATTTCAGTAGTGGTATAACTCTGTGTGTGGGTATGCGTGTCTCACAGTGGTTTCCCCTAGGCTGAGGGGGCTCCTGGGTTGTCCAGCCACCCGAGATGGGGCTTTATCCCCCTGCTGATCAGGAGTAGGGGTTTCATGGGGGCCGTTTGAGAGCTCCACTGCTTTTTTGGGCTAGTTGAGGATCCTAATTGCACAGACATGAGTTGGACTGGGCTCCAGGCAGGACGAACGCCCTTCGAAGTCAGCCGTGGACGTGGGCTCCGAAACAGGCCTGGTGTTTTTGACACTAAAGGCATCTGTGTGGTCCCGTCACCCTCTAGCATTGTGAGAGGAAAGCACAGATTGTCCAATGCATCTGTCCCGCTACCTGGCCCGCCTCCCTCCCCTCCTCCCGTCTAGAAGGAAACCTGCAGAGACACGCATACTGTCCCATGTTTCCCTCATACTGTCCCATGTCGCCCAGCCGTGGTGGGATACAGAGAAGCCACCTTCGCTCTAGGAAACCATGGATTTGGGCAGGCTCACGGAGGGAATGCTGTTGTCACTGTTTGAAGTTATCTCCTCCCTCCTTTTCCTTCTCGTCCCTCCCTCCGCCCCATATGAAACCAGTGAATGTAAAACCGTGACCGTGGGAGAGGCACGGGCAGAGCTGCCCAGCTGTGGTTGTAAAAGATCCTGTTTGCGTCCGGGCCTAATGGTGGCAAGATCAGAACCGTGAGTTCCAGCGACTTCTTCAGTCAATACCAAAGTATACTCCACCCTCCCTGCAGAGCTCTCTGGGGGGGGCGGGAGGGGGATTTCTGACGGGACCCCTTTGATCCCTTCCCATCTTCAACTGGCCACTGACCCAGCCCTCCTGGGGAACTTCCTGCGGGTGACGAACCGGCAGATGTCAGGTGGGCCCAGCTGCTAGTGCTGCGGTCGCCGTCTGACGTGAGTGGGGGGTGTATTTTCCTCTCCGTTTGTTGTGCAGCATGTGTCAGTTTCCTTTTTGTGCTCCCCCTCCTTCTCTGAGCTCCTTTTAAAGATGCTGCATCTTCTTGCTTAAGCCTTCCCCAGGTCTCTGTTGGACCCACGGGTCAGTCGAAGGCTTTGCCTGCGGAGGCGGAAAACCAGCCACGCCCAGGTAGAGCTTTGGCTGGGCGGGGGAGGCCCCCAGTTCTGAATTTTTGCAGGGAGGAGGGGAGAGGAAGGAGCCGCAGCTAAACCATGTGGTGGGGGCAGCACAGCTGCCCCCACCCATTGCTGTCATGGGGGAGCATCACACGTCCCCTCTGCCCTGGTGTGGTTGCAGCCGAGGCCGCTGCCCGTTCTTCCAACCCAGCCCTTGAGTCGCCTCCTGCCCCCGAGCAGGGGGCTGAGTAAGGGGCCCAGACTCTTCTTTCTCCCAATTCTGAAACCAGAAAGAGGGATGCAGCATCTTGGAGGGCAGGAGGTTTCTTTGCACTAACGGGACCCAGTCAACTCAGTGGGAAGTTGTTCTGTTGCACGTGTGACCGTGGCTGTTCCGAGGTGAGAACAGGCTGTTGGGCTGGGGGAGCCGCGTTCCTGGCGATTTCCCTCGTTTTGTGGGGGTGGATCTCTGCACGCACAGCATCTGCTGGTTAATGCTGGGAGGGAATTGTCTCCCTTCTACCCCCTGCCCTCCAAAGCTCACCAGCCACAGCTACTTGGAGCCTGGGGAGCCCAGCTTCAAGGAAGAGGGGAGTAGGTTGAAAACCCGGAGGGAGAGTTCAGCTGTGGGGTGCGGCGGGGGTGCATGGAGGTTTCTGAGCAGTGCCGGTATTAAGCCATTGAGACAGCTCCTCAAGGGATGGGTGGATTCTCAGTCACGTGGTCTCTTTAAATTGAGCTTGGCTGTCTGTTTCCAGTCAGATTACACCCTTGTGCAGCCCCAAGGTGCCGGCTGGAAGCGGGAATGGTCAGCCTGGGTGATCATAACAGTCCCTGAAATCAACAAACCCACGTAAGTCCCTAGATCATCCCAGAACATTTGGGATGCTCGAAATAACCCCATCTTGAGCCCATCTGTCAAGTTAGCAAACCAAAAGCTCTACCTGTATCCTCAAAATGCCAGTGGGAGGAGTGTTCAGGAGGCCTGATTCGACTATTTAAAAAAATCTATATTTATATTTTTGATTTATTATGAAAGTTTTATTTAAATAAAGAGGAACACTTTTTAAAGAGCAGGTAGCAGATTTAGCTTCCTAGTTGGGAACCTGTGTGGCTAGCATTTGTACTGCCTGGGACAAGTGATGAGATGCTGTATTGAAGTTATGTTTTCTAAAAAAATAATATATATATATATATGTGTATACACACACACACACACACACAGAGATTAATCTTTAATCTGAGGTGGGTAGATTTTAAACTCTCCCATCACCTCCCCAGAAATCAACTGATTCGATATCAGGAGGGAGAAAGAGAATATTAAGGATAGGGCCCCATTTCCTGCATCTTTATATATAAACAAACAAAAAAGATTTCTATATATAAAGCACTCGCAAATTTCATCAGTTTTATGTGTAAACTACTTTGTGTGGTATCTGGGTAATGAGCGAGGCACAGAAAAGCACAGAAAAGACATTCCATAGATTGTAACTTTGGTAGTTCTTTATAAAGTGTGGGAGACGAGAAAAAAAAATAATAAAAAAATGCACTTTTTGGGGGCGTTAAAAAAAATAAAAGATATATATTAAAAATATAAAAATGCAACAGTTTTTTCTTCTTGTATATCAGAACCACTAAAACTCAACCACCAGGAAAGTAACAATCTGCCCGTTACATACCTGGGGGGAGTTTTTGTTTTTTTTAAAACTTGTTTAAAATCAGAAGAGAAAGAAAAGGAAAAATCCAGCTATAGGCTAAAACGTGAGGCGAGCTAGGGTCCTGGTGGGACGAGAGGCAGCGGCTAACACGTGCACGCCTGGCATGTCACCAGATTCATGGTGATTCCAATCCTGTGGTGCTCTCAATCCCATTACTATGCCCCAATATTTCCCCCTGCTTTTCTCAGGGGTGGGAGTTTAGGCCCCATTGCACCTGATGTTCACTCCAGAGCAGGGAGGCTGGTGCCTCTAATGGCCCGGAGGCCTGGGACGGACTCCTTTGCACCAGGGTGAATGTCACCCTGGGATCTGAGGCTGGGCAATGACTCCCGGCTGTGGCATTGAGCTGAGCAGGTGCACAGGCCTAGCGGATCCACAGGGAACGTGGTGCTAATCGCTGCCATGAGCTAGTGGATCAGAGGGGGAGAACAACCCTCTTGTGCCTTCCCGGTGTCCAACCCTCAGCCCCCCATCCTGGTTGCCGGCTGGCGTAAGTCACCCGTGGCTCTCTGGACTGAATGGAGGGAAGCCAATTTACGCCGGCTGGCCTGCAGCGGGGCAGGGGAAATTGTTCTGAGGGGTGTCTTATTGGAGCTGATTTCCCTTTGGGTTGATTTTGTTTTTATTTGGATTTGGGCTGGGCAAGCCCCGGCCCGGCAGAAGGAGGTTTGGAGCTTTGTTAACTAGGTTGCTGCTCTTGGATTCCCCCCAGTGCTGAGCTTGGAATGCAGTTGGGAGGCGGATGGAGATTGGGGTTTTAGACCCATGCTCTTGGCTTTACGGTTGCTGAAGGAGGGCAGGGAGGTCTTTGGATGGGGCCATTGCCCGGTCATTTGCCTGCATCCCGCTCCTCCAGCTCACTGGGCATTGGCTGCCGGGCTCACCCAGGTCCTGTTTGCTGGGTGCCTGGCACCTGGACTTGTGGCTTGTTTCACGGCGACCAGCCATGTTGGACTCTCCCTTCTGCCCGGCGCCATTTATACGAGGGAGCTGATCCCATTCGCCCCGGACCTGGGGCTGGCAAGTCAAATCCCAGTGCTGAGGAAGCCAAGCGTAGGTGGGAGTGGAGGCAGGGCTGCTTCTCAGACCCACCACCCCAGCAGGTGCCTGAGACCACTGAAGATTAGTCCCCGAGACTGTGGGGCACAATCCTCAGCTGACGGAAATCCGCATCGCTCAGTGGAAGCCAGTGGGGCGCTGCTGGTTTTCGCCAGCTGAGGATCCAGCCGTGGGTCTACACTGGGAAAATGCCCTGCGTTGGAAAACGGGTAACTGGTGTGGCTTTTCCCCATCACTGCGCTCCTGTCCGCGTTCTCCCCTGGACCAGTGTGGATCCGTCCTGGCTGGTTCCCATTGGAGCAGAGGGCACAGCGAGGTGTCTGAGCCACCTCTGCAACAGGGGATGTCAATCTCAGTCCTGGCCCATTCCCAACCCCAGCTGGAGGGATATCAGGAGGGGCTGCTAAAGTTTTGGGGGCCAAACTCTACCCAGTGGTACCAGGTCAGTGGCTGTTCTCCCGGCTGACCGGGCTGGAAGCTGGAGTAGATTCAGAATCTGGCCCTTTGGTAGTCCTGGTACTGGAGAGAGGCACGTTTCTCCCAAGCTACGTGGGGCTAGTGACAAAGTAACTCCGAGCACTTTGCCTGAAATATTAGGTCCCATCTGAGGTTCTGCTCGGCGTCTGCTGGTTTCTAATGCAAGTGGCATATGCCAAGCCTGGCCAATTCCAGACTGGCTTTTGCCAGCATAGACAAGGCTTTAGTGAGCTCAGGGCCCGACTGAGCCAATAGATTTGCAGAAGTTTGGGATTCTTCACGCTTCTGCCCCCGACACCAGGGGCAAAAGCCCATCTGTCCTGCCCTGTACTAACTGCTGGGAGACAGGTCTGCCAGGTGCGAGTTACTCCCCCAGGAGCTAACCGCCTGGGGTTGATTTCTTTGTTCCAGTTGGGTTTGGCATTGACTAACCTGCCTGCAATTCGAAACGATGGACCCCTAAGGATCCCTGCCAGTTTGTTTCTATCCCAGGCCCCAAGATGTACCCCAAAGTCCTTTTGCAGGAAAAATGTACATGGAAGTGAGGACTGGAGGGTAGAAGAGGCCAGTGGCAGCAAGCCTGGGAAGGGGACAGGGGGTGATACTTAGGTTGGAAATCAGGCGTTTGACTCCCTGGTTAAAGGCCAGAGTAGACTTGCCTCACCACTCACTTCCATTGGGTTTTTGCTGAGGAAGGGAGTGTTTTCAGTCACCTTCCTAGGGGGGAGCCACTTGTTTTAAACTGGCTCAGTTCGGAAGCAGGCCTGAATCCCCCCCAATCCGCCCTAGAAGAAAGAAACCAACCAATGACTCCACCCCAGCCCCCGACTAATCAAAGACCCTGACTAATTTTGCCCAGGACGTAGCGGCAAAAATGCATCTGCCTGGCAAACACCCTTTTAAAACCCAAGCAACGAGGTGAGTGAGGTCGTATCTTGTATGGGCCCCTCTTCCGAGGGAGGAAAAAAGTCCAGCTGTTGGGCTCACCACACAGCTGTGTGGCTCGAATGCTTGGCTTGCTCCCCGCCAGCCGCCAGGCCAAGAGAAGATGTGACCTCGCCTTCCTTGTGGCCTGAATAGCCAGGGCCTGACACCGCTGCAAACCCCCATTTTAAAGTCAGGTCAGGTGTCTTCCCCGCCCTGCTCATCTCCTGCTGAAACGGACAATGACCCCACAGGATGCTCCCTCCTGTAAATGGCTGAGTGCAGTAGTGCCAGACTTCACTGCTGTTCCTGCTCCAAACTGCGGAAGAGGAGGCAAGCCGCGCTGGCTCTCCGATGGCCTCGAACCCGTCTTCACAGTCCCGTGACCCTCAGCGCTCGTCTGCTCTAAGCACCGGCAGTTAATGGTGATGCTTGGTGGGCTCCCCGGAGATGGGGGGCTCAGGCCCATCCCTCGCTCTGTAGCCGGCGTGGTTTCTTTCTGATTCCACTAGTGACAGATGGTGAGGGCGGCTGCTCACGCCCGAAGGGAAGTGGGCTGGCGAAGGTTTGCTGGGAGACCTGGGTATTATTATTATATTTTATTTTTATTAATCCATGTCCAGGCCAGGGCAGCCACCACTAATTTCAAGTCTGCAGGCCGCGTGCCCGGCCCCTGGCTTTTGTCTGTAAGGAGATGCCAGTTGAAACGCTGCATTTGATTCTTTTCTACTCTTGTTCAGGATTGGTTGCTGACTAAAATGAACTCAATTGTACGTTCCTTTCCATCTATTGTACTGTAATAGAGAAATGGTCATTTTTGCACTAATAGATTGTTTTCTCTCTGACTTCCGGCATCTGCTCCCTTTACTTGTGTCCGACTCTCATTCCCGTGGCTGCTACCTTGTGACCATTGGCGTTCACTACTCGCACGTGGCTCCTCCTGCACGGGGAGTCGTGGCTCACGCCCTGGCGGCTGGCTCCTGCATCCAGCATTCCTGCTGCAGTCCCTGTGCGAGCGCTAGGGGACCTGAGAGCTCCAGAGCTTTTCCCAGCACCTCCTGCTGGACGCTTCTTCACAGATGTTGCTCCCACCCCGGCATCTGCTGGGGCAGGCGAGCCTGGAGAAGCTCTGAGCTCCTGCCTCTCCTTCCACGTCTCCCCTAGAAATCAGCTTTGCAACCCCACTCCTGAGAGCTTCTGCCTTGTGATGGGGAGGGGAAATCAAATGCCACAGCCCCACCTGGCTTGCCCACCCGGTTCCAGCAGTGTAACAGCTTCCAGCCTCCCCCGGCCCCCGAAGGAGCAAGGCTGGAGCATCGCTACCACTCATTGTCCACTAAGGGTCTCCAAAACAGCAGGATCTCGGCAGGGGCAGAGGCTCCCCCCGCCCCCCGTAGCCCCCAGCAGCCCGCGTGGGGAGGGGATGCACCACGCTGGATGGTGCAGTGATCAGGGTGTGAGCCGGGGGGTCAGGAGGTCTCCGTTCCAGGCCAGGGCTGCCACAGCTGGTCTGTGTTGTGACCTGGAGCAAGTAACGTAGGCCCTGGTTCCCCACAGGGCCCTGGGACCCTGCCTCAGCGGGGTGCTGTGCTGCCGGAGAAGGTGGAACGGGGCAATATAAGTACCTGTGGGAGCCCCCGCCCCCGGCTCTGCAGTGCCTCCTTGTGGTGGGAGGTGGCATAAACCCAGCTAGCAGCCGGTACCTGGCAGTGGTCAGCTGATGGACACTGCTGGATGGACCATGGTGGGGGGAGTTTCCTTCTCAACCCGGCTTCTTGCTTATTTACTGGGTGACACACTGTGGCTCATCTTTGCTTATTGTCTTTAAGGAGCTTTCCCAGCTCTCAGCGCGCTAAGCCGCTTGTTGGCGCTGGCCAGAAGTGCGAGGTGATGCTGCTGATGCCGGGATAGAAGCACAAAGCATGATTATAATCCTCATTTTGCTCAGATTACTGCCTGAGAGGCTACTAATGCTCCCCCGCGCAGCATGCTAAGGAGCTGGGCCGGACCCGCTGCTTAGCACGGGCCAACCTGTCACCCAGCGGGAATGCGGCAGCATATGGCACGGGCTTAATGAGCCCCCGGGGGCTCAGCTATGGGCCATGGCCAGGAGTCAGCAGCCCCGCTGCCGGCCCGTCACAAGAGAGGGTTGTGCAGGGCTGGCTGGCGCACCGAGGCCCAGTGCAGCCAGGTGTGGCTCTGCTAGAGGGCCCACAGACCATAACATCGCAACAGGCCGGGGAGGCCATGTCCTGAGGTACAGGATGGGGCACGTGACATGTCCATGAGCAAAAAGGAAACTGAGGCCTGACTTGCATTCCACTGCGCCCCCCCCACCCCACCCCACTCCCTCAGCCTGGGGCAGAACCCAGGAGCCCTGCCACCTACCCCCCCACCTGCTATATGTCAAATGCTGGTTTTGCAGCAGCGCCAGGCCTCTCTGTGCCTCGGCGCTCAACCCAGCATCATGTTACCCCACGAATGGATTCGCCCTGACGTGCAGCCTGCAGCCTCCACTCCACCACCACCACCAAGGCCCCCTCAGTTGTGTGCTGCACCTGGCAGGGGTTGGGCCAGTCTTATAGACTTTAAGGTCAGAAGGGATCATTATGATCATCCAGTCTGACCTCCTGCACAATGCAGGCCACAGAAGCTCACCCACCCACTCCTGTAACAAACCCCTGACTTATGTCTGAGCTATTGAAGTCCTCAAATCGTGGTTTGAAAACTTCAAGGTGCAGAGAATCCTCCAGCAAGTGACCCATGCCCCATGCTGCAGAGGAAGGCGAAAAACCTCCAGGGCCTCTGCCAATCTGCCCTGGAGGAAAATTCCTTCCCAACCCCAAATATGGCCATCAGCTAAACCCTGAGCATGTGGGCAAGACTCACCAGCCAGCACCCAGGAAAGAATTCTCTGTAGTAACTCGGATCCCTCCCCAGTCACGCTCCCCTCCCTCTCCCTGCGGGGGGCTTGCAGTCAGCTTTTGCCCCCGGAGTGCAGCCCCAGCGTGGCAGTGGGCAGCGTAGCCCCGGGCAGGATGCAGGGTGGCAGGGGCATGTGCGCCAGGCATGGCTGTGCTGATTACACTGGTGTCTGCCAGGCCGTGGCTGGCTGAGTGCCCCATGCATTAAAACCCTGCCGCTGCTCAGCCTCTGCCAGGGGTGGGGCTGTGTGTGAACAGGACACAGCTGTGTTATGCTCACATAACTGTAGACACACGGAAGGAAGGCACCCCGTGAAACACATGGGATTGGGTAACACTTCCTGCCTGCCAATCCCCTTGGCCTTTGACCAACCTCTGGGCCCCACTCCCAGGAGGCGGCCAATGGCAGATGCAGGTGAAAAGCCATCGCCCCAGGTGGAACGTGAACCAGAGCCCAGCCGGCCCCTCACTTGCTAGAGTGGCCTCGCAGAGGCAGCATAGGCAATGCGTAAGCCCTGGCACTTCCTGGCTTAGCAGTTCAGCGCCCGGCACCTCTGGGCTTGGCAGTTAGTAGCCCCCAGCATCTCTGGGCCTGGCAGTTCAGCGCCCAGCACCTCTGGGCTTGGCAGTTAGTAGCCCCCAGCACCTCTGCACCTGGCAGTTCAGTGCCCAGCACCTCTGGGCTTGGCAGTTAGTAGCCCCCAGCATCTCTGGGCCTGGCAGTTCAGCGCCCAGCACCTCTGGGCTTGGCAGTTTGTAGCCCCCAGCATCTCTGGGCCTGGCAGTTCAGTGCCCGGCACCTCTGGGCTTGGCAGTTAATAGCCCCCAGCACCTCTGGGCCTGGCAGTTCAGCGCCCAGCACCTCTGGGCTTGGCAGTTTGTAGCCCCCAGCATCTCTGGGCCTGGCAGTTCAGTGCCCGGCACCTCTGGGCTTGGCAGTTTGTAGCCCCCAGCATCTCTGGGCCTGGCAGTTCAGTGCCCGGCACCTCTGGGCCTGGCAGTTCAGCGCCCGGCCCCTCTGGGCCTGCTGCATCAGTTATTAATGTAAAAAGTTGCTCAAGTCCCAGCCCCTCTTTCGTTTGAATTAAGCTCTGGGTGTACCGGATCCCGGGGCAGACATGGCAGAGGCAAGACTCAGCAATGGCGTCTCCGACAATGTGCCGCAGGGTGTAAACAGGCGAGACGGGCGAGGAAAGAGGCAGATACTCTGGTGCCAGCCGAGGACTCAGGAACTTGGGGTTTAGGTCTCTTTGCTGAGTGACCCTGGGCAGGTTGCCTAGACCCACATCCTCAAAGGGCTGTAGGTGCCTAACTCCCATTGGACTCACTGAGAGTTAGGTGCCTCAATCCACTGGAGGAGCCAGGCCGCAGGCTCTGTGTGCCTCGATCCTGCCCCATGGGGCCTACAGCTCTGCCCGCCCACCGGGGGCCAGGGCAGGAGAGGGGCATTACAGATTAGCAAGCGCAGCAGGGGGAGATGCCCCAGCACCAGGGAGCCCCTGGTTCACATGGCCCTGAGTGCTGCATCGTCAGCCTCGCTAACATGGAGCTTAGCGTCTCTAGGACTACAAGGCTGCTGGTAGGACAGTAATGCCCACAGGCCCCAGCCAAGAGCAGGACGCTGCACAGACCCCGAACATGACAGTCCCTGCCCAAGGGATTTGGCCTCAAGGGGGCGGGAGGAGGAGGAAATTACTCAAGGATCCAGCGCTAGGATTGGAACTCAGCTCTCCTGCGGCCAGCGGATGGCTCTGTGCCCGGTCAGGCAGCCTCCCTCGCGTGGGGCTCAGCTGGTCAGAAGATGGCGGCCATGCAACTACAGGGCTAGGTTAGGGGAGGCAGGAGCTGGCTCTTTACCTACAGAAACGGCTCCCCAGGGGAATCACCACAGCTCTGCTCCGCCTGCTCTGCTGCTGACCTTAGACAAGTCACTGCCCTGCTCGCTGCCTCAGTTTCCCCACCAGTACACTGGGACAATGCTACTGGACTGGGGAGATTTGGGGTTTTGGATGGGAAGGTGCTTCCTCATAGTGCCAGGCCCCAGGAAGTCCAGCCTAAGCTGGGTGTTGGAGGGAGACAGGCAGACACCAAAGGCACCGGGGGTGATGCTGCAACTCACCCCACGTGGCAGCACAGCTGCCCTCCTTTCCCACCTTGGCCTGGCATGGTGTAGCAGGGACTGGGGCTGGAACGAACCAGTGATCCAGACACTGCCGGCGTGAAGACAGCTACGTGACCATGCGCTCATCCTGCAGGGGTGAGACAGGCCCCGGCTACCCCCAAAGAGGGGGGCACCCAGCCCCTCTCAAATGCTGCTCCGGCCCATGTAGGGGAACCGTGGTTTGGCCCTGCCAGGTGCCTTGGTTACCACGTTTATAGCCTTGTTCTGACGGGATCCCAGGCCCGCAGTGCCAGGCCCTGCCCACGCCCACGGGACAGGCTATTTCCTCAAGAGCTTGCCCCAGTGGAAACGTGGTTAGAATCACAGCTGGTCGTCAGGGTTAACCAGGGCAATTGTGGTAGCAGGGGGAGGGGGCTTTGGTTACAGGTCTCACCCCTGGAGGAAGCAGGGACAGCTCCACCCAAGGCCCGGGACCCTCTCTAGGCGCAATTCCAAATACCCCATGGCAAAGGCTGGTGCACATTGCAGCCATGAGGGGATGGTTTGAGACCCAAACTCATTTCCCAAAGGCCCCCACTCAGGTAATGAGGTAAAAGCCCTGTCAACACTGGTTCTCCAATTGCGAGGTAACTCCCTTCTCTTCATGTGTCAGTATAATAATGCCTGCAGCTGTAAGTTTCATTCTGTGCATCTGAAGAAGTGGGGGTTTTACCCACAAAAGCTTATGCCCAAATAAATGTTAGTCTTGAAGGTGGCACTGGACTCCTTGTTGTTTTTGCAGCTACAGACTAACACAGCTCCCCACTGATACTTGAGGTAAAAGCGGCAATTCTCAGCCTCTGTCGCGACTGCCCACTCCCCCTATGTCATTAAACCAGGACCCTCCTTCCATGAAGCCAGTTGGGAAGGGCAGGAGGACCACTGCGTGCCAAGACCCCTTCGAGAACAAAACTAGCCCCCCGCCTGCAGAGCGAGGGGGACCCGGGTGAGAAAGCGGGAAATCTTTTTTTCCAGGGGAAGGGAAGCAGGTGTAGTTGCGTCTTTAAGACAAAGCCTCGACTATCGGAATGAGCCTAATATTCTCGGGACATCTGGCTGCTGGATGCAGAGCCCATACGTGCGAGCTCGGCACCGGGACCATCAGTCCTGATTAGCTGCTAGTTAAATAAAAATCCATCGCATCTCCTGCTGCTTTAGCATAGTGCAGCCAGGAGCAAGGGTCACCCAGGCATTACGGCCCTACCCTCCACTCAACCTGCAAAGGGCCACATTTACTCTGCTAGAGATTCAACAGTCAAGCCAGGATCCCTTGAGGCAGGAGGGGAGGAACGTGAGCTAGGAACTGGCCCTTCTTTGTTACAGGCTGGGCCCAGGGTGTCTGGAGAGGAGCAAGACCGTGGTTACCCCTCTGGGAAAAGGAAGCTGAGGTCTCACGGGAGGAAATGGAAAAATTTGCTCAGCACAGGGGCAGGTAACTAGCAGCCACCAGCCTTCTTGCCAGGACATCGTGAAAGAGAATTTCAACTCAGCAGCCCCCTTGCAGCCTTGGGGCCGGTACCCACCCCATGTACATTTGAGCCAGGGGTTGAAACGCTTTTCCCCAGCAGCCTCAATTCAAAGGGCACAGCCCACATTAAAAGATTAGTTTGTGTCATAAGCTTCCTATTTTTCGAGGCCGCTATAAGATTTTGGGGGCTTAGCTGCTGAGATTAAAACAGCAAAGTCGTCTTTCTTAGCAAGGCTGCTAATGCCACTTAGGGCCTGGGATCTGCGATTTTCATTAAGGGCGTCAAGAACAATTAGCAGGGGGAAATTAGGGCAGGGTCTTTCTTAAACAAAAATGGAGGCTTATCCAATCAGTAAAATTAATTTCCAATCAAAGCATCGCAATGCCCCCACCCCCTCATGCAAGGAGGAGATTTGAAGCCCCATATGTGTAAGCAGCTTGCGTGTGTGTGTGGGGGGGGCACAGAGGTAGGAACCTACATGTGCATACTCCTAGAAGTCAGGAGAGAAAAGGAAGCAGCCATTCCCAGAGGATTCATTGCACAGTCACAGGAACAGACTTTCACAGTGACGCGATGCTGCTTAGACAGGGTTTTAATACAAGGCTGTGTGGCGGTGTATTTCCACGCATGGGGGGGTTCGCTCAATTTCACTCCAGTGTCATGGGGGGCTACGTCTGCAAAATGTTTGTGCTGCACGAGACCTTCCCCCTCAAGGAAACCCACCCGAACGACTTTACAAGCCAGCCAGGGTCAGAGGCATTAACACAACGGGGGGGGCGGGGTCACTGGCTGGCCGTCCGCAGGGAAGGGGCCACTCAAACCCAACAAGACAAGGCGCAAGGCAGACGTAGAACGTTACTACCTGGTTTAAACCAAAATGCCACGAAGTCTCATGGGAATTAAGAGCCTGCTAGGTCTCTGCTAGTCCACTGGTGATTGTTCTCTGCAGCACGTTAAGGAGGGCTGGGCCCAGCCTGGCTGTATATGGCACGGGAAGAGTTAGAGAAACGTAGGGGTGGAAGGGATCACAGGAGGTCAACTACTCCAACCCCCTGCGCTGAGGCAGGACCAAGTCAACCTCGACCAGCCCTGACAGGGGTTTGGCCAAGTTGCTCTTAAAAACCTCCAGTGCTGGGGCTTCCACAACCTCCCCTGAAAACCTGCTCCAGAGCTTAACTGCCCTGAGAGTTAGGGTGGATATTAGGGAAAAGTTTCTAACGCTCCCTGGCCGCAGATTAAGCCCATTGCTTCTCGTCCTGTCTTCAGTGGACATGGAGAACAATCGATCACCGTCCTCTTTAGAACAGCCCTTAACAGATTTGAAGACTTATTACGTCTCCGAGCAGCCCCCGTCATCTTTTCTCAAGACTAAACCTCACCCGTTTTTTAAACCTTTTTCTCATCAGGTTTTCTAAACCTTCTCTCACTTTTCTTGCTCTCCTCCAGCCTCTCTACTTTGTTCACATCTTTATTACAAGGTGGTGCCCACAAGTGGACCCCGTGCTCCTCACCCATGCCGAGGAGAGCAGGACAATTACCTCCCATGTCACTCCAACACTCCCGTTAATCTATTCCAGAAAGATACCAAACTTTTTCACAGCTGTTCGCACATTGGTGACTCACATTCAATTCACAATCTACTGGAACCTTTTCAGCAGCACGGCCACCTAGCCAGTTATGTGCCAGGTTGGATTTTTCCTTCCTAGGTGAAGTTCTTTGCACACTAAAGGTAGCTGTGCTTCCATCCCATGTTCCCTTAGTTGAACAAATAAACTTCTGTATATTAGACCCCTGCTGCCTCCTCTCTATAAACACCTTCTGGCTCCACCTCCAGAGTGGGTTTGCACTGCCTGGGGTGCCCCAGCTTCCCGGCCCTAAATAGGGGAGTGTGGGCCAGGCTAACCCTGGGTGCAGCTTAGGCTACAAGGAAGCGATGAGCGGATTGGTTGCCCAGCTGGAAAATGGTTTTGCTTGTGAACATGAGGGCGTGGCCCAGAAATGGTCATTAGCAACAGGGCTTGAATGTGGGACCTCTGGTTCTACAGAGGCCCCTCTGCTGCCTGAGCTGACAGACCCATGTCCCCTTGCCACAGGTGCAGATGGGTCACCAACACCTATCTGTGACCCAGACATCCCTGGGGAGGGGAACAAGCAGCACCCTCAATGGATGCAGGTTACATAGTCAATGCTGAAGATAAAGACATGGTGCTAATCCCTGGTACAGGACTGCTCTGCATGTGGCCCCGGCCCAGCAGGAGAATGGAGACTCCACACCCCATTCAGTCCTTGGTTTGTCTCCAGAGACTGCCCACGAGAATGGTGTGTGATACAGACAACTAGTTATCATAGTTGAGCAGGGGAGCTTGAGGCGAAAGGCTCTGTGCTTCCCTTTACCGCTGGCCTGGGCCCCCAGAGCAGGAGTGGCCAACGCTGAGGCACTCGTAGACCAGAATTTGCAGAGCTTCTGGGCACGCTGCAGAAGACTTAGCGGGTGGGGAAGGGGAGGAGTGGAGAGGATTGCATGCGTGCCCCTGGAGCAATACAGGTGGACAGATGTCCTATAGGTAGGTGGCAGGCTGAGGTCCTGTCCGATTGCTGGTTTAACTGCAGTGGGGTGCTATGGAGCTTTAGGACCCCATCAGTCTTGAGATCAAAACCACAGAGGGACACAGAAAGCAGCAGCACCAAGGAAACGCTCCAGCCAGTGAGGAAGGGCAGCCCATCAGCATTCAACCACTGAAGACTCTGGGCAGGTATGCAGCTACTGCAGCTGCCCAACGCCTGGCTGGAGGGACTCAGATGGAGTGGGGCTACTCGAGGGTGGAGTCCCAAGAGTCCCAAGTCACTTCTTTACCTCCACCCTCTTCAAAAGGGGAGGAACGCCAGGCCCCAGGGACCCAAAGGCAGACCCCGCCAAGCTGTTCAGGAGCTGCTCCAAAGCAGAGGAGGAAAAGCACTCCAAGATCTCCTTGCTGAGACAATCCCTGGTGGCACAAGGCTCTCTGGAGGCTGGAGAAGTGCAGGCTACAGATACGGATGAGCCTGCAGGGGGCGATGGAAGTGGGGTCTGTGCCAAGGCCAGCTGAGCTGCTTCTCCTGCAGGCCATTGTAGGCGCCCGCGGGAAGGTAGGGGCGACGCTGGGAGGCGGGTGGGTAGAGAGGGAGAAGGGGGAATCCAGGCTGGCAATGCACAGAAGGGCCGGGGCCAGCAGGGTACGCGTAGGGAGGGCAGCAGAGGCAGTGACGTCCTGGGCAGCAGCTCAATCCGTAGAAGGCGTAGGGGTGGTAATAGCTCAGGTTCACCGCCATCCTGCATGGGGCAAGGAGAGGACAGTCAGAAAAAGCTCCTGCTCTTGGTCTAAGGCAGATTCTCCTGAGCTGGCTCCGGCAGGGAAAGATTGTGCCTCCCCCGGCAGCCTGCTCACCAACGCACCAGGTGGGTTGGCCCTGATGAAGGGAAGGTGTTAAGATCACCCCCAACCCCTGCCAAGGCAGGGCCGCTTCGGTTTGGGGCCAGCAACCTCATGGGAAGTTCAGCTGTCTCAGCTACGTCCCCTATTGCAGCTTCCACCCCAAGGGTGCGAGAGTTCATATTGGCCCCCAGGAAGGAACATAAGAGCAGCCAGACTGGGTCAGACTAAAGGTCCATCTAGCCCAGTATCCTGTCTTCCGACAGTGGCCAGTTCCAGGTGCCCAGAGGGAATGAACAGAACAGGTAAACATCAAGTGATCCATCCCCTGTTGCCCATTCCCAGCTTCTGGCAAACAGAGGCTAGAGACACCATCCCTGTCCATCCTGGCTAATCGCCATTGATGGACCCATCCTCCATGAACATATCTAGTTCTTTCTTGAACCCTGTTACAGTCTTGGTCTTCACAACATCCTCTGGCAAGGAGTTCCACAAGTTGACTGGAAGTGGGTCTCTCTCCAACATGCCCTGATTTTCCATAGTTCCCATCTCTTCCCATGGGACCCTTATTCTCCCTACCCTAGTATCTTTCACCTGAGTGCCTCTCCGTACGTGCTTACCAGACTTCAGCGCGCTTTCAGCAGCCGGGGAGGGAGATGAGTGTTATGCCCATTGTACAGATGAAACTGCGCCCCACATGCTGACTTGTCTAGAAGCTGCACAGCTGAACCCAGGAGTCCTAGCGCCCCAGCGCCAGTCCCCTGCTCACGGAAGAGCTGGAGCCCCAGAAGCCAGAAACGAATGAGGCTGCATTTCATGAAATTGCCGAGACCTGCAGGGGTCCTTGGTCTCATGCACTGAGGAACGTTTAGTAAACAAGGGAGGCCTGGAGCCCTGGTGCCTTCCCCCGAGACCTCTTCCTGCCTCACCGCAACCCAGCACCAGGTTGAGTCTCCCCAGTTGGCTGAAAGGAGATGTGATAGTTTCTTTTCTCCCTCCAAGAGTAGAAGGGTGATTATAGAGCAAGGGTGGAGATGAGGTCACCGGCAGGACCAGGCTCCAGTGAAAGGACAACACGGGTAACATTTTGGGTCTGGCAAGGTCAGATTCAGGTCAGCACGAAGGAATAATGGTCTTAGCCCCGAAGGGGGAGTAGTTCCTGCTGGTCATCAGGCTAGAGGTTAAGAGTCCATTAGAGAGGGGGTTACCATGCAGCTGGCTTAGGGATAAGCGGAGGATTTGAGCCCCTGGTGCCGCTAGCCCCGATTCCCCAACCCCGAGCCACCTCTCACCTGCGGATGCGCCTCCGGGCTCGGCGCCGGTGGTAGTCGCCCTTGGAGAAGTCCTCCAGGTTGGCTGGGTGGATGGCCCAGAAGTGCCCTTTGCCGTTGTCGCTTCGCCCAGCCTTGATGAAACATTCGTTCAGGGACAAGTTGTGCCGGACGCTGTTGCGCCAGCTCTTCTCCTGCAAAGTCAACGAGCAGGGGAGGAAGACTGAGATAAGGCAAGTGGAGTAGGAACACAGGCAATCAAACCAGCGGTTACAGAAGCAGCAAATCCTCCAGATCCCAGACCTGTTTTCATGCTAGGATCTCAGATCATCGGTGGATCCCTCAACCATCCCATTGTGTCCCCAAGCTCTATAGATGGATAAACCAAGTTAGAGGGGGCCCTGCAAAGGACTTAAAAAAGAAACCCCCTCATCCCTGGACTTTAGCCTTACACACTTCTGGCATCTAAGGTGACCAAACAGCAAATGTGAAAAATCAGGATGGGGTTGGGGGGGGTAATAGGAGCCTATCTATACAAGAAAAAGGCCCAAATATCAGGACTGTCCTTATAAAATCAGGACAACTGGTCACTCTACATCTTTCTGATGGATAAAGGAAGTTCTCCTCTCCCCTGGTGTTTTTCCTCGCTTTAGAAATATCCAGTCCGCTCTTCTCCAGTTCTGCTGGAACAAGGTTGTGGAGGTGCCTGCGATTGCTGGGTGAATCTTTAACAGAGACATCTTGGCTCCAAACGGTTCGTTCCACATTTGTTTTTTTTCATTCCAACAACCAAGTGCCGAAGGACCGGATTGGAACAAACCGCTTCCCTCTCTCGGTGGCTGCAGCTCGCAGCCTCTCAGCTCATACCTTGCTTTTGCTAAATCTCCGCTCTCCCTCTGCCAGCAGAGATTCTTCCAGGGACGACCAGTCCTCACTTTGCAATGTGAACAAGCAGATTTTTGTTGTGACTTATGGAAAAAACAAAAACAAAAAAAAAAGGCAGATGCACCATATTCTGCCTCCTCTGCAGGCCACTTGAGTTGGCCCCACATGTTGGTTCCCCGCATCCTATTCTAAGCCCTAAGCAACACCAGCTCAGGAACCTATGACTCCTCTCCCCTGCAAGGGAGCATCCCCATGTACTCCAGACAGCAGCGTCACAATTCTCATTGTGTTTGCTCAATCGTTCGGACGACCCAGGGACGGGGACACTTTCCTATAGTACAGTCACGGTCAGATTGTTTTCAAAGATAAGTCGGACCTGGAAAACACACAAAACAAAACCCCAAACCCCAACACCACTCCAAGTCTGAAAGCTGCCGACT
The DNA here is from genome assembly GCF_007399415.2 of Gopherus evgoodei. Classification (NCBI taxonomy): domain Eukaryota; kingdom Metazoa; phylum Chordata; order Testudines; family Testudinidae; genus Gopherus; species Gopherus evgoodei. Next base: position 8,704,345 of record NC_044343.1, read on the forward strand.
CCCCTGCACCTGCACCTCTAACTGCTGCCTTCTCCTGCCAGGCCGAAAAAGGGCCTTTACAATTCACCTTGCAGGCTCAGCAGCCCAAGCAATGGAGGTTTAGAGCAGACATTTCATTTGAACGTTTCCTGACCTTTTCCATCCATTATACTCACAGCAGCTGGAAGGCAAGAGGGGGAGCGTTGCCTTCACCCTGCCCTCTCGCACGCACGGCAGATCACAAAGAGCAAGTTTGAAAATCAGGCTGAGGAGGCACAACAGCAACGAACAGGATACAGCACCCTTGGGGAACTCAGCAAGTTCGGGGCACGAAGGGGCGAACAGCTGAGAATTTTCCACTCTCCCTCAAAGAGGAGGTATTCCCTAGTTCTCTCCCACCCCCATCGGCTCTGCTGGTCTAATTTCAGAGGCCAGGCAATCTAGTGTCTATTCCTCCCCAGAGAGGGGCAAGTTTGTACTGGACAATTAAATCCACCCCCATGTGCCCCCCCCCCCCAAAATCCCAGTGAAAAAAAAATCAGACACAGAAGCCATGCTTTGCAATTCAGCCGCAGCTGTGCAAGCTCTCACGCCGAGTGACTCAGATGGGGCCGGTGGGTTTTTACGAAAAAAAGTGTAATCGAGTTCTATAGAGTCGCTTTGCTCCCCAGGAGCCAAAATGCAGCCCCTAAAAGGAGTGACTCTGGAGCTAGAGGGGTTTGGAGAGCCTGAAGCCCAGGGTACGAATGAACTGGGGACTGTTGGACCCGCTCCAGCCCTCACACCGGCCAAGCAAGGCTACCACCCCAAGAGGAGGAAAAACTCACCTTGTTTTTGAAGTAAGGGTAGTTATCCATGATCCACTGGTAAATATCCGAGAGCAGCAGCTTCTTTTCTGGGGAGGAGAGGATGGCTGTGGAGATGAGGGCAATGTAAGACTGGTTGGGTTTGTCCAGCGGATCCAGAGACTCAGGGACCGGTGGCTTCCCCCGAACCTCCTCTTCCACTGATTTCCTTTCAGAGGAGCCAGGGATGTCCTGTGGCCAGCAGCTCCTGGACTCCCGCTCCCTGCTGGCTGGCCTCCCCTTAGCGAAGAGCAGATAATCAATTGTGAAGGAGGCTCCAGGTTGGCATCTGCTCCCAGCTCCTGCCTCTTCCATGGTCTGGGCAATTCTGGGGGTTTCACCCGAGCTCATCCTCCTTTCCTCCTCCAGCAGAAGGAGCGGCTTCCAGTGGAGCCAAGGAAACCCTGCAGGAGCTGAGGGGAATGAACCTCCTGAGTGCCTGACAATTAGTGCAGATTACAAGGTTTGCTAATTGTGTTTTCACAAACGGGCTGCCTTTGCAAAGCAGCCTGTTTATCTGGCAAAGCCCCGGGTTTAGCAGGATTTGGCCCGTAAGCCTAATAAATAAAATGATTAATCCGCTCGAGGTGGAGGAATTCTGAGCCAAGCTCTCCAGTAAGGCCAGGGTTCACGAAGAGAAGAAAGCTGCTAGAGCGACGCAAGGGAGGACACAGAAGAGGGCTAGAAGATATTTAAGGAGGGTGGATCTTCTGAGAGACCTTCCTGAAAACCAAAACCTGAAAGCCATCGGCACACTTATTCACCAGCTCTGTTACCGTAAAGGGGCTGTAGATCTATAAGATCAGCGTTCTCCCTTGGGTGGAAAGGTGTCAAAGGAGAGTTGAGTTGCGGGTGGGGGACCAGTTGTGGAGCTCCATTGCTGAGCAGGGTCAGAAAGAAGCCAGCTAGGGAAGTTGATAAAAAGTCACAAAGGTACCAGCGTGGCTTGAGTGTGCACAATGGGTCTTGGGCCCCAGGCTGCTACTTCTGAGGTCAAGGACTCTGAGAGCAATGGGTGTTTTTCAGCTGTGAATGAGGAGCACAAGACTGGGAATTCCACAGTGAGGCTCTCTGAAGAATTCTGTTTCTCATACTGGTCACAAGATAATTGATCACAAAGAATCATAGGATGGATCGAAAGCTTTTGAAGGGCAGAAACGTTCACACCCTCAGCCAGCAACTTAAGAATAAGGCACTAGCCAGGCAAACCAGCATGACATATTCAAGCAACAACCCGCTCGTGTTGCATCATCAAGCACTAGCCACTGTTAGGGCCAGATTTCCAAAGGCGCAAATGGGAGTTCAGTGCTCAACTGGCCCAGCAAATCAATGGAAATTGGGCATTTCACTGCCCTTACACCCTTAATCTTTGACCCTGAGGACAGGAAGATGGTTGAGATGCTCAATAATTAAAAGCAAAATTGTTCTAAACCACTGAGGTTATAGCAGCTGCCAATTCTTAAAAGCCATAAGAACACCAATACGAAACCATACTGACTTTCAGTGTGAGAAGGTCTGTCCATTCCAATGTGTGTATTTGTGCACCTAAGATGGCTTGTGCCTCAGACAATTGAATGATGGGTAGAGCTCTCATCTCAGCCAGCCTCCCACTTACTGTGTTCTCATGTTCTTCTAGGCCCGTCTTGCAAAAGAACAAATTTCTACCCTTATCCCCTCCTCACTTTCCTGTTGGAGTGAGTGGCCCACCTGTTTAAGAATAGAACTGAAAGGTCATCTCACTCCACCCTGGTCATGATACCAAAAAAAGACACGTTCCCTTCAGAATAGAGAACAGGCCTTTGTCTGATAGAAACAGGGCATTTTACCCTATTTTTTTTTTAAAGTGCCCAGAAAAATTAAACCAATTTAAAATCCCAACGTATTTTAATATACAGGTTAAGAGAACCGGCCGGCAAGGTTCCCGCTTGGCCTGTCTAGTCAGCCTTGTGCATGACACATTAACTCACCTTCCTCCACTGTATGAACCAGCTCAGAACTTAGGGCCTGATTCACATTTAGATGTGCCAAACTCGAAGCCGTTTATGCCCAAAGGGAGACCCCTTTGCACCACCAGAACAGTATCAGTGTAAATGAGAAACGGGCCTTTCCAGGTAGAGGGATTTGCAGAAGTCCCTAAGGGTACATCTATAGATGGGAGGTGTAATTCCCAGCTCAGGCAGACGGACACATGCCAGCTATCCTCAAGCCAGTGTGCTGAAATAGCGGGGTGGCCATGGCGGTGCGGGCTAGTGCTCCCCCAAGCATATACCTAGGATTTTGGACGGGTGACCTAAGCTGCTGCAAGTGCCCAGATGTAGCCTACGGGATGTGTCTACACTGCAATGGAACCACCTGCAGCTGGCCCATGTCAGCTGACTTCGGCTCACGGGGCTGTACAATTTCAGTGTAGATGTTCGGGCTGGAGCCCAAGCTCTGGGACCCTGCGAGGAGGGAGAGGCCCAGAGTTCAGCCTCCAGCCCACACGTCTACGCCACAGTTTTGCAGCCCAAGCTGGAGTCAGCTGGCAAGGGCCAGCTGCATGTGTTTAAATGCGGTGTAGACAGACCTGTAGTGACTTAGGAGCACATGTCCCACCGAAAGCCAGTGGGACGTGTGCTCGTCAGCCACAGAGGCGCTTTTGAAGATTCCCTCCAAATCTCATGATCCTAGGCCCCAGATAAGCCACCCTTACCCAGCATCCATGTGCTCCTAAAGCAACATAAGAATGTTAAAAACTCTGCAACTTCCCAGGTTTCTGTGTGCTAATTCGCACTTTCAAGCTTGCATCAGGGCTTTGGGAAGGTTTTATGCCCTTTCTAGGGAAGGTTTTTAAAGTGGCGTGATCGATGGTGCTGTAACTGTGTCCCTCGCCAAGTGAAAGGCTGAATGCTCTCTCTAACGCGACAGAGAAAGCTTGGAGAAACCAGAATCTGACTGTTATGGGGGAAGTCTCCCTTATTTGCAGCAGCTAAGACAGCTTGTGTTATCCGCAGGGAACCAGCCCAGCAGAGGCTGTGGTCTCTCACTGTCTGTGGGCGGATGGGCCAGCATTCCAAACGCTTTGCCAGTTTCCAGCCCACCAGTTTGTTGGAATTGCTCAGACATTTCAAAGCCAGGATTCAAGACCTGCAGCAGGATTAAGCAGTGCCGCATTTTCCCAGAAGTCCTGTCCTTGGCGTATTTTGCTTTAGACCTCTGTGCTGCTGTTCTCGTGCTGGGCTGCCGGTTAGCGGACCTCATGGGCCCAGCTCTCACTGATCCCCAGTCGCTTTTTGAAGATTAAAGTAGTAAAAAAAACTACTCTTCCAGGACAGAAGGAAGTTATTTAAAATGACAGTAACACCTAGAGATCCCGAAGTCTTTGGCTTTGTACTTACACAATGGCCCCCTGTTCCAAAGAGCTTACAATCTAAGCGGACCAGGCAGATGAAGGGAGGGAGGGGAAAGAGGCAGAAAAAGGAAGTAACTTGACCAAGGTGACACAGCAGTTCAGTGGCAGAGCTAGTAAAAGAACCCAGCTCTCCTAAGTCTCAGTTCAGTGGACCATGCTGGTTAAGGTTTGGAAACCTCCAACCTCCCTGGGTCCTGTGTAATTCCTTCCACAATTCTGGCTGCCACGTGCTTTCTGTTTGTGCCCAAGGATAGGCGGTTGCTGACTGCACCATTTTGTTTCTTATCCATGCTAAGAGGACATCGCTTCTGTTCTGGACCTGATCTAAGTTCCAGACATTTATATGAAATAAACGTGTTAACATATAAATTGTAGTTTGGTTCAGTGTCCTATTTTAAGTGGTGATTTGATCATAACTGCAGGGAATGGAGCCAGAGCTCAGGGTGAATGCTGAGGGATCATAAGACCTCCAATACAAAGAAATCCTTAAATAGGAGAGAGGAACAAGGGCTGGTCCCAGACTGGATTGGTAAAAGGATCCATGCAAGCTCAGAGCAGCCTTTCCCACTCAGAAGCCCGACTCATGATACAAGCACGAATGCGAAAGGCAGGACAAGGCAGGCACTTTATTCCTAACGAATTTAGGAGTTCTGGTGGGGGACATGTGGGAGGTTCATTGCTGTAATTTAACAGATGTACACAGATCCCATTTATGAGCAGGAGATGCACACTCCTATGAACCAAGATCCCATGTAAACAGATTACAGCTATAGCTTAGTAACCCGTCTGTGACACTCTTCTGGCCCATGCATGGAGTCTGTCCACACGGCAACTTATTCCATGGTAACCATACATCCCCTGAGCTCGTCCACCCCAGTGCCTCGGAACAGCTGAGCTTTAACTCTGGGCATTCTGGGAAAATCTAGGCAGCTATCGTCCAGTGCCTCAGCCGGGAACAGAGTAGCTGGGGACACGTGCCCACAGAGTTGCAGTCCACCAGTGTGTTCAAGGAGACCCTGCCTGCCACGCTGAGAACTAGGAGGGAGAAACAGGCAAACTGGTTAAAGGGAGTCTCCTCCACACAGCCAAAAAGGAGGCAGTGACCAATTTAACACCCATGTGCCCACTTAGGGTGCATGTGGTAAGCGACTACAGTCATGAATATTAATCATGTGTTGCTGCAAACCATATCTGGAGTCAGCCACCTCACTAATAAGTTACTAACTCAAAGTTACAGCATAAGAGTTGCAATGTTGTATCTTCCCCATTCAGCCTGCCTGGCTCTGCCATCTTCCACCGGAGAGTCACAGATTAAGGGCCAGGATGACCATTATGATCATCTAGCCTGGCCACCTACATGATACTGGCCAGAGAATCCCATCCCGTGACTCCTGCATGAAGCCCAATGTACAGTGGAGCCAGACTGTTGCCTTTAGACGTCTGGAGCACCAGATTCTCCCTTGCCCGGTACTTCTCACCGAGTCTAAAAGTCCTAGTAAGTCACCATAGTAACATTCACGCCCACTTCCCCCTGGTGTATAATTGACAACGCTGGGTAACAAAGCATCAGGCTCCCAATCTTGACCCCACACAATGAAGAATCCACCATCTCTCCCACCTGCTCGACACTAAAAATTAGATCAACCTAGCTGTGTTGCTCAGTGCTGGGAGAAACTTCTCGCTTGGCGCGACATTGGAAGGTGGAGGCGCAGTTAGGTCAGCAGAAGAATTCTTTCACTCTCAAAGAAGTGGATTAACATCAACGGAAAACGCCCTTCCATCAACATAGGCAATGTCCACATTTTGGCCCTCTGATGGCACAGCTGTGGGGAAGACGGCTGAAGCAGCTGTAAGGTAGACATGCCTTCAGTCAGAAGAGGGACACCCCAAAGTACACAATGGAAAAGGACAAGCTGGGAATTAAATGTAAATCTTTCTTTTTATTTAACAAAACACTAGAATTCTGAACATTGAAGAATGTGTACTGAGGGAAAGAAAAATAATTCTTGTTTTTTTCCTCTTCTTTACAAAAAAGAAAAAAAACAGGATATAAGAAAAACATGTACAGGAGGAGCTGGCCAACTCAAAAAGAAAGGAGTAACAGAAGCATGTCGTCTCCAAACAGTGGCTTGGCCTGGAAAATTTAAAAACAATTAAATTAGGATACAAATATTAGAAAAAAAACTGGACTCTTAACACTACCGGGTGGCTGGGGATGCAAGCCGCAAAACTTTATAAAGTAAAACAATTGGAGCTCTACCAAGTTATTTTTATCTATTTATTTGTTTCAACCTGAAAACATATTGCTTATTTGCAAAAATAAAATAAAATAAAAAAAAGTCTTCCATACAAATAAAGGTTTTTCTGTGGGAAAGGAACTAAAATGGCGGAAGAGTGAATGAGATTCCAAGGTTGCCTCTTTCCCTCCTGTCCCTCATCCCCTCAATTGCTCTTAGGGGGCAGGGGGAAGGCTGGGTAATTCCTTCGCCATGTTTTCACAGGCTGGTGCTGCTGCTGAGGAAATGTGAGAGGCTTCTTGACAATGCCCCCCGCCACCGCCTCAGCCTGATGTGCCCCTGCCACAGTAAGCTTTGCAAGTGTTCGTTTAGGGGGGTGGGAGGGGGGAAAAGGCAGAAACATTTTCCACCTGCCTCCACTTCCGTTTGCTGGGCCAAATACAGATTTGCAGGAAGGACCTTTCCCTTCAGACATGCCCATGCGGTCCTAGGTGATCAGCTCTCGCTCTCATCAGAGGACTCAGAGCACGATAACCCACCACCGCCGGGCCCGGGATTTCTTGAAGCAGCTTAATCTGAGGGACAGCATGCCTCACTGGAGAAAGTTCTATTCGGACATCATGCAACAAGTCTCCGTGAGGATTTGGAGAGGAAAGACTCCGAAAGCCAGGGTCTAGCTTTCTGCTCAATAGCATCTATGGGATAATATTCTGCTCTCTTCCTACAGGCTTTAGAGTAGGTCCTTAAAAGGGTATTTAAAAAAAGAGTTCTAGTGGAACTTGATGGCTTTTAAGTTGATGGGGTATTTTAAATGCATCACTTTTTCTTAAATGCATCAGAAGTGCTTTGGAAAGCACCATCACTTTGGTTCTGTGGTTTAACATAGCTGCCTCCTTTCCTCCAGGCTCAAGCTTTAGGGGAAGAGGTAATTATAGGACATGAAATAGAGTCCACACTGCCCATGTGTCTGTACTTTCACCGATGGTTAGAGAGTACGGTGTAAGCAGAAGGGGTGGCAGGGCTGAAAATGAAAGAATGTCCTTTGCCAGTAGCTGGGAAGTCTCTATACAGCACGACTGGAAGCTACACGCATGGCCTTGGTTGGAGCATCTCTGCTCAGCTGGTGGGGTGGTCCATTGCATTACTAAGGGCAGTTACTTTGAGTTCCATGCTTCCCTTGTATATGCTCAAGGGGCAAAGTCAACATGCCAACTTCCTTTTAAAGTTTATTCTCATCCACAGACGAGAAAGTCGGCAAGGTCCAAAGCGAAGCAGACTTCAGAGGCTTTTAACTAGGGACAGGCAGAGCTGCGTAGGCAATTTAGTTACCAAAAAAATCTTTACAAGACAAAGGAAAAGGTTACCATTTGGAAACTCAAAAGCAACAATGTTTTGCCATTAAGAGCTTAGCAGTGGCTTTGGGTCTGGGACCAAAGCCTTAACAGACGTGGAAAAGTCCAGAGGCCATTAATACGTGGTCGCCATGCTCCATTTAGCCCTTGGCTAAGTCTCCAAACACAATGACATTAAATTGGTCAGCAGTACCAGTGATGGGCTTCGCACTGTTTCATGACTGAAATAAACCTGAATTGGAGTTACCGAGGTAGTTGGCTAGAAACTGAGATTTCCCCACCTGGCATTTTCTTGAAGGCCATGCATCCCCTCCACCCCACCTCACGCCTACACAATGCCCCGTGTCCCTGCAGGCCCCTGGCACCGATTCCGGAGACAAAGCCTTCTTTACAAAAGGGAATGCACAGCCCTTTGCATCTTCAAAAACACCAAGTTATTGCACTTCATAAATACAACAGATTTGTGGTTCAAGCCCTCCTTGCCCTCCCCATGGCTTCTGCTCAACTAAAATGATTCACTAAGCACAATTTCTACATCATCTTCAGATTAGATTAAAAGGATTCACAATGTGTCTCTTTACATGAGGTGCAGAGCTGCTGGGGCTCCTAACAAGAACAGTGCGATTCCAATCTTAAGTCTTTCCTTTCATTCCTTCCCCTACCCTTAAAAAAAACCCTCTAACCTTGCTGGGATATATAAACCTCCCCCACCCCCAGCCCAAGTCCCTCTCTTTCCCACCCTAACCCACCCATTCACATGTCCAGCAAAACTTTAGATAATCAGGAATGATTATTTAACAAGACAATAAAAATGCACACAGCTTTGGAGATGCACTGGAGTTAGCCATCCTGTAGGTTTTCAGGGGAACTCCAGCGATTCACACTAATGCTGAATGGCACCCAAGGTCAGTTAGCTCTGGATCCTGGCTGCCTGGCTTAAGACACTTTCCTTACTTCGAACTCCGGGTCAGGTTGAGCTGGCAGAGCTCGGGTCAGGCTGTTTAGTGGGGCAGTTTTCCAACCAAGAAGCAGCTCAATGGTTTTATTTTTCGTTTTAATGGTTAACTTGGAATAGGAACGTCAAAAGGAGACCAGGGAGGAAGGGAAGTGAGGCGAAGGAGAAATTCCCCTCCCCTCCAGTTTAGTAAGCACCAGAGTATTCAAGTCTGTCCATTCTGAGATTCAGAGCTACTTCCGCAGTCAGCAGGCAGAAACTAAACCTTTCTCATAAGAGCAGCGTCGTTTCGGTTGGGGTCCATCATCATCGTCGTCGTCTTCTTCGTCATCTTCCTCCTCCTCTTCCTCGGATGATGAACTGTCCAGTGTTAAATCCACAACGTCGGCGGTGACCTTGCCGTTCTCTCCATTACCATTGGGAGTGGGCAACAGCCCATTGATATCGGAAGAACCTGGGAAGAAAGGCTTCGTTAGAACATCTACAAAACTTCCCGGCTAACGCTCCTTTACAGCTCTTTCACTATCAACACCACCACAGCAAATCCCAGAGGGATGCAGCCTCCTTGCATATCTGAAAAGTATTTGGAGAAGTGGCAGATAAAACATTCCTTTTAGGGAGGCTGAGTACGGAAATCCATCTACTTAAAAGACCAGGAGGATAAGTGAATAATTCCTGAGATGTCCTAGAAGACCCATACATCCTTGAAGATGGTTACTTACCTGTACTGTAACTGTTCCTCTTCTAAATGTGGGTGCAGACGCATATTCCACTCACATATGCACATACCCAGAGAATTTTGCTTAGCAGTACCCAGTTCTCATGCCCTCTGGCCCTCAAAGCCTCTGCCCACAGTTACATATGGGCCGCTCATCCCTGACCCCCCTCAGTTCTTTGCGACCAGAATCCAAGACTGGGGAGACTGATTCAGACATGACAGAGGGTGGGTTGCAGAATATAGGTCTGCACTCACCTGTAACTGTTCTTGGAGATGTAAGTAACCATCTTTCCTTTGAGTGGCTGCAGATGTATACTTCACTCAGATGACTCTCCAAGCCCTACCTCCTACTGGTACTACCTGAATCTACTCATACAATGACTACAAAAATGCCTTTCCTAAGTTTGCATCTGACCTAGATGCCACCACGTTAAGTACATATGAAAGACCACGCAGCAGCCCTGCAAGTGTCCCATATTGAAACATTGTTGAGAAATGACAGATGTCGCTTGGGGTACTCCATAAGCTGTCATAATGCTTGAAGTTCTCCCACCTGGAAATTGTGCATGTTGAGACCAGGTGTCCTGTCATCTGATCCACATAAAAGACAAAAAGCCAGTGCAACGATTGAAGTGGGTTAGTCCTTTGCACATAAAATGCCAAGCATTGCCTCCTATCGAACGTATGAAGATACTGATCATCTGAGTGTGGCTTAGTAAAGGATACAGGGTAACTAAATAACCTGCTTATGGTGAAACTGTGAAGTCACTTTGGATAAAAAAACTTCAGATGTGACCTGAAGGACACTTGGTCTGTGAACAACTGTGTAGGAGGAAGCCCTGCCATCGGGGCCTGCAGTTCGCCAACTCTTCTTGTGGATGTTATAGCAATAAGAAAGGCTGCCTTCTGGGAAAGAAAAAGAGACACAAAAAGCAAGCTCAAACGGACACATGAGGGTGGCCTGTACAGTATTAAGGTCTCACAACTGGACCATTTCCTTCACAGGTGCAAACAGACGGACAATACCTTTCAGAAATCTCACTGTCATGGAGTCAGTTTTCTCAGACTTCCTCTGGATTGAAGAATGGAACGCCGAGATTGCTGCCAACTGAACCCTCAGCAAGCTAAGAGGCAGACAGGAGGACTACAGATGTAACAAGTAATCCCAGAGCATCCTGAGTATGAGCGAACATCAGCTGAATTCCCCTAGATATTAACAAGGTGGAAAAAAAAAACCTTTCACTTGGCTAAATTGGTGGTCCTAGCAGATGATTTTCTACTATTAAGTAGGACCCTCCAAACTGCTTCCAAATACTGCCTTTCCTCTTCATCTAACCATCCATACCGTGAAGTACAGATTGCTCAGCGTAGGATATGCAACTTAGCCATGGTGCCGAGTCAGTCGGTCGGGAAAGAGATGAGGTCTGGGAGGTTGGACAGAGACAGATTGAGAAGGTTACAGATCCAACCTTGTCTTTACCAAACTGATACTTTTTGTGCCAGCTTGGTCAAGTCCAACTTCAGAGTTTGAGGATAACCTGAGAGATAATAGGAATAGGGGAAAAGGAGTACATCAGGGCTGATCCCCAATTCAAATGGAAGGCACTGGTTAAAGATCCTGGACGGAGATCAAGAACAAAACTGATGGCATTTTTACTGTCCTTCATTGCAAACCGGTTTACTGAAGGGATGTTCCATTCCCTGAGGATGGGCCTCACCACACCGCTTTTCAGAGACCACCTGTGGTTCTTGGAGAAAGTTCTGCTGAGATGGTTGGCCAATTGGTTTTGTGAAGGTGGTAAGCGTGAGGCTGTAAAGCATGATGTCTTTGATGCAAAAGTACCAGAATTCTATTGCTTCCTGGCAAATCTGGTTGGAACGGGCTCCTCTTTAACTCTCCACATGAACCACTGTGGTGCTATGCTCCCGGTGGTATGCTCCCCTGATCTGATCCCAAAAGGCAGGGCAAGCATTGTAAGTGGCTTGAAGCAGTATGTTGATGTGAAAAGATGCTTCCATCTCTGACCACAAATCACGAACCTTTAATGTTCCTAGATGCGCTATTATGGAGGCATCGTTGACTGGAGTCCTGGGCAGTAGAGGACAGGCAAAGGGAACCTGACATGCATTGTTCTGTTTAGCCCAGTATCTCTGGTAGCACTCAAACCAGTCTGTCAAATGACTGGCTACTCGGATGATAGACCAATTTCAACCACGACTGAAGAGGAAAAAGATGCAATCTCATGTGCTGGACCATGGGGCCATATGGTCTAGTAACTTCAGGTATATGTGGATCATGGTAGAAGGCTGAGATTAGAGATCCAGAAGCACAAAAGGTGTCATTGTTTGGAATCACTGACCTGGGAGAAAGGGCCTCAAATTCATAGAGTCTAGTAGGGTCCCCATAAAAATCAATGCCTTCTTTGCTGTGTTCAAAATCAACCCAGGTTGATCAAAGAGGTACAGTGTGAACTGGAAAGGACTGAGGACTTATTCTTTGGATCTGCCCCTCACTAGCCAGTTGTCTGGGTATGGGAGGACATGAATTTCCCTCCATTGGGGATAAGTCACTACAACCATCATCAGACATTCACTAAAGACACGTGAGGCTGATGACAGGCCAAAGTGGAGATCAGTGTATTGATAATGTTGACTGATGATTAGGAAACTTCCTGTGGTCTGGAAAAAATCACCACATGGAAGCAAGCATCCTGAAGATTGAGGGCAGCAAACCAGATGGCATGATCCAAAGTGGGGTGAATAGCAGCCAGGGTAACGTGGAATTTTATGCATTTGATGTAATTGTTGACACCATGGAGATGGAGGATAGGTCTCAACCCTCTCTCGGACATGGGGATCAGGAAGTGCCAGGAGCAGAATCCCTTTCCCTGATAAAGAGGAACCACCCTCTCTACAGCTCCCAGAGCAGAGTCTGGACCTGCTGAAGCAGCAGCAGCGGCTCGTGAGATGGGTCCCTGAAAACAGATGGGGTTAAGGACGTGGAAAGGGGAAAAAGTACAGAAGTTGGATGGCATAACCTGACCCCACAGTGCTTAGGACCCATCTGTCCGTAGTTATCGCTTCCCATGCACTGCAGAAGTGAGACAGCCGGTCCCCGAACTGAGATGTAGTTGAGATGGTCACAACTGGTAAGCTGCTCTCCATATGCAAGTCAAAGACGCTGCCTGCCCAAAGATGGAGGAGGAGGAGGATGATGGGCTGGTTGGTTAAAATTAGAACCAGGTCTCCTCTGTGATTCATGCCCTTTTCTGAAGAAGTCTTGCAGCCTAGCAAGGCAGGAGAACAGCTGGAAGTATCATTGCAGATGATATTGCTGGGCTGTAGCTAACCCCGCAAAATGATGCCTCTTTGTGGCCTGGGTATAGAATTCCCCAATGACTGGAAAGTAGCACGAGTCCTCAAAAGAATGCAACATAGCAGCAATTTCTTAGAGAGAAAAAACTGACCACAAAAGGTAAGTCCTCTATGCTCTTTTGGCCCTCAGGAGCTATGCCAGAATCCTGTAACCTCGAGGCCTTTCTCAATGTTACAGCCAAAGGTATAAATCTGGACGAAGCATTTGCCACTTGCAATGTTGACTGCAAAGAGGTTTTGGCCACCGAATGGCCTTATGCAATAAATGCCTCACAACTCTCCCTGGAGGATTCTGATAACTAATCTGTAAACATGGACACAGCGTCCCAATTCACAAAGTCATATTTAGATAGTATTTTCTGCTGGTTGGCAACGCACATTTATAATGGAGATAGAATAAGCTTTCCTCCCCATCAAGTCCAACCTCAGACTCCGACTTGAGGAATGGATTTATATCCCCCCTGCCATAACTTCTTGGTTTTTTACCATCACAACCAGGGAAGTAGAAGCTGGATGTGAGAAAAACACACTTGCATGGGAACCTTCCCTGGGAACACACTCTCTTATCAGTACACTTTGCTGTGGGTGTTAGAGACATTGGAGGTATTTCACAGATTTGGGAGGCTCTAATATCACTTCATTTATAATGAGAGCCGCTCTCCTAGGAGCTGAGAACTGAAGGATATCCAGTAACATATGTTTGTTCTCCTTAAAAACCTCAACTTGAATAGCCAAGATCAAGGTCATTCATCTCAGGAGATCTTGATAAGGATTTAAAATCTTTAGGTACCAGAGATGAAGAATCCAGCACTATAGCATTATCTGGTGACAAGGAAGAAGAGGGAAGCAGTGGATTCCAGGATGCACCGATTAAGAGGAAGCCTACTCAGTCTATGGCTGAAGCACAAGCAGCTCAGAAGGGGAGAGAACAGGTGAGCTTTCCCTAGACTTACTGGAAAATGGGGACTTTGCTGAATAAGGACCTGCCCAAGGATTCCAAGTAAGCAACTGGATAGGGTATGACATTAGTGACCAGTAGAAGCTAGGCCAGGTGCAGTTATCCCTACTGCATGAGTGGTACCAATCCCCATAAACTTCTGGGCGATTGCCAATGGTAAGTGACTTCAGAGTGGGACTGCGAAGGTGAAGGAGATGGAAAGGTCTCTTAACTAGATCCTGAAGACGCTTCCATGTAGTCTGACTGTAATGGAGGAGCCACTCCAGATGAAGCCAGTAAAGGCCTTGCATCCTCTGCAAGAGATGGCAGTTACAGTCCTGACAAAGGCATCCCACTCGGTATCAACCAGAACCAGAGTTGATCCCAGACCCAGAGTTAGACTGCTCTGCAATCATTGTCAGTACTGAAGATAGCATCTGCACTGGCAAACCCCTCAATACAGACCAGGAAGCCAACTGCAACCCTGCCCCATGGGTACAAGGTGCTGCAGACAGAGCCAACAGTCTGCAGCCAGTGCCAGTGGTGCCAAGGACACCGAATACTAAGCCACCCCTGTAAAATGCTCCTGAACAAGTGGTGAGTCAGGAACAAAAAGGCACAGCAAATCCACTGCTGCCCAACACACTGCCAATATGGAAGCCATCCAGGACGACACCACTGGTGTTGGGACTGGGCTGAATGGATGCCCCACAGGCGGTACCAGAGTTGACTGTACTGGTTTCACATTGGTACTGTAGAGGGGGTTGGCAGTCCACCTCTGTCCCACATACTGAAAGACTCATGGTGCCGGTCTACACTCCTCTTAGAAAGGGAGGAGGAACCTCTCCAAGTTCTGGAGCTGCTCCAGTCCATTTTGTGAGAGCTTTTCCTCAGACTACCAAAGGAAGGAGAACAATTGTTGTTGCTCCTGGGAGAGGAATCCAAGTATGACTGTGGAGTTGCAGCCCATACAAGCTCAGTTGCTCTCTGAGGGGCCTGATGATCTCTGGTAGTCCCCTATGCTGAAGCAGGCCTCATGTTCTGCTCTAGTAGGTGCCAATTTAAGTGCAAGGCTCTAACCACCTGCATTCTCTTCTTGGACTTACAGATGGAGCATCTTTCCTTAATGTGCCCTTGCCCAAGGCACAAACATTGAGTGTGGGCAGGGCCACTCAGAGGATTCAGGGGGCCTGTGGCGCTTGTACTCACCCGGCGGTGGTCCGAGTCTTCAGCATTTTGGCAGCAGGAGGCCCTTCGGTCACTCCGCGTCTTTGGCAGCAATGAAAGGCCCTCCATCGCCGAAGACCCAAAGCAACTGAAGGGTCCCCCGCCACCAAAATGCTGAAGATCTGGATCGCCGCTGGACCAGGGCTTGCAGGGCCTCTGCAGGGCCTGGGGCAAATTGCCCCACTTGTGCCCCCCCGCCACCCCTGAGTGTGCGGAGGTCACTGGTAGGGATAACTACTTTGGACAATGCTTAAAACTCAGGGAAGGTGTCACACCTAGCTAAGAACTACCTACACGGCACTAAACCCTAAGGTACTACTAAATTAACCATTTCTTGTTTTCCCCTACCCCCAATAAACACTGCGATAGAGAACATGAGGTGAGATACCATACCTGAACGCTCCAACTCAAGCCGCGGGTGGGTGAGAAGGAACCAAGGGGGACCAGAGTGCTGCCTCCCTTATATAGGGGCTACGGCAGCCAGTGGGCACAAGTACCACCCCAACAGGTACTGCCAAGCAGAGTTCTTTGGCTTCGGTGCTTTGGGCAAGTGCGCACATGACTGGAACACACATCTGCCGCCACTCAAAGAATCAGTGTTTGCTCGGGAAATATTTGCATAAAAACAAGGAACTGCTTCAGTCAGAGACGTTACAGAACAACGCAGACTGATTAGTTGGTAAAAAACGCCACTAGCGAAAGGTCTGGCCTTCCACTGTCCATGAGTGGAGGCAGAACATTGCCGGGTTATTCCATAAGTGAATACATAAAAGATGTTAGTTCCATGCCACTTGGAAGGGATAACCCAGTTTTGCTAAACAACTGATTTGAACGCTAACTAAACCATTAGGGATCTATTCAAAGGGCTCGAGGACCGCAACCAGAATGATCCCCTTACTGTGCAGTTACCACCTCTCTGATACTACTTGCTCTTTTGTATAGAAAGATGGGGGAACCTATTAGCTGACTTACAGCGGTATTCTGAGCAGAGCTCATAAGGTGTTCGACAACTCTCCAACACTGACCCAGCTTCCTGATTTTGTGTCAAGTGATCCGTGTATGTTCTTTACAGGTCATCGTTCAGTGCATTTAAAATCATTAGCCCCACTCACGACACACTCACCTAGTACCAATATTGGACACTGAGGGCTGCAGCTTCTCTCTTTCTCAGCTTTGATTGGACACCAGGATCCATCTACCAGGTATTCAATTTCGTCTGCATCCTCGCATGCTGTCAATATTTTTGATAGCAGCCTGGAGAGGAAAGAAGATGCCATCTATTAGCCTTGAGGCAATCAGCAGAGCACCTTTGATGACAGAATGCTAAGATGGATCCTCACCTTAAATGGCCCTAACATTTATGTTAGGAAGGGAATTTGGTAGTGAAAAGCTGCTACACCCAAGTCCTATTCCCTCCCCCCCCCCACACAACAGGTACTGGCAGTGCCAACATCCCCAGTCCATCCTGACATGGCTTAAACCATGAACCAGAGAGCAGCCTTCATGCTCGATTCAGTCCTTGGTCTCTGCTGATGCTGCCCATGGTGTGGGAGAGGACAACTATTGTTACTTATGACAAGTGGTAGTTCTGTGATGAAGACTTTCCACCAGGAAGTGGGCTGAGACAGCAGCTCAGTTATTAGACCACATCTGAACACAATGCAAAAGACTCAGCTCCTCACACCCCATCCTGTAGCCCAGCAGATCCCAAAGGCTGAAATTTTAATTACAGTAGAACACGGTCCCACTCCACTGCAAGTGTGAAGTGAGGCCAATAGACAAGTCCCTTGTGATGCTGTCCAGACAATATTCTTATGATGCCACATCTACAGTACACTGGGTGACTCATGCACACACATTCCATTTATTACATTATGAAAGGACAGACTAATCCACCAGATTAACAAAGTCAGGTAGGAAGTGTAGCCTTCCTCTCTTCTTACTCTTTATCAGTCCAGACACTGCACTTCCCAAGCTACTGATGAAATCTCCGGGAAGTATAATGCATGCAATGTCCTCCCGGCTAGAGGCTGCATCAGAAAAAGCTTCTGTGCCCAGCCCACACTGTGTTGAAAATACAAAAATGACAGCATAGATCCAGATGGCCACCTTACCCATCTCCAATCATGAGGAAATGGACCTCTAACCAGATGGAGACTACCTTTCTGGTTCATCGTGCCTTAGCGGTTGGGCATTTGCTTTACTATTGTTGAAGTGTTTCTCATCACTGGCCTCAAGAGGGTGTTTAATAGTTATTGGAACAGAGCATCTAGAATTCAGATTGGAGAAAGCATCACTCACGCCTAGGCTGTGGAGTTTTCCCTTTATCAGTACAAGGGTGAACCAACACTTGATTTGTAAAAGTTTGAAGTTTCCTTGATGCGTGAAACCATTCTGAGAACTGTTTTGTCCCGATTGAGTGGGATCTGCTATTTGATTCATGACAGGATCTAGACAGCTCTAGTCTCCTAGCCTAGCAAAACGGATACTAGAAATAGAACTTTAAAGACGTAAAATGGTTCAGGGAGGCTTACATGAGATCCCTCAACTAGCTTGGTCTTCAGTAGCTTCCCTGAATCTTTACTGGATGAGTTGTGTTCCTTTGCTTGCTGAAACGGACAACATCTGGATCAGACTCCAACATGGTCCGTTCTAGTTTACTCCTAGACTGATTACTACCAATTTTACAAAAACTGAACAGGAACAAAGTTCAGCTGTCTATTAGAGAGATGCCAGATTAATGACAAAGGCATGGATTGGATCGAGTTCATCTTCTCTACCTCACTGTTTTCTGCAGTAAAATGAGGAAAAGGAAGCTTTGCCAGTGGAGGAAGCACTACCGGAACACCCTCTCTTCCATAAGCTTTAGCCCTCCATAGCCAGGCTGTAAATGAGAAAGGGAAATGGATATTCCTGTTGTATTTACTCCTGGGGGAATTCTGAACACAATAGTTTAAAATTCTGCATATTTGTCAAAATAATGCAATATAATCATTCTGGTTTTAATTATTTCGGTAATTTATTTAAACTACAATACAATGGATGGAGCACAGGAGTGGAGAGCATTGGAGAAAGTCCCCAAACCCCCTTGCCTAACAGTAATGTGGCTAGGTTTGATCCTTTATTTCTAGTTATTAGTCAACAAATATATGCAGCCATATGCTCAGTGTTACATCATAGACAACTGAGGGCTGGGGAAATCAAACTCACAATTTACATTGGCTACTGACCATCTCCAGAAAGGTCAGTAGCAAACAGTTCATGGAGCACATTTTGATAGGAAATGTTTTCAGTCCAAAAATGTAGACCAGTTCTAATCACGAAAGCACAAGCAGCATTTATAAGGTCATACTGTCCTTTACACCAGTGCTTCTCAAAGTTGGGCCGCCGTTTGTTCAAGGAAAGCCCCTGGCGGTCTGGGCCAGTTTGTTTACCTGCTGCATCTGCGGGTTCAGCTGATCATGGCTCCCACTGGCCGCGGTTCGCCTCTCCAGGCCAATGGGGGCTGTGGGAAGCGAACTGCGGCCAATGGGAGCCACGATCGGTTGAACCTGTGGTTGCAGCAGGTAAACAAACCAGCCCAGACCGCCAGGGGCTTTCCCTGAACAAGCGGTGGACTGGCTTTGAGCAGCACTCCTTTACACCCTTCTGGCAATGTGAAAGAGCTTAAAACTTTTACATCTGTTTTATACACCTGGGGGGGGGGGGGAGAATTCAAAAGACAATGGGAACAATTCATTAAGCCGGCAGGCTGCTACATTCTGCTCTGCCTGAGGGGAGGGAGCCTGCCTCATTCCTACCTCCTTAGAAACTCCCTGACGCTCTTCTTCACACACAGCATGCTGCAACAGCGAGCAAGAGGGACAGAACGTCTCTCTCTCACTTGCATGAATGCCCAGCTCCCCCCTTCCGGTGGTGATTTACACCTCTACTGGCTGCTCTGGGCACCTGAGCCAACCTGTCTGTGCTGTCCGCAAGGGGCGCATGACCACTTTTGTAGCTTTCCTGTCAGAAGTCATTTTTCTGTGGGGAAGCAAAGAAATCTGGAGGGGACATGAATTCCGCACATGCACAGTGACGCAAAATTCCCCCAGGAACACGCATTGGTAGGCTTAGCAGAATTTATTTAATAATTTTGATGGATAATCTCAGACTATTTAAGCACCTTCTTCTCTTTTCATCTGTTTAAATTTTCCACAGTTTCAGGAAATTAGGTGGGGTCAAACAATTATTTAATGACAGTAGACTTTAAGATTCAAAAAAGTGAAATCTTTATAACTGTTAAACGTCAAAATATACAAAGTAAATATCTTTAAATCAAACCTCTAGCAAGTTCTCAAACATCATTTTTCTTTCTCTGTATATCAGTAACTTTGATTTTTTTATCATTTACTGAGAAAAATCTAATTCTCGCAAGCCTGCGTATTGGCCACAGGGCAAAGTGAACAGGTTATCTACGTCTAGGTTGCTTCAGATTGACTGAGGAGGTCCCAATAGCCAGAGAAGATCAGTAACTATGAATTTCTTGATGACCCGAGTACTGTCTGCATGATTAAATCCATGGGAATATATAACCAAGGTTGAAGTTCACATAGAATTCTACAAAGGGGCAGATGAGTGAGTCATCTGAGCTCTTGTGATTGGGTCCATCAGTATATTTCAGGGAAATCCCCAGTAGGAGGTCTGAGATATCTGAGTGGAGAGTTCATTTCCTAGAAACCAGGAGCTCTGCACCTCGTTACTATCAGCATTTTTACAATTTGTCCGCAATTTCTACACTGGAGCTCAGTGCATAGTCAGGCTGCCTAGCCATTTCCTGACTCCTGTGCTGCCTTGTTCACACAGGAAATGGTGGCATTCATCACTCTGTTCCTTCCTTTGCTCTTGGCAGAGTAGGCAACTAGTTTACGGAGTTCTCCTTTAAGGTGATCGGCATCTAAACCCATGCTTCTGGAGCTACTGGGAATCCTAGTCAGGTCTGTAACTTGTTTAGGGTGGCATCTGTTGCCAGGACTAGCTAATTCAGTGGTTCTTGTAGAGGACTTGTCCTGGCTCTGCATATGAAAACATATCTCAATGATAAGAGGCAGACATTCCTTGGATACGACTATCCTCTTGATAATACTCAGTTCCATCTCTTCATGTTTCTTTATATGATCTTCTAATATCACTCTATCAAACCTTGTTCTGAGATGCACAATGGAAGCATATCCCCTCCAAGGTGCTGGTCTATTATCAAGCATTAATCTTTGAGCAGCAGACATTCTTAAATGTCTTCAAGGCTAAGGACTTTCTTTGACTCAGCTAGTTGCCCAAGCATAGACAGACTGTGAAGCCTTCTCCCTTCCAGGCTGATGTATAAACGTACACCATGTTTGAGAACGTCTATGGTGCCATTGCTAGTCCCAAGATATTGGCACTTGTATGTGGACTCCAACACTGAATATTGCATCTGTGAGACATGCTCCTCACAGGCCAGTTCTCTCATCAAGTGTTTTCAAAGGGCATAAAAACCCGCTATGGTTCACAATCTGAAGGCATGAGCTTTTAGAGTTGCCACCCTAATGTTTGGGACCCACAAGAACACATTGGGCAGCACAAGACAACAGAATGAAAGAACTCTCCTCCAGATATATTAAATATACAGTTATATTTCTCCACAAGGGGCTAAAAGAAAAGGATGTTTGCGGTTGGCCAGTCTAAGGACCTGCCCTAAAATTTGTGGCTTCAGACCTTTGCCCCAGATTGGGGAAGATAAAACGCAGGCCTCCTGCCTCCCAATGTGGACCATAATGCTCTCTTGGACTTGGTTCTCTGGACGCTGTTTTAACAAAGTGACCCAAACTCGACTGGCTGGGTCAGAGCTCAGCAGGGCCCTCTACAAACCTTAGATACCTTTTTTGCAATCCTACTGGCGCACTTACTATGCTTACTATACTGTTTGTAAGTGCTGAGGAGTGCTGTCAGACCTTGTAATGTTGTTAGAAATACAATACACAGGATCTTCATTCTGAAAGTCTAAAGCATACTCATAAAAACCTCCTCTCAGAGAGCAGCACAAACAACTAGTGTGACATTATAACAAAGATGATTCAACGCTTAACAGCTTGAGGTTCTCTGAACCTACCAAAGTAAGGTTATTGGAGGCAGATACTACTAGAACCATGAACCAACAAGCTCCTTTTATTCATGGAATAACATTATAAAAGCATCTTTGTTGTACTGTCTCCATCGAAGGCAGGGAAGAGCCTGGATTAGTGCTGAACGATGCACAACTACAACCCTAAGCTGCTTTGATGAATCCAGACCAAAAGAATCAAAAAAGTAAAAATAAAATCATTTCAAGAACATATTAGTAAAAACAATGGCTAAAAAGCCAGGAAAAATTCCAAGCTAAGCTTACAAGAACCCCAAACCCTTGAAAGTGTGGGTATTCATAAATAAGGTGCTCAAAATACCTTCAATATGTCCCTACAGAGATTCCAACCCCATATCTTGTTCCTTTTATAGGAACTCATAATACAGAAATTGCCAGCAAAGCTTTTTTTAAGGACTTTAAGGAGTTTGCAGCCTAGGGCTACAGATACTATTTGCACACTTTGCAGGTAGAGTATCCAAAAAAGAATGTACCCATAGAGCACTGGTTTATAACTGCATTCATACCTCCATCTCAGATGTGCTAGCTCTGCATCTAATGACACCTGGATTAATGGTTGGCACATACTTATGAGGTGCTGAGAACTGCTTGTGAGGTACTGCAGGATCAGGCCCTTAACGAAGGAGTGGGAGAAGACTGCATGCCGAAGGCAGCCTGTCTTTTCAGGAGTGTGTAAAGTAGTTTTACTCTAGGGAGTGTAAATGACAGTCAGTCACTGCATGGAAAAGAGCAATGCATCTTAGCTTTTGCTGTCACCAAGATGAAAAATGAAGATGGCTGTACGAGTTTCAGAGCTTGATGAGAAGCTACAGAATCAAGAAGCAAAGACTAATGACCGAGTCTCCCGCAAACCCACTACCACCAGTAATGGGGAGGTTAGTCTTTTACATGCTCATGGAGCAATTATATATTTTAAACTTAAAAACAATTTTGAAATGAAGGTGGATCAGCTAGAAGGCCTTAAAAAACAGAGCATGAGCCCAATGTGGAAGAGGGTGGGGAGGAATAACCGAAGGGGCAGAAGAGGAAGGAGCGTAGGAACTCACCCATCAATTATTAGCTGGTCATAGGGTGCTGGTTTGTCACACACAGGACACATCCAAGTGGGCTTCTTCTCATTCATCTGGAGGTAGAAGACTGCATCGAAGCACTGTAAGTGTGCACATGTCTCAGCCCGGCATGGGACAGACAGACGCATCTTCACCAGCTACGGGACCAAGAGCAGACAGACCAGTGACCCATCCCACCATTGTATCACTAGATGCTTCCCCTTCCAAAAATGGGATACTGGTGCCATGCGCAAATACACAAGAAACTGCTTCTAGATGGTTTTGGTGAAAAAGATGATTATCCTGTAAAGATGGTTTGGACAGATAAATAGGAGAGCTAGTGTTAACGGCCTGGATTGCTGGGCAACAACTTACCGGGCAGATGAGCGAGACTCGAACACCTGTAGTAGCAATTTCACTGTCTGGATCCAAACGTAATTTCTCCTTTACTGTATTCAGGAAGACAAGAGAGGATAAAATTAAGGCAGCCCGTTTTAAACCTAGAAATAACATGGAGTATAAGAGGCAAGCTTCTGCGGTTGTCACATGGGGAAAAACCTGCTGATGCCAGGAGAGGATGCGGTAAATACTGCGCAATATGCAAGCGACTCAGACACCCATGGAGAGCAGGGACAACAGGGTGGGAGGTGGTAGTGGGTCACGTCACTGCAACATCAGGGCAGATACTGGACAAGGAACAAGGCATTCAAGCTAGGGCCACACCCACTTAAAAAAAAATGTAGTACAATACAGAGAGACACGACTATAAAGGGGCAAGCCCAGGAGATAGCGAGGCAGCAGGACTCTAGTCCAACTGACCCTCTTAGTCTCATCTGAGCTGAACAGACTAGCTCTATCCAGACCCCAACATGATGCAACTCTGGAGCTGACCAACAAGCTGGGCTGCGGGCATACTGGCCAGTTTCTGCACTGCAGCAGGCTTTGTCACGTCTGGGAGATTAACATGCAAAGCCAGAGAACAAGGCAGGAGGTCTGGCCAAAATGCCATTTTCCAAGAAGGGAATAGGCATATTTGGAAGGAATCGACACATTAGGATAGGAGGTAGGGAGTTCAGTCTCTGCTGAAGCTCACCCACGTAAAAATCTGGTGGGACAGACAGAATCAAGGATGATGCTCTAGCTGGCAGGTGAGATGTGGGGGCCTACGTGACTGCAGAGGCCACAGGGAGACAACCATTTACATCTTTTGGAGGGACATTTTTCATCAAACAGGTGCTGAATGAACACAGAATACTGTCCCTAAACAAATCACTCCAGAAACATTACAAAAGCCACCACTAGCACTGCTGTTCATACACGTTTATTACACTTCCATCATCTCTCTTTGGGGATGGGTGCACTACCTCAGCTGTTTCAGACCATCATAAAACACAACTCGATATAGAATCTTTATGCATTTTGAAACAAAACAGCTCTTATGTTGAGATGTTGCTTTACAACTAAAACAGAACGGCTGGTGGGGTTGTAGAGTATTGTTTTACGAGAATACCAAGCATTAAATGCTGCAAACAGTGAAATTCATTTTCCATCCAGCCCAGCAGATCATGGGAAATGAGACCAACTATATCCTAGGAGCTGTTAACTAGCATCAAGATTTTTTTCTTTAAAATGGGTGACGAAACTTTGGCTTTCAACTCCACAGTTAGGCACCTAAGTACCGGATTTCAGAAAGTGCTCTTAACAGAAGTCAACAGAAACATATGCAGGAGGAAGATACATCAGCCCGGGTAAGCAAGTGGAGCTAAAGGGCAGTGTTAAAATAGAGAGGTGATCAGAATCCGAAACCATTGTAGAATGCACTGGTGAGATATCGTAGCAAGGTTTACAAGCTACCTGGATCTGGCAGATTCGGATGCCCACAAAAAATGAATGTGTGTAAAGCCAAAGTGATGGTGTTTCTCATTAGCTCATAACATGACCAGGGAAACTAAACAAAAGAAAGATGACTCCAGGGTTAAGAATTTAACAAAAGTAATCCACCTCTGCCAGCCAAATGAAGCCAAGATTTTTATTGAACTATTCCACTGGAGTTAGAGGTGATGACAAAAACAAGCTTGCCAACAGTAAAGGCAGGAAATCCTGTTTGTAGAATATCTGCATGATGCTTCCAGACTTTGAGGCGATATATTGTAAAAGCACGAGTTTTGAAAGGAAGAGCCATTCTACTCTTGATTACCCACAGCCCTGTTTCACTAAAACTGGGCTCAAAGAGGAATGATGGGATCTGGTTTTATTTACAGCACTAACGGCATGGGGAAATGGGAGTGCAGTCCACAACCGCTGATTCAGCTATGCTAGGTAGCTAAGCCACACAACAACCAGTGACTGCCAAACTCTTAGCTGGTTACCATTTTCCTTCCCCTTATTGCCATAAGCAAAGATGCAACAGTTCTGCAGATGTCCATCAATCACGTAGGAGCATTGGTTATTTAGGCACAATTGTGCCAAAGCCACTGTCTGAATGTTGAGTTGGAAGAGATCAGCATGTTCATCTGCCCCACACCTGGGCAGGGATGGGAGCGAGGGGCAAGATACAAAGGTAAATTTGGACCCATAGAGAACCCTAAAGATAGTTGTACAAATGGATGCTAGAGTTTGGCTGAATTGTTGCAATGTAATAAGTCTTATCTATAGGATGACCAGATGTCCTGATTTTATAGGGACAGTCCTGTTTTGGGGGGCCTTTTCTTATATAGGCTATTACTCCCCACCCCAATTTTTCACACTTGCTATATAGTCACCCTACTTATCTAGGGCTTTTCATCAGTAGATCTCAAAACACTTAAAGGAAGTTAGTACCTTTAGCTCCATTTTATCAATGAGGAAACTGAGGCACAGAACAGGAAGTGATAAGCCCAAGGTCACCCAGCAGGCCAGTGACAGAACTGGGAATAGAACCCAGGCCTCTTGATTCCAAACCCAGTGCTCTATCAACTAGGCCACACTGGGCCTCCTAAAGGAATGCTGAATTCTCTCTTTTCAATATAATCAGTCATCTGTAGCTAGTGACCAGGCTACAAGGACCTGACACATCTGAACATGCGTTTTTCCCTATACGTTAAATAGGCCTTTTTTGAAATTGTGCCCCCTAAGCCTGGTAAGTGCAGTTCGTGGTTAGTGTAGAATACCACAGCATGTTTTTTTTAATTGTCCTCTTATACAGAATTAAGTGCTACGGTCATTATGTCATACCATAATTTGGAATCACTGAATGACTGGAAGTAAGTTCCTTGGACTACTAGGAACTGACGGTCTGGCCTTGCCTTTGAAAGGTAATTTCCCAAGATTTCCAATAAGGTTCTGCATTTACCCAATACCATGATCTATCTGAATGGGTTCGACCAAGATCTATATCGCATTTGAAAGAGGTGCTGTGAACTCCTGCTCTCAAACACAGGGGGATTGGCAGCAGGACATCTCCACATAAGAGTTCTTTGCTCCAGAAATTTCCTCTGGAGATCCTGCAAGTGCTCTGGCAACATTCACCCATTTATAATTATTCAGCTGAAGGCAGAAAACCACTCATCAGAATGACACTGAACCTCAGCATCACTCACCATAATATGACCCGGGAATGAATTCTAACTCCAACTAAATTAGGTCAAAATTTATCTGTATCATGAAAAGTGCTGCAAAAATCTCTGCACAGATCTGGGGCAATCTGATAATGTGCCTAATATATAGCTTAGCAAAGTCACTCAAATTTGACAAATGATTTTATAGAATTGCAGAGAAAGATTCTATAGAATTTGACAATTGTTTCCGCACAAAATGTCTAGTAGCCTGACTTCTCAGACTGTCCAGTCTGATGAAGACTGCATGAACTTTAACAATGATATGGACTTACCGAGTGCCTTGCAGAGCTCTGGATGTTTAATTCCAATGGTTTTCAACCTCTGCAGCAATTCCGCTGAGGTCATTTGCCGCACTAAATATAGGCCCACTGAATAACTCTAAAGAGAAAGGAAAGGGACAGGATGAGAAGAAAGGGCACACTCCACACA
The DNA here is from genome assembly GCF_007399415.2 of Gopherus evgoodei. Classification (NCBI taxonomy): domain Eukaryota; kingdom Metazoa; phylum Chordata; order Testudines; family Testudinidae; genus Gopherus; species Gopherus evgoodei. The sequence goes on from NC_044343.1 coordinate 8,730,592, forward strand.
CATGCTCGTTTATTTCCCAAGTCATGCAATCATTTACCTTTCCATAATTCCCCCACGTAACTGTGATTCGATTGGTCGCTGCTGACAGGTACATGAGATGTGTGAGGTTAATGGGACGACAGGGCCTTTTAGGCTCCACTCCAGGCTTGTTAGATGGGTAGTAGCCCTGTAGCAAAGAGAGACATTTTTCTCTTTATTTTACCAGAGAGATTGCTGTAGCTGAAAAGGAAAAAAAAATCCACAAGGACATCAGCCTTGAAAAATTCTACTCATGCACAGAGTAACTTTTTTGGATGAGATTATCAAGTCATAGTAAAGAGCAGGGAAGTTGACACTGCACTTTCATGGCAGTTTTGCAAGAATACTGTTAATGAACTCTACAAACCAAATCCATTACACAATGCACTTCAAAGTCAAAACAATCTATTATTAGCACTGCAGCTCCCCGTCTGTATTCACCAGAAAACAATTTCCAGAATAAAACAGAACCATTTAAATCACACACATTCTCCCTGGGCTGTAAAGTGACACTTCATGGCTGGGTTGACTTACCGGCACTGAGCAGTAACTATGATTCACTTTTACTGCGATGTTTGGAGGGTACTGATCCTCCTGCGGGGAACTAGTGTCCGTGTAGCAGATTCTGGAGAGAAATGGTGACCTTTACATGTCTACATCCCATATGCGATTTAAAAGATCTCTACCCTAATAAATACTATCGACTTCAACAGCAGCCAGCTAGGAGTACCACCCAAACTAAACTTTGTCATCTAGTCAAACCAAACCCATTACACCCAGGAATCTCTACTGAGGACATGACATAGACTTCAAATTCGGCTTCACAGCAGAATGCTACGTAACCAGCAGTTTCTATTAAAGCAGCAACTCAAATATCATCTGCAGAGAACCAAGAGGGTCAATGCAGCAGAAAATTACGTTGTAAGATGCTTGCGCTATCCTTGCAAACAAGGGACTTGCTTAAAGTGATCCGTTATTTTGTAGCTATTGGACACAGAGCATTGAAACTGTTACTATGTTGTACTAGTGATCTCCCTCCCCTAGTTTGCTGCCTCATGGGTTTAATTAATTTCATGGTATTCAGACTTACCTTAGCACAACCTGAACAGATTTCACACCGGCTTGCAACTCCCTGGTAAAAACAAAACAGACTTTCATTTAACAAAACCTCAGTTTTCTTCTTTATCCAATCAACAAATAACCTAAAGCTATTACAGATATTTTTTTTTAAATCACTTGTCAGGGTTTGTGACATTTACAGTAACTCCTCACTTAACATTATAGTTATGTTCCTGAAAAATGCAACTTTAAGAAAAACGATGTTAAACGAATCCAATTTCCCCATAAGAATGAATGTAAATGAGGGAGTTAGGTTCCAGGGAAATTTTTTTCACCAGACAAAAGATTTTATATATTATCTCTCTGTGTGTGTGTCTGTAATATATATGATAGAAGAGAGATAGATCTCTCTCACACACACAGTATAAGTTTTAAACAAACAATTTAACACTGGTACACTGTGATGATGATTGTGAAGCTTGGCTGAGGTGGAGGAGTCGGAGGGTGGGATATTTCCCAGGGAATGCCTTACTGCTAAATGAACTAGCAATTGACTGAGCCCTCAAGGGTTAACTCTCACAACACTCTACAAGGCAGCAGGAAAGGAAGGAGGGCAGACAGAGAGAAACACCCTGTGTGAGAGAGAAAAAAAAATGTGCATTTCCCCTTTAAGTAGCTGACCCCAGGCTTAGGTACACTGCCTTGTTAATTAAATCAGCTTACTGAGACCTGAAACCAGCAGCTACTGCCTAGAAGCTCTCTCCCTCCCTCCGTCCTGTTCCCCCCTGCCCCATGGAAGATGGGGTAAGCAGGATGCAGGAGTGGGGGAAAGGGGAGACACCCTGACATTAGTCCCCCTCTGCCCTCCTCCCCCGTACAACAAGCAGAGGTCTCTGGGAGCAGCTCCAGGGCAGAGGGCAGGAGTAGCACATGGGGTGAGGGCCAGCTGCTGCACAGGGAACTTAGGGGAGTGAGGAGCTGATAGAGGGAGCTGATAGGGGGGCTGCTGGTCCACCCTGGTTCCAACCACCCACCAGCTAGCTGCAACGGGCTGCTCTTCCTGCAAGCAGTGAACAAAACAGGCGGCTGCCAAACAACATTAGAAGGAAGCATTTCACAACTTTAAACGAGCATGTTCCCTAATTGGTCTGCAACTTAACGTCAAAACAATGTTAACTGGGACAACTTTAAGTGAGCAGTTCCTGTACTTTTAAAATTTCACTTGTTTTGGAAAATAGGAACAGTCTGGTTAGTTTCATTTTCCAGCTCTCATGCACTAAACCAAGGTTTTGGTATTTGGGTTTCCAAAATTGCAGAGAAATGTTTAAAGAAAAGTATCTGTCTTCATCAAAATATTAAGTGACTGCAGAAACATTTCCAGGCAGACGAGATTTTGTAAAACATTCCCACTCTCTGCCCCCCACTATGCCTAGGCTGACAATGTCCCTACAACACCCTCTTCATTCGATTAGTAAACTAAAATTGCTCTTTCAAATAAAGGAATGAGCATTATGGTACCAACAGAATATTCCTGTTGACGCTATTAGCTTTATCAAACGGTATATTAACTGGTTTCAGAAAAGCTGCATAGCAGAATACGGGGTTCTTAATAGAAAGTTTTAGACACAGGAACAAGATGTACTCTAACTTCTGCCCAGATTAAACTCAGAATTTAGCCTGGATTTGACAGTGAAAGTGTTTTGCAATCCAATCCTACTTTTAAATTGTTTAAAGTTTTCAGGAGGTTGAGTTCAGCCCATAGCTTACAGGAAAGGGAGTTACTCTGACAGCTTTAAAGAGTCCATCAGCAGGGACCATACTTAGATACTTCTCGCTGCTGTCAGAGAAGGCAGGACCTGCCCTGAAGGAGCACTGCATCTGATGTCAGGCGCTCACTAGAACCCCTAAAGGGAGTGCATACTATGTTCTAATCAGACTACAGCTGATGAGAATCCCCTCATAGATCCAAATATTCCCAGCTTTTCCTTTCTCCACATTCAAGATACACAGTTAGCAGTCTTCTGTTAGATCATCCCAAAAGGTCTGCCCAAGTCTCTGTGGTCTTTGAATGGCATTTCTTTGCACTACTGTCATCTATGTGGATTGCCATACTATTTGAGCACTTAAACTAAAAATAAATATTCAAGAAGGAAGCTTGCCCCGATGTGTGACATTATTATTGTTGTTTACTGTGGGGAAGCTGTGTCAGAGTTTTACATTTCACTCAGCTCAAAAGGTTTGTCATCATTCTGATCTCTCATGGCAGCAAGTTCCAGGGTCACAGGCCAGCTGCTGAGTAAGCTTTACCTCCTGCACTGATGTATTTCACTCCTGGGGTTGAAAGTTATCTCACTGAAGAGGAAAGCAGTTGTCATGGGAAGTCCTAGTGGCAGAGTGCAAGATAGCTGCTCAGGCAGCTATTATCAAGAATCCCTGGGTAATGGCATGGAGCATATAGCGTTTAACCTGTTATTCAAAAAAGATTCTGCAAACAGATTTATACTTTTGGCTTATACGAGAAGTTTCAAGACCTCAATAATTGCATGCTGTTTGCCCTGCCTAAACTTACTATTCTAGCTGAGATTTATCACACTAGCCGGAAGGAAAGCCTACAGAGACCAAGACAGATTGGACAGTGCCAAAAATGATTATGTGCCTCATCTTGGGGAAAACCTGTCTGCTGGTGTTCTCAAGTGAGCAGTGTTACCAGGCAGAGAAGAGAGACCCAATATGGAAGGAAGACTGTCAGGGAAGTTATGCATTTAACAGTGTTTTAACAATACACAGCACAGAGTACCTGGAATTTCTGATCAGCTCCACTTGTCTTGGCGTCAGTGCAAAAATGCACGGACTCTCCTGAAGCTTCTCGTTATTCTGTGGGACTGAAGAGAAGGAGAAGAGAGAGAGGAGACTTTACACTCCAATGTACATCCAAGTGCTACTGAAATGAGTAGTGTCCTATCCCTCATTTCACTTTCTGTTTAGCAATACACTCATCATTTGTTTCTTTGAATTGGCATTGGAGAAGTCGTCGTCTGCTGGGATTAGAGGATGCTCCTATAAAGCCAAAGAGATGCATGAATAGTCCAACAAAAAAAGGGCACCTTGTCATGGTGGTATAATGAAAGGAGAGATTTGTGAGACAAATGTCTTTGCACCATTGATCAAAATGCACTGCTCACTCCTTGCCTGCCTGTTTTGTTACCAGGGTTAACATGTTGTGGAATTTGTCCCACCCATTTTATAATGTGTTCCTTCAACTTCCCAATCAGGCAACAGGTGTACATTTCAAAACAAGAGCACATGATGAGTGGAATCACAGCATGAAGACAGAACTCAGGGTGGGAGGGGGAAATGTAAGGATGTGTCAATGCATAACATGAAAGTATTTATAGATGGGACCATTAGACTGGCTGTGGAAAAGGAAAAAAAGCAATCTAACATCAACATCAGGTGATAAGATAGCATCAGAAGGCTGGCCCCAAAGGGCAGAGAAAAGAGGTGTCAACAAATGCATTAAGTTAATGGTACAGTTTTAGGTATGGTACTATAATGATCTGTAGACAGATAAGGAGATACTGTTAGCCACAACCCAGAGTGGACAAAAACTGGATTTTAAAAAAAAAGTCAGTTTAATTTTAATTAAAAAATCCAAGTAAAATACATTTTTCTTTTTTAAAACAAGCTTAATTAAAATAGAAATTATGACAACTATGTTAAGGCCTAACCTTACTCTAAGGTATTAAGATATCTCGCACTGCACAACATTCAAGCAGTACATGTTTGTGGATGAAGTTTTAAAGAAAGCCAAACCACTGCACTGGAGGAAGTCAGTTTAAAGCCAGAAAGGACCACCAGATCATTTGGTTGACCCTCTGTATATTATGCACCACATCATGGGGGGCCTGTAGGGGGAAGGGGATATTCCTCCTACCCCCAGTTGCTGACCAAATTAGAAGCAACAAATCTCATTGGCCAAGCACTCATTACCTAAAGTGCTAACCAGCAGTGGCCTCTTCTGCAGGTACAGCAAGAATATTTTCTTCAATTCAGTTTATTAGACTAGATCAGTTCACAGACTAGTCCATTCAAATTTGGAAAACGGATTGGGAGTTGAAAAAGCAGGAAAGCTACTTTACCTCTTTTGATCTATGAATAAAAACTAGGTATGAGGATGAGATCTACTAGTTCTAAAATCTTGAATGACATGGTGACCAGAGACCAACTCACCAACTGCAAACAATACTTCCTTTAATAAATTAGTTTTAAATGCAAATAATTAAACAAAACAAATTTTTAAAAGTTGCCTTAGTGCATTTTCAGTTGAATTCCAATTTCCATGCAAATGTAGCTTGACACAAATCACAAGTAAAAATGAATCTAGTAAATAAATATTTCATTCACCATTTTCTAATGCAATAAAAAGTCAATTACAAAACTGAATAAATGTATATGAAGTTCACACAATTGCTTAAATGTGTACAGGGCACCCTGCTGGCTAGCAAAAAGTTTCCAAATTACAACAGTGAGAATTAACCTCTTCAGAAATTAACTAAAAAGTACAAATATAAAACAATTAAAATCAATGAGTCAAATCAAGATTTCCTGCTTGGTGATTTAAATTACTTATATTAAAAAAAAAATCCACCGTGCAAGAATCCCTCTTCTTTTCCAAAAGCAATGCCTGTACCCCAATTGAGAGTATAAACCTCGGCATCAGCAGCAAAGCCATGACCCAAGCAGTTTCCACCCATTTATCCCATCATCACTGTAGGATTAGGTTTTCATGTGAGGTTAGGATCATCTTTCTTCATCAAAGTATCTCCCAGCAGCAAGATATCTAGCATACCATCTACCTCAAAAATGCATAAAAGGCCCACTTCTACAACATGCCAAATGGCTTCTGACAGGCACCATGGGTGAGGTGTCACTCCAAGATTACCTCTTTCCCTTGTCACTCAAATGTAATTGGGCTACTAGTCCTGCTAGAGGCTGGGGAAGAAAACAAGTATGACTGTTAGGCAACATAGCAGTGCTCTCCTCAGACCACAAATCAGAGACTGAAGCAACAGCAGCCCTAGTCAATATGACTGTGCAACTAGCTCCATAGGAAAAGCAATATCAGTCAAAGCAAAACCCTCCCTTTCAAGGGCAGCTCACTAGTTGCAGAAGGAAAGAGGAAAGGAAACAGAATTAAGAGACCTGAGCCACCTTGGTCCCTTTGATCTTTCTTTATTCCTCTCCATGAAGGAGCTGGGCAACTCAGCTTTCCTGGCAAAGAGTTAGGCTCCTCTCATCCACAGCCAGTCAATACCTCTACTGGGTGAACCAGAGGAGGCTGCTAGAGACTGATGTGAGTAAAGAACTCTTAGCTATTCCTGATCCAAAAGAAGCTAGAAAGAAAAGCATCTACTCCAGTATTTCACCAACCGTGGCCAGTACCAGATACTTCAGAGGAAGGTGTGTGTGTATGGGTGTGTGTGTCGGGGAAGGGCGAAGGGGGAATGGGGAAAACCATTCAGTAAGTTATGGGATAATCTGTCCCAAGGGAGAATTCTAACCGGATCTCAACTAGAGATTGGTTTATGACCTGTAGTGCCTTTCAAAAACTCACTGTAAGTATTAAACAACTCGGATGAATTCCAGAGTCTTTTTGCTACGGCACAACCAAGTACAACCTTGGCCAACAGAAAAAAAACCCATCTAAAACTATTCAATACTTTGAGTTGGGCACTTTTAATCAAAAATGAGTTTCAGCCAAAAGCCTTTTCTGAAAGTGAACTAAGTTAAGCTTTTCTGATCTGTGTGGCTTTTGTGACTTGCTGGGATGAATTTCTGTTAAAACCCCAGGATAGCAAGATATAAAGAAGTCAATTAATTATGAAGTTTGAGCTACATCAGCAAATCTCAGACTAAGACATACAATCTCTAATACTCACAAGTACTTGGCATAGCCCTTTAGAATTTTAGTCCAATTATAATGGATTCTTATTCTGAGAAGCCAACCCCCAAGCCAGTTTGAAAACAGCTGAGCATGATCACTTAATGTCAGTAGGATTGTTAGTTTTAGGATTTCCCTACACCAAGCTGTATGTTGCATCAGTGCATCATATTTAATAGCCTGGGAGCCTATTACCTTAGTCACCACCTCTCCTTCTGAGACATATTACCATAGTTGTGGTCAGTGGAGGCAATGCTAGATTCTCCCCCTTGATATACAAGAGAAGGGGCTGGTGGCATGGGATTCTTTGTAAAAGCTCCAGAGCTCTGAAGTGTCCTTCCACCCCACAATCCAAAGTAGCCCAGATTTGATGCCTTTCACAGTACAGTGCAATGCCCATTCATTTCCACGACCTTTGAAAACACATATTGACTAATGTAAGGGGATGGTAGTGGAGTTCATACTGGGACTTGGGTGAGAGCCCATTAGTTTGTTTTTATAATTTTAAATAACTGGCAGGGTTCTCAGGGAATACGGATGGGTGCTTTTTATTCTAACTCCAAATGAATCAATCAATCATCCAATTTGTTCACCTCCGAGAACTAGCCCAGAGAGAGAACAGAACCAATGGCTTGCAAATATGCTCTTGGGAGGATTTCTCAGAGGATGTCAAATGCAGGGATGTGTGTTTTGCAATCAAGAGAATACAGTTGCCTCAGCCATCACAGATACCTGCAATTAGACACCAGTGGCTGGCCTGCGCCAGCTGACTCAGGCTCCCAGAGTTATGGCTAAGTGGTTTGTTAAATTTCAGGCTCGGGCTGGAGTCAGAGTTCACGGCGATAGAGCCCAGGCTCCATTCTGAGCTTGAACATCTATACTGCAATTAAACAGCCCGTTAGACTGAGCCACGCCAGCCTGAGCCGCAGGTTTTTAATTGCAGCGTAGACATCCCCCAAGCCAGATCGAATATACACAGGAACTGAGCATGATCTTCAACAGGGCAGGAAATAATACTGTCTATTTTATTACTCAAGGCTAGATAAAAAGCAGTATACAAATTGCCAAGTAGATACCATCAAAAGGTATCAAACTGAGATACAGTTTACTCTGACAGTGGCTGAAACACACAGATTATGTAGCCCTCTGTTCCCACAATGACACCAGCAGATCCTCCTCAGGCACTGCCTCCAAGCAAAGACCTCAGCACTCTGCATCCACAGTAAACATGCAGGCTGTCACACTCTCTCGCCTCAGGAGAACCAACCAAAATTCCCTACCACACCACATTTCACTATTACCAAACCACGTTCATCTCTGATAAAAACCAAGGCATTTACTGAAAGCCACAGTATGGCTAAGGAAATCTACAAAAACATCCTGTCAGCAAATACTAGGTTTTAGGCCTTGTCTACACACAAAAGCTGTACCGATTTAACTAAACCAGCACAACTACCTTGCGTGGACAATCTTAAACCAATTTAGAAGTGTCCACACAAGGAAGTGGTGATGATTTAATTCAATCCATTACTAAACTGAATTGGTATAACGTGTGTGTTTAAGTAGTTACCAAATATGGAATGTTACCTGGTTCACAAAACACTTCAAGTCTCCTTGCCCCAACACCTGAAGCTGTATCTTTGTCTGCAGGCATAGTAATCTGACACTCTCCTGCAGAGAAAAGCATGTCTGCCTAGAGACACAAGGTGAGTGATGTAATAACTTCTGTTTATGAGAAAGAAGCTTTCGAGCTTACACAGAGCTCTTCTTCAGGTGAAAAGAGCTCTGTGTAAGCTTAAAAGCTTGTCTCGCTAACCAACAGAAGTTGGCCCACTAAAAGATACTACTTCACCCACCTTGTCTCTCTAATACCCTGGGATCCAAACAGCTACCCCACTGCATATAACAATTGTAGAGATCATTGGTTGGGATGATTTAGTTGGGAACTGGTCCTGCTTTGAGCAGGGGGTTGGACTAGATGACCTCCTGAGGTCCCTTCTAATCCTGATATTCTATGATTCTCAGTTAAATATAGCCCACCTTTTGATCTCAATGTGATCATTTCAAGGAGACTTGTTTCTCAGCACATATTAGCTTCTGATTAACAAAGATCCTTCTATTTAAAAAAAATCGGTGAAATGCACAAAAGTTTCAATTCCCTGGTTTCCTTCATCACACTACATATGCTTAAAATGTCTTCTGTAGCAGGACATTTACCCAGGGCACATTATGATGTCCACGTGAAATGGGTCTCTGATCTCAGATATTTCTATGGCATACCACCAGTAGCATTTGAATTTTCTACAGAATAGGTCTCAGGATTAGTCTGTACACAGAAGTTGCACTGCTTTAACAAAAGATGTAAAGTTAAGAAGATACAGTAAACCAAAGCAACTGATAAGCCTTTATTCTTTTTTATTTATTTTTTTTTCGGTCTCATCAAGTAGAACTCCATAGATATAGAACTTTACTTTGGTATTCTTAACTTAATATTCTTGGAGTTAAATTGTCAACATGTCAGTTTCCAAAACAAACTATTAGTGTGTATTTGTAAGCACACTGATAAGCATTTTTCTTGGGTTAGGATAACCGGAATCTTACTGAGCCAAGTACAAAAGTTAGTCACTCAGATATCTATCACCTCTGCTAATGATAATGCTAGGAGAGCAAGAGTCCAGAACCAGATCTCAGTAGACATGCCTACTAGTCTCATTTCCAGTTACCCAAATGAACGAGTACATCAAAGACATTCTGCCATGCTGAAGCAGCCAGGGAATCATACACTGGGCTTGCTCCCCGCTAATGATAACCAGCAATTGTACTCCCCACCACCACCAATGCCAGACCTGCAGAGTTGGAAAGATGAAGTAGAACTATAAATCTATATTTCAGTGTGGATTCGGAGTGATAAATCAGGTTTAAAAAGAGCATCTGTTCCACACTAGCTGCCCTATAGCAAGTCCCACAGATGAAGTACAAATTACAAAAGAGAAAATTGGCCAAACATGCCCCGGGAACAAGAGACCTTCTGGAGGTTGTAGTTTTCATATGGAGTAGGATGCCAATCTAGCCAAACCAAAGATCTGGTCTGACGCAGAACATCTATGTATTGTTAAACTTCAGTGTTCTCTGGTAATCAGGCTAAATATATTTCTCCTCAACTCTAGATGCTTCCACTCCTTCTTAGAGCTATAAATAGGAGATGGGGTTGTAGCAGGAAAAAAAAAATCACTTTTCTCCCCCTTCGAAATATTAAATTACATTTCATTTGCTTCTCCAGTGGACTGGCACACACTGTTCAAGACTGAATTAGCCAATTTCTAAAACTCTGTTTAAGTCATCACAGCCTTAACATCTATACTGCCTTCTTATGCAGACAAATCACGTATATCTGAAGCCTGTATAATACAGTCATAGTTCTCTTTTTACACTGGTAAGTAGTCCAGAAGCTAAGAAATATGGAAAATAAGAGTAAACAGGGAAACTCCACAAGGAGTAATAAACATATGGAATAAGTTAACAGGGAAGGCAACTAAAACAGAGGATATAAATAACCTCAAGGGATACCCAGCCTAGTTTGTGAAGGCGGAAGGGAGTGAAGGGTTAGGATGAAAAAAGCAGGAAGATGGGATTAAGAAATTATGAAAGTGCAGGCACATAGGGCCAGATGGCTGTTTCCTGTTCCTAATATTTATGTTCTCTTGAATTAAAGAGGACAGTTTAAGTATTCTGATTTGTGTTCTGGCAGGTTTTTCAGAGCCACGTAACATGGTTAAATAAAGCACCTTTTATGTCCACATTAGAGCAACAAATCCACACTTCTGCCTAGTGAGGCTATTCAGCAATGGCTGTTTCCCACATGCCTTCAAATTTCCAGTCCATGTTCAGACACTGCAGCAGTTCATCTAGCTGAATCTTGGTAAGATATCATTACCATCATTTATCAACACTGCTTTCATCTCTCTGCACATTAGGATCAAGCCTTTCCAGCAACGGGAGATCCTCAAATTCCATCTTTATTTTGCTCACAACAAGGTCCATTTTGTAATGAGGCCTGAGGCAACCACGTTTACTTTATGGGCCATTGAAGATGGGCATAGTTTGATGGGTCACAAAGCAGAGGGAGCCACAACCATAGCAAAAAGGCCCATTATGCCTCTGCCACACACAAAACACACATTACAGCCAGTTACGGCAATGCTCATCACAACCTTGAACCATAACAACGCTAACCTAGACTCTGGTTATCATGGCTCTAAAGTGGAAGGAGCTGCTTCTTTCATCTTCCAAGCTCCTCTAGCTGCTCTTCAAAACACAAGGTATGGTGCATAAAGAACTGCATGACAGGTTTATAAATGTAAGAAGACGTGCGTGTGTGTATTACAATAATAAGTCATCTTTATTTGTAGGAAGCTTTAAGTCTGCCATGATAAAGTATAGAACTAACTAGTATCAGCATAGAAAGGGCCACTGTTCCAGTTTAGCATAGTTGTGACAATGACAGAGAAAACAGCTGCTTCCCTAATATACTGCTACATTAGCTGGAGCAAGAGCAGATTATGATTCAGTACACAAGGATGCAATATGTTAAAAAGGCAGTGAAGGATACAAAAGCCAGAGCAAAACAGGACTGGCTTTCAAGTCACTTTGATAAGTGACTGCAGCTCCTGCTTTAAAAAAGGTTAAAAAAAGCAACAAAAATTAATCTAGGAATATTCTGAATAGACACCAACTAAAAAGAGAACGCACTGGTTCTCTCTCATGTGGCCTCACTGCTCACCAAAAATGCTGCCATCATTTCAAAATTTGCATGCTTTTTCACCATCCTTTCCAAGACAGAGTTCTGGGCGTTAGCATTGTATTTGCATATGAGAGGCACTCACCTAGCTCTGTTGGCTTCAGCAGTTCATCCAAGGTGGTATAGAAGGGAAGTTTCACCAGCCGAACTTCAGGCTTTACAACTTTGGGTGGTAACCTCCCCAGTCCGTTAAGGTATTTCCCATAGAGTGCAGGATAGTCAATGTTAGGCGTGGAAAGAGAAGTCCTAGCAACAGTGCTCCCACGGTCATAGGAAGAATGTATGGAGAGCGCCTCTGGAGGTCGGTGCTGCTGTGGCTGCCCCGGTTCAGAGCTCTTCTTGGCATAGCGAGTCTCATAGAGCTCTTTAATTTTCTTGAAAACTTCAGGGCTACAATCAAACTGGACCAGCTGCAACGCTCTAGTGACCAGCTCGTGTTTAAGTCCACTCTTACTCCGGCCAACAAAACCCAGTAACATCTGAAGATCTGAGACTCTGAAACTCATCACCATGTTCTAGGAAATAAATGTAAAAAAAAGTAAAAGATTCTTGGCGCTATAAATAGATCAAGTGACAATTCTCTCCAAAGCCTGTACCCTGGAACTCAAAAGATTAAAATTCACTTGCAAGAGTGACACCAAGCCTTCTATTTAAATCACCTGGTTTTCAGCTGATTACTGTGTCATGCACAGACACTTGTTTGTGCAATGGGAATACACAGCAGACCTACTGAATATCATTCAGAATACACAGATACAAAGGCAGTGACACAAGTATCACAGATTTTTTTTTATAAAGTAATCTCATGGTAACAACTGGAAAAACTGTCAATCACAAGGATACTAAATATCTTGCATCAGGTTGTTGGAAAAGCAAGTGTATTTGGGGTTATTAACTACTTCAGCCCACACCTCACTCCCTTCGATCAGCTCTCCTGTGAATAGGACCAGTGCCTGCTTCTGTTACTGCTCTGAGAGAGCACCATGAAACTACCAATTTCAAGGCTGATCCTAAGGTTTTGAACAACGCTGAAACTGACCAGTCTTGTCAACTTCGCTCTCTTCTGCCTGGGTAAGCTCAGAGAGAACTGGAGCTGTCTGTAGACTCAAAGACAACACAGGATTGATCTATGCTTGGAAGAGTGTCTTCATAAGGATAAGAGCCAGAAAATATTAATTAAAATTAATGCTCACATTCTGCAGAGATTGATTGTTAAGGCCCTTCCTCATTGCCAAAAAAGCTTCACATACATCCAGGGTGAAGAAAGTGTTTTTTGAGCCCTGAAAATAGGTTGGAATATTTGCATTTATTCTGGCAGCTTGCTCACTGGTTTGTGAAAAATTCAGGAGAAATTTTCCAGAAAACACTCCTACATATCCAGGTGCAGGGGATGGAATCAACACCCACTAGGTGTTTTCCATATTTATTTTCTAATAATATGGAAAAGACATACAGAAATCAGATTAGTTACCAAAATAGGTTGAAAATAATGTTCTTGCTGTTCATTGAAAAAATTGACAGGCCAACTTTTAAAGGAAAATGGCAACTGATTTAAATCCAGAAATATTCATTAACAGTATTTGTGGGGCATGAAATTAAGGTCACATCTACACTATGGGACTATAGTAGCATAGCTATGGCACTCGACCTCTGCTGGCATAACCCTATAATGTAGGCATAGCCTACAATGACAGAAAGGGTTTTTGGTCACTGCAGGAACACAATATTCCCGACCGATGGTAGGTAGGATGATGGAAGCATTTTTCCCTTGACTTAGCTGGGTCTACACTGGAGGTTAGGTGGGCATAAGTATGGTGTTCATGGGTGTTGATTTTTCACCCGAGTGCTACAGATATGTCAACCTAAATTTTAAGTGTAGACCAGGCCACAGAAAGAATTAACCTCTTACATTTTATTCTTCTCCTTTCCTGTGAAATTCCCTTGGACTTTCCATTTCACTGACGCTGTTCTATAATGCATCCCAAATGCATCTGGGTGCAAGGAGACATTTAGTAGTGTGATGTGTTCTGGAATCTCTTCAGTGAGAAAAAGAAGTGTGGGGGGGGGGGTGAGAATAGAGCTTTGACAAACCAAGGAAAAAATGTTTAGTGGTTAGGGAACCAATCTAGGACTTGGGGGACCCAGATTCGCTTCCCTACTCCACCACGTGCTCTGGTGTGAACCTGAGCAAGTCATTCAGTTTCTGTGCATCACTTATCCATTTGTAAAATGGGGGTAATGGAACTTGCCCATACCCCACAGGGGCACTGTGAGAATACATACATTACTGACCACATGGTGCCTAGATACCACAGCAAAAGTGGCTGCATAAGCACCCTAGACAAGAAAGTTATCTCTGTACTCATTGTTGCCAATTTCCTGTTCTCTGGGTGTATTAGGCATATAAACCAGCGCTTAACTCAATTGCTTTTTGCAGTTTACGTTTACCCAGATTTCAGGTCTAGTCATGTTATCAGATTTATACAATAAAAAGCAAAACAGGCTATTTTGGCACAGAGAAATAGATGTCTAGAACCTCACGCCTCTAACTCAGAGTGAGCAGTATGAATATGCAGTTCTCATTAGCCAGTGAGATTATTCATTTTAAAATGAATATAGATGTAGGCTTTAGGCAGCAACAAAAGACAGGAAATTGTGTGTTCAAGGAGTATGGAAGATAATGAATTCTCACTACAGCCAGGCAACAGATAACAGAAGTCTTCAAGATGCTTCCTTTCAGAAACGTGGTGGGCTTCTGCCCACAAAAAGCAACGAGGAAGGCCTAACACAGGGAGAAGGGGTCAGCCATTGTTATGCCTACATTTAAAAAACAGGGTTCTCTACATTTTACTTCTGTCCTACATCAGCCAGTTCTAGGATTCACAGCATTCACTGGGCCTGCCCTGTCATTCCATTACTTAATGCCTAATCCTGCCAGAGGCTGAGCCCCGTCAACCATCACTGAAGTCACTCAGAGGTATTCAGCATCAGGCAAGAATGGGAACTTTACCATGAAAGCCCTGTTGTGTGCATGAGAGATTACAGTTCTGCTTCACAGACAGTACACCTGTGATTCCACTCATTGGCAGGCAGGAACTGAAGAGCCCCACTCATGCAGAGAGCAGTATCACATAGCAGAACTGGACTCAATAAAGAGAGGTTTGGAATCTGCACTGCAAGTCTTCCTCTCCCTAAAGGGGCTTGTTATGCACAAGATGTTTTGTAAGTATAATACAACTTCACATATTTTTTAAAAACAGCATGTCACTAAACAACCTCCAAATACATCAGACATCACAGAATCCTCTAGTCTATGCAGATGTATAGACATATCAAGATTTTCTCCAGAACATTTAAAGCATTGGATGCCATTCATTATCCACCTCCATATTCACTTTGCTGAAAGCCTCTCCATACCTTCAATTTAGATCATAAAATAAGCCATTTATACCTGGGGGCGGTGTAAAGTTTGCAAACAATTGACCCACAGGAGACATTTGGACAGTTCACTCACCCCTCGCTCCAAAACCATTTTCTAAAGTGTCAGTGGAAGAAACCTGCATGTCATCACTTCACACTCACACCCCCAGCTGCACTTGCAAACTCTTCACTCTGAAGCCCAATGAGCTGAGGGCTTGTCTACATCAGAAAGTTGCAGCGCTGGTGAGGGAGTTACAGCGCTGCAACTTTGAGAGTGTCCACATCTGCAGGGCATCACCAGCGCTGCAACTCCCTCTTTGCAGCGCTGGCCGTACTCCCGTTTTGTCTCGGGTGTAGAGGATCCAGCGCTGGTGATCCAGCGCTGGTAATGCAATGTAGACACTCACCAGCGCTTTTCTTGACCTCCGTGGAAGGAGGAAGCCTCTGGTAATCAAGCTGGTTTCCTTTCCCGGTTTGCCCTCTCGGTCCCGGAGCCAGCCAGCAAACCGCAGGGAAGGAGACCTGCTTGCTCGGGGTTCCGGGACCGAGAGAGCAAACCGGGAACGCCGCGGTTTGCTCTCTCGGTCCCGGAGCCAGCCAGCAAACCGCGGGGAAGGAGACCTGCTTGCTCGGGGTTCCGGGACCGAGAGAGCAAACCGGGAAAGGAAACCAGCTTCGCCGCGGTTTGCTCTCTCGGTCCCGGAACCCCGAGCAAGCAGGTCTCCTTCCCCGCGGTTTGCTGGCTGGCTCCGGGACCGAGAGAGCAAACCGCGGCGTTCCCGGTTTGCTCTCTCGGTCCCGGAACCCCGAGCAAGCAGGTCTCCTTGCCTGCGGTTTGCTGGCTGGCTCCGGGACCGAGAGAGCAAACCGCGGCGTTCCCGGTTTGCTCTCTCGGTCCCGGAACCCCGAGCAAGCAGGTCTCCTTCCCTGCGGTTTGCTGGCTGGCTCCGGGACCTAGAGAGCAAACCGCGGCGAAGCTGGTTTCCTTTCCCGGTTTGCTCTCTCGTCCCGGAACCCCCCTTGAAGCCGCCCAACAGCGCTGCAGTGTGGCCACATCTAACACCACTTGCAGCGCTGGTTGCTGTAAGTGTGGCCACTCTGCAGCGCTGGCCCTATACAGCTGTACTAATACAGCTGTAACAACCAGCGCTGCAAAATTTTAGATGTAGACATGGCCTGAGATTGGAACAGGAAAGGCGGCAGCATGAGGGAGTCACAGGGGAAGGGGAAAATGAGAAGAGTAGAAGTGAGGATGGGAGAACTGCAGGAGGGATCTGAGGCAATGACTACATGGGGGAGGGAACAGGGAGATAAGATGAAGCAGCGGGTGCGCGGAGGGAAGCCAAGGTGTGCAGGGAGCAGCATGCCTGTTGAAATGATTTTTTCAAAACAGTTATAAAGGATGAGCTGAAATGGGGGAGTAAGCTGGGGATCTTCAGGTTCAGTGTTGGGGTGAGAAGAGGCTGAGACAGCAGCAGGTGGGGAATCTTAAGCATCAGTCACAAGGAGCGAAAGTAGGGGAAGCATAGGTGGTGGGCAATCTCAGGGGTCAATGGGGGTGATGAGAAGGCCCTGAGGGAATCTCAGGAATCAGCCTGGGGATAAGAAGGGACTAAGGCATTAGGCTGAGCGAAGTGGTCTCTGAAGTTGGCGGGGGCAGGAAGGCACTTAGACTGGCGGGATTGTGAAGGGCGGTAGGTCTCCGGACTGGAGAGGAAAGTGGTGACACCAGAGGGATGGGGCCTCTCTGGGGCCGTGAGAGGCAGGAAGGTGCTGACACAGGTGGGGTGGGGGAAGGGCTCAGGATCAGGAAGGGGCTGATGCTGGGGTCCCCAGGCTCAGCTATAAAATGGCAGGATGGCACTGATGCCAGGCAGGGAGGGAGGATTAAGGAGACGCCTCCGGGGAAGGTTACTGGGGGCGGGGGAAGGTACTGTCAGCAGGAGATGGGGGCTCTCCAGGGACAGGACGGCAGAGATGGGACTGCGATGGCGGGGGGGGCGCGTGTCTCCAGGATCCGGAGGGCGCTGACGCGCGGAGGGGTACGAGAGGAAGATGATCGGGACGGGACGGCGCTGACGGGGGAGGGGAGGCGCTCGGGAAGGGACGGCGCTGACGCCGAGGGCTGGGAGGCGAGCGAGGGCTCGGACCGGCAGAGGCGGGGCTGCTCGGGGCCCAGGCTAGCGGGCGAGGGCCCTGGCGGGGGAGCGGCGAGGGGGCCGGGCCGGTCCCCGCGGGGGGCCGGCGGAGGAGGCAGGAACCGGGGGCGGCTCCCGCAGGGAGGTTCCAGGGGCCCTCGCGGCCGGGGGGTAACGGGGGCACCGCCCCCGGCCGCGTCGCTGCCGCCCCCAACCCCGCGCCCCCGCCGCGGCCCCCCCCTCGCGCCCCCCCGCCGGCGGGCGGCCGCTCACTCACTTTCGCTTCCACCAGCTCCGCCGCCATCTTGGCTTCCAGCGTCCACCGGCGCGCCGGGAGCCGCCGCCGAGTCACGTGACCCTCAAGGTGGGGCGGCGCGAGGGAGGAGCGGGGAACCAATCAAAGCGCGCCCCGCCCCCTCCCGCCGGCCGGCGCCGGCGCACTGCCGGCCGCTCGCGCCCCGCCTCTGACCCCGTTCCAGCCGCCTGCGGGCTCTTAAAGCGGCAGAGCCGCAGGACAGGCTGAGCCCGGCGTGGCGCGGGCGGGGGAACGGGGCGCTGCCAATCCCCGCTCTCCCGCGGCGGGGGCTGCCCCCCCCCCCGGCACAGGGCCGCCGCGTGCGGGCGGAGCCCGGGGCCGGGGAACGTAACGGGGTTTAGTTAATTAATCACTAAGCCGACACGGCGGCGTCACCGTGGCCATTGCTTGGCGTGCGGGGCAGCCGGCAGAGTCCAGCGCGGCGGCGGCTGGTGTCCGGTCTGCTGAGGACCAGCTAACTCATCGCAGCTGGGGCGGGGCGGGGGGTGATGGAACCGCCATGGGAGCTAATTAACAACGCTGCATGTCATTAGCGCAGTGCAGCGGTTCACTTGACTCCCTGCGCACAGCTGGGTGTTGCCCAGGCGCGGTGGCCCTTGGACTCCAATGAGACTCCTGCTCAGGTGAGTAAGGGATGTAGGCTCAGCCTGTGAACCACACTGCAGACCCTGCATATGTTGGAAACCACTTCAAGCCAGGGGGTGCTGCTGCCGCCACCCCCTCAGCACCCCTAGTTCCAGCACCTGTGGATGCAGGAGCAGGCCCATGTTTTGAATGATGGGCCAGATCTCTCTTCAGGGAGATTTCACCTGCTCCTATCAGGGGTTGGGGTTTGCCCCTTCCCATTGAAAAGGCTGGGGGCTAATCCCTCAAACATCGCAATTTCCTAGTGAGGCTAGAGTCATCCTCAAGGAGCTCTTGTGTGCTCTCGCTGTGTTCCCAATGTCCGTTCCGGGGTAGAGTGGCTCCTTGGAAGCCATGCTATAAGGCAGTGGTTCTCAAACTTTTGTGCTGGTGACCCCCTTCACATAGCAATCCTGTGTGTGTGACCCCTCCTGTATAAATTAAAAACACATTTTTATATATTTAACACCATTGTAAATGCTGGAGGAAAAGCAGATTCTGGGGTGAAGGCTTGATACCTCACAACCCCTCATGAAATAATCTCACAACCTCCAGTTTGAGAACCTCTGTACCAAGTAATCAGCCTGCCTGTGGAATCAGACTTGGCTAGACTAGTACAGTCCTGGAGCTGCCTTATCAGCGGTGCTGGTGGGAAGATGAGGAATTTCCGGGCAGGCTCACCGACTTCACCACACCTTCCCATCCAGTATCTGGCTCCTACCACTGTCTGGACCCCAGACTTATGGAGTGGGTTCCACAGGGTCTGATAGAGGGAAGGGAAAGTGCTGCAGAGGTAGCCGATATCCCATCTCGTATAGGGAAGAGGGATATTTGTACATGGAGCATCTCCTTTGCACATGGATCAGAGGGGTTTGGTCCAACTCACTGTTAGGGGCTATACAATAATGATCCACCCACTAGGTGGGACAGCCTGTAATGGAATGTACTTTATAAGGCACCCCTCAGGCCAGCGATACCCTGTTACAGGATGGAATAATGCCTGTGAAACCAAAGACAAGATCACTCTGGGGGAGGAAATAGTTTTAAGGAGTTCGAGTGTGGAAAAACCATGGCTGCTAATTCTATTTAGGTCCC